>NC_133583.1:14336268-14969548 GCF_964106895.1 Numenius arquata
CGGTGTGGAAAGCAGCAAGGAGGGGGGAAAACCCCCAGCAAATAGAAGCCCAAAAAGTCTTTGGAAATGCTCCAAGGGTATTTTACAAAAAATAATATGCTATTGTTTACAAGTGTGTGAATGCGTTTCTCAACAGAATATTAGGGTGAGCTCTGTTGATGAACAAAAATGCAAAAAAAGAGATAATTATAACTTGCAGAGCATTACACTTGGTGGTGAAGCTACAACCACTAACATACAGGAGGCCGAGCAAGATAATTTAGTCGCTTTTAGATCTACGGACAACGAACCTGTAATGCACATGGCATCACAGGACACTACAAGTCCGCCTTACAAAAATCAGTTTTTAATATTAGACCTAGAATTTTCAGGTTTATTTTGAGCACTGTTCTGTCATAAAATCATCCTGCCTCTATGAAGACAGAACATCTTCAGTGGTAACATTAGACATCTTTACAGTTATTTGAACTTGTTCATTTAGAGAAGTACAAAAATTACTCAGTAGAAAATACAATAATTTTGCTGTGAACCTGGAAGGTTTGTACATATAGTCTTCATTCACTCAGTTCTAAATTTGCAGGGTCAAATCCAAATCTGCTGCTATATTGGAGGATTGTTTCATCTACTTCCTCTGTATTCTCTCCTGTTTTATCTGCTAAATCAGTCATTAGTTGGATTAAAAGGTCTGTTCTTTTAAATGATCTGTTAATTCTTAAGGCGATGGTTGTATAAAAACCTAGCTGGTATTTTTCACCACTATTCTCAAGGAAACCAATACTGCTAGGATTTCACTGTGTCTTAGGAAATACTGAGACTTTCAGCTGCTATTTTTATACATAGAATATATTATTTAAACTATATATATTTGCTTTGTACTGGTGATAGTTTGCCCTTTGAGTTTTGTTTGCCCCTTAGAGCTTAATCTGTTTATGAAGAAGGAATTGGCTTGATTTATGTCAGTAATCTGGCTTCTGTAGTGAACATTGGATAGAATTGGAAACTGAACTGCAATCTTTCTAAAGCTCTTCTTCCCAGAATGTGAGCAGTTTAGCTGCCAAAGGTGTTCCTTTTCACTACTTAGAACAGTATGCCAATTTTTTTTAAAGATGCTTAGGTAGTGATAGATGCATATATCTGCATAGAATTGTCAGAGGTGATGAAGCATTTAATTTCCAAACTTGACTGTATGTAATGTAATGCATTTAAATATCTGCTGCTGTGTGTTTAATGATTCTACTCAATTTTAACTCACTGTGAGAATGTAATTGACTTTTGATTTTCTAAAAATGTAATTCAGAAGATGGCAATATTCCACTAGTCTGCGTTTTCTTTAGCATGTTGATTATAAACACGTAATGGATTTTTGTGCATTTCCTCATAAAACTGTTATAACTTGAGATTTTTCCTGTCCAAATTAACTGACCGTACTTCATTATGTTTGTAAAGAAATGTAAATTTGTCATCCTTACGTGTTTAGAACAACTTGATTTTAATATATGTAGGGCACAAACCTGATGTTGTAGCATAGGTGACTTACCTACTTGATAAAGTAGAATAAAGTGTTAAGGTGGTGTTTTGAATATTAAGTTTATTCTATCCCAGCTGCATATTACTGAAAATTTGATGCAACTTATAATGGCTTAGTTTTACTATTACGTGGATACATAACTGATTAGTAAAGCTTTAAAGAATTCTTAAACCAAGAATGTGTTCTTACTGGTGTAACTGTAAACTATGTATATGCTCTGGTAATTACAAAGAGTATCCATAGCATTACTGGAATTACAGTTTACCCGTTTAAACCCAAAGATCTCATTCTGTGATTTTGCTTTTCTGTGTTATAAGCTTATTCTTCAAGAAAGTGTAAAAACTGGCAGTCTGTTGTTTGACCTTTTCTGAATACATCATCTTTCAAGAGATCTCACTCACTTCTCTTAGTTTTGAATTATGGGACATGCAAATGCAAATGTATGGTAGTTGAGGCTTAAATAGATAACCTTGGTAAAGAGCTCTGGTGTTCTTTGTGTAGTTCTCACTCTTCTGTAAACATTAGTGAAAAGCTTAGAAAGTAAATGAAACTAATTGCAGACTTGCAGAAGTGCAATAATTAATGAAACGGAGTACAAGCCCTTAGCTGGGGGGGAGAAGCTGGCAGTGACTTTCTTCTTCTTGTGAAGTTAATGGAATTTCTTCCCAAAACCTTTGATTTCAGCCAAAGAATAGGGACCCTGATTGTGTGAAAATATTAACAAGGTGTGAGTTTTAATGGGCATACACTCTTATTTATTACTTATGAATAGCTGTATCAGATCTGTCAGCATCCAAATTGGATATCTTTGTCTAATGTGCATCTAAAAGATGGTCAGTGATGTGTACGTGATGGGATGTGAACAGGATGGGACTTGGGAAGGGGCAAACTGTGAGACTAGATTGATCATCAGAGCAGAAGCATTCTTTGAGCATCTGCACTAGTGTTTGTTATACCTATTAATTATTTACTAATTAACTATTAAGTAAAGTTTTGAAGGTATTTATAGGTAGCACAGAGTGGTTGGATAAGGTTTTTCTTACCTTTTATGAAAGTTCCATTGTAGCTTCTTAATTAAGCCAAATGAGTCAGTTCTGGGGCATAAAGCTGAGACTTCTTTGAGTGTTGCCATATTGGAATATATGTTGTATACATTATGTTCTTTATTGTATGCATTGTGGTATTTCTGGGACAGTTGTTTTCATATTCCGTTGTTTCTTGCTTACATCTGAAGCATGTTAATTGTCCTCCTTTTGTGACGTTTTTTTTTCTTTTGTACCATCACTTCTTAGAATAGCACAATGACTTCCTGCGCACTCTGAAAATTGCTCTGAATTCAAGCAGCTCGTGTATTTTGCTGTTTGGAGACATTTTTATTATTAGAGTAGAACCTCTTACCAGAAAAAAAGCGGCTTTTTCTGCTGTTTTCTGCTCACGTGAAATTTTTAACAGTTTATAGATAACCAGTTTTCTTCCCATGTCTATGTGGAACTGACCAGAGAACCGATGGTGAGGGTGGGTTTGTGCCTGTCTGGAGTTATGAGACTGTTTGTGGTTATGGTACACATTTCTCATATGAACTTCATGTACCACTTACCCGTTCTGCAGCTTTTTTTCACTGGTTATAAAATGCTGATGAGCTTGTTTTTCCTTAGTGATACGAAGAAAAGTCATTCATCAAATTTAAGGGACTATACAAAATTTTATTAAAATGGAGACTATTAATCTGTTGTTATTTTATTATGTGATTGGGATTGAGCTTGCTTTGCTTGCAGAATTTCAGAACCTGCTGTGGTTGAGACAGTCGTTTGATGTTGGATGTATCGCTGGGACAGAAGGAAATTAAAAGCAGTACCAGGAAGTACTTCAGTACAAATTTGTTAAAATCAGTTTACTGCATGAAGTCAAGATAGTGGCATTCTGTTATCTAGTAAGAAAAGAAAAAAAATAAATAAAAAGAAAAGGTTAAGAGCTATTACAGCATGGCTGAGAGAACAGCGACTACTGATCTCTGCCTGCCAGGACATTTTCTACCCAGTACCTGCATCAAATTCTCACCTGATTTTTCTGCATGCGGGCTTTAAAATGTCATGTTAAATGGGCACTTTATTTTAAATTTGCAGAAGTTCCAAAATACGTGAAATAGCCAAAGAGACAGCTGAGGATAATATGACCCCTTTGTTGCCACTGGTCATCCATCATTCCTCTACTTTGTATTTTTTAATTGAGTGGGGTTTTTTGTTGTGTTTTGTTTGTGAGTTTTTGGTTAGTTGTTTGTTTGGTTGGTTTTTTTTAATGGTGGGGTGGGGAGAGAAAGACCAGTAAAATAGGATACCCCCTGCAGCTGTGGTCATGAATGGAATTAGATGCATAACTGGCAGCTTTTGCCTAACTCCTCAGGGAGCTAAGATGATATGCCTCAGAAAATAATTTTCCCCACGGCTTCCTGGGAGGGAGACATTTCTTTTATTTTTTTCCTGTGTCTGGAAATAGGAAGAATGAATGTTCCCTTCCATTAAATTAGATGCCTTTTTTCCAAAAAATTTCTTTCATAGCACTAGTGCAGCTATACTGTGATTCTTACTGTTGTCATCTGTCTTAGTAGTCTTTATTTACATTAGCAGAAAACAAATAGTGTCAACATATTAAAAATTTTTTATCCATTATTTAAGCAATGATGTATCTCTTACTACATGTATTTGCTCACATTTGTCACTTCTAGTGCACTTTAAAAATACCTTCCTCTTTGTGGTGTTCACTGTTTTAAGTAGGCTAAAAAACCTCTACAAATGAGAGATACAGATGAGGATATCTTAAAAAGCAGTTTTTAACATTAACCAGACCACAAAGCTTTAAATACACAAGCACTAGATGGATTTACTGGTAAACCTCTCATCCTCTAGTTTCCTCTTAGTGACCTTAGTTTAAGAAGAAAAGAATTGGTGCATTCAGCAGTGTTTAGGTTTTTTCTTTTAATCCGATGTGTGAGGTCATTCCAAAATGCAAACCAATATGCAAGTAAGAAAGGAAGGATTGATAGAGCCTTTGTAAAACAGTTCCTGTGGTATATGTAGGTACTGCTACACAGGTAATGAAGCTATGCCATATTCTATTATAGCTTGCATAACTTCCCACTTCTTAAAACTAACTCAAAAAAAGTGAGTCAAAATTTCCCATTGAGTAAAGAAATAGGAAATGGAAGTGGGAAGAACTCATTAATGGCAACATTAATCTTTCTTCTGTTAAAGGATTGTCAGAAAAGCTAAAATGTTATAGCTCTTCCATGTGGAAGCTTCTATATGGAAAAAAAGTAGGACTTATCCTTGGGGATTATAAAAGCTAATGAAGGAACCATTTATTGTTCTCAGGTTACTGTCATTTCCTAATACGGAAAAGGTTTGAGCCAGCCAAGCTTCCACTTGTGATTTTGGAGTGGCATCACCTGAAAAATACTTGAATGGCTTCTTTCTCCGTAATAGAATTATTATTAATAACTGCTTGAATTGGTGTGTATAATAGCAAAACTGAACCAGTGACAACTCTGTGAAGCTCTAAATCAGTGTGAGTTCCACTGTGAGCAGCGATCTCTGGCACTCTTAGGTTTTGGTAACTATTTATGTGGTGTAGCTATAAATTTACAGAAGTAATTTCTGCTGATTTTATGTACATTGTCTGTGAAGGAATTATCTGCTGCTTTGCAGAAACTCTGTAAGAGCAATTTAAGCAAAACCCAACCCTGTGTTTTTACTGAAGAAACATTTTTAAGATATTTTTCACTAAGAGTGTCTCTGAATCTTGACTGAGTTGCTTAAAGAAGTGCTGTTCATTACCAAAAATTGACTGGGGAGAAGAAAGAATGGTGAAAAAAGACAAGGTACTGGACACACTTTGCTCATAAGCTTTTAAGTATTCAATCTGTTTAGAAGTATACTTAAGGGCTCCCAGACAGAGAGGCATAGGATCCCAGGCCGGATTAGAAGAACAGGAGCCGTTAGGATACTGTTCATGATGGACATCTCATTAAGCTGCTGCTAAGGTAAATCTTCTAGTGAGATTTTTACGAAGAAAAAACACTCAAACGTCTGGAACACAAGATACAGAATCAGGAACTCCCGAATTCTAAAATCTATTCCAGGTACGACTTCCATCCTGATCTCTCACATCATTTTTCACCTGGTTTGAAATTCTCCTTGCTGAAGTAGTAGGCACTGCTACTACTATTTACAGGAATAGCATAAGAAATTTGTAGGGTATTTTAAAGGGGAAAATTATTTTGGTAGAGGTGTTTGCTCAGAACTTTAGAAGGGGAGCTTCATTCAAGAGAAATAATCCAAAACATACATACTAGAAATATTCTTATAAGATCTGCTGTTACTTAAGAACAAAAAGAAGTTGAAGGCAACATTCCAAAAATAACTGGGTATTTTTTTACTCTATACCCCTCCGAAGATTTTTCTTTAAAATGCAGCAGTTAAACATCTCTGGGAAGGTGGCATGCGCTGAACGCTAAGAGCTGATCAAGAAGAAAGGTTAGAGAAATGACATTCCTGTCATGAGTGAATGAGCACATGGAGCTGACGGCGTTCCTGACCCTGCCTTTCCAGCTGAATTAGTAGTTGAAATGTTGATTCTGGGCACTGAGAGGTTCCAGCTGAGACTGTTTGTTAGAGCCACATGAATTATATGGCTTTAGACAGATTATTTAAAATAATTGTAAGACAAAAAAGACTAAAAAAAGTCAACAGCTATTGTTTATTAGGTAGGATAACTATTCTTACTGTACCTGTTTGTTCAGGTAGTAGCTCAGCAGCTGACCGAGAGACCTACATGGTAAAAATGAGAGGCACTGTCATCTGCTGGGGAATTTGATTTCAGCTTTACTCTTTATACCTTTCCACGTTTTGTAGCAATAAAAGAGTGTTAAAGAAAGCAGCAGTGTTTTTCTATGCTGCTTGCCGTGTTTAATTTTATGCTGCATTCAAGCATGTGCTGGTTCCACTTCATTAATTAATTCCAGGCTGCCAATTACAGGAGGCAGCTGAAATATGAACCTATTCTGGATGTTGACACATCCCCTCCCCCAGGCAGGTGTGAGGTGCTGAAGCTGTACGGGACTCAGTTGGACAGGACAAAGTAACACTTTTAGATTTAATTAAGACAAGGTGTCTTTAAAGTTTCTTCCCCCCTCCCCCTCATCCTCCAGTCATTTCCTGATATATTTTTGGGCCAACTTTAGCAAGTTTAGGAAGGAACAGGTTTAAAAAACAGATGCATGCTTCCTGAAAAGGACCATTAAAAACTTCCACCCAGTCTCACAAACAAGACATAATCCTCATTTTATAAGAAGTGAATAAAGAGGAAAAGAAACTGTGATTTTAGATGTTGGAATTTGTTCACATATGGAAAAATATTTAACAGTATTATCATATTAGAATCTTAAAAACTGTAAGCAATTATGTTATCTCTTAAGAGTGTTTCTTTAGTATTCTTGCCTTTTTTCACTGGTGAGTACCAGGGGGGATATTGAGTTTCATTTGATTTTTTAGTGGGTTTTTTAGTGAAACAGTTCATGCGAACTGTTCAATTACTGTGCTGGTATTGGTCACCTCACAAGCACAGCTGTTATTAATTACTAGAGGAAAGAGGTCTAAAACAGTGGTCCTGAGATTATGGATGGCAGGCAGCACTGTCTCTGAGATCACCTTAATATATTTCTTGTGGCAATATGAAATTTAGAAAAAAATTCCCAATTCCAAGCCTGAAGTTGTTGGTAAGCACACCATTTGCTTAATATTGTTGCCCACGATCCCTAAAATTTGGGGATTACCAGTGTAAAGTCTGTGTAACTTTTATTTCCAAAGAATGTCTGACCACTTGCGAGCAAAATGTCCTTACGGAGATATCTGTCCATTTGAATATCATGGTCAGAAGGCAAAACTGGATTCGTACTGTATAATTCTGTAAGGTTAGAGGATGAGAAACACTGTACAGTATTTCTGATGGCATTTTTCAGCATGGTATTTGGTGACATTTTCCTACTGAGTTGGACATGAAGTCCTAATGAAAGCTGCTCATCTCTAAATACCAGAGGATGGAATCAAGGTGGATTTGTCAGGGTTAAAGATTTTCCTCTTTCTGTTTTCTCTTTTTGCAAGAAATATGTCTCTTTGTAGTAATTTGTTAATTGAGTTTCTCTCTGTTACCCTTATTTTGAAAAACTGGCAATATCTCTTTCAAATTGCTTTCTCATAGTCTGTATACAAACATAAAAAATTGGCTAACGTGATTTTTTGATTGCATTGCACCTTGCAAAGGGTGTGGAGAGCTTGCAATTCTGACAGAAATGTTAGATCAGAAGCTGATTTATTGAGAGGATTTTGCAGCTCAAGTATTGCCAATGTTGAGAAAGAGAGTGTGAGGGCAGGCAATGATTAAAAAAGCCCCAAACACCCCAAACCAACCAACCTCCCCTCTACCCCCTGAGCTGTTGTATCTTGGGGAAATAAGATCTGAAATGCATAATGGCATTGTAGATACACTGTAGATATCTAAATGCATGACTCAGGGGTAAAAAAAAGTGCTAGCAGAGTAGGTAGCAGTTGAGAAACAAGTGTAGTGTGGCAAGGCATAAGGCTGTGCCTTACATAAGATCTATTGCCTGGTTGTTGTATCTTTCCCATATGTGTGAGTAATATCAGACAGGTGATTTAGTTTCATAGAGATCAGGGAGGCTGCTCATGTTCAAAAAGGTCTTTGTAGCTTCTTATTTCAGCTGTTTGGCCTGTTCATGGGATGTGGTTAATATATCCTGCAATGACACATTTTAATGCACATCTGCTGTTAGATAGCACGTACTAAAATAAATGTAACTTCCTGAACTAACAAAATAGATAGATTCTTATTGTGATAAAACTGCAATCATTTTTGGAGGATAGATATCCTTTATTTTAATACAAATACCAGATTGAGAGGAAGCAATTATGAACAGAAGCAACAGAAGCAGGTATTCTCTAAATGTTTGTATAAAAACAAACCCACTGAATTCCAGAGAACAGTATGTAATAACATACCTGCTTTTCTATTCCAGATATGAAGTGCATTCCGATCTTTATTATACAGGTATCCTTTTATGAAGCTGTCCTTTCAGCTTTTCAATTTTGATTCATCAGTGCAGTGGCTGGACACTTCATAGGATTTAAACACTTATATTTTTTCTTTGTGGATTATCATTGTAACTCCCTTAGGTCATCTTGAATATCCAGTCTGTGTTATCTTCCCCTGTCCTGTTTTGTTTTGGGGAGGAATGGAGTAGTGAACTCAAGGAAAGCTTACAGAACACACCGAGAGCACCTGTACCAGACATTGTGCTTGAAGTACAACATAAGGATTAACATTTTTCCGTCTACTTTATTGCAGTATGTTCGCATGCCAGCACTCTGTTTGCTTTTGCTTTTTCTCCTAATTGTTTTGTACTTCGATTATACTTTTCTATTTATTATTTAATTATCATATCTGGAATAAGCTAAGTATACAGGCACTGGAATGTATCATGCTTCTAATCGATCATTATTACTGCAAATCAAAATGAATGCCCTGTATCTTCCAGCCTGGAAGAACATGGGTTTTGCCCCTCTTGCACCTTTTATTTCCCTTTTTCTCTTTCAACTTCTATATGCGACAGATTTTTTTTTTCCTTCAGCCTACGTTAGCAGTTCTGGGCAGTTGCAAGTTTGGTTTTGGTTTCTTTGACTTTTTCTCCCTCACAGTGATTTTTATTTTTTTTAATTCACTTTTTTCCTAAGAGGAATTTAGGACATTGCTAAATCAGTAAGATGGTTTCATTGATACCTTCTTCTGGTATCAGTATCTCTAAATTAGTTTAAGTTGCTGATACTCAAATCACATGCAATTATACCAGTGCAGTGCTTGTTGATATGGATGAACTATAACATGCTCGGAGTTCTGGCAAAACTTCCTCTGATTTCAGTTTGGCCAGGGTTTCTCTTTCATGTGTTACCCCCTCTCTTTAGGTCTAAAAGATGTAACAAAACCAAAATAAAAGGGTTTTTTCTTTGGTTTGAGCATAAAAAGACTTTGTTCATACTGTCCTTCAAGGTAACAAAAATCAGAAAGCAGTTCTTAGTTGAAGCGCTTGCAAGCCATTACACCTATAACAAATCTAGTTGCAGAGAAGTATGTGATCTTGTTCTCTTCTGTAGTAGCCCAGAACTTACACACAAACTGACATTTTGAGACTTGAAGAGTGAAATAAGATTTTTTGGGGGGAGAATTTTTTTTAATTCAAGATCACCTGCATCTCTACTTAAATTGCTGCTTTTGTGCAAGATCGAAGATTCAGTTAAGTAAAAGCAATGTCTGGGAATTCCACAGTGTGCGGTATTGTGTATAGTTTGCTAGTGGGATATTCATAGTATTCGTTGCTGTGTTCTTCAATGGCATCAGACTCACCTCAGTAGTAGGTCCTTTTATATGCCCTATGTCTTATTTTGTGTATTATTTACACATCATTATTCGTTTCTGGTCTTTTCTATTTGCTAAATTTCTCCTTCAAGATCTTACTAAGTTGTGTTCTGATTATTGCAACAACCTTTTTTTTTTTTTTCCTGACTTTAACAAAACCAGTTTTGCCTTCCATGTCTGTAGCCAAATGTTATTACAAAAGCCATTTTCTTGGGTGATCGCTTTGATCATGCCGTGCTGCTCTTTGCATTGCTCTAACGACTTCTATTTTGCATCAAACAGAAACTACAAAGGCTTTTGAAAGGATAGATAAATTATTTATCCCAATCCCACAAATCATTCTGCCATTGAAGTGGTTCACTCCTGTTTCTGTCTGGTCTAGAATAACAGCCTTCATCCTTAACTTCATTTTTTTTTGTATTATTTTTATTTTTAATATGTGTGCTTTTTGTCATGTACAGCCCCGTGTTTTCAGAAGAACTCTCCCCAAAAGTTACATGATGGTCAGAATAAACCTGACAGCTGTTAATCGTCTTGGGCACTGAAACCAATGCCTGGTATTAAAAGCATATGGCCTCTATTTTTTTTATTTATTTGGGGGGGGGGGAGGGAGCTGTATTTTCTGTTTAACATGCATCATTAGAACAAAATAATTTTATGGCTATGAGTTCGTGTTTAAGTCTCCTCACATTGTTCTAAATTCTCTTATGTTAACACTTCACTAGGATCTTAAGAGGACAGTATGCTCGTGTTTTTGCAGGGATTTGAAGATACAGTATTTGACATTCATGTAATTTAAGACCAAACCCAATTATATAATAAAATTAGAATGTTTGCAAAAACATGAATATATCATCTTACTTTTTTTTTCAGTCAGTTTTGTTTTGAAGATTAATAGAAGCAAAAATTCTGTTCTGGTGCAACTTTGAGTTGTTTCTTAGCTTTTAAAATAATAACCATTATTTTATCTGTGGTGGTTTTAAGACTTTAAATTTCATTTTCAGTTGTTGACTGTCTCAGAAAGCAAAGATCACAGAATCACAGTGATTCTCTACTATTTGGGGAACAAAGTTAAGGGTGGTTGTTAGGGACCTGTCCAAAATTCATAGTTGTTGGGAGAAGGAACACTTATGGTGGATCACGGTTGCAGATTTGATAATGGAGATCACATAGAAACAGGACGTACTTGATCTTTTTGCCAGATAGCAGTTTGTTGCTAACAACTTGACCAGAGCGAAGGCAGTCTTCAGAAATCATAACATTCTTGAAATAAGAAAGAAGTGTTCAGGAAAACTGTTTCTTATTTATATTTGTACGTTTCAATTAAAACTTGTTATGGTAACTTCTGTGCCATAAGGGATTACTTCATTATATTTACACTTGGGAAGATAGTTATTTTGTAACTTGAAATAAAACTTTTTTGTAACCTGAAGTAAAACATAGGAATGGCTTCTGGATTCCCTGATTCAAAGGGTTATGAATAAACAAGTTCTGTCCTCCTGTGCGTTGTTGGTGTCTGTTTGAAGATGTCATGTCCCGTTTCAGCTGCCTATTAAAGATTAGTCACATTGTTGCTAATGACACATCATCTTTAAGGCCGTACATCTACAATACAGTTGGTACTGGGAGTAGGTTAGTTCTATCACTTCTTGACGCGTTGTCAGTTTTTGCAAGGACACATCTTTTTGAAATTATACCATGGTTTTCCTCCCCCTTCATAGGGAGAGGATGTGGGTAAGCGAAAGATGATTTATTTTTTTTGAGTTCATTTTTGTCTGATTTTTTTGTACAGTATGTCATAGCACGTGGGAATTGAACAACATTTCTAAAAAGATTAATGGACCACAATAGTGGAATATTGCAATTTGAATAACCACTGCAGTAATTTGGATTGTAAGGCATTGTGTGATCTGCAAAACCCTATTCACAGCCAAATGTGGAGGTTTTCTGCCTTGGGTTGTCAGTGAGTGTTGTAGTGTTAAAGGCAGCATCTCAGGTTCAAGATTGCTCTACTGTAGTTGAGATATTAGAATGTTCTTACTGGTTGTAAAGCACTTAATAGTTTCACTGTTTTGCTTGATTGTCATCAGTCTTTCCCATGGATGTCTTGTAATCTGTGTCAAAGAAATGTTAAGTTGCTTAGCTTTGGGTCTAGAAACACTGCTGGCACCTCCTTGGCTGTGATCTAGAAAAGGGTACATCATGTTCAGGAGAATATGAAATCAGTCTCGAGGTTTATGTGCTAAATATTTATTCAAGAAGCACAGATGTTCTCTTAATTTCAAGATATTCAAATTGGCAAAAATAGCTGACTAGAAGATGAGTAACAGTGCACAGTTGTTATGGAAATTAATAGGTGTGTCTGTTTTAAAAAATGAATAAATAAATAAAGCTTCTGATCCAAAAAACTGAAAAGCTGACAGTATTCTTTGGGTATGACTTCATGAAACAACTGAAGCTGAGCTAACAGTTTATAGCTATTAGGAGAACAAAAATTAGCCTTTTCCCTGTGCTGTCCTTATTCATACCTATGTGCTTCTCTGCCATTTACCTTCAGTGAGTTCTGGTGCTTTTCTCGTGGCGCAATAACCTATTGATCTCACAAACCAGCAGATGAAGAAACCTGGCAAAAGAAACTATTTTTGTGGTTTTGGACCTGCTGAGTTACCTGTGGGACAAGATGAGTGCTAGAGTTGGTGTAAGGTGGCAGGGAAGGACTACACAGAGCGAGGTTCAGTGCCAGTGCAAGAGCATGAAAAGAGGGAGGAGGAGGAGTAGTTTGGATAGAGGAGAAGGAAATGAGGTTTATACTTTTATGAGTGGCAAATTGTTAAATAACCTCAGCCATACTGTGAAATCTTTTGTTAGCACTTTGAGACTTTATTTGCATCTTGAGTACAGCACTTCCCAAAGTAAAAACTAATTCCAAAATCAATGAAAATAATAAAATATTAGTGAAGGGTAGAATGTGATTAACTGAGATAACTTCTCAGGGATGGGGAGAATCATACTAACAGATAAATGTAGTAAAACATGTTAAACTGAACACAGTGAAATGTATATCAAGTTTGAAAATCGTATAAGTAAGTAAATAAATGAATAGGAAAAGGAGACTCAAAAGGTCCAAGTCTTATTTTTTTGCTGCTGTTATTTCTGACCTGAAGAAGGACCTATGTACCTGAAAGCTCTTCTGCTGTTCATTTGGTTTGGGGTTTGGTTTTGTTTTTTCTGGGTTTTTTTGTTGTTTAGTTCGTTGTTTTTTTTGTTAGTCCCCACAGTTATATAATTTGGTCTAATAAACTGTATTAGCCCCAAACTTTGCTTTACATTTTGCAGATGGAGGGGATGGTTGGAAGAAAGAACTAAGTGGCATTTTGCCAGTATTACATGTCAGATCAGTTACAGAATGGGGAAAATTCCTGTTATTACTTAACAGAATAGAATTTTCTTTCGTATCTAAGCATATACACTATCTCTAAGCATACAGCAAAAAATTACAAAATATTGTCCTCTGAGGATAAATATTATGGAGTTACTCATGTAATATAAATAATAATAAAACTTAATCAAAACAAAAATTAGACCACTACTGTGATGTCTTGGTAAACACTTTGCATTACAGAGAATGATTTCTTGCAAAGAAACTTGTTACTTAATTCTCCAGTCAGCAGGAGTGCTCTGGAGAGACATTCCTGCTCCCACACTGCCTGTAGTATTTTAATTACATTTTACAAAATTTAATTACAAAACCAAAAGTATTTTAGTTACATTTAATCTTATTTAAACATCATACAAGTGGTTCCAGTAATTTCTGCCCTAGAATGCCTCTCTTTCAATGTAAAGTTTCAGGAAAGGATGGTGCATTTTGGGTCGTCATTTCATCATCTACAGAACTTGCTCGGCTGTTTAAAATCCACATTGATAAGTCAGCACAATCCTTCCCATCTCCTCCTTTCTGCTCTCCCCAGAGACGTAAATACTCAGACGAGCTCAAGAACTTCTTTGTTACAAGTGTAAGTCGTGAAGGGTCATTTTATCCAGCGGCGGCACACCCTGTGCCTTCCCTCGCAAGGGACCACCGAAGTTCGTAATTAGTTTGCACTGCTGGGTGTGGTAGAGGGGTGGGGAAGCGTGAATCCATCCTGATTCTTCTAGGCGGGCCATCGTTAGTCTGGAGCTACAGACCCATCACTGTAACAGTTTCATAAATGAATCTGAGGCAGCTTTAAAAATGGGTTGTTATTGTCTTCCTAAGGGAAGCTCATGAAGGGAGCGCTTCTGTCTCAGAGCAAATGCAATTGCTAGAGGACATCCTTCAACTGCACAGTACTTTCTGTAGTATTCGAAAGTTACATGAATATAGCAAAATGAAAACAAACAAACCAAAACAACTTGGCAGGTTGTTTCATCTGTTTGTCTCCCAGTGCATAATTGTTTCACAGGCTCTATTTATACTAAGAAACAATGTATGCACGTCTGTTTCTGAAAGCCTGCAGACAGCTTTACAAGCTGGATGTTTGTTTATACAATAAAACATTCATGATGATTTGTATGAGAATCATGTCTCTCCATCAGTTCAACAGGAATGTACTTTAATATAAAGATGGTATTTTGAAATAGCCATCACTCACAGTGGAAGACAATGGAGGCTCCTGCTATTTATTAACTGTACTGGGAAAAAACTTAGGGGAATAGTTGAGGGCATCTTGGCTGCAAATCCCAAAGCATGGCCTGTTGCACCAGTAAGAAGATGTAACATCCTCCTCCTCTTGTTACTCCATAAGCTGCAGAAATAAGGGTCATGTGAAAGGTAGTCTTCAAATGGGGAATCTAGACAGAACAGAAATTTGTGTTTCAGTTTAGTAATGTCAGTTGCTCCCCAGAGCTGTGTTTCTTTGTTCTGCAGCTATCTTTCCAGGATTAGACTACCTGGAAAAATTACTGCTGTGGTTTTCGAGAGAGCATTTTTAATGGCAATCACTTACTCTGTAATCATATTTTTATTGGAATTTCTCAGCACCAATGTATTTAATCAAGTGGTCTCTTCCTAATATTTATTACCTACTAAATTGTAACTCTTATTACCATACGTACAATCCGTATTTACAATGAGGAAATTGCAGTTTCTTGAGCAGCTGTGTAACTGCCCGATAAATACCCTTTATCTAGCAGTTTATATGCATTTTAGCTACTCACCTATCACTGTCAGTGTTTCTGCATTCTAGCTCCTGAGCAGATTCAAACTTATAATGTTAGGTTGAAGTGAGTGCTTTAAAAGTTTTCTTTTGGCTGTTTGCATGGGTTTTTGGTTTTGGTGTTTGGTTTTTGTTTGTTTGTTCTGTTTTTGTTTTTCTGAAAGGAAAGCTTCCTAATGATGCATAGGGTGGGTGCATATATGAGAGAACACTCCGTAAAGTTCAAGCTACTGAGATTTACTTTTTTTCCTTGAAATATGTATGCAATATGTCTACTTAATTTCAGGGTTTTGTGGTGGGTAAAATTTCCAGAAACATCATATGCCAAGTACTCTCCGCACACTTAGCAAAATTGTATGGGAGATTCTGGTCCTCTGCAACACACTTTATGTTAAATCTTTTACTCCATCCATAAACGTGGAGTAACTTAGCCAGACAACAGAGCTGCTCTACGCAGGATGACTCAAAGACTCAAGCCAAGGGCTGTTTTACATTGGGTGAGGGAAGAAAAGCAGAGGCAGGGAGACAGACATTCAGAGTCTTTAACTTCTTGGCATACCACTATTTTACCAAAAATTAATTGTATTTATCTGTTTTTACTCTTTTTAACAGCTTGACAAAACATATTTTTACTTTTAATAGGGAAAGCAGTCACATTAGCATATCTGGAGGAAGGTAATTGAGATCTGGGTGTAGACATCTCAAAATATTTCTGTTTAATCACAGATTTTACATTTCTGCCCAAAGGCAGTTAAAATATGTTGGCAAAGATCATGTTAAAAAAAAAATACACAAAACAACAAAAACACCAGCTCAAATCTTTAAACAATCTATTTGTGGGGTTTCTCTGTGAGGCAGAGTTCAGCTTTAATTGATGATTTTCTGTTCCACTGAACTCCTTTAAAGCCCATGACTTTGATGGTTGAAGATTCTTCACTCCATTGGGCTTTTCCTTATTTAAATGTTTAGATTAAATGTTTCAGTTCCTTTTGCTACTGCTTAGCATAATGGCTTCTTAACTAGTCTTTAAATGGAAACAGGTTTTTTCATTGTTGTTTTTTATTCTTTTGCCCATCATATTTTGGATCCCTTGAGAAATCTTTAATCAACTGTATTTTAATTTTACAATTACTCTGATCAAAGCTATATGAATCTCAAAGATTAGCATAAGATGAAAGGGAATTCTAGCCTCATAGGAAGATATTTTTAAGGTTCAAACCCTAAATATTTCAAAGGTCTTTGCCATGCAGACAGATGCTTTTGCAATAGTTACTTCAGTACTAATTTTGAATGTGTGAGGAAACTAACTAAAGGCATTGGAGTGAACAATCACAGAACAACTGGCAGTGAAGTTCAGTCCTGAACCAGGTCAGTGTTGGTAGGCACCTTTCTTGAGCAGGGCTTTCCAGAGTTGCCAAATAGTTTACTTACTTCTCCCTGACAGGTGAGTAACTGTCAGACTAAATTGTGCCTTTGGCCTAAGTAAATAAAAAAAAAAAAAAGCACAACCAAAACCAAAAAAACAACCAAACACAAAAAACCTGCTCCAGAAATGGCAAAACTGATGGATTGGTCTGCTGTGCAATCTAGTCACTAGCATTGTTTGTTCTTAAATATTAGTTTCTTTTTTGAAAGTAGCTTGCAATTCAGATCTGATTTTTATAGTGTTGGGTAGATTGTAGTCTAAGTATGATTTTTTTGAATGAGTGGACTCTCTGGATCTAGTCTTTCAGGATTCCTTAGTGGTATCACTGAAACCTTTATTTCTCCAACTCTGGAGTTCACTAGGGAGTCTTTCAGCCACAAGCTCATCTTTCAGAATGGACTCCAAATGTTGTATTTGATAGGTGATACAGAAGGGCCTCAATACGGTGACTAAACTGGCATAATTTTGATTATGAATGCACATAGCATTCTGCAGACAAATTCGGTTCTCTGGAAGAGAGAATTGTTTGAAATTGTATCATTGTGTTATTTCATCAGATAATATAATAAAGTTAGGTGCTATTCATCAATGAACTTTGGGTCCAAATTTCAGTTCTAAAACCATATTTGCACTCTTCTGGTGAAGTAAGTGAACGTCTGGAGAGTCTAATGAATCCTGTTTTAGGTGTTCATTGAAGTCTATCTTGTAGGTGCAAGATGCTCCAAAACTTATTGATCTAAAGGTCCTGCCTATTTTTAAGAATCGTATTCTTCTTAAGACAATTTTTTCTCTTGTTTCTCAAGAATGCTTAGTCAAGCTGAAGTGCACTGGCCTGATTAATGGAGAAATGACAAAATCCTTCTCTTGGCCTGTTTTTTTACGTGTATAAACCAAAGTTCATTATTTCAGTCTCCAAACTGGTGTGCTCTTGTCCTGTGCGAAGTGCTCTTTATGCTGTGAAGCATATTACAGGATTAGAATGCTTTGGGGAGAAGCCCTGAAGGCAATTTGTCTGACTGATTTAAGTGAAGCTGATTTTTAAACTGGTGTTAGCATACACATTCATAAACAAACATATGATACACAGATGGTATTTGAAATCAAGGCTTCTTGGGCTTAAATGGTTATGCAGCAGCTGCAGTGTCCTCAGGAGGTTCTTAGCCATTTTATACAACCTGTGTGTATTGGTCTTTTGATGTGCCTGGAATGTGAGAAGAAACTGTCCAACATTATCAGGTTGTTCTCAAAGGTACGGCCTCTGAGTGTCACACTGAAGACTTGCAAAAATGAACGCACATTCAGGCGTATGAAATAATTGTTCACAGCTTCAGAAATCCTCAGGTAAGACAGTGTTGTGGTTTAGCCCCAGCTGGCACCAAAGAACTCTGTGGCTGTTTGCTCACCCCCCAACCCCGGTGGGATCGGGGGAGAATCGGAAGAAAAAGGCAAAACTCACGGGTTGAGATAAAGGCAGTTTAACAGAATAGCAAAGGAAAGGGGAAAACAACAATAATGCTGATAAACACAATTAAATCAAATGCTATGTTCTTTTCATATTTTTTGAAATGTGGAAAAGAAGGGGGCTGCAGCAAAGATTAATCTAACCACCAAATCCCCAGCGGTGGTCAGCAGTAGATGCTTAGGGAAAAGTATAAACCAGAAATAGCCTGTCATGATGTTTCCCCAAAATACTGTCCCAGTAGCCAAGAACTTGTGTCTGAGAAGCTTTCTTAGCAGCAGTATCTTGTGACAAGTATTTCCACTGTATATAATACAAAAATTGAACATAATGGGAAGAATTAGCTCCTGTTTCATTGCTCTGAATCTGCCATAATCTGGTTTAATCTGATCCGCCCTTTTTTCTGCTCTAGTTGAATGCAGTGAAAAATCATTCCCTATTTGCTTTCTCTGTCACTCGTGGTTTGTAGATCTTTATCACACCGGCTCTGTTTTCTCTCTTTTCTTCTCTGAAATGTCCTGTCTGCTTAGCTGTTCTCTACGTGAAAGCTGTTCCATGCCTCTTGTCCACACCTGTGCTTTCAGTCAACCTTGTCCCACCCTATGATGATGGAGATGAGGGGAGTGGTACTGCACATCACACTCAAAATGTTTAAATGTCACGTTTTCTTCTAGAATAATCAAAACATCTGGAAGTACTGATAACTTTGTTCTAGCAATTTTCCAGGAATTGTGGTGTTGGGAAACTAGTGGTTTTTGTTTTTTTTTTTGTTTGTTTAATGAGCAGACTACTACAAATTAGAGAGGTCTGCGTAACAGCAGCAGGATAGCGTCTCTGCTCTACTGCGGTGGCTCCTGAAAAGGCCTAGGAGGGTAAGTGTGAGAGACACTGTATGTGTGGGATATTGATGAAGTCAGAGGAAAGCGTCCAAATGAGGACTATGCCTGCCATTTGACTGAGCTTATTCTAAAAACATCGTTATCTGATTAACAACCTTTAGGAAAGCAAATGCTTGTAAAGCAACATCCATCATACAGTCTGCCTTTAAAACCAGTTAATTCTTTCAGACTCCGTGTAAAGTTATTCTTGGTTGTGCTGCTTCCCTTTGGCTGAAAATATCCTTCCCTCCTCCCCCCCTCCAGTTTCCTACTCAGTTTCCTTTTCCTTGTCTCCCATATACTCTTTTTGTCGGATCAATCCCATGTTGCAGACAGGGCCCCTTACACTCTCTTTTCAGGAATTTTTCCCTGCCTTTGTCCTAAGGTAGGCATCAAACAGAATTTGCCTGGCTGCAGAGACACTCAGATGCCCTATGAGATACGTTAGGCTAAGGTGGTTTCCCACTTTCTCAGCCTGTTACAGTGAGGGGTGCGGGCAGGGGAGCTCTTGGACTAAACAATAGCAACAAAAGTGGAACTTTGAAAACACAAGAAACAAACTCCTGCTTGCCAGACAGGAAAAAGCAACAATATGGGTCAACAAAATTTAAAAAAAAAAAAAAAAACAAACAAAAAAACCAACCGAAAACAAAACAAAAAAAATCAGCCAAAAAGGAAAGGGAAAAAAAAAAAAAAAAGCAATGCTGTATGTTGAGGCAGCGTAAGAAGATGCGGCATTCCTTCTCTGATCAGCAGGAGCGTTGCACACAGAATGTAAATGCCACTGCCGTCCACAGGACTGCAGCCTGGATTTGGGACTGCTGTTAGTTGCCTGGAAGCCCCGCGCTTCTCTCAGATACTCGGCTGTCTGAAAGCCCAACAATAATTGCATCGCGGTTACCCTGCGAGAAGCGAACGGGAACGCCGGGTTAGATTTGCCGTTTATCACGGATGTTGTTAGTGCTGCCTGGTCAATAACGGAGTTATTAAGCCCCAGCCGAGGGGCAGGATGCCTGGGTGGGTGCCTGGGCCGCTGCCGCGCAGAGCCGGGGCGGGCCCGGGGGCGGGCCGGGGCGGGCCCGGGGGCGGGCCGGGGCGGGCCCGGGGGCGGGCCGGGGCGGGCCCGGGGGCGGGCCGGGGCGGGCCCGGCGGGGCAGCGCAGCGCATCGCTGCGGGCCGCCGGCCTGAGGCTCGGCGCCGGTGCCTTTCCTGCCTCATTCGGTCGCAGGAGCTCTGGCGGGCCATGCCCTCCGCAGCCTGAGGCAGGACGTCTCGGTTACAGAAGTGCCGGGGAGGGGAGGCTCCGCTTTGTCTTCACGTTTCGTAGGCGGACCAGGGTCAGCTGTGACCCCCGAAACGGCTCCTCCTGCAGCCACGATGGTGGCCAAGGATTATCCTTTTTACCTTTCCGTCAAGAGGGCAAATTGTGCCTTGGAAGTGCAGACAGCGACCAGCCTGGCTAAAGAAACGGAGGTACTTAATCTACTGGTGATATTGCTGCAACTTTATTTTTCTTTATAGTGTGATTTGTATTGCCTTGGGGAAGAATAATGTGCTTTAAAAATAGGCTGATATGTATAGATACCTGGTTTGTTTAGGCATCCTTTCCTGCTATCTCTAGATGTTGAACTTTCCTTTGGAATAAGGCAAGAAACAAAGAATCTAGATTTTTGTCATTTGTCATTTTAGAGAATTAAAATTAATCTTTTAAGTAGCTAACTGAGAAATGCCTGGTTTAGACATGTAGTTTAAAGTCACTTCTATTCCAGCGCTAACCATTACTTACAAATTGTTAAACTTGTTATATGGTTTGTTGAGTGAAGGGAAGGTAGAAAATGGTGTCTTAAAGCATTATCTGTCTTTTCCTTGTCAGTAATAAACCAAGAAATTAATATGATAATGCTAACTGAAAACTCTGCCCTATCAGCAGGTTGACTACTTTGTTTATTTAAAAAGTTAAAATCCTTTTAGGTGACATAAGAAACCTTACTCATTCACCCAAATTCAACATACTCACTTGCAAAATTCTCATAAACAGTGAAACTTTTCAGGAACAATGTTTATGAAAGACATAAATATCTAATACTTTAGGTTAACGTTGCTTTGTGTACTTGTTTGAAAAGAAAACAGTGACCTTAAAGATTCTGTCTAGCTCCACCGGAGGAAGGATACAATTTCTCTCTAGAAGTTTTTATAACTTAAATATATAGCTTCTTCATTAGTCTTGTTTGCTGAGTAACTTGAAGACAACTTACTAAATTGGGTGCATTTAATACTACATCAAAGATTAATTATCTCCAGCAGTTGAATAGGTCTAAAGTAAAAGTAACATAAGCCAAGTTACCATTTAATCATGATACTTAAGCTAAGAACTAATAAGAAGGTGCTGCACTCTTGCTTTTCAGCATACTTTTACATAAAGGGATATATTTATTTCAGTTAACAAAGGTAGAATTTTTTTCAACTGTGTGTTTTTGAAAACTAACACCCTGAGAGTGTGTGTGTGTACATATGCATCTATGCTAAACACAAATTGTTAAGTACCAAATGGTTCTCTTAAGGGTACTTATTTTACTAACTATAATATTAAAGAAATATGTTTTTAACCTTTACTGCATGAAGGGGTTTTTGTGAATGAATAGAATTGTCAAATCTGAAGGGTCGGAGTATTCCCCTCTTACAGTTAGGAAGAGTAGCTTGATTATAGTCAAATTTCAAAGAAAAAGTCTCAATGAAAGCTTAGAGCATAAGGAATTATCTAATAACAGATGTGATCAATCAAAATTACAATGTGCAAACAGTTGTTTTGTATTTATAGTCTTTCAGTTTGTGTTTTATACAAATAAAATGCAACCTGTGCTTTCAGGCTGTTTTCTGAGGGTATGATGGACTTTCAGCATTCTGCAAAATAAGCTTTTAAACACTCTCCTGATTGTTTTAGGAGGGTATGGAAAGACCACCTGCCACTCCAAAAAATTGCTTAAGGAAACAGAAATAAAAACTGCTCTTTGAGAAAGGCATTATAAGGATAGATGTATGCAGCCTGTTTCTTTGGAGTCTGTCAGTATTGGCTGGGGGGAAAATCCACGTTTCTTCTCGAGCTCAAATGTTAGTCTGTTCTTCTACCCTTTAGTATTTACGAGTCTAAAAAAAGCTATTGGGCGCCTTCTACCACAATTTTGTGTTACTGCAGCAGAATGCTAACTTGTGTGGGGGTTATGAATTTGCGTCTTTGAAAACCTGCATTTCATTTTAATTATTAACATGTGAAGTTAGTTGATTTATTTAATAACGTGACTTGTGCATAAATGTTGATACGTGTGGAACAGAACAGATTCTCTGCGATATAGATGTTGTGTTGTGGCTTTAAATCAGATTATAAAATATTTCCTCTGACTTTATTAAACAATAATCTTCTGGTGTTTGTTTTGAACAAATACAAAATATATTCTGGAAGTTCAAATACAAAAGTACTTGGATGGGATGAAATACAGCAAAAAATTTGAGCGTACGCCAAACTGTTAAAATTTCCCTAAATTTCCATCTGGGCCTCTGGGCCACAAGCTGAAGATTATGGGCAATGGATTAGTTCTTCCTTATTCTTGGACTTCATGTGGGCCTGCAGAGCAGCAGTGGAAAACCAGGAATGTTTTTGAGGAACAAGTCAGTGGTGCAAAACAGAAAGGAGGATTTCTACTTAACAGTTCTTTCTTTAAGCCACACTGGCTTCCTTGGCGTAAACTCCATAGAAGTAGCACCATCACAAAATAATGACAAATAAAATGTCCGAAATGTATGTGAATGGTAAAAATCTGGATTCTGAGAAAAGGCTAGTGTACCTCTTAGTCGAAGTACAATTATCATTATTCTTTCTAAATGCAGTTTAAGGGCAACAAAACACTTCAATGTCTTAGGAATGAGTTGATATAGGACATACTATAGGGCTTTTACATACATACCCCACATAAAATAATGTAGTACAATTCTAGCTGTAAACAGTACGGAGGTGTTAGGCTGTTTCCAGTTTTTTCATAATACAAAAATAGAGATAGTAAAACTTGAATTTTCCTTGCTTGAAGGTATAAAAAGCCCCATTTTTTCCCAATGATACATATATACACACCATTTGCTATTTTTCACTGGTTAAAGCAACTCCCTTATCACCTCCTCTAAAAGAAACAAAGTGAAGCAGAGCCAGTGGATGGGCAGCAGATACGAAAGAGCTCACACAGTCACAGAATGAGGTTTGAAGGTCTGAAGTCATGGGAAGACATAAATTCCTCAGAGTAAGGATGTTCTGTTCTGCTACAGGAACTAATACAGTGCCTGGGCTGAGGCTCCAAAAACTACAACGGTGGCATAGAATTCCTTTGTGGCTCCAGTTTGTTGTGTGTCTGCTTACATCTCTTACGCTGCAAAAATCTGAGACCTAAGAATCAGGCCTGTTTGCAATCTCTCTTTTGTTGTCTCCTGATCTCCTCGCTGTTTTGATGTGCGGGACCACGTTTAATTTGGCGTGGGTAGTGCAGGAAAGCTAACCTGAAGGGTAATCCACAGGCCTCTGGGCCATGGCACATCATTAACTTGAGAACCAGGCATGGAGCCAGTGGGAGAAGGGCCAAAAGACTGAGATAAACTGAAAGTCATGAATTTTCTTTGATCTTCATAAATGTATGTATTTCATTTTTAATGAAATATTAGCAAGCTGCAGTTTTGATATATTTCAGGTAAGTTCATGTGCAGTGTAACTGCAGTGAGCTAAACGTGGAAACACATCAAACCCCCACACTTGGAATTGCTGATCTCTTCTGCTTAATGGCAATTTGAAACAAACAGCTTGCCTTTATTTTTCCATTCAGCAACTCGCTGTATGATGTCTGCTTGATAATTGGCAGTCCAGCTTCACATCTAGTTTGCTCCAGAATGGAAAAGGTCGGTCTTAGGTAGTCTGTAGAAGCAGCTTCTAATGAGAGGAAATGCAGAATTTAATCAACTCTACATCAGTTGTCTGGGGTTTTTGGAGTTTCTGTTACTTGTGCTAATTCACCTCAGTGTGAGGTTTTTCTGTTAATTGGCCTTCATTTCCTAACTGCTGGTAGAGGTAGTGATTTCTGGATATTGCAGACAAATGATCAGTCAAGATAGCTGGATGCAACTTGTCCTTATGCTGCTGACACTTGAGAGGTTCTGTCTTGCATATGGCAAATTAAATCTGAGGTCTTAAGAGTGGGGATTAATGAGAGCAGCCTATTTGCAGCAAGGAACCAATCTTTGATCAACACATGATGCGACAGCGTGTTGTAAACTTCAGCTGATTTTCTTCAACTGAGAATACTTCTCTATATGGCTTTTCATTGTACCCTGACTATCGTTTCAGGTCCTCTTCTTTCTAACACTGTAATTAAAACAAAATATCTCTGGATTTTCCTTAATTTGCTTGCTGGTTTTGTGGAGACTGGCAGAGAATGAATAACAAACCTCCTGCTGCTCCCATCAGAGAGTGCAGGTGGTAGATAGAACCTTGTGGATTTGAAGGAAAGTTGTATCATTGATACACACAATTTACTGGCTGATTAAGTTCCCTTTATGTATCAATTTACTTAAATTGCGTAATAAATTCTGCTTGCAGTTTTGCTAATGGGATGCTTCTCCCAGGTTTTAGGATGGATTTGCGTGGATGTTACCTTTGTTGCCTTTGTGCAACACTGACCTATACTTAGGACTGCTTTAGAGTCACCTTGTTTCTCTTGACCATCAACCTCAGCTCTGGAAGACTGAATGTTCTAGAATTTCCCAAGTAGAATATTTCTAAGATACTGTAAAGCAAAGGCAAATTATCTGCTGTTTCAAGTATTACAAAAATACAGTTAATATTTTAGTTTATAATAGTTTATTAGCACCAATAACAATTGAAAGGGTTCTAGTTTTAGATTTGCTTCTCTCTGACGATGCAAAAAGCCTGAGATGCCAGCTTAATTTATTTTTAAAATGTTTGCTGTGTTAAGAGACTCTGTTGTAACATAGGTTGCTTTTTCTATTTTAACCTTTATTATGTGGTGTTTTAGTTTGGGGTTTTTTGTTGTTGGTTTTTTGTTGGTTTTTTTTTTATCCTGCTGAAGGTTAAATACTGATAACATCCTGTGGAACAGAGCTTGAATATGGGTCTTTTTTTATATTAAGCTCCAAGTTTTGTGCACATTTATTAGAACTGTTTAATCTTAGGCCAGTTTAACTAGTAGCAGACTAATAAAAATAATAATGTTGGGCTTGCTGCCATGACAAATGTTGACTTACCCTTATAAAGTTGACTAAAAACTAATAACCTTTAAAGTGTAGGAGTATGGAAATTTAGCGAGTTACATGAAGTATGAAACAGAGTGGTTCTGTTTTAGTTTGCTGGCACTGCTTGTGAATTATGTTTGAAACAAAGGTTACTATACTGTTTCAATTTATAGTGTCTTCCATTTATTACACTCTTAATTCTTTTGGAACTGATTTTAAGTTAAAACATTTTGCACTAATGAATGCTCCCATAGCACAGAATGAATACTTTGGATATCTATTTGTCTTGGTTCACAAATAGAAAGTATATCAAAAGAGGGAAAAATAATAACCACCATATTTTTTTATAAAATGTCAAGAAAGTTAGCAGCCCTAAATCCAGAATTACTGCAGTAAATAATTATCTCAGAACTTGTTGAACTCCAGTGAGGATGTTTTTAACAAGCATTGACAATTTCAGTGGTTTCAGATGTGAATTGAGAGAAGGTTAGTTTGCCTTTGAAGGTGAACAGGGTAAATTCTAATATTCTGAAATGCCCATTTCCTGTATCAGTTTTCACATAGCACTTATTTTCTGGGTTACCTTAAAAAAATATCTGTAAGTTCCTTTTGTTGAGTTTGTTTTTAAATACAGTCAGAAAAAATGTGGCCGCAGTGGTGCTGCACGTGGGCTGAAGACACAAATGTAATGACCCCTCAGGGAAATATTTTCCCTTGTTTGTCAGATTCAGCACCGGTTCTCCGACACGGAGACTGTTGTTGAACTTGCTGATAAGAGATGGGAGAGTCGGCTGGAAAAACAATCATACCAGCAGTGAACCTACGTTTGCTTTTACTGTTCACTGGGAGGAAATCAGTGGCTAAGCTGGTCAGGAGCAGAGGGTGAAACAATTTTGAGGTGAGGTACTGAGGCAAATGAAGACCTTTTATATGGCACCTTGACTAGTACTCTGTGCTCTTAAGCATGTGTTATCCAGGTCATTGGTTTTGCTGTTCTGCGGGCAATAGAAAGGGAACCTGGCCTAGTTCTTTTTGTTTCCTTTCCTGCTGTTTGTTAGAAAACGAAAACCAATCTTTTGCTAGAGTAGTTTATCCATCAAAGTGTGATAATTAAGCTGTGGGTGGCCTTGCTGAATGACAATGTATAGAAAACTAATCGATATTAAACGAATTTAACTCTCTCTGACACTCTGCTTTACACTTTGGGAAAATTCCATTCTTTACATATATTAGTAAAAGAATTATTTTATTTTGTGGATGAAGAGCATGAGGAGTGTTGGCTTCTTCCTGTAAATAGCCTTCTAGAAGCTTTTCATATCTGTGTAATGTGTTGGATCCAATATATCCAATTATTAGGTTCCAGTTTCACTAATGAAGAAATAAAAATAAGATCAATTTAGCTGTCTGTACATTGCAGCTAATGTAGGTCCCTAATTCTTCAAAGGATCTTCTGCTTTAATTCTGTGGCTGTTGAATGTTTAGCTTGTCCCAGGAGTGGGCACTGTATGCTAAGATTCAGGCTTTTAAATCACAATTTGTATGTATTAGAACCAAAAATAATGATACAAATTTGCATCATTATTTTGCCCAGGTGTTGCGGTTTTGAAATGGCCATGTCACAGTTTTATAGAGCAACACCTCATTCAGTTATGCAAGGCAAAAAGACTTAAATTTTACTGAAGAGGTAGTTGGCAGAAGTTACTCAGAAGAGGATGGCTTCTGGTAGCACTACAGCTGAAGTTGCTTGCTGTACGCATTTCTCAGCTGTCCAACAGCAGAAGACTAACTTTTGGAGAGTTATACATTAAAAGCTAGAGCTTTCCTTTCTTAATCAGCAGTCTAAACCATTAGGTTAGAGTTTAATATGTAGAAGATACTAGAAATACTGTTGTACATATATATAGGATCTACAGAATAAATTACAATGAAGAAACAATCTAGAGCACTATGTCCTTCATGCCAAATTAGAATGGTGAGGCATGGCATCTTTGAAACTTACCTGACAAGTTACCTCTTGTTACCTTTTACCTCTAAAATCAGTGGTAATCAGTGATTATGCCATTGTGATTACTCTTTCTTCCTATGAACTCCCCCCCTCAAAAAAATGATAAAAATACACTGTCTCAGAAGGACACAGTATTTGTTTGAAATGTCCACAGTGTGGTTCCCGGAACCATCCAGATTTTGGACACAGATTTACTTGTTTTATCAGTTTGTTCACAGTTTCAAGAGTTCTCTTTGAGGCTGCATATATACACAGTATTTCCTGCTTTAATTTTTTGGTCTCTCAATTTAACTGTTACCAAAGTCATCTTGAGTTCAAATATACAGCTCCCTCCAAAAGCCATCTGCTCTTTGTTCTAGCCTAGTCAGGTATTAATTTGACTTCACTTGACTGTTCAGCCTTTGAAGTTCCTGCACTCATGTTTCCCTCAGCTTTATTTAGCCTTATATCAAATTTAAAGCCTGTCAGATTAACATTACTTGTTCACATATACCAGCTCTACATTTTGGAAACTCTGCCAAACTGTACTCTGGATCTTTTGTTTTCTAACTTACTTCACGTATTGTTTCCTCAAGTCTTCGTGACTCTGAAAATGCAGTCTAACATTTTGTTTTATTTCAAAACTCTGAAATTATTTTTTTTAATACCAATAATAACAACTTTAAAAGGTCAGGCAAAACGTTCTAACTCTTTAATTTTTTGTGTCATAATTTGGCCCGGTTCCCAGGCCGGACAGGTGATGGTTGTTGCAAGTGGATCCTGCCACTAAATCCCATCTCTCAATCCCGTCTGCTTCTAAGTTCCTGAACTAGGAGGGGGGAGCAGGAGGAGCGATGACTTTGGGTAGCCCTGAGTCACCAGGGCACACTCAGAGGTACAGACCTGATGGAATCAGGTCTGGAATCAGACCTGGAATCTGATGTTCATTCTGCCTGAACAATCTGTCCTTACCAGAGCCTCTTCATGCTGGACAGACACTGGAACCGCACAGTTCTGCATTCCCATGTGCTTAGATTTTATGATTGCAGGACCCCTGGTTAACTGGAAAACCAGAGATTTTTCAGAGACAAATTGGTGAATAATGGACAAATGTACTGGGAATTCCTAACTGTAAGTGGTTTATTCTTAAAAAAAAAAATTAAGAAAAAAAAAGGAAGAGGCTTGGGAAACAGCATCTGGAGTGCAGCTCCCTGATCTTACTGGACTAATGTGCAAGTGCAGATTCTGGTTGGTATCTCTGGGTAAAGCAGAACAGTTCACACACTCTCCTCATTCCATTTGATCTGTTGGTTCTGAAGAACAGAGCCCTTGGTGAGAAAAACAACCATCTGTTTAAAACTTTTTTTTTTTTTTTTTAATGCACTTGGCTGTGGAATTTTTTCCCCGTCCAGTTCATTGGCCTCAATAGTTTGTTCAGCTTCTCTGTGGTGCTGGTGTAGGGAGGCAACACAGCTTGAGAATGAGGGTATTGATGAAAGGGGAGGTAGAGGCAGAATGGATGTAGACCATGCAACAGAAATACTGTGATCAAAAGTTTCAGTATTGCTATCTTACGGTTTCAGAATTGCGCCAGTAGTGCTACATTTTCATTGCATAGTCAAAGCCTTATCTGTACAAACTTTATTATTCCACAATGGAGGGGGTGACTCAGTGCTGATTGTGGTTGTTGTTAGATCTCTCTGAGGGAGAGATGACACTTGGAACATTAAGGTTTGAGTTTTCACTTCCAGCTGGCTATCTTAACCTAACAGACTGTTTCTAATGCAGTGTGGAAATCACATTAGAAGTATTCAGAAAGCTTTCACCATAATTAAGAACTTGTGATTAACAGGATTTACTTTCAGTCCTAATTGGTAAAGATGTAAAGTCTTAGACTTCTGAAATTATTGTTTCATTATCTCAAATACTTCTATTGGAGAGAATCCTGTAATAATGCTCATCTCTTTTAATAAGATCAAATTCCTAATTTGAACTATATATTTTAGCTGGTTTGAGTTCTCATCAGATTTTTCAGTGTGAGATCAGAATATGATACGCTACATGAGAAAGACAGAATGAGATGCTGAGACAGAAGGAGTAGGACCTCTGCAGGCATACCTTCGCAACCCATTATCTACCTTTCCTTTCACTGCTGGGAGAAGTGCTGACCTCTGGTGGCTTACAAGAAGCAGGTGTGGAAGAGCCTAATGTTTTTTGATGGCTGAAACTCTACTGTGTTCCCTCGGGAACTGTAGGTATCCTTAGCTAGGAGACAGCACAGGTTTTGAAGAGCCTTTGGGCTGTCTGGCATGAAGAAAGAGAAATCATATTTATTTTTTTCACTTCCTCTCAATTTCCCGGGGAAAGAAGGCATCAGGCTGATTTTCTTTAAGGTTATTTGATGCTGTGCATCAATTTTCACAGCTGCCTGAAGTTTATGTGCCCCACATGGCAGAGCAAATTAGGTCTGGGTCTGAGTGCTTAGCCTGCAGGCTTTGAGTAGTAATTAATAAACTTCAGCTGCAGTGACACACACAGTATTTGGAAGTATTCAAATAAGAATAGACTGACTTGCTGTTCCTTACTTAGTTTTAAATACTACTCGGGAAGTTTTTTGCAATGCACTCAAATGAAATGCTGCAGAGATACAGTGAAATACAGATTTACTACTTTTGTGATTTCACTTGCTGTCAGTAGACTCCTCAGAAAATTATCCAAGGAATTCCAGACTTAGTTTTGTTCTAAGTTAAGACTGGAAGACTGTGTAAAATTGTGAATAGATCACAGCGTGTGTGGAAAAGGTCTGTATGAGTATCGGGGGCATTTAACTTTCAAGCAAGGTATGGCTATGATGTTGTATGGATCAAATTTGGGCTTTTTTGCATGAGTTTTGTCTTTTGACTGTAGAACATACAAATAGCACCAAAGTTGTAAGATAATAGAAAGGGTACAGCAGTAAAGAATCACAGAATGGTATGGGTTGGAAGGGACCTTTGGAGATCATCCAGTCCAACCTCCCTGCCAAAGCAGGGTCACCCAGAGCAGGTTGCACAGGAATGCATGCAGGCGGGTTTTGAATATCTCCAGAGAAGGAGATTCCACAGTCTCTCTGGGCAGCCTGTTACAGTGCTCTCTCACCCTCAAAGTAACGATGTTTTTCCTCATGTTCAGACACAAGGAAATTCCTTGTGGAGATTCCTGTGTTCCAGTTTGTGCCCATTGCCTCTTGTCCTGTCACTGGGTACTACTAAAAGGAGTCTTGTCCAATCCTCTTGACGCCCATCCTTTAGATATTGATAAGATCCCTTCTTAGTCTTCTCTTCTCCAGGCTAAACAGACCCAGGTCTCTCAGCCTTTCCTCATAAGAGAGATGCTCCAGTCCCTTGATCGTCTTCGTAGCCCTCCACTGGACTCTCTCCAGTAGTTCCCTGACCTTCTTGAACCAGGGTGCCCAGAACTGGACATAGTACTCCAGATGTGGCCTCACCAGGGCAAAGTAGAGGGGGAGGATAACCTCCTCGGACCTGCTGGGAATGCTCTTTTCAATGCAACCCAGAATACCATTGGCCTTCTTGGTGGTTCGTGGTTAACTTGTTCACCAGGACTTCCAGGTCACTCTGTGCAGAGGTGCTTTCCAGCAGGTCCACCCCTAACCTGTACTGGTGCATGGGGTTATTCCTCCCCAGGTACAGGACCCTACACTTGAAGGAGAAATCTTTTTGATTAATCCTAATTCCCCTCTCCCTGTCTTCTGGAAAGTCCATACAGTCATGATTTCCAGATTTTGCTTTCAGGGTGTGATATTCATGCCTAAGTAACCTTTGCTGCTAAGGTAGAGCTGGTAGCAAAGCTGTGCTGCTGGCGTAGCACTGCCCGACTCTGTCTGGGACTTCATGTCCTTTCACTGCAGTGCAGCATAATTCGTAACAAGCAGGCTCTGCCGTGGGATGTTATCTGTGCACCAGGACTGGCATTCTAAATAATAATAATAAAGAAGAAACAGCTGATGGCTGAGCCACCAGTTAGAGAAGAATTAGTGTGGAATCTCAAAGATTTATCATCTTTTTTGGGGGGATGGTGATGGTGATGCTGTAGATAAGTATGCTAGTGCTGCTGCAATGACGTAAAAAAATACTCTTTCAAAAACCTGTGTCAAAGACATGGTTGCTGAAAAGGAAGGAATATGAATAGCAGTGCAACAGTGAAGATAAGGATGTAACTTGATTTAGGCTGTTAAAATTCTTTAATGCCAGGTTTCATGTGTGATCGAATACATTATTTTTGCTAGAGGGTTAAACACTTTGTCCTTCATCTCAGCCGGCATTTATGGATTTCCAGGTCTGCCTGCTGAGAAGTAAATTAAATATGTAGCTGCTTCTCACCTTTCCTCTGTTGCTGTACTAATGGAAGAGAATTTTTCTTGCCAGTAACACAGATGATGATCATCGTTGCTGAGATTTACTATTTTTTGGTATCAGGAAGGATGACAAATCCGCATTATTTCCAGAAGGATTCGGATTTCTGAACAAAAGGACAATAAGCATGCTTCATTTTCTTAAAGCCGTGTCTAGGAAATTGGAGGCACAGCAAGCCTACGCAAACTTTATAAGCATGGCTGAAAAAGAAAGATGAACTGCTTTAGGATGTCCTTGAAATATGATGTTGGATGGGTTTTTTAACTTCACTTGGAAGGTTTGGCTCTTTTTCTGTCAAAAGTTGCGTTTTGCGTGTGCTGTTCAAGATCCATTAAATGTCAGATGGAGGTTAGGAAGCCAAGGGTAACTGTTCTATTTTTCTGTATTTATAATTGCTTTTTCCTTGTGTTACAATTTCTGTTAATGCTTTTTTTTTTTTTAATCTGCAGGTCAATTGGCATATTATATTGAAGTGGTTATGTATTACTATAAGTGCTGTTAAAAGTATATATTAAAAGAAAAGCATTTTATTGAATACTTTTTGCTAGATTTTTGCTTAATTTTCCTTTTTAATGCAAAATTTAAAAATACGTAAACATGTTATTAATGTGTTTGTATATGTAAGTATTTCCATGGGAACGTGCACTCAAAGGACAATTACGGTTAGAGATTTCTGTCTCTAAAATTATGTTTTCTGGAATAAAATACATTTAACTGAATAGTCACATGCTGACAGTGCCAAAGGCAACGAAACAAACAGAATTGTTCTTATTTGAAAGTATTCCTTTCAGTGACAAGATTATCAGAACATGCATTAGCTGCAGAGCACTGCTGAAAATGTCTCTTTTAAGAATGAGTTAATATAATAAAATGATTTTGCCTTTCTTTACCTTTCTCCCTTCCCCTGCTCCCAGCCATGCCAACTTCTGTGGGATTACATTTTTCAGCTGTTTCCAGGATCTGTGTGTACCAGCCAAGAGTAATCTGTCATTGTCAGCTTTTAAAACTGCTATTTTTTTTTTAACCCTAATTATGTATCAGGTTTACAAACTTTCTTTTTACAAGTGCTTTCTTAGGAAAATCAGCAAAACTGGTAGCAATGTTTATCTGATTATGGTCCCCCCGTTTTTTTCCCTTCCCCTTGTCCTCCTCCCCTACTACAGGAGCCCAGTAACAAACGGGTCAAGCCGCTTTCCAGAGTCACATCACTAGCGAGTCTCATTCCTCCGGTACGGGCCACTCCATTGAAGCGGTTCAGCCAGACACTTCAGGTAATGACAATAAGTGCATTGCTGCATTAAACTGCGTTGCTAAAAGGGGAATGCACACATACTTGCAATTTCTCCTGGGGTTAGCATGGGAACGGGAACTGCACACTGCACGTGCGTGTGCACACACCCACCATTGTAATGCACCAAACAGGTTTAGGCAATTTAGGACTACAGAGTCACTCAATTTAAAACCTCAAAACTCTCACCTCAAAAACCCCACTTCTTTGTACAGATAATTGATGTTTTTAAACTACCAGTAAGAAAACTATTGCACCTGTAGCATATAAAACTTGCTATACTAAAGGATTATGGTTTCTTTTTAAATTTGATGAACAGAATTTTCCATGACACTTTCTATTAATTTTGGTTGGTTTCTTTGAAAATGTTATTTTTGGTATATTTAGTCATGTAGGACTGTAGAATTTCCTTCTGTGTAGTGAACTTTGACCTTGCCTAAACAAAAGGTTTAGTGAACAATTGGAAAAATGTCATTTTCCAAAGCTGATGATGAAAATTAATAAAGGGTAAGCAAATTGTAAATGCATTTTAGAAATGAAATAATTTTGTAATTGTAGTTTCTATATTATAGATTAGATGCGTAATATTTAACGTACCTAGAGACTAATGAAACTTTAATTTATAAAGTACTTGTGCCTTCAGACCCAGAAACTGCAAAACAGTTGGGTGCTCAACTGCTAATGGTTATCTGAGGGGCGAACAGTCGGGAGCTGCGGTGCGGCTGTGGGTCTGGCCTAGAAGGCCAGACTCTTTCCTCTTGAAAAGAGCTCATGTAAGAAGGCAGTAATGACATCTAAAGAAAATTATTTAACAAGCCTAATTTCTTTGCTGAGAGGAAATAAAAAAATATTTTAAATGTGTTAAAAATGTTACTTAAAATTAGCTTAATTAGAGAATTACTGAAGTTATCTGTTAATCTCAAGGAGGAAAGAAAGAAAACCTTAGAGCTAGGAGTCTTTTGGCAAATAAATGACAAGTCATGGGAAAGACCCTATTTTTCTGTAGTGGTAGTTACCTAGAAAACAGATATTACAGGGTTTCTTTAGCATTGGTTTTCCTGTGTTTGGTTCCTATGATTTTGAAAGTGCAGACATCTGTGTAGAAAAGCCACACGTGTGGGTTGGAGGAATGGCAAAATGGTTGAGCTTGGGTTTGATCCAGGAGGTGTATTATAGCGTGACTAGAGCTGAGATGCCTGTATTCCCTGGGGTGTATAAATCTCCTCCATAGTCTGCATCCAGGAAAAAATTGGCCTGACTCTGAAAGGACTACATTAGTTCCAGTTGTGAGGAGTGTGGAAAGTGAATTAATTTTTGGCTAAACTGCTTCTGAGCACGGCACTTCCCTTTTCACAGCCTTCGACAGCTGTTGTCCTCATTTACGTACCTACGCTGTCCTCCTGTAGGGAATGCCTCTGAGACTGGGTTGTCCAGTACAATATTGTGTTTAATAAAGTTTGAGTTAGACTATCCGAAACAAACTATCCTTTCATGCATGTAGTAGCAACTTCCTGAGATGAGAGCTACATATATGTGTTTCAGGGCAAATTTTGACAAAAATAGGAGAGAAAACAGTGGCTTTGTTGCAAGTCCTACTGTTGTGAGCATTCCTGTCTTGCTCTGTTTATACTGATTATAAGAATATATTTTAATGAACTGTCTGCTTCTAAGCAGATTAAACAGTGATGTTATTCATACCACCTCCTCTAAGTAACCACATTCTTGAAGGAGCTGCGATGAGAAATCAACCTGTATGTTCTCCAAATCCTAGGTCTGAATCCATTTGCAAGTGATGAATGCTGGTGATGTCTCTCATAGCTTCATGAAACTGCCTTCATGGCTGGCTGTAAATTGACTTGTTATCTGATTTTGTCAGCAACAATAGAACAGGATAAAAAAAGACTAACCTTCTTGTGCTGGGGTGCCCCATTCGGAATTATTTAGAAACATTCTGGGAGGCAACATGAAGCTGCTTTTTTATTATGTATTGACATAGCTGTTGCTGTGCCTTGTGGAATAGTATAGAGCAGGATTTTTTTTCATGGTGTGATACCTGTAAAAAGAAAAAAGGGTTGATTTTTCTCAGTGGATAAACTTATGTGTGTCTTTATTGTTAAGATATTTCAGTCAAAACCCATGTTTCTTCTTGCATTGCTGCTGGATATTCTGTATCTGTAAAATGAAGAAAACTGCTATCATCACCACAACATCCAAAACCAACAACTTCTTCCCCTGGAAGAAAACAAAACAAAGCCCCCAGAACATCCATCCAAAAAGACCACTCCAATAGCATCAGTAAAAGGAATTAGAAAATTCTGAGTTTCCTGTATGGCATTTCAAAGAAACCTTCTTACATATTTTTTCTGAATGGAAGATACATGTAAGAGGAAAAAAAATAAATTATTGTGCATAATTTTCCTTACCTCTGTACATGTAACTTCCACTTTATATTAATGGACTTTCTGCATGCAGGTTGAAGAAAAACACCTCTGTGTCTGAGATCTGTGTTGTGTCTTTAAGCTATATTCTTAGCAACTTTTCATGTTTTCCATATTCTATTGATTATAGAGGTATTTGATTTTTTTTGTGTGTGTGTGTATCTTCTTAACCTTATTATAATTTTCCGCATTATTGTCAATACTTTTCCACAAGGATTCCAAGTAACAAAACACGCAGAGTCTTTCCAGCTTGCTTTCTGGTTTTCTTGACTGTTTTTAGTCACTGTTTCTGTCACATAGAGCACTGTAGACTAACTGACTAATATAATGCTGTTAGCTTCATCTCTGACAGAGTCTGTATGCACATCTGCAGGATACCAGATGCTAAGCAGGTATTCTTATTTGTTTATCCACCTGGAAAACCACTTTATTTCATAGCTGTATTTTCAGTCTGCATCAAGCTATACTAATGATTATGATGATCTGTTTGTTTCTGCTTGGTCTTATTCACAGCTGTGCTATTCGGCTTAAAAACTGAAAATAGGATTAGAAAAAGAACTCCAGCTCATGCTGAAGAGAGAAATTAAAGTCTGGCTAGCTTCCTCTGCAACTTCAGTTTTCATCAGTGTGTCTTAAATTTAAGTCGGGAGTCCAAATTATTTTTATCTATCTCAGGACACCAGAAATTTCTAAAAATCCTTAAGAACAAAACTCTTCTTAACATCGGTTCTGAATGCTAGGACTCTGATCTGTAGTTCCTGTTTCCCAGTACATGAAGCTGTTTGCTTTACTGCAGCTGAAATTGTTTGTTAATTGCATGAATTAACATCAGTAACACATTGACCCTTCATAGTAACAGTCCTGTAACAGCCAGTGAAAGCTATTGCAGTCAGATAAATACAGTAAACAAAATTAGTGGTTGTGGCTGGATTCTTCCCCAGATCCTTGGAATTATATCAAAATTTTAATAATCCCAGATGGGCATAATTTTTAACCAGTGTGCTGGACATGTTTTTTAAGGAAGCCAGAAACTAGGAAAATATTTATAAAAGAAGAGATGTAGAAATGTTGTTTTGACATTCCTACAGTCCTTTCATGGGATTCTATCACATGACTGACTTTTTTTATTTATTTTTTTTTTCCCCTTTATGGAAAGTACCAACCAAAGATACTAACTTTAAACTTCATTTTAAATACCTTTAAAAATTTCCGGTAGAACTTCAGTTTAGGGCTCTGTTCCACTAAATTGAAATGGGTCTGTTTATTTGCCAAAAAAAAAAAAAGAAAAAAAGAAAGCGGTAGAACTGAGATGGTTAAACTGATGTTGTACATTTATCTTAAACTATGAGAGAGTTTTATTAAAATAATGTATTGTTTATTTGGGGATTTCTTTAATTAGACTTATATGTCAGGTTAACATCTCATTTCTATTGTCTCTTACAGCATTAATGATTCAAGTATGCTTGTGACGAAGTATTAGTTTTAGCATTAAATAGTATTTCCCTGGCGATATGTTAGTTTGTCTCATTGTAGATATACAAGCCAATTTCTGCAATGTGTATGCAAAGGAGAAGATAATATGTTAAAATAAGCTTGGATTCCACACTGGAGTATGTGATTCCCAGCCTAACTAGACTTCAGGGCACCAGGATAAGTCAGTCAGTGGTTTTGCCTTTGCTGTGTTAGTGTATAAAAGAAGGAAATGTTCCAGGCAAAGAAACCACCTGCACTTGAATTGAAATGTGTCCTCATTGATAAATAACACTGCAAAACATTTCTTTCCCTTTCCACTAATAAATACCCTCAATCCAATGTTCCTTATTAATATTAAGCAAGGTACATTTTGTAGGGTTAATTAAAAGGCTGATCCGTGAGAGAAATCAATTAAATATATACTTACTGTGTCCAGGTAGCAAAGATGCTAAACAAGCCAGCAGGATTTTGGGGAGTTTGGTTTCCTTTTGAGTCTCTCAGCCTTTTTGTGCCCCTTCCGCCCAACAGAGGACAGTGTAGGGCTGTAGAGAATAGCATCAAGCATCCTCATGCAGCATAAAGAAACATTACTGTCAGTGGATGTGAAAGCTTACTTTTCCCAAACCACTGTGTGTACTTTGAGTTCGCTGTTACAGGTGCATGCCATTTTATAACACAATAGATGACTTTTGGCTAAAAGGTTTAAAGATCAAGGCATTTACTTCAATGTCAGACAGTCTGTCTGATGCTATTCATTGTAAGTACCTTCTTCATTCAACATAAAACATTCCTTTAAGAAAGCACCACCACAAACAAGCTATATACCAGAGGATGCACATGGGAATGCATGGAAAGGGGCATTCCACCTTGGGTCATGGAATGACAACTGTTCTGCTTGGCTGCATTCTCATGGTTGGTGATGTGTGGATGCAACACACCTGCCTCTTTTCCTAATCTTTCCATTTGCATGTGAAAATGATGGGTTCCATGATTCATCATTATAAACAAGTGTAAATTAAGCATGTAATTTCACATGTGTTTCTTTATCTTCTTAACTCTTGAAGGAAGACTAGCACCTGACTTGCAAAGTTTTGGAAGGTTGGTATATGTGTATGTGTGTGTGTTTATTTTTAGGGGTTTTGTCAATTCCAAGTAGGGCTCTGTTAAAAAGCACAGTTTTTATTTCTATAATATGTCTTCTGAGATTTTAAAAACATACTATATTCACAGGCACTGCTTGCATTTCATGGGCTCTTATCTTCAGAGGGGAATTTCAAATATTGCACTTTGTATATGCTGATTTCAACCTGGAAATGAAGAGATTTTATTTTGTTTTAAATATTCTTACCCAAGGCAATTGAAAGATGATTGTGTTATGTAAGGCAGGTTTTAAGTAACAACAAAAATGTAGAGTATTTCAACGATGTGAAATACTTGAGGCATATCAGAGATAGGACCTCAAAAAGAAGCCTTTAATTTTAAAGAAGCAGGAAAGGAATTTTTTTCAAAATAGGACAGTGAGAGCATAAAGTATCCATCTTTAGCCCGAACTCTTTCTAGGAGTCTACAGGCAAATAGAGCTCTCAAGTCTCACTTAAATTTGGACTTGTTTTTATTGAAGTTTAAGACCAGACCACATAATAGATAACAGAGATGCAGGTACACATCGTCACAATTCAGAGGCTCCAGAAATACTAATAAAGATTCTCCAGCAGTAGAACACAACACTGGTATTTTACAATTTGCTATCTGCTGGCACCAATTGTTTAACACGTTTCTTCAAATGCTAAGAAATAAGTAGGAGCAAGTGGTGTGAAAAGAATCTGGTTTGTTGCTTGTCATAAACATTAGTATCTGAATATTGACATACCTTTTTCTTAAAGATAATGCGATTGTTCTTCTCTTTTCAGTCAGATATCCATTTCATACCTTTCTGTGGGAATTAGTTTCATGATCTCATTATACGTCTGAACAGGCAGGACGTTACCAGTTGAAAGGATTTCTTCATGTATCAAAACCAGTTTGTTCAGTTAGAGCACTATAGCACTAATTATTTAATCCTGCTTATGGATATATCTGGAATGATTATACCAATAAAATCTTTCATGATTCTGACAGATTACCAAAAAAAAGATAAATTACCATCAGGTAGCAAAACAGTTATTAAGGTAAGAGGGAAGGTTTTGAAGAGCAGTCTCACTTTATGAATCCTGTTACTGCCTAACTGAGAACTTTTTTTTCCTAAACCGTTAATATGCGTTTGATATAATGCACCTTTTAATCTGATATCCTTGAGGTACAGTACAGACATCTTTGAACAAACCCGCCCTCCCCCAAAATAAATAAAAACACAATTCTGTTGAATTTCAGTTGATACACAAGATGAGTTTATCTACCAGATTTTGCTGTCCTATCTTTCCAGAGTTCCTGTGTAACAACTGAATCTTTCTTCTAAAATGAACCAAAAAAGTATTCATACTAGTTTTGTCTCTAAAATTTGCATTGTTTCTATATTTTTAAGTATTAGGGATCTAATGCGTCAGATGTGTAATGCATGAGTAATTCCAGTCTGTTTACTGAATTGAAACTTTGTATTTTATCAGTTAGTGTGTTGTATCATTCTGGAATTATCTCTGTAGTTCATTCTTGTTGCATGGTATATGAATGAATTGCATAGGTTTAAACGTGTTGAGAACCAGACATGGACATAGTTCACTGCAGAAATGGAAGTACTGGCCTTCCATAAGGGTGCATTAGAATAATTTCTCTTGAATTCCCAGTACTAAACATTGTTATTAAGTCACAGTAAAAACTAATTAGATAACGTTTGTTTGTTGTACTTAACTACGTATTTCTTTGAAAAAAAACGTGTAAAGTGAAACTCTGCTAACAATAAAAACTATTCTTCTATCTATTTCTAGCGTTCCATCAGTTTCCGCAGTGAGAGTCGCCCAGATCTGCTCAGTGCACGACCATGGTCTCGAAACATGCCCCCTGCTAACACAAAGCGGAGAGACAGTAAGCTATGGAGTGAGACCTTTGATGTTTGTGTCAATCACATGCTTACATCAAAAGAAATCAAGCGTCAAGAGGTATAATTATTTATTTTTTAACCATAAATTTCATGTTCAAAAGCCATTTTAAAGCACGGAGTTGAGGAACGCTAGTAGGTATTAGCGTAGCACTCAAAGCTTTCCTGAAATTAAACAGAACATTGCCTCCTCCACTAGAAGCAGAATTCCATCTCTAGTCTTTGTAATTCAGGCTATATTAGATGAATATATTCTTTTTTAAAATCTTCATGTTTCCTTAATAAATGTGAAGTTACCGAGGTATATTATACTGTGATTGGCTGCATGTGTGTACATGTTCTGTATGACAGTTTCTGTAGTGATGGTTGGTATTTTGATGTTTCATTTTGTTGTTCTAGTAATGATAGGTGAGCGTGCTATTTCAGGAACAGGTGATATATATGCACAGAAATACATAATCATTTCCCTTGTTGGAAAAGAGTGTCTTTCAGGAAGCTTTCAGCACTAGAAAGATGAAATATTGATCAAAAGATGTATGTTCCAAAGCAAAAGGAAAAAAAGAGTACATCAGTGGTTTTAATGTGTCGTACATGACAAATTCTAAATAGTTTATGTTACAGCCAATGACAGAGTTCCTACAGAATCAAGAATACTTTTTTTCTACAGAAATTTCTAGCTGTATCAACAGTTTATAACAATCTCTCTGAGAATATTTCAGAGACTAAGTCATAAATCAAAAAACAGTAACATCAAGCATTTCTTGTGCAGATTTTAACATTGTACAAGAATTAATAGGAAATAACTTTTAAAATTGAGAAATTCCAAGGCAGCTTATTGAAAAATAAACTGTAGAAACTGTTTGTGCAGCCTAACAGTCATTACTGCCTTGAGGCAGAAACCAGGACCCTTCATAAAGCCCAAATAAATGAGCTGTATTCCAGGAAGTTTTGCACGAGGGTTCTGCTTTATATTGGTTCCTACACTGCACGGCTCAACAGGGCATCTGAACCACTTCCATGTGTGTGCTGTCACTTAACTCACACTATGGTGAGCCTTCCGTGCGTGCATATTATCAAGCGAGGAGAGTCTGCACGAGCTGAAAATGTTGTTCCATGATTTATGCAGGTTGAAAGCCTTGAGTGTAAAGTTAGGAATCCCAACTGACCAAAACATTGTTAACTTCTGTTATGCCCCAGTTTAGAATGAAATCATGCAATAAGTAAATACAATATTATTTTGATAAGCCAGTGTATTAGGGTGGTGATTATTTTTAATCTATTAGCTTTAAAGTCTCAAATCTGCTTCAAGAGAAGTAACTTAACATCAGCTGACAGTTAAGTAGAGCTCAGCCTTCATAACAAAAAAACAACCTGGTATTGAAATGAAAATGCTATCTGTGGCTATTTCAGATAAGCATTTTATGAGTAATCTGATAGAGCTCTCCTTTAAAAAGACTGCACGTGATTCTGTAGCGATGGAATAAAGCCCTATTTTATTTCTGTAATTAGATTTAGCAGAGAAATTCTGCTATGTTGTATTAAGACAGCTATTCAGAATATATCAACTCAACAAGTTGAGTACAGATTAAATAAAGATATTTTATAATATTTGTGTCTCTTTTTACAGGCTATCTTTGAACTTTCCCAGGGAGAAGAAGACTTGATAGAAGATCTGAAGTTAGCAAAAAAGGTATGTTTAAAAAAAAAAAAAAAAACAACAACCCAACACAACTAACAATATGCATTGGTTCATGTCACTTTTAAAATAATCCTTGCTTTTTATAATTGCTACGGCAGTAAGAGGGGCAACGGAACAAAAACATATTTCTATTTTTCCATTCTTTCTGAAACGTGTAAATGTGCTGGTTTTTTTTTTTTTTTTAAGACATGAACTTGGTAATTTAAGACATGGTAATGAAACTTTAAAATATTCTCAGCAATTAGTCTGGTTTTATTTACGGGGAGCTTTAAACGCTATCACTATTTTTCAACTACCAATGATATATGATTTACAGAGCTCCCTTTTTTTCTTTTCAGGCTTATCATGACCCAATGCTTAAACTTTCCATAATGACAGAGCAAGAATTGAACCAAATTTTTGGAACGTTGGACTCTCTAATTCCTCTACATGAAGGTAAAACTCAAATAGTCTTTGTCTGCGTTACTATTGCACATAAATTTATAGTCGTCTGGTTCATGAAGTGAAGTTTCTCCTCTTCTTTTTAATCATGATCAGATCTTCTTAGGCGACTTCAAGAAGTCAGGAAACCTGATGGATCAACAGAACATGTTGGCCATATCCTTGTGGGTTGGGTAAGGCAGAGTTTTTAATCAATTTTGGGACTTCACTTTGGAGCTGCAACATAGTTTTTATCAGACTATTTCATTTCCACGTCTAGCATAACATGTCAGAAATATATTCTCAAAGCCTTTTTAAAAGGCAAGGCAACTATTTAGAGACATAATGGAATATTTTATCTTTCCAGGTATTTTCCATGAAAAGATTTAGACTAGGATGTTGTATTTAAAGCTTCTGCTATTCAGTAGATGAGCAGTATTTAATATGCTTTAAATAAAAATCAAAAGTCAGACTAGAGTTTTTCTGATGTAGATAATTTAAAAATCTGCTCACTTTTGTACTCTGGTTTCCTAGGGGAGTGAAGCTTGAACAGTCACATTGTATAAGGGCACCCTACCATTATTTTTGAATGTCAGCCTGTTCCAGTCAAGGTAATAGGTAGTTGTTAGTGCTGTCAAAGATACCAATTTCCTAAAAGTTTGTTAAAATAAAGCAGACAGGGATACAAGTGAGATGTTATTGCTACCCCACAAAAGAAGTAGTCAGTAAGTTCACTTCCACTAGCATCCAACAACATAAATACTGAAAATACCTTTTGTTAGCTTTGTTGATAACATTGCTATCATTATATTAAAAAAGAGCTGTTTTTAAAAGGATTTAGATATGTGAAAAGTGTATCTGTAAGTATCTGTAAGGAGTGAAATTCATCAGGAAAAAAAGGGCTTGATGTTTTTAAGAGATTAGGTAATAACAGACGTTTAGCAGCTCTGTGTAAAACAGTGGCCTATTGTAAACATGAGAAACATGATTTTACTAGTACATAATGCAAATAGTTAATGATAATCTTTTAAGTGTCAAAAATTATCTGTTTTTCTTTGCATAAAGTAATTTTAAATATATTTATTTTCTGGTGTGTTTGAACACCAGTGAACTTCCTTTGGTCCAAATATTTCCGAGTTTAATTTCCTTTGTTGAAGTTTTTACATATATTGTTAATATATTGTTACATATATTGTTAATGTAGTTTTTGTAAATGGATATATTGTTCTAATCAACACATAAGCTAGGTTTTTTCAGATTTAAGACACAATTCTGTCATCTTAGTTTGGTCAACGTTCTTGAGAGCAATATAGAAGTGTGACTATAGAAATTTGCTTATCTAAAAAGGCCAGATCTGGGAGTACTCATTCCTAGGCATTTATTTCCATTCATAATTAAAATAGTTTTCAACTATTGTCTGCGCTAAGTAGTGCTTAATCGTAAGTCATGGTGTTTTTAATGCTTTGGAATAATATTGGGTATGTCTAGGAATGGAGAGATGAGCTAGTGCTTCTAAATGAGTTAAATGATGAACAAGGTATCAGAGGACCCTTGTAAACCTCATCTTTGTTGGAAATATCATCATCGATAAATTGTGGATAAATCTCCAGGGAAAAAGATTCTCGGCATGAATTCTGACCTGAATCACTTGGAGCTTTCTATATAGCAAGCTGTGCTTTGTTTCAGCATTTTATTTCAGCAATATTTTCAGCAATATTTCAGCAATAATTTATTCCTTTCCTCAGCTTCCATGCTTGAACTCCTATGACAGCTACTGCAGCAACCAAGTAGCAGCCAAAGCGTTACTGGATCACAAGAAACAAGATCACAGAGTGCAAGATTTCCTACAGCGCTGCTTAGAGTCTCCTTTTAGTCGCAAACTGGACCTTTGGAATTTCCTTGACATCCCAAGAAGCCGTTTGGTTAAATACCCGTTACTGCTCAGAGAAATTTTGAGGCACACACCAAATGATCATCCAGATCAGCAGCATCTTGAAGAAGCTGTGAGTTACTGTTGGGCTTGGGGTTTTTTAGGAGATTTAGCTTATTAATGAATTAAGGGACACTTCATAAAATACGGAAATGCTAGAACTTACATGAACAGCCAAAACCAACACATGAAATATCTAACCGCGCTCCCCCACTTAAATCCTATTTCAGTAGCAAAGTGACACAGGAAAAAAAAAAAAAGATAAAAGAGGGGAGAGTAAGAGGTGTTTTCCACAGCTCTTGTCTGATCCTTGTCCACTTTGTATTTACCTTTCAAAGTCGTTTTCCATTCCAATCTAAGTTGGTAATAGATTTCTTTTGAGGTTTTAGATCATTAGGTAAGTTTTACTCTCTGGTTCCAGACCTTAGATTAATTACCATCTGCGAGAATGCTGCTGAAATTTGCCTTCATTCTGTTTTTTCTTTGGAATAGCACTCTGCTTTCTGAATTAAAACCAGAGGGATAAATCCAAGGCTTTAAAACTTCCTTATTTATAGAAAGGGCCCCGATTCAGATACTCTGAAAAGTTTCTAAGATTTCTGTTCTTTCCCATATATGTATATATAGATGTAAAAATAAAAAAATCCAATGAAAAGTGCACACACTTCTAAATTAATAAATAAATATGATCAGTATCCTACTGGTTTTGAATAGTATCTAAGTAAATTTCATTAATATTTTGAGGACAAAATTTATGATTTGCCTAGACTTCAATATTTTGTACATTTTAGTATTTCTTTGCTGAAAAATGACAGCACTTCTCTGATATTGAATTGGACAACCGTGGTTTAAATTCAAAGCTTGGATACTTGCATTTAGATATAATGTATAAAGTACATTTTCCCCTTGTGCATATTCTTTTAAATCCAAACAAAAAATCATAAATATCTCAAAGAATTCTGTTTATTTCGAAGGTTTGCTTTTCTACATAATGTCTGGTAATATTTTAATGTTTTCTTCCAGTACTTGTATTTGGTAGTTTTTTAATAAAATCAGGATTTTTTTCTTGGTATATCAATAGCCTTATATAGCGTTGTGGTATTCTGCTTCAGCACAACACTGTCTTTGAAGTGATGAATTTCATAAATTGTATATTTGCCAAGTTAAATTAGGAAACAGAAATGAATCTGTGTGGTTGGCTCTTAACGCTGTTTTAGGCTTATGAAGTACATTTGTCTTCCTGTCTGGCAATCTGCTATAAGCACATTGGGCCAAGGTGATCCCTGATAAATTTCCTGGGATCAGTGAATTCTTGAATTATTATCTTGAATTATCCATATTATTATGGATGTCTCAACCCATTCCCCTGCTCCACCTCCAGTTATTTAGCAGAGGAATTTAATCAGTCTAAGCAACCTGTGATCACTATTACACTTGACTCAAATCAACAGAACTTCACATCCACATGCACAATTAAGGAGACATATTTAATTTTTGGATAAATTGATCTCAAAAAGTGTGCATAATATAATTCAAGGTGGTGAGTGCAATTTTATAGAAAAGGCAAAGCTTTCTTTTAAATATTTTTTTTAAAGTAAAAAGGCAAAATAATTATTACTTTCAATTGTGAAATTGCAGGTATATGCAAGTAGTTGCATTGTAAAATCAAATTACCAGAGGGTAACTTTCATAGTGAACAGAAGTTGAGAATTTAGTGTTTTGGGCTAGTTGCATATTTTTCATGATGAGGATCCTGATAGTTTTTGTGTTTCTTGTTCTCTGATACAATGCAGCAGTTTTCAGATAATCTATTTTAAATAAATATTTTTAAGGGTGGTTATTTGTCCTCTGTTAGAAACAATGATAAAGCCAAACTAAAGTGCATTTTTACACTGTAGTCTAATTTTGTTGCTAATACTCTTATAGACTTGTCTACATAAATTCTTTAAAAATATACTGTAAACCAAAAGGTATTTTCTTGTAGCTATCGTTCACGTTATTAAGAGATAGCTCAGAATATTGGACTGTCTATTTAAAGTTCATGTGGTTTTTTTTCTTCTGTAGATAAATATAATTCAGGGCATAGTGGCTGAAATCAACATAAAGACTGGTGAATCTGAGTGCCGTTATTACAAGGAGAGACTTATTTATCTTGAAGAAGGCCAAAGGGATTCATTGATTGATAACTCACGTGCTGTATGTTGTCATGGTGAACTGAAGAACAACAGAGGAGTGGTAAGGAACAAATATTTTGTCATTAATAGCTTTTAAAGATACTTTCATTTTGCATGACAGCTAAAAGAGCTGTGAGTATACGTACAGAAAGTATACATACTCTCATATATAGGAAGCTGATAATATTAACTACTATATATAACACTCATCTTTGGGTTAGCAGTCAAATATCTGCATATGGAGATAATAAGCTTATATGTGTCTCTATCTCTTAAGGGGACCTAACGATACGCTGGCTAAGTTGTAAACTGATACATTTCAGTAAAACTTAAAGGAAAAAAACCCCAACAAATAAGAAAAATATTTCTGGTCTCAGAGATTTTGATAGTAATGACTATAATGACACACAAGATGTACTAACAGACTTAAAATCTGTCAAAGGCTGTGGTTATTAACAATGTTTTGCTTCATTATTTGTTGAATTTCAAAGAGAATTTGTTGACCAGAAAAGCTTGGTATTTGATACTGCAAATTCCAGTCTCCAGGAGTCTGCAGTATTGATAAGTGTCATAAGCTGAGCTTTCCAGTTTAAAAAATAAAGAATATGTAGATTAGTAGAGATAGTAACAGAATAGAAACCAGTCATTCTTAGGTATTTTTTTTTCCTAGGTCAACTAGAGACAACATGAAATTTTGAATGGACAAACAATGGGAAAAGATCTTTTTCACATTAACTGAGCTTATAAAAGTTTTATTTAAAAAAAGTTTATTTAAAAAAAAAAAACCAACAAAGAAAGTAGAATTCTAAATGCCTTTCTCAACATTGGGAGTGCTTCTACATAGCGTGTTTATATATACAATAGAAGGATCATGTTTTCCCTTGCGGCTGAGATGAAAAGATTAAACGGAGGCTGTTTTCTGGTTCCCCTGATAAGGATCAGGCAGGCAGTTAGTGTATAGCAAACTAGCAGCAACAAACTGGCAATTTTCATCTTTCTAGTGAGCTTTATTTACTCCAACCACACGACCCTTGCCTTTCTTTGGTAGCATAATATTAAGGATATAACTAATTCTTTTCAATTTATGAACAGTATTTAAAATTCCTTAGTGCTTTTGGGAGGTTTCCACACTGATGTATTCCTTGAATACAATTGACAGTGTGGGATATTTTTGGTTTTGCTTTTCTTTGATTTGGGCTGAAAAACAGGTCAAACTATTTCTACTTTAATGTTATCAGTCTCTTTTTCACACCTGCTATTACAAAGTATTAGCTTTTGCAGCAAATAAGAGATCTCACCATTGAAGAGAGTTTCATATGGTTTTTAGACTCCCACTAAAAATAGTTTTTTACCAGACTCTGCATAGGGTCGCTGTTAATCCAAAAGATGACAGCACTGCAGAATAAGGAACAAACAAAAAGTTCAGGTGTGTGTCCTGCAAAGACTTAGAGAGGAACATGGGGAAGAAATTCGGACTATTCATGGGTATAAAATGAGGCGTCTGAGGTGGAAAAATAGAATGACGATGGACTTTTTCAATATCAGAAGACTGCCAAGGCATACTGGACAAGGTTTTTGCTATAATTTCCTGTTTCATTATACATTTCTGGAAGCATGAGCTACCACTGAGCTACTAAGCATGAGCTACTAGGCTTGGGGAAGAGTGGCTGGAAAGCTGCCCAGCAGAAAAGGACCTGGGGGTGTTGGTGGACAGCCGGCTTGACATCAGCCAGCAGTGTGCCCAGGTGGCCAAGAAGGCCAACGGCATCCTGGCCTGTATCAGGAATAGCGTGGCCAGCAGGAGTAGGGAAGTGATGGTGCCTCTGTACTCGGCGCTGGTGAGGCCTCACCTTGAGTACTGTGTTCAGTTCTGGGCCCCTCACTACAGGAAGGACATGGAGCTGCTGGAGCATGTCCAGAGGAGAGCCACCAAGCTGATGAGGGGTCTAGAGAACAAGTCATATGAGGAGAGGCCAAGGGAACTGGGCATGTTTAGATTGGAGGAGGCTGAGGGAGGACCTCATTGCCCTCTACAACTACCTGAAAGGAGGTTGTAGAGAGGTGGGTGTTGGCCTCTTCTCCCAAGGGAATAATGACAGGACCAGAGGAAATGGTCTGAAGCTGCGGCAGGGGAGGATTAGATTAGATTTTAGGAAGAATTACTTTACTGAGAGAGTGGTCAGACACTGGAACAGCCTGCCCAGGGAGGTGGTGGAGTCGCCATCCCTGGAGGTATTTAAGAAATGTGTAGACATGGCACTTCAGGGCATGCTCTAGTGCCTGAGATTGTTGGTTTGTGTCTCGTTGTGGGTGGGGTGGTGTGTGGTTGTGGGCGTTTGTTTTGTGTGGTTTTTGTTTTTGTTGTTTTTGGTGTTTGGTGGTTTGCTTTGGTTTGTTGTGGGTTTGGTTTTTTTTTTGTGTGTGTGATTGGACTCAATTATCTCAAAGGTCCCTTCCAACCAAGAAGATTCTGTGATTCTGGAAGAGGGGACAGTGAGCTGAATGGACGTGAAGATCTATCTTGTGTTAAAACTGCAAAAAATTCATCTACTTAGATTTAGAGTCAGGTCAATTTCAGAAGCAAAGAACAGTTACTTGTGATTGGGAAGAAAATTTTGGCAAGGATAAACAAAAAATTAAATAGGATGTATCATGTCAAGTAAAATGAGTTTAGAATTTCAGTCGGTTTATTATTGGAAGACACTGAAGTTTGCAAAATGGGAGGAGCAATGTAATTTAAAGATGGTAGCAGGTGACTTGTCCCACCTAGGAGCAAAAGTAATTTTCTGAGCTTCAAAGAGTTGTGGTGAAGCTGAATCTGAGCAGCGTGTGAATTGTAAAAAGATTGCTCATAATTGCTCATTGAAAATATTTGAATGAATAAGATGGCCTGTTTCTTAGTAGCACAGGCAGAAGGGAAAAATAAAGTGGGTGTCAGAAAGAGGAATGTGTATAAGCATGCTGCTGTAGGGAGAGCTTTGAAATGTCATGCACACCATTTCAAAGCCTCAACACAAAGATTCATTAGGATTGAGGCATAATAAACTGAGAAAAGGACAGGAAAAACAATTTGAAAAGTTTTTAAATCGTTATATTTACATACTTATGATGATGCACCATAAGACTTTTAAATAGTGGGAAGAGATGAATCTTTATTTATTTTAACTGTTGAAAACAAGGGTTTTTTGTTGAAAACACAATGATTTTCTGACAAAAGAATAATGCATTATTAATTATTACTTTTTAACAGAAACTGCATGTCTTCCTCTTTGAAGAAGTGTTGGTGATTACTCGAGCTATCACCCATAATGAACAGCTCTGCTACCAGCTGTATCGGCAGCCAATCCCAGTGAGGGACCTTGTGCTAGAAGACTTGCAAGATGGAGAGGTGCGATTGGGTGGATCCATACGTGGTGCATTCAGCAACAACGAGAGAAGTATGACTACCTCTTTATTTTTTATTTGCTTCTATAGGGTCATTATAACTTAAGACACCTGCCAATGAGACATCAGGTTATTTTCTCTAAAATGCCCATTATCTACATACAATATCTTGATTTTTATTTCAGACTGGTTTGTTATATTATAACTTGTTTCTTTTAGATTGTTTTCAAGGTTCATTATATTGATACTGGGATTTCTCCACACACCTGCTTCTGTACTGAATTGAGAAGGGGAGAATATGTAGAATGTCATGGCAAAACTACCAAATTATAAGCAAGTGTATTTTGAAAGCTTCAGATAAGCTTTAGCTGCTATGACTTTTCTTGTATTGTGGAGACATTGATTGCTATTCCATAACTCTTTCAGCTGACAGATAATTAATGTAGTACTTAGTGTTAAGACTGCAGCTGTTCATGTTAATGTCAAGAGGTAAGAGTTAACGTCCTTCTAATGAAGCATATTATAAAGATGCTTGTTTCTATTACAAGGGTCCTTTGAATCTCGCCTATCTTGTGAAAACTTTCAGGTTTTTTTGTATTTATTAGCTTTATTAGTGAAGTGAATGGAAGAGATGAGGCAATCTCCAGCTGACATAGGGCACAGTATTCAGTGAAGGTACTGGAGATCTGATTTACAGAAAAGCAGGAGACGTGTTGAAGTGTGGGAGAGGCCTTAATCCTGCTGATTCACTTAAAGCTTTAGAGGTAGCTCACGTGTGGCAGAACCAAAATTGTTTAATCCAGCAATAAGAAATTATTAGAAGTGTTTGTGGTGTTGTGTTCTTGCCCCCCAGAACATAACCACTCTTCTCTCTGGTTTGACGTGGTATTGGCAGGGAAACTTCATAAGTCAAAGATTTTACAGATTCTGTTATTTTAATATACTCATTTATTATAAAATCCATTGTGGCCAAGCATTCAGTGTTTTGATATGTATTGTTTCTTTCAGTCAAAAACTTCTTTAGAGTCAGCTTCAAAAATGGATCTCAAAGCCAGTCTCACTCACTCCAAGCCAATGACTCATTCAACAAACAACAGTGGCTTAACTGTATCCGCCAGGCTAAGGAAAAGGTTACGTGTGCAGGCAAAGCTGGCGGGCTGACCTCAGAAGCACATTTCCTTTTGTCACCCAATGGAAGCAGAGTACCCCAGCCAGAAACCACGCTGGAGCAAATGGACCATTCGGACTGTGAGTCAGACTGTAGCATGGACACCAGCGAGATCAGCATCGACTGTGAACGTATGGAACAGACAAACCCTTGTGAAAATGAGAAGCAAATAGAAACCAATGTTTGACAAAAACTTAGAGTTCACGGAAGAAAATCTGTCTCTTACCTGTACAGTATTTGCATTCCATACGTGGAACCATTTGGAGAAGCACTTTTAAAATCTTTTTTGTGACAATGTCAATGCAGTCCTCCTTGTATTCGTACCTATGAGTGTAGTACTGTAACTGCCGATCTGTATAAGCTGGAAGCAATTCATGTCCTGTGATTATATTCCATAATCATCTAAGGTGGATGAAAGAGGTACTTGACCAGTTATTCTCAATGTCCTGCTGTAAACAGAATCTATGAACTACTGTTTATATGTGCATTACGTAAAGAATCTTTTCTTAATTTTTAAAATACTTTATTTGCCCTTTAATGGGGCAGCTGAAGATGAGGACTTAATATGGAATTTCAGAATGGGTATCAAGATAATAAGTTTTCATAAAGGCATGGAAGGTAAAAATAATTTATTGGAAAAAAACACCTCTTGCAATAATCTCTCTGAACTCTTGCGGTGTTAAATCAACAAGAACTATAGACAGCAGGCCATGTAACCAGTGACACTTCTAGGGATTAAGTTTTAAAAATGAAGCACTGTCCTGAGATCCAGTAACCGAACTTATTGAAATCTGGACAGTTAGTGCTATGGTTTATTTATCAAAGCATGTAATGCTAAAAATAATCAACTAAAGAAAAAAAAAAAAAACAACCCAAAAACCAAAACAAAAAACTCAAACCCAACCAGACCTCTACAGCCAGCACTGAATTAAATGAAATGCTGAGAATACTGGGTGTTTGTACATAAGCTGGTAGTTTGCTTTCAGTGCCATATATATATTTTATCCCAAACAGGATAAGAATGGAAAAAAGCTTTTGCTTGTGAATAGGCCCTCTTCAGCATTTTGCACTCCACTGACCTCCACTGTTGGTTTTAAACACCACTAAACTAATGTTAAAACATTTAATTTTCTGTAAATGTCTGTTTACAATTACGTGTAGTTGGTTTTTAACTAAGTGACAATTTTCTATAAATAGTGCTCTACAAATACCCTGTGGGATTATGTAGAGAAAGTTTAAACAAAAAGGGAATTGCTTTTCCTTTAGGATGTATTACATCCTTTATATTTTTCTCAAGTTTTGTTTTATAAGTTTTTGTTACATTTACTCTCATGCTGTAATTGGAAATGTTACTGTGTTTTCTGGTGGCTGATTTAATCTACTCATTATGATGAGAAGCAGATGAGTCACTTAAATGCAGTCTAAAACAGTTCAACATTCTGTTACTTTTCAGGAACCCTTGGGTAATGTTTTATTTCTTAGTGTAAAAAATAATGCCAGTGCTTTATGGCAAGCTACGAAAATGATATATTAATAAATTTAAATGATCCTTGATATTACACAAGATAACCTGTGCAAAGTACTCATACCAACAAAAGTAGAAAACCTGCTAAGTTATTGCCAAAAACATTTTTCTTGTGTTCTACAAGTTTACAGAAAACAGTAAATGTCAAGCATCGTACAATATATATATGCTGATGTGCATTACAGAAATCAGTGTGACAAGATGATAAACATTATAAAACAAGGTATTTTTATTTTTTAAAAAATGCCATTTTTACGCTATAGAACATATTTCTGTATTTATAGTTTTACAAAAAAGTCAATTTTCTTTTCTGTTTCAGGCTTTGTAATTTATTTCAACTGCTTCATTTTTAGAGCTGAATGAGTACGGCAGTGAAGATGAGAGAAAAAATTTGCAGAAGAAAAGGCATAGGAAAGCATATTAGATGATGAGAGATTTTCACAAAACCTGTTCAGCAAAATGTTTAAAAAGAGCGAAAAGCATGTAAAGTGTTCAGGTAGAGAAGAAAGAATGAATGTGTGTATTGACTTTTTTTTTTTTAAATTAATAGCCTTAAACTTTTCTGGAAGCATTTCAAATAAATTACATTAAACCATTGTGATTTTGGTTTGGTTGTTTGTGCAAGACTACAAACAGATTTCAGTGGTGCACACAGCGAGTCTTAACAAATGTGACCAACGCTTACATTTTGGTTCTCGTGGAAGTGTTACACATTTGGATCAAATTTGCTAGATACAAAATATGAATGAAGAAACAAGTCACTGTGCTCAATTCAGCACATTCCTCAAAGTTTTGTATTATATAATCAACTTAGTAAGTAGGTGGAACAAACAATTAATAGCCTGCCATCAGTTTCTCTCTCCTGATTCCTTGTGGGTCATGTCTCTACTAAATATATATTATTCCAAAAAATTGAGATGATGAATTTTGGGGCATGTGAAAAGCCACCAACCAGTCTGTGAATCTCAGAAGATGAACTTACATTTGTGTATTACCACTTAGCATCATGTTCGACACTCTGCAGTGCACCTGTTTCGGTTTTGCTTTGTAGCTGACATGCGCTTAGCAACTGATTTGATCTAATAAAGCTTAATGATGTTTTTTTTAAATCATCTTGAGGAATAAGACTTCCACTTTAAGAATCCTAATACTGGATTTGGTTAGCTTGTTTTGCTTCTAGCACTTTCAAAATGCCACTGCTTTTGAAAGAATTACTTTTGATTTGCGGGGGAGGGGCAGGGCATGGACAATAAAATGTACCAAAAAAGATGGGTAAAATGCTGAATGCAAAGTAAAGAGGAAATGTAATATAAATAAGTATGTCAAAGTGATCATCATGGTTAGTAATCCTGGTGTCAGCGGAGTGGAGTCTGAGAAGTTGGAGAAGTGAGCTGGCATCCATACTGCAGCCATGCAGTACGTATAGGCCTCTGCGTGATTCTTACGCAGAAAATTGCTTCCGATTTCTCAGGTCACCCACTGTTGCATGTATTGTGCTTCCACGAATGAGACAGTTCAAAGGCGTGCGATCTTCATGTTGGATCTCCAAGGGATCTTAGATCATTCGTGTCTCAGATGAAGAATAGTGAGAAGGTGAATGAGAACAGGTGGAGTGTGTAAAAAACACAAGAGGTAGTGGAAGAGCCTGAGGTGTTGAGGGCTTCAAAGATCACCATGAGGGGATGGTAAAATAAGGAGAGGACTGCAGATGGTGGATAAGTTCCAGCTCCTCCAAATATGAAGTATGAGTACTCTGGATCTCAGGATCTGGGAGACGAGTGAGTGATAAGGCATCTTGCTCTCAAGAGCAGGAACTCGGTAGTCTGATGTGACAATTTCATGCCTTTTTGACAAATCTTATCAACCTGTTGGTTCTTTTATTCCTGGTAAGAACAGAGAGATAGCGTAGTCTTGGCGTGTGGAAAGATCTGATGAACCATAAGGTAAAAGCATAGATTTTCTTGCCGGAGAAAGAAAGGTAAGCAAAGAAAATGCCCTTGAAGTCTTTGAAATATATGGGTCCTCTGAGACTACAAAAGCAAATTTAACTGCCTGTGGTGTTTGGTTCCCTAGATTTCATCTGCAGCACTGAAAAGGACAACGCGTGGATGAAGATTTATCTCCTAGAACACAAAGGTCTGCTATGAGACAGCAGGAGCACTTAGTTTAAAGTCTGTGAAGCTCAGTACCGGGGAATCAATTGCCAGAATCTGGGTAAAAGATAGGCCCAAAGTTGAACTCCAAGGAAGAGAAGGTATTTCTCAGAAGGTATTTCTTATTCAGCATGACCCACCCGAACCAGGGATACTGCCTTAGGAATGCCTCTGCAATAGCAGGAAGTGGGTTTCTTGAGGCTTCACAGAAATTTCTAGAGTTTGAAAGATATATCAGAATGTTTACGTGTCAGTTTAATCAACTGCTGTTTTTGAAAAAGTTGATGTCTTATGGTGACACTGTCTGGCACTCGGATCCTGGGAATTAAGACTGTCTGCTAACAGAGCCAGAAACTGAGTTATACATAAATGGAAGATTTGTTTCCTTTGAATATGGGGTTCCAGTTGCAGAATGGACAGTTCTTCCAGATTTAATGCTACTCAAGAATACTGATTTTAAATAATACTGTAATCTGTTCTACAGGTTGATGCTGCCATCTACTGGAAATAATAGTGTATTTTTAGAGCTGATTTGATTACTTAAAATTTTAAATATTTTAAGATTTTAGATGTGTTAAGAATTATAAAATGAAAGTCAGTATTTTAAAAAATACAAGTAGATTGTTTCAGACTTTCACCTGTGGATCACAAATTTCTTAGAGAAAAGTACTAGTTGAATTTCACTAATCCATGGCTTCACAGAGACAAGTTGAGACGACTTCCCCTGTTTGTCTCACCTTTCACTATCATGGGCATATTTTCTCCCTTGCTAGTAAATGATACTAAAGCTCTTTCCAAGTGTATAAATTAGGTTTTATCTCTGAATTTTCTGAAGGTGTCTCTCTGCATGGTCTATGAAGAAAGTTTAATTATACAGTTCTCCTGTCTTTGATCTCCTGGCACCTAAAATTCAGACAGCATGAATACCATTGCTCAAAATAAGCACTGAAACGTTTGAAGAAATGAGATGTGTTTTGCATCACTAGAGTAATTTCTGGAAAGTAAAACAGTAATTTTTAGTTACTTAAACTGCAACGCTATGCTCAGACTAAATAATATTTTGTATTTCAACATTTGCTGTCATAAAAGAATACTGAGGTAATGACTGGAGCAAGCACCCGAGTTTGTTCCTTGAGCACAGAGCCTTATGCAACCCTCCCTTATAAATGTCTTTTATTTTGTGGCAATTAGTCTGATCTAAATCTCTATTACTAATGTGTTACATATCATCTGATTTCAGAATCAAAGGGATCTGCAGCTGCTTTGTACTTGGGTGGGAAACCACTTGGTGCAAGCCAGGGAGTCGTGGTTGAATGCTTGGCAAATACCAGAAACCACAAAACCAGAAACTAGAAAGACACTAAGGTGACAGATTTTAAAAACTTTTTTTTTTTTTTACTTCAGAGTATTCGAGTAATCTCTTCCTATGGTGATTTTTTGCTAAACCTTTGTTTTGCGAACTGGGATTCTTGCTACCTTTTTTATATCTATCAGGATTTAGGATTCATAGTGGTACAGTGATCCAGAATTGTTACATCATTTATTAAGCTGTACTTAGTAATTTTTGTGATGGTCTCTCCCAGTCTTATGTTAATTAATACATAAAATAATTTTGTTCAGCTGCAAAGACATATCTTTTTAAAGTAAGTTGTACATTAGGAAAACATCTTTGTATGTTTCATAAATGAACAAGACTTTAATGCATTGTTTGTATTTTTAATGATACCTGCTTATGATATTTATATTTTCTCAGTACTGAACATTTCTAAATACATTATAAACATATGCTTTAGCATATTTTCCAGTATGGAAGTTGTGGATGCCCCTTCCCTGGAAGTGTTCAAGGCCAGGTTGGATGGGGCTTTGAGCAACCTGGTCTAGTGGGAGGTGTCCCTGCCTGTGGCAGGGGGCTTGGAACTACATGATCTTCAAGGTCCCTTCCAACCCAAACCATTCTGTGATTCATTGTGAGACAGAACGTGGTAGAAAGCACACTTCTCACAGTTACGGGGTAGTTTTAGTACACAGTCATATCCCTACCCTGTTAACTTTTTTTTTGTAGTTGTTTCTTTAGTGCTTGTTGAATTTATTGGAATGGCTCTACAGTTGATCCATACAAAATGACTCGGTTCCAGAATTATTGGAATACAGTGAAGATACACAATTTAGACCCAATGTTTCTTCTGAAGTCTTTGAAATTTTACTGTCATATGGTTATTCACTGTCTGTGGATAGGTCTTAATCTAATGTGAACAGTATGTCAGTAGAACTATGATAATTCAAACAAGCAAGAAAGTAAATGTCATGTGTGTATACATACATATATATACAGACACATGCTAAAATTATGTTTTCCTAAAGAAAAAAAAAAATCATACATACGTACTATATCTATACATATTAACTTAATGGCTACTAGAAGACCTCATTTGCTTTTGAAAATTCTTTCACCCTGCCCAAAATGTAGATACATTTTCCAGTAATTCTTTAGGAATGAGAATAGACAATATGGTTGGAAGGGCCTACCTTAAGTAATTGTGAACCTATTTCTGGAAGAAATCTGTCTTCCCTAACTTTAAAACACCAGTTAAAGAAATCCCCCAGTGTCCCCAAAGAATTTCTTCCTGTACTTAACTTCTATTGCTAGAAAGTTTTTTTCTAACATTTAACCTAAATCTCATTTGGTACAACTTAAACCTCATCCCAGTCACCAAGGCCATAGAGAATATTTCCTCGTCTGCAGCAGCATTTTCCTTATTTGATAACTGCTATTATTTATCCTCTCCCTTCTAGTCAAAATGACACTATTTTCCCACTCTTTCATACCATGGTTTAGATTCATGCAGCACAAAAGAATCATTCAATATGTTCCCTGAAGTTACAGCAAAGAAGAGTATGTGTAAAATGGGAGTGGTGACACTAGCTTAGCTCTGTAGTGTTACTGCTCATTGGTGAACATGGGCAAGCCAGCTATAATCAAATCCAAACACCCATCGGCTGAACTAGTTGTATATTGAATACATACACAGCTTGGAAGTGATTTTAACAGCTATGCCAACTCAAACTTAATAAAACAGGTTGACATGTTTGGCGATGTATAATGTATCAACACAGACTTAAATAACACTAGATTGGTATTTCCATTTTTCCCCTTGTATATGGAAATTCTATTTGAACGAGGTAAAATACAGCAAAACCATTCTGATAATATATCAACAACTTTGTAATATTCTCTCTACCACCACTGAATCTTCACAGAGGCATCAAATTCTCAGGGAGACAGTCTTAATTTATCTGTAGATTGAACACTGCATATATGGGTTTTATTACCTCTGGATAATTAACACCATGTTTCTGCGATTACATAGATGTTTGGTGTTATGTTTCTGTAATTTATGTAAATTATAGTTATAGATACTAATTATCCTATTTAAAATTGGCTGGCTCCCCAAAGACTTCCAAGAAGAAACTAATAATTATTAGCTTATCTGCTTTTAACACCCTGGAGGCTACCAGTAACAACAGACCTTTTGTAAGTTGGAAGGTTACTTATATTTTCTGACTTACAGATAATCTAAAAAGAGATCAATGTAATAAAAAGCCTGGGTTAAAATATTTGTTCCTTGCATAGGAAAAGCTTTGCATTTAAGCTTGGTAGCTGCTTTTGAGATAATGAATAGCTGCAGTTATCAGGATTTAAGATATTCAGTATAAGTAACTAATGTAAATATATATTTGTTCAAAACTACAGCACTAGTATACTTTTAACAAAGAAAACAAATTGTGGGCTTTTAATGTTTTGCTAGTTGCTTGTAAAACTAAACATCCGGTATTTGTATTTCCTAGGCACTGCAAGAATGGGTTATTTTCAGCAGGAACTTTTCAATTTCGTGCATTCCTCAGAGCTGCCAAAGAAAGGTCTTTGCTATCCTTAGTAAAGAGCTCAAATTTCACCATTATATTTCAAATGTAAAATACCAATGTGGCTTTACTCTGAGTTATGCAGCCACTGCACTTGTGACTGCTGATAATTTACACAGCAAAGAGTTCAGCCTCACATGTGAAGATGGCAACAAATCTAAACTCCCAGCTACCCAGTAAGCACACAGGGGATTCAAAAAACTCTGTAGCTGAGTTTTCCTTAGGCAACACTGTTTGCAGTTTCTACAACTGAAATTATAGACGTGGGATTTCAAACCCATGAATTACTGTGCCAGTTTAGGGAAGTAATGGACTGAGTGTGCACAGAAGATTCCATGATGATGAGCAAAGAAGCTGTGATGTTTTGCTCTCTCCCAGCATAGCAAGAAGCTGCCTGACCTGCTGAGATAGAAAGTGCGAGGCACTAGGGTTTTTTAAAATTAGGCAACTAACCATTTTAATGCTCTGTGATGATCTTCATTCTGCCCCCTGTCAGCAACTACATCAAATCGTTCAGGTGAGTTGGGTTTCACATATTCACACCTTTCTTTTACCAGAAGGTATAAGCCTCGCAGCAGGGGTGGCAGAGGTGAACGATGTTAACCCGATTCCATACTGGCCTCCGATATGGGTGTAGGACAGACAGCATGAGGTAGCAACGCCTTATAGTACTGCAGAGGCATCCAGCAAGGCTCATCTGTGGATACCAGACCACTGCTTAGATGTGATGCTGTGCTGGTTTTGGCTCAGGTAGAGTTAATTTTCTTCACAGTAGCTAGTGTGAGCCTGTGTTTTGGATTTGTGCTGAAAACGGTGTTGACAATGCAGGGATGTTTTTGTTACTGTTGAGCAGCAGCATCATACCACCTCATTAGTTTCCTTGGCAAATCTGCTGGAAAACCAGTCTCTGACTTAGCATCAATAACACCAAAGCCATTCGTAGCATTTGGTTTCACTGCATTTGAAAACTGGTGCTCTGTGGTATATGAATAATGGATTTTGTTGCTTTCAGTTAATCTGTAATTCTTTATCCTACTGATAAGACTTTTTTATTTTTGACAAAGGTCAAATAGTTCATTACTTGCACATGCAGTTTTTCTTCTTGAAGCTTGCAATTTTTAGTTTTACGAGTCGTGGAACACAAATAACTATTGTCACTTAAGTACCCTTACTATAGAAACTGGCTTTTGTCACCATCCTAGAAGGGCATGTACATACGCTTGATTAAACATGTAAAAGAGGATTAAATTCAATGAAGTCAAACAATTAAACACGTAAGTCTTTGCAATAATACATTTTCTTTGCAGTTTAAGAGTCTGTCCCAAGAAAGTGTAACAAACCACATTGTTCATATTTTTAACTGATTCGGTAAGAACTGTCCCTCTTACGCTGTCTTTGTACAAAGCTGTCATTACTGTTCTAATTGGGAAGACGTTAGTCCAAAGACAGAAGTTTGGCAGTGTTTGTACACACACCCACCCCCCCAATACAGAGGGGAAGATGCTAATGGGGGGAAGGAAAGCTTGTGTGGTGCTGTTTTAATTCACCATTAGACTATCCAAGAATTCTATCAAAGTCTATTAAGACTTTTGCCTGTCCTTCATGGTTAATAATTTATTTTTATTCTTCAAAGGGAAAATTTTGTCGTTTTGGCTGATGTCTTGAAAACAACTTTAAATCTGAGCGGAAGAAGTAAGAGCTGGCACTCGTAGCGCACCGCTGCTTTTTGTTCTTGGCCGTTTGCGGAGATGACTTCGCGGGCACCCTGGCTGCTCTGTCAGGACGGGACGGCATGCCCGCCGTGCAGCTGGATCTTCACCTGCCCGGTCCACCACCCGCACCGTGCCCACGGACAAGCCTTCCTTGACCTGCGTGTGGGGTTCCTGCCTGGACGCGGGTAAGCCGGCAAAGCGCACCTCCAGGGAAGGTGCTCTGAACGGGCGCAGCCATTGCTGCCCAGCAGGGATGGCGGGCCGTTGGCTGGCCCCAGATCGAAGCCTGCGCCGTTACTTTGACGCGAAAGGCTCCGTCCCCTCCTCCTCCCCAGCGCCACAGCCGGCGGGACGGGGACGTGGACCGAGCGGCGGCCCCGCTCCCCGCCAAAAGCGGCGACGGACACCGAGACCTGCCCAGCCCCGAGCTCCCCTCGGCCGCTCCGGGCCTTTCCCCGGAGCCGGAGGAAGGGGCTGCCGCGTCGCCGCGCCCATAGGGCTGGTAGGAGGGACGCGGCAAACGAAGCGAGCTGCCTCTTCCGCCCTATCCTGGCAGATTGCGGGCGGAGGGACCTTTGTCAGGCGCTTGCCCGATAGCCCGGGGCCTCGCCCGGTCGGCGGCAGCGGGGGTTGCCACCATTTTAAACGTGGCTCCGCAGACTGAGCCGCCACCTCCCGCTCGCGGAGACACCGTCCGCAACGCGAGAAGGCCTGCGCCTGCCCCTCTACTTATAACTTATGCCGCGAGCGGATTGGCTAAACCGGGCCGGCTCCAGCCCCGCCCCCTCTGTGTGCGCGGCCGCCATGTTAGAGAGCGGGGAGGGGGCGGTGGGGCTGCCATAAAGCGACCGGACGGAGGGGGAGCAATAGCGGTAGCGGGCGGTGCATGGCGGTGGGGAAGGGGTAGTTCGGTGGGGGAGGAAGAGAAGGCGCGGGCTATCGTTCTCGCTTGTCGGCGATAGGAGTGAATGGCGGATGTCGTGATCCCCAGTGGTGGCGAGATGGAGCCGGAGCAGCATCAGCGGACGGAGAAGACCAGCGCGGGCCTCCTCCGGGTGGAGAGTAATAGAGCAGGAGCCGCTGAGGACACCACACAAAATGGCGGACGCTCTGAGAACAGTAGCACTGGGGAGGCGCTGCTGGTGGCTGCTGTTGCTGCAGAGGACAAGGTCCCCTCAAACCTCAGCATCACTAGCAGCAGCCAGCGCAGGAGCAGCATCTCAACGGCAAATGAACAACAACAGCAGCCGCCCAGCGGTGTGTTGGGGGGGCCACCCCCTCTCCCTAAGCCCCCAGAAGACCTGCCTGTTAGGAGGAACTTTCAGATCCCCAGGAAGAGCAGAGAAAAGAAAGGTTGTTCCTTCCCTTTCCTTCCCTTCTCTCCCTCACTCCTCTCTTCATCTTATTCATTAGGCAGGCTCTTTATGCACCTCACACAACTGCATGCAAAATCCTGCGGGTGTGGAGGAGGCTGTGGCATGGCTCGGACTAGCGAGGCTGCTGGGGATAAGATTTTTAGCGTCAGACAGGCTTTTACATTCTTCCCCTATCCCTCCCTCTTTTCTCTTTCGTTTTTATTTTGTCACAAGGAGGAGAAAAAAACGAAAGCAAAACTTGGCTTGAATTTCAGACCGTTGCTTTAAAAGGACAGAAAGTTGGATGCAATCAGGGTGGGCTTGAGTGTTGATCCTTGCTTCTGGAGATGCAATCGCATGCAGAGAAGATGGTTCTCTGAGACATGGACACGCAGAGAAGATGCTTCACTTTTCTCTTCCCCGTGACTTCCTCTGTGCAGGACGGGGCTGTAATCCTGTTTAGGGTAGACTAGCAAACACTGAGCAGAGTTGTCCTTCGTTGATGATACGCAGAAGAATGTTCTTATCTTGTGAAAGTTCCTTACTTTGCAGGGAGGAGGCGAGCATCCCACGTTCACGTGCCTTGCCTTGGAAGTGTTCCACTTCCAAGAGTCCAGGGCTTGTTTTTTCGCTTTCAAGTAATTCTTCCTCTAAAAGCCAGTGGTATTTCTTGCTTTTCGTGAGACTCCATTGGCTTCTGCTTATCTTTGATATTGTTAAGTGGCATCGAAGACATTTCTTGTTCCCTCCCTGAAACTTACCTCAGTTCTTGACCTTTTACAGTGTGGGGTCAGTAACTTAGCACATATCACAAACTGTTTACATAGGCTTCTAGTTCTTCAGAGAAGAGTCTAACATCTAACTTCTTGAAAGGCTTTCTTCTGTAAGGAAGAGATGAAGGTAGGTTTATTTCATTATCCAGTCTTTTCCTCCTTCCATTTTTGGCAGTAATGTCCCCTTTTTCCTTTTCTTCCCTTTCTTTTCCATTGCCACACCCCCTCCCTGAGGGGGGATGCAAGTTGGGCAGAGATTCATTGTAAAAAGGACCGGGTTGATTGGGAGGAAAAAAAAGTCTCTTACTCATCTGACAGAAAAATGTCTGGATAAAGTACGTTGCCTCTTGCACTTCCGTATGCCAGACCCAAGTGTGGTAACATTTGAGTATCTTTAAATATATCTCAGAAATGTTTATTATTTAACCACAGACATTTGAAGTTCCTCTCTAGCATTTAGTTCAAATGTGAATGAAAACCTGCAAAATACGTTTTTGGATCATCTGATTCATCATTTGCCTGTGTAGAACTATCTCCTACAGTGTGTAAAAAGTTTTAGATAATGTTTGAAACATCAGGCTTCTGTGGCTTCGAGGGTAGAAGGGGAAGCCATTCTTACTCTCCCATCTGATACTCACTTCCTTGTGTCAAGGTCATTTGGCCCATTCTTAAGGCCTTATGTTTTAGTGTACTTGTCTTTTTCCTTTCCCTTGCAGCTTGCAGAGTGCTTCTTGGACATTTTAGTCATTCTGGCCATTTGCAGTTTCCAACCTTCTCAGACCTTTCTCCATCTTGTGCATGGTGCTTGCGGTCATGTCGCTCGTGGCTGCTGACTGTTGGGCGTACACCATGTGATGCCAGAATGCAAAGTGCTTTGAGAGAGCATGTTGTAGGCAAGAGCAGCAGAGGTGGGCTCACATGAATGCTGCCAGCGTGATCTTTGAGGGCAAACAAATTGCTATTGAAATTAGTACTGGCATTTGAGAAATGATGCAATTAAATCAGCTCTGGAATTAAACTAGAAGATTAGCAGTGCATTGATTATCTGGTAATGTAGTGGCATACGCTTACAACGTGCTTAGTACCAGTGTTCAAATGAATCTTGTTGAATTATAAAATAATCAGACTATCATCTGTCCCTCTCAACAGAGCTCTCTTGGCTAGATTCTAAATTCCAGCATGAAACAACACACGTGGAATACACTTCTTCCATCCTTCCTTGCATTGGAATTGTCCTTGTTTTACTTTTTAAACCTCCATTTTATTCCTGGACATACCATCCTGTTAAATGCCTGCTGTCTTCATTATGACAACTAATCTGTCATGTACAAACTATACAATCTGTACAGGGTGACTTTGTTATTCGTGTGGGGTGGTTTGGGGTTTTTTTGGTGGTTTGTTTTTCTTTTTTAAAGCACCAAAATGTCTTTTGGGAACAATTTTTGATTGTGAAGCAATTAAAAATTGAATCTACAAAACAAAAAGGGAAAAATCCTAGAAAACTTAGGATTTAGCTGCTTATTTGGCCTTTCTGCAATTTCTCTCCACCTCTATTGGAGACTAACAAGGGACTGAAAGTCAACAGAAGGAACCTTGTTAATGTGGAGACGTGCATCTGCAGGAAACATACTTCTTGAAACTAACTGGTTAGTTGGCACAGGGCATCTTTCTTCTGACTTCCTTTTTTTTTTCCTAGTGGAAGAATTCAGGAAACCAAACTAAAAAAAGATTGGCGGTGAGATTTTTTTTTTTTTTTTTTGGTAATGTGTGTGCGCATTTGTTTTCCTACTTGAAACTGCCTTGAAATTTTCTGTTTTCTTGGTAAATACAGCTTAGTGACAGTTTTATGCTCTCTTGAGTGGCTTATCTCTTTTTAATCTTAGTACTCTAGCCAGTTGTCATGGCCTCTTCTGATTAGATTACCAGATCTTCTCCAGTGTCCAAAACTTGAAAGATCCTTGTTTAATAGGATGAGGAAAACAAATTTTCAAGATAAAGCACTGGAAGGGCATTTTTTGAATCACTGAACTCTGAGTGGTCCTTACACCAAAAGGCAATTCCATAAAACACACTCAAGTAGCCACCAATGGCTTAAGGGGTTACTTGTTGGTAAAAGTTGGGCAAAAATGACTGTTCTTTCTCAGGCTGAGTGGGAGCAAAAAGGTCTTGCTTTGGTCCATGAAAGTCTTGGCAGTACTTTCTTGGAAGTCTAGGTTGTCCCTTTTCTGCCTGATAGTACTTCATGTTTCATTTTGCCTTTTGTCTTAAAATTTTCCACATCTTTGGTAGAGATACGTATCTGCTATTTGCTATTCTACATGGGGATTTCGTTAAGCAATTCTTGAATTTAATAACTACTTAGACCTTTTGAGAGACCGCAAGACATTTGGGGCTGGAAAAATCATAAGTAACAACATTATGGTTCATTAGCAAAACATATTTTTGGTCTTAGTCTTAAAAAATGAAGACTTAAAGAAAATCGTGTTTCTCAATGGAGTTTTCATAGCAGGAGCACTTGTTTGGGAAGAGTGCTAGCATTCTGCCAACTTACCTGATAATAAAATAAGTAATTTACTTATCTTCACTTGAAAGTTAGTTCAGGATTCCTTAAATAGAATGGCTCTGTCTTCCACTTCTTCACATTCTGACTTAAAAACAGAAGGAAAAAAAAATATGAAAATACCACAAACCCCTTAACTTCAAACTCGGTTTTCTCAAGTTGAAGCACTGGACTGCTGTGAAAGAGAGAGCCTCTGGGGAATTACATGCAGCCAAACATCCTGTCTAGTGTCTGTCCCTAGGCTACCTACTATATTAGCTAATCTGTGTTTCCACCTAAAAATACTTACATATGTGCCAATACACTGGATAGAAACTAAACAAAACTAGTATTTATGTATTGGTTTTTACTTCTGCAGAACAAGCCAGCAAAATCCACTATAATTGACTTGTATGTGTTATAAGGATACTGCAAGTTAGTCCTTACGTAGATGACTTTAATTTACACAGGCCCAATAAAGGTGCAGCATACCCATACCAGGTTTGTATAGTGAGCCTGAAAAATACATTCGCACACAGTACTGGTGTCTGAGTTGAGGTAGGACTGGAGATAAGCTTAATAGTCTCATCCGTTGCCTGTGAACATAGGATTTGGTGACTGCTATAGAAAATCTAGTTTAGTACTGTTCAGGTTCTTCTCTTGCTTCTGAACTTCTTTGTTAAGTGAAGTACAGGCCCTTCTGTGGTGACCTCAATCTTTCAGAAACTAGCTGTCCTTCATCACCAGTGCTTAGATGACAAAATGAACAGTATTACCTTGCTAGTTACCTCAGTAGGTAATGTTTCAGGTTTTTAGAAATAACTTGAAGGCCGCAGTGCCTCAGTTCTGGAATGACTGTGGAAGTAGCTTTGAGCCTGTCATGAAGCGTATGGTTAGTGTGTCTAACTTGCTTGAAAAAGGGTAAAAAAGCTTATGCCATGCACCTCTTAATTTTTGGACTGCTGTATATGGTAACTTACTTGAAGTTCAAAAGTAAGTGACTTACTTTTTTTACTTTATGATTACAATGCTGTCCTCCAGTCAGTTTGTCAGATTTTCTTTGCTCCGTCCATCATTTGGCAACTCAGAAACAGAATGCAATAGGTAGAAAATTAGCAGAGACTGCCCCGGAATAAGAACTGCTTAGTGGGTGCTGTCTAGTTCACAAACCAAGTGTGCATTGTCTTCCACTACTATATCTGAAAAGGCATTAGGCAGACAGGATGAAATTTAGTGTTTATAAGTACTGTTCAAAACATAACTAGTGTGTTCTGTAAGGATTATACAGTCAAGAATTTCATTCACGTTCCTTTTCTCTCAGCCAGTAGCTGATCATTAAGTCAATCACTCTTAATTTATGCATGAAGTAAACTAAGGCAAGATTGTATGTGTAGTTCCTGTTCACTTTGTACACTGCCCACTCAATACATCAAAGGAATAGAATTTCCTTTACTGTGATGGGTTTTTTTTATTATTATTAAGCATTTTCCTACTGAAAGGTGGATGTAGGATCTTGTTCTTGGACTGATGCGGTCAGCTACGTGGAATCAGTCTTGTTTTCATGTTCTGTATGTTCTCAGATAGAAAAATTGAAATCTCAAAAGTGACTTTTATGCCCAAGTACTTAAAAATATCTCAATTTTGATGTGTCTTTACTACAAAGGTAGCAACAGCCCTTCTAGCTTCAGTAGCATCTCTGATAAACTTAAGTGGTGTTTTTTTGGGGTGTAAATTTGGTGATGTACAAGAAAGTATATATATTATTGAATCATAAGTAACAATAGTAGTAACACTTTCAGTCCTCTGCTAAGAAATCAAAGAAAAAAACCAACAATCTTAAAGAAAAAATTCTCTCTAATTTTCTGTATTCCATAACTGAAGGCATTAAGTAGAGCTCTTCCATAAATTTGCTGAGAGCTACTTGTATAGTAGTTTATGTAGGTTCTCAGTAGCTGAAGAACAGGGGGACTCGCTCTTCTTGGGCAGCTCTGTCAGCTTGTCAGAACTCTCCACAAAGCAGGAAATGTTTAACACACAGATGGGAATGTAGTTGACAATATTTGAATGAATGACAGGATCTTAACTGATGTAATAATATGCCTCTTCCTAGGTTTGCATCTGGGAGGCAGGCAAGACATTGTGTATGGTTTGTGGTCACTCTTTCTAGCTAGTGCTGCAGAGTTTCCTACTTGCCTGGACTCAAGACAGAAGAAATTGGCTGGGTTTGAGTGTGCATTTCTAGGGAGAAGGAAGGAAAAGGGGTGGGTACAGTAATCACTGTTCAGGAAACGGGAAATTTGGACAATTAGCTGACGTTGGTGATTGTCTGCCTTAACGGGCCCTTTTAGACAGAAGGGGAACAGCCAATATAGGAGACTCATGCACTACCACACCGGGCTTTTATAGCTCCTTGTCAGAAAGATCTAAGAGGTGTTTAGGGATGGGAGGTGCTTTTCCAGTGTGTGTGTATCTATAGTATGCTTGGTTTATATTTTACTAATAAGTGTTGCTCTCTTCAGTACAAGCACATTCAATCTTAGTAATCCTAAATTGAGAATTTCATTTGCTTCCAATTATCTTTCCTCCCATATTGCTGTCAGCCTTTCAAGAATGAAGGCATTGTTACTGAAAAGAATGTTACATAGTAACTTTTTTTTTAAATCACTTTTATAAATTCCACTCTTAAAAAATCATTTATTCATTGTTGCTTGTGTTGGAGTCATTGCTTTAGTTTGCAAACGTGGTATTACATTTTAAAGTGTGTGTGTAAATGCAGCTTTTACTAGATAACACAAGACAGTTCAGTTTTCATTTAGAACAATTGTTTTATTTTAAGGCTAATGTAGTAAATATTTCCTGCAAATGAGGACAAGATTACTATCTAAGTCTACTACCATATTATTTAATGAAGTTGGAGATACACTCTAAAGATGTAATTAAATTTAATTTGCTGTTAGAACAATGGTAGATTGTCTTTTATGTGAGAATAGTATTATTGTAGTTCATTCCTAACTATTGTAACTTCCAGCAATTTCAGGTGGTGGTGGTTTGGGGGTTTATTTTGGTAAAGGAAAAAGAGGCCCTCCTACAAAAAGAGCAAAAGCAGTCCCAGAAATATCTATTGGGAATACTTTCTGTCTGAAGTTTGCAAATACTACAAAAATACTGCACTTCTTGTGAGTATTTTGGAAGTTGCCCTGGGGAGAAAAAACGCTTGCCGTAGTGAACTAGTTCAGTTCTCCCAGGAGTATTATTTTCCTAGACATTACTCTCAAAATCTGCACTCAGAGTCTCTGCTGGCCCACTCTCCAGTTGCTCTTCTGATCAGTTTGAAACTTTCAGTTCCCAAATGCAAATAGAGAAGCTTGGGGAGGTCAACACTTCACTGTGCAAGCTTAGGCAAAGGTTTGCCCAGAAGGTGAATTTTTACAACAAACAACAAATGAAGGGCTTTCCTTTTAAAGCAGTTATCATACGGGATAAGATCATAAAGCATAAGCACGGGCAGTGTGGGTTTTAGTAACAGGAGGTTATTGAACTTCTTAAGACAGTATTGAATTTACTCATATTCAGCCTAATTACCATAAGCAAACAAATAAAAAACCCTGTAACGGTTCTAAAGTGAGGCTAAGCTATGAAACTACTGTTGAGGTTTTTATTAGAACAATTTGTTCCTGGTTCTTAATTAAAAGATCTAATTAGTTTAATTAAAATCATAAAAGTTTAATTACAGTGTTTTGTGATACATATCAGATGTTTTCAAAGGGTAGATTCAGATTTGAGGTACTTCCCTTGCTAATTTCTGAGAACTAGCTGTTCAAAAGTAATACTAACAAAGCATAAAGAAATGTGATTTTGGTTTTTGTTTTCTGTTTTGCTATAATTTTAGGCAACTTTAATTTAGGCTAGAAACTTTAAATTCCATCTTTTTCAAATATTTTAGATGTTTTGTATTCTAAGTTGAATCATGAACCATTAGTCTATTATGCATAACCTGTCAATGAATTTTATTTTATTTCTTTTCTTTTATAGCACTCTTTCAGCCAGTAGCTGTAGGCTCTCGAGAATTTGAGGATGTTGTGAAGATTCTGCATTCATCTTACTTGGAACCTAGTTCAGTGTCCAATTTTCATTATAAGAGAGCCAGCTTAGTTCATAGTGAACTGTTGGAAAAGGAAGTGAGTACATTTGTGGCTTCTCTTTATGAATAAGGTACTAGTCAAATGAAGTTTAATGTTTTCTCTGAGTCTAGAGGCAAAGACAGGGGAATTATTTTCTACTTATGTGCTTGATATTTAATTGCAAACTCACATCAGCAGCTATTTTTCAGGCAATTTTATGCATAGGCAAAAAATCTTGCCTGCCAGATGCTCGAAAAAACCTAAAATAAAAAATTGTATTTGGCACCACTTGCCTCTTTGCATTTTTAGTTTTCAAAAGTTTTTTTAATATATTTTTAATAACCTGGAAGGATGCTATAGTGTCTTATTTGAAAGGCCTGATGCTTCCTGTGAGACTTAAGATTAAAATATTTTTCTGATACTAAGTTTGCATAGAGTCTGTAATGTTGTTGTTTTCCAAGAAGTACCTCAAAGAGGTCATTACTTGGACTAGTAAGTGGAGCGGCTCAGTTGAAGCACTTCTGCTGTGCAGTATCTGGTGTCTCTTAAATCCAGCCTCAGCTTTCTTTCATAATTGTGAAATAAGTTTTCAGTTGCTGTGCCAAAAGCTTTGTGTATGGAGTAATAGGTAATATAATTGTTTTGCTCTAATTTTTATCTTGAAACTATAAGGTAAACTCTGAAGTTTGTTTGTTTGTTTGTTTGTTTTTACTACTGTAATGTTTATGACTCATGGTTACTGCTAAGGAGCTGATGAAAACCACCTCAGTAGCAGTGAGGTGCAGCTCCAAAAGTACATGCATAACGTAAGAGATAATGGTCTGTCTCCTAAGATGAGAGAGAGGCTTATTTCTGTAATTTCAAAGATGATACGGAAGGCATTGAGCTGGATGCTTCTAGATAGTTGTGCTACTAAGATAACACTAAAACATCACTGCACAGGTTTGTTTGAAGAGTTTCTCTTCCTCAAAAAAACCAAAGTCGTCTTTGGGCAGATTAAGCCAATGATATTTCCCACGTGTATAACGTTTTTGAAATTTAATTTTAGTTTACTATAATCTCGTTCAGATTATTTTTAGATTATTTTTGTGCACTTGGATCTGCTAATGTAGATGAGGCCTTAAAAGACTGACATTTGAATGTGACAGCAGTAATCAGTCTACATGTGTTAAGAATTTTCTGTAATAGTTCACAGAAAAACGCAGAGAGCTGAAATTTGATGGTCGCCTAGAAAAAGAGCTTTCTGAAAGCTACGCATTTCTGATGGTTGATCGACCTCAGGTAAGAAAATAAAACTGTATGTAAAATGCATTCTCTTCTTTCTCCATTAAGAGGTTTTGGTTGTTTTTTTTTTAAACCGAGTTTTTTTACTGACACAGTTATTAATCTCTAAGTTATTTTTGCAAAATTCAGCACTGGAAAGTGTAGAAGGATGGAAGAGAGATATGATGTCACTGTTTAAATCCTTTATTCCTGCTGTTTAAGGTACTCCATTTACATGTCTCTGTAAAGTAGCTCCTCTGATTTAGGCTCTGTTTTATAAATAAAAGGATAGACTTTTCTGGATGGCATATGGGTTTTTATTGGTTTTGTGGGTTGTGGTTTTTTACTTGAAAAGGAATGTCATGAGTTCTCATGGCAGCTGGGTTTTGGTGGTGTGTTTTTTTCTTTGTTTTGTTTTGTTTTTGTTTTTTGAGTCAAGAAGAGGTTACCTTATAGGAGAAGGTAACCTGTAATATTAGAAAGTGGAACTTACCTTCTGTGTCTCCTCTTTGGTCATATGTTTTTAATTAAAGTGATGGAAAGGGAACTTCTGTGCTTTTTCTGCTATCGTAGAGCAGGATTTCTTAAGTATTCAATCATTTGGCAGGCTTACTTCGGCTTGGTTTATTAAAAGCGGGTAACATTCGTAAAGTGTGTTTAAGGTATAGGGAGGCTGGTTTTGTTTTGTTTTTTTTTTTTTTTTAAGATGGGGTGGGTCTATGTAACTGCTTCATACTGACAGTTGGACTTGCACAGATTAACAGTTCATAAGGCAATTTAGACTAGTCTTACCTCTTGGTGGTTTTGTTTGTAAGGGTTTTTTGGGGGGTTTGCTTTTTTTTTTTCTCTTTTTTAGCTCAATCAAAATTCTGTAATTGTTGTATCTCATTGTTCTGTTCATATTTTGACTTTCCTGATAGTATTGTTTAAAAAAAAAGTCTGTTCTTTTCAGATCCAAAACATATGCGAAAAGGGCCTGCAGGTGGGACACTCCAAAATTACAATTCTGGGCAGCCCTTCCATGGGTAACTATCTTTTGATTATATGTGTTGGTGTTATTCAGTGTGAGTTGGCAGATAATGTGATGCAGTTGTGTAAACTTCCAGTCCTTTTTTTTGTCACTTATTGTAGGAACATCACACCCAGGTATTTTTAGCAACGTAGATTGTCATCAGAACATTATCTCATAACTCTGTTTTTGACTAGTTCATTTAAATTATTTTCCCAAAGGGAAGACCTAATTCTCATTTTGGCTTAAGTCAAACCAATATATTGTGTCTTCCCAGTATAACTAGGAAGCCAAAGAACTAATGCAGTCTATGGCTGTGTGCCCCTCTGTATTTGTACATGCACATAGACATGTTTATGCATTCAGAAATAACCTAATGGAAATAGTAGCTCAGCTTAGTATTGATGTAGATAGAACCAAAGTTCTTGAATCCACAAATCCAAGAAGAGCACAGATAAATTGGAGACTTGAAAGAGTCATAAGGTGTTAAGAGATTTGAAAGAGCAAGATGCAAAGTTCCTTTTGCAAAGCTTTTCAAATTGAAAATTGAGAAATAATTTTGTCACCCTCTGTGAGAGCAGAGGTGCTAAAATAAATATTGAAAGCAGAACGGATGAGAGGGGGGAGGAAGAAAGGTATATGAGCATATATAATTTTTTATGGGTTTAGCCGTTAAAGGTTCTGGAGCAATTTATTAAAGCAGTTAAATACAGACTTGGAATGAGTGGAAGCTAAGCAAAATGGATGCTTTTCTGAGTACCTGAGTTGAGTTACAGTTATTTTATCTGAGGCAGTCAGCTAGACCAACAAATGACAGTGTGTGCTTGAGGCTTTCAAATCTATGAAATTATGGTTGAAATGTTGAAGAGAAAGAAATTATTTTACCTTTCCCTGGGAGTGTCGATTCACAGTTCCAAATTCCAGTGTATTTTTGTCAATGCTGTTAAGATGAAAGGTTGCGGAGATGCCTTATTTCTCAACCATACCCTCACTGCTTATCTCCCCATTGCACAATGGGACATTGTACAGAAGGAGTTCAGTTTTTTAAAAAACCACCTGAAAGCAGTATCTGTACAGCCTTTGGGCAGGGTTTGTCCTCTTGGTCACAGCAACGCTTTCGGGAATGTGGGTGTGCTCCTTTCAGACTGAGCTTGTGTCCATATTCTGCTGTGGTCTATTGTCTTGAAGTTGGAAATGGTGAACATGCCCTTCCACCTTTCCCTGATCATACTCCAAACAGATTGTTGTATTTTTATCATTTGGTATACATTGAGCTTTACTCCTATTTAATGCTGCTTAAACTTGTAATAATGTTTTAACATTCAGTATAATGTGTTGGGTTTTTTTTATACTCCTCTCAGGTGTATATGTCTCCAGGTATGCTGATTTATTGCAGCCTAATCCCCTAGAAGCTGGAGCAACTGGAGATGTGATTGTTTTTAAAATAATAAAGGTAAGTTTATGTAGCTTATTCATGAAGAATTATATTGCTTACTGATAAAATAAAGGTGGTTTTAATCTAAGTTATTGAACTCCATTGACACAATTATCTGCTTATAGAGAAACTAGAACCCTACCAGGTTTAAAATCCATTGTTGACAGATGAGCTTAAATAAAGCATAATAATTTTTTATACAAGGCGAAAATGCCGTGTTTTCTTTGAATGAATGAAAATAACGTACTTCTATAAATGGCTTTTTTAATGGCCTGTTTTCATTTCCCTGCTCTTAATTACTTTGGTACTTGAACAAGTTTGCCAGTTTTCAGGAAAAAGCTTATGCTTACAATTCTTCTGCTTTATTACAGGGAAAAATGAAAAGCATATATGACCACATTGGTATGAAAGCAATGGAATCAACAGCAAAGAGTGTGTTAGATCCAACACCAAAGCACGAGTGTCATGTTTCAAAGAATGCAAATAAAGTAACCTCCTTGTTGGCTTATCGAGCCTATGAACTTACTCAGGTAGAGGAAAGCTGAGCGTGCGTTAAATTCTTATATGTAACTTTGTAAACAACTTTTGAAATGGTGGAGGTATAGTAACTGAAGATATAACAAAAACTGAGCATGTCCCGTAAAGCTGCAGTCTGCTGTACATTTAGCAGTAGCCCACAGATGCCTGTATTAGAAATTACAGAGCAACATGTCAGCCTCTCCTGATTTCCTTTCCTATACCTGGACCTGATGGAGAAGATCTTCTTCAGATTAGGATGCAGGGGAACAGGAAATCGCTAGGGAATGTACATGGGGACTGGAATGTTGGCTAGGGAGGAGATCTGTGGAGTTTGAAGTGTAGAAGTAGAACTGGCTAGTGGGCATTAAGTGAGACTCCTAAAAGGGAGAACATTGGCTAGAGAAGAACAGCAGTTTTCTTTTTTTTCTTTTGTTTCCGTTACCAAATTCTCAGGTTTGGAGATAGTGAGGGAGGAGAGAATGGAATCAGTTCCAAGCATCTCTGTTCTTCCAGCTGTTGCATCTCTGCTATTGCAGTAATCTCTTGCAGTCAGATTATGCCATCAAGTCCATAGATTTTGAGATACTTACTTGAAGGCATTCTCTTCAGTATTACGACTTTTGACTTCTGTAAATCAGAGCTGGGCACTGAATCAGATGGCTAGGAAATTAATGTATGTTTTCATTTTTCATTACAAACTTGCCTTAATTTATATTTTTCTTTAACATTAGAATTTTGGGACTGAACTAAGGATGGACTCCAAAACTCATAGCCATATTCACTATTCTCAGTGAAATATTTTTGGTTTTGTTAATTGCCCCTTACCTCGTCAAGAATATACTTTCAAGTAAATGTTGCAAAATTATTTTTTCATTCTTGATTAGCTCTTGAAGTAGTGTCCATCCTGTCAGTGTTTGGTAAAGGAGGGAGAAGGTGAAAAAAACCACCTTAATTGGTTGTGTTATAAACTACATATGAGAATAGCATTTAAAAGCTTCCTTATTTTAAGTATCAGCTTTTGAAGAAATAGGGTGTTGGTCAAAGGGACATAAATGTTCCTTTTTGTGGTTTATTACTATTTGCTATTTATTACTATTTATTATAGTAACTTATAACTTGCTTTATATACCAGTTAATGTTTGGCTTCTAATTTAACATTGTGTTCACTTCTTTTTCTAGTACTATTTTTATGAATATGGCTTTGATGAGATAAGGCGAAGACCAAGACATGTTTGTCCTTATGCTGTGGTTTCATTCACTTACAAAGATGAAATGGTGCAAGCACCAAAATTCTTGCCCCCATCAAGGTAAGCTGGGAAAGGAGTTTGGAACTGCAAGCAGCATGAAGAATTCATTGCTTTTGGCAGTAGCTTAGAATTGATTTAGATGAGCAGTGCTGAAATGAATGGACGTGTCACAGGGACTTAGCGTAATAAATACTTCTAATGCAAAGCAAGAGGTGACAAAATCGGTTTTATGCAGCTGCCTGGCCCCTGTAGGAAGCAGTTCTACTGCTCTTTTCACCTACTTGCCTTCTGTCCAGGTGGAATCCCTGTATAAAGTAGTTTTTTTATATAACTGAGGAAATTCACAGACATAAAAGTGTTCACAGCACTTTCTTGCTTAGTATTCTAAAAAAGTGTTCTGTATCCTTTGTCACTGAACTCTTCACTGGTGTCGTCTCAATGCTCGTGGAGAGGTCATCTATATGGGAAGCTGATTACCAGTACAATGCAATACCTGTGCTGGTAGGAAGGCATCCAGATGTGGGGACTGTACTATGTAGTGCTAAAAATAGTTATCAGGATATCTAAAATAGAACAAGATAGTGCAGCAGTGATAGCTTAGAGTTAGAGAGCAAATGATCAGTGTTGTTATTTTGTTAGACTGATAAAATATCCTTAATGTAAAATTTACTAGCCAGAAGTTTCTGTCTCAACCTAGTAGTCATTCTATCTTTTTTCTTTTTGTTAGATCGAACAGCTTCAACACAGATAGGAGTACAGGTAAGAATGAATTGAAACTTACTGCTTTTATGGTATAGACATGGAAGATTTTGGACATTTTTCCCCATGTAGTTTTATTTGTCTGTAACTGGAATGATTGCTTAGTTATATAGACTGGATACCTGAGTGTTATCCTGTACCATCCTGACTGGAGGCATCTCCTCCTGGCACTGGATGATTGAACAGACACCTCAGCGTGTATCTTCTTTTACCAGAACAAACCAGAACCTAACAAAATCAAGAGTTTTTTCCCCTCCTTTTATACTTACTGCGTAGTAAAAGCTTATCTTCTGTTCCCAAATCTGCTGTTGATGGCACTTCAAATAATACAATTTTCTGTCCTGCTTTCCTTTTGAACCTCATTCGAGCTAAATATTAGTATGTATGGAAGGGGTTGACGGTTGTGGTAAGGAACCACATCATTCCATAGATGTTGGCATTAAGGACATGCTTATATATACAGGTACAGGTAACGTACCAACCTCTTTACTCTGCTCAGAGCAGGTCAGCACAAGATTGGATTGTAAACACCCTTTCCGTTACCTTTTAACTTATTATTTAACATACTATTGTCTGGTCTGGTATTAGTATGAATTTTTACCTAATCTGCTTTTGGAGATTCCACAGCCTCTTTACTGCCATTTCCTTCCAGTCCCACCTAGCAAGTCATTTCACTTAGTCTTTCTCCATCTTAATTTAGATAGATCAAACTTTACATTATGGAGGGGACAGCTTTGGAATAGAGGCAAACTTTTGTGCCACGTTTCCTTGAAATCAGCAGCACGTCCTTTCCTTCCATGCAAGCTGTGAGTATTACCATTTAAAGAATAAGTTCAAAATATTGCTGTGTTAAATAAAACTCTTGCTAGTAGAGACTGGCGAATTCGGGATATATTCAGAAGAAAATCTAAAATACACATTGACTAGAGGCTTTAAATGTGTCAAACTAGACTCCCGAGTCATGCGCATCCAGAGCTTCTTTTAGTTCACGCATATAACTGTCAGCATCTCTGTTCGTTTGGTTTTCCTTTGAAGTGACACACACTCCTCAGCAGGAATAAACACCACTGGCTCACAAGATAGTCCAAGGAACTGATTTTTAAGACCATGTATTTGATAGTTCTTATTTAGTCAATGAGGGTAGGACTATGAGGGGAAAGAAGAGGTCTTTATTTTTTTTTCTCCCTCCCCCCACCCTTCGTCTCCAGTCCTGAGAAGCTTGAGGTTGAAAAAGTTGTCAGCATTGATCAGTTGAAGAAAAAAGTTTCACCAGCGTTATTCTATAAAGAAACTTACCTAGGAGCAAAAGAAGGTAAATAGTTCTAGTTTAATTTTTTTTTTTAATTCAGAATTTTAAAAAGTTCTGAATTATAATTTTGTTTCTGTTTTTCTTACCTTCTCTTTCTACCCTTGTATCATGTCAGTGTTGAAGAATGGCATGTACTGTAGCCTTTATGAAGTTGTGGAGAAGTCCCGTTCTGGTAGTCACTTGGAGGGTTTACTTCAGAAACTAGAGAAAGAGAAACTTGTGAGTGCAACAGATTTGACTCTTCCTGTTTTTAAAAATAATTTTACTAACTAGTAATGGAGGCGTTTTGCAAGATCCATGATCTCACTGGAATTACTTAGCTGGCATATTCTTATGTATTGTATCAGGCCACTTCTCTACCCATGGTGGAATGTAGCCTGCAGAAAGTAAGAGTATTCCTAGTGAGCAAATGTCTTTGATTGTTTGAAATGGTATACTTTTTTTGCTTGAAAACAGGTTCTTGTGAAACCACTTCTGGACAGAGGATTTCTTTTTCTTCTTTCTCCTTGGCAAATGATATCTCCTTATGGTATGCATACTCTGGGTTTTTTGGTTTTGAGTTCGTTTTGGATTTTATTTTTTTTTTAGGGTTTTTGAAGACTTTTGAAGCATAGTGGTCTTCTCCTTCTCAGTTGATTTTATTTTCTTTTGTTCTAGACCACCAAACTGGACGGTCCCGCATGCTACATGCATTGTTTCTGTTTCCAGAGCCTAGAGGTGTAGTGAACTCAAGTAAGTTTGTTTATATTCTGTTGCAGACTTTGTAGTGTTAGTGTAAACTAAGAACAACTGTTTGCATTGGCTGTGGTCATGGTGACGGTGTTCAAAAAGTGTTTATTTCTTCACAAAAGTAATTATCACACTACATATTTTAGATTCATTTGTTCATATTTTAGAAAGTAAAACTTTATTTAAATTTCTTGATTGTACGTTTTAGTAGAACTGAGCATCTGTATTCCGAGAGATCTGTACCCTAGTAATAACATTGCACTTCAGAGGTTTGAGGGCTTTCTTTAATCATCAAAAAATCTGGAAGTCTTTAGTGTAACCTGTAATTAATTTTTTGCATTGGGATATGCACCAAAAACTGAGTAAATGAGCAAAGAAAATACTGATACAACCAGGTAATAAAAGAGGACTGAAAAAGACGTGGCTTTAGTAGAACTTTAGTGCTTTGGGATGAGACTTTAAAGTTAATCTTTTACAGTTAAAATTTGCAATAAAGTAGCACTAGTAGCAGAATGCAGTCCTTTTTGGCCAGATGTAGTTAGAAGTGAGATTGTCAAAACATAGCTCTTTCCAGGCATTTCACTTTTACAAAGGAGTTCTTGTCTTGGCAACTGCCTGCAGAGATTCTTATCTCTATATTTCTTATTTTAATAAACCTATTAGTTCTTTCTTATTTAAGTAACAGTTGTGAAAATTCACTCAGTTATAGATCGGGTAAGAGGAGATAGGACATAAGATGACATTTAAAGTATGTGTATGCCAGTTCCTTAAAAATACTCCAGTTCTTGCTGCTGTGACATTTCAAAACTTGTGAGCTCCGATTTCTGTCAAATACAAGGTTAATCACTGGTTTGAGTCTTCAGAAGTGCTTAAATAGTTGAATGGAGAAGAGTTTCAGTCTGTGATTGGAAGGAGGGAAGAGTGGGAATAGGTCAATAAAATAAAAGAAGGATATAACTTAGAGCTTCCTTGAGCTGCTGATTTAAGGATGTGGTAAAAGGGATCTAAGCTTCCCAGGACGGGGAAATCCTGCTCTTCGCACATGCTCCTGTTGCGTCTCTGTGATTTAGTGAGTTGTATTGCCTTGCAAAGGAATCGAAAAAGCCGCATAGGTTTCTCCTGGGTTACTAAACTGAATCATTTTATAAGAGCCCAGGGATCTTAGAAGCAGCGCAATGAATGGGTGGGGATTGCATAGGAAGGAGTAATGCTTCCCCTGCTACTTGCACGGAGCTCTCAGGCTGCCGCTTAGTAAAACCTTAGTAAGCCTTTGAAGTGGCCGCCTTCTAGAAGGGTCAGTGAAGTGGTTTAAATTGGAAATTATACGTGTATATAGGATACAGGTTACCACAAAATTGTGAAGATGTTCATCGTAACTATGAGCAGGTTGACTTTCAAGTAGGCTTTAAAGCTAGTTACTTCACAAAAAAATTCCTTTCCTGTCTTTTGAGTTACTTCTCCACAGTCATTCCAAACTGTGTTTCACCAAATATGTATAATACAGAATATTGCTAACTAGTCATCATTTGTTTATAGCTTTATGATATGATTTTAATTGTGAATTCCCTTTTCTCCTATGGCAGCACAAAAAAGTGTTCCATTTGGAACACAGAAAAATTCAACTACCATGGTGTTGCACGAAAATCAGGAAATCATTCCAGAATTCACAAAGTTTATTCAGTCTCTACATTTTGCTTTAATCCAGTCTCGTAAAGACACTACTGCAGATTTCAATGCTGTTGTGGAAAGGTATATAAATGAGTATTTGAAAAGATGCTGTAGTGGCTCTGGAAAATATAGAGAATTTGTGTTATATCGGTATGAATCACGGTTGGATGACAAAAAATTTCTTTATTCTGCTCCAAAAAATAAATCTCATATTGACAGCTCCTTGCAAAACTATATTTTTGGTTGTGAGGCATATCAACTACCTGTTTCTAGAGCTAAGGAATTGATGGAGGGAAATCGGAAACTTCAACAGTTCAGTCCCATCTCAGACTATGAAGCCACAGAAGAAGACTCTGATTTTGCCAATGCAAAAAGTGGGAAAAGAATCCGTGCAAAATATGAAGCCACTGCTGCCAAGCAAAAACTGCCTCATTCTGGAGATTATGATCCCGATAGACTCAAAGAACTTATTAACTTAATCCAGTGTAGGAAAAAAAATGTAGGTGGAGACTCTGATTCTGAAGACCTTAGAAATAAAAGTGGTCTGAAAAGGAAGCTGGAAAAACAGTCTGAAAATTTGCGGAAATACTTAAAAATAAGTGAATCTTCAGAGAATAGTTGTCAGTATGAAGGTAAGAAAAGTCTTTGTTTACTCCTCTTTACATCTTGTAATTCAAAGCATGCTTAACATTTAATCTCTATAGATTGAATATTTTTGCATACTGTGGATATTTTAATGCATGGTAGGTCATTTAAGCATTGGCCTGACATCGATCAGTGGAGATGTAGTTTATTTTTATGTAGGTTGTCTCTTTCTAGAAGACAAGTTAACGGGACTTGTCATCGTTCAGTCCCTTCAGAAAGAAGGCAGACTTCCAGAGTTCCCTCAGCTGTGGAACTGTCCACAGACTTTCCAATATAGAGTACTTGATACTGTAATGCCTTTAGCAGAGTTTGACTTTAGGCATTGCTATAATTCTTTGTGGCTCAAATACTCCTTATAATACCTAATAAATTTACATTGAAGGGGAGAATTAAACTTCTAAGCATGAGCACAGTTTTGAAATAGCCGGTAATGTGTGTAGTGGGACAAAGGAAACATCCTAATAGTAAAATTATTCTGGACATGAAATTATCCACATCCAAACCTCACATAATTATTGCAGATGTTATGATGCTTACTTATGATCTGCCAAAAAACCCCCTTTGATTTCTGTTTCCCTGACCCTTTTCTCAAGGCAATGAAGAGGGAAAATTGGGGAGGTGGGTGGCACAAAGAAGGGGGGGAATTAACATCAAGCACCAGTCATTCTCATGTGTAGATGAATCACTTTGGAAGATGAAGTGGAATTTTTTTTTTTTTTTTGAAGCTGCTCTTAGGAATAAATTTCCCTTTTGAGAGGGACAAAAGGTACTGGTATGTGTGGATGGTGGAGACAGAGGGTAGGCTACATGCTGGATCTTGGGATTCCTGCTTGGAAGTTCATGAGTCTTCAGGATCTTTTTACATTGATTGTTAATGTAAAATATGTGAATTCATTTCTACCTGGCTGTCATCACAAGAGTATCTGTTTAAATTTTGCCTTAACTCCTTCCAGGATATCAAAATAGCAACATCTATCTATGTTTTTATATTACCTTAAAGTAATTTGTTTGTCTTGCAAAAAATCTTACCTATAATATTTTGAGCTTAAGTATCTAAACATGATTATATTTCTATATATGATAAATGAGTTAGGAGTTCTTTATATACTTAAATTAGTCTCTTTCCAAGAAGAATAAGTACCTATGGTATTTACTCATCCAAGAGGATAACAACCCTGTTCTAAAGTTACATTTAGTGTAAATAGGCATGGTAATGTTTTATGGCTTATGCTTAGTTGGTTTATGCTTAGTCTAAAATAATTTGTGAGGTTAGGGATTAAGATACTCATCAGCCTCTGGAGCAACAGTGATAAGGCTGGACACGAGTAAATATTTTGCTCACTATCAACAAGTGCTGGAGAATTTTACAAGGTTTCCATAAAATACATAGATCTTCGTATGTGACTTCTATTAAAACATAAAATATTGTGATACTGAGTGACCTAAAAAACTATGATTATTTATCTGTGCGGAAACTATTGGCTTTAGAAACCACCCTTTTATCAACATCTACCTGTTTAAAATTTTTTTGTTAAGAAAATAAATGTATGTGTACAGTATGAATTGATGCTAAAGAGTGAGACTGTGGGTAGGTGGTGGGGGTGGTGTCTGGTTTTGCTTTTATTTTAACACTTAGTAATGGATTACTTTTCCCTCCTCCCCCTGTTCTAAGGGGGCAGAACCTCGGATTCGCCACACTCTGTTTTCTCAGTTAATTCTGGTCTTGGTGGACATGATACTGACTTGAGGCAGCAAGATGTATCTGACCCTGCTGTTAATGACACACATGGCCTCGTTAAACTGGTTTTAGAAAGACTAACTAGTGCAGGACACTTGGATTCATCGTTGGCGCAGTCTGTAAATCAAGCTTTAGGATTAAGCACTGATGAAATTGAAGAGGATATGAGACAAAAATATGAATATGAATCCATTCCAGCACAGGACAAAGATGATCATGAGCTTCCTAATACTGCTAAGGCTGAAAATATTAACTTTAAGGACCCACAGAGCCCAGTGGTACTGGAAACTGATGTGGCATGCTTACCCTACCCAGTTGATGTTGATCTCCGGCTTTCAGCTAATGAAGTAAGCCTTGAACACACACTACGTTTAAAAGTAAGTGAAACTGCCACGTAGGTAGATGCTGATAATGAATGTACTATTTTCATTAATGGTATGAGACTGAATGAAAAAGATATTATGGTTTTTTTACATAGGAAATACAGATGAGCACTAAATTTCCTGTGAAGAAGCTTTCCTGTTTGGTAGGAGTGGATGTGGAAATTTTCTTAAATCTTAAGATGTGTGTTCCTGGTTCTTTATGTCTACTCTTTCTGTAATAAAACTATGATTAAAATAACCTGAAAGATGGAAGAAACCCCATGGTCAGTGTTCCTCCCTAGTTTTACAGTAAGTGTCATATGCAGCTGCTCCAGCAATAGACAGCAAAACTTGTCACTCTGTTGCTGAGTACTGTGTATGACCGTGTTTTTCATGTCTGCTGAGACCAAAGCCTTGCCGTTGTCTTCTGTCTCTTGTAGAAAAAAGATACTCAATTCTGGCTCTCACCTTGCTTATGGTGGTGAGGTTTTTTAGCAATCTATGCAGTTATTGCATGGAACAGGTATAGTGTTACTGTAACAGCTTGCATACCGCCTTCCATCTTCCTCCTCCTTTGGGAGTGGTTCTTGGTCTGGCAAGAGTAATGAGGTTTGTTGAACCTGAAACACAGTAAGGAGAGATTTGAGAGTTCCTCATCATAGTTACTGCCTAGCTGTTGCTCTTCCAGAAAATAGCTTATAAGGCAGTAGTTGCAGTTCCATGTGGACACTCTCAGCAATGGTTGCAGGGGAGGCCATTAATGATTGTGTACTGCTTAGTCTTTAACCTTATATACCTGATAGGTGGTTTGGATATGACAACTTGTCATAATTATGAAATTCCATTTTGGGCACAGAAACGAGCCTATTTTTTTGACCAGGCTGCTCCCAGATCTAAATTGAGACAATCTACTTCAAAGCTTATGCATCCAGAGTTCTTCCCTCTTCTCTCCCCAAGTGCAAACCAAAAATAAATATATCAGTTGTAGGCTGTATCATTCTGAGACTTTTTTTCACCTGTTGCTTTCTAGTCATAAGCAAGACAGTAAAAGAAGCCGAATGGCAATCTGGGTTTGATATTTAGAGTTGGTTGGGGGTATCTTAAACAAGAATGTTTATCCACAGGTGGTCAATAGTTACTCTAGAGAAGCAAAATGAGAGCTGTTTCCTTTTTAATGACAGCTCTCTCTCTTGCCTTGATTGGCAAAACTAAGTTGATTGTCTTTGGAAACAAAATATGCTTTATGGGTTCTGGATTGTTACCTTAACAGCAAAAATTCACAGCTTACCTCAGCTGACTGTTTCTGTGTGTGTTAACGACCTTTTCTAGTGACAGTACCTCAGGGTTAATAAAGTGATTCTTACTGCTTTACAATCATCAAGCACCTTTTTGCTCTAATTGTAGTTATTGCTCCAGTTTTGGATATTGGTTTTGGTCCAGCCTCTTCAAAGTGTATTCTCTATCCTACTTAATAGTAGCAGGGATTTTATAGGGCAGGAAAATGCCCTCCTTGTGCACACAAGTGTGGATCCTGCAATCCTTATCTTTTGCTCTTCTACTGTGGGAAAGACAAAGGGCTTGTGTCTGTCCCTCTAGCAGAGTCTGAGTGAGAAGCATTAAGAAACATGTGTAGTGGAAGGTCTTAAATGCTCTATGGGTATTAAAGATGGTTGGGGAATTGGTTTTATTTCATTTTTGGCAGGAGCAGAGTTGAAAAATTCTGAGCACTTCAATGCCTGCCTAGCTCTCTTGATGTGCCCTCTTGGTGCAGTGGTGTATATGTGTTCCATGCATACTTTTCATGACAGCATATAACTGGCAGAACACCATTTGAAGAAGGCTCTTGGGCTTAGGGTTCAGAGGGCCCCGGCTGCTTGCTCAATCACGTTACTCTACAGAGTGGTTGCTCTATGATGTGTGGTATTGATGCTTATACACAAAGCCTGCTTTCTAAGTCATGGAGCAGGAAGGAGTTTGTCCTACCTTTAATCTCCGTGCTGTTTTGCATCTAACTGTCTGGGACGTGGGATGAAATTGGATTGTTCAAGGGTTTGATACTAGTTGCCGGCAGTTCCTTATTAATGCCAACATCTCTTGGCTTTCGTCAGCTGTCAAGACAACAGCCTGGAAAAAGGCTAAGGAGACAGATTTCCTAATTCTTTTTTCCTCTTTGCCTGCCCCACTCAGTTTCTGTACTCTAAGGCATGTGCTCAGGACTGCCTTATTTACTTAATGATAGAACATCAGCAAAGATATCTGTCTCAGAAATTATCAAACAGGTAAATAAAATATATAAGTACCTCATGTAAACATTTCCAAGTTCGACTTGCCTTGATTGGTGGCGAAATTGCCAATATGCAGGTGAAGTCAGGTGCGTTCTTACTGTCAGCTGCTGAGAATGTAAAAGCTTAATAGCTACCAAAAGAAAAAGTTTTGAGCTGAGAATTTTTATTGTCTTTTAGGAAGCAAGCACTGGAAGTGTAAGTAGTTTTGAAGACTACAGTCCTTGTCCTAGCACACCTATAGAACATGTTTATCGCAGGCAACATTCCAACTCAAATAATATAGGAGAAGTTGGAATGCACTGGAAACTTATTCCAATTACAGGTAAGATGGGTTTAACTCTTATGTTGCTACAAATAGTGAATGAAAACAAGTTCTAAAGGTTTCTGTCTTTCATAGATCCCATTCTTGGGTCACGTGTTGGTACGCAAGCATATTTATAGCCTATGGAGTTGTTTCTGATACTTGTTTAACACAGAAATCTGCTGAAAACAGATACTGGTGGAGAATATTGCTTTGGGTACATACTGACATAATGTAGAAATGTGAATGCTTGACTGTTTGTCTGGTGAGGTACATAACTTTTGAATTCAGTGTTTGAACTTGCTCGGTTCTACTGAAAGGTTGGATGGGCAGATAATTGCAACTGGGGCTCCAGAAAAGCCATGAGAGATGTGTTCTTAATGAAAGTGGTCTACTTCTTTCTGTATCAAGCTCTTCTACTGGAAGTGCTTCAAAGTCTTGTCCTTATCTAATCATTTACATCTTAAATAATCTTATAGAAAAAGCTTCTTGTTCTATTTCTTGATAGTGTCAAGTCTTGGGAGAGCATAAAAGCATGGATTTGAAGGATGTGGAAACTGGGCTGTAGGAATAGTCATCAGGAGCTCTAAATTCAAGGCTACAAATCAAGTTGTCTTATGACTAAATCCAGATAGAATTTATTAACTGCATTCTCTGAATAAAAACTTTGTGATTTCTGATGGTGTTCCAGGAATGCTGGAATCTGTCTCTTGGAAGCTTCTGATATTCATCCAGTTGGGTAGTTAGCAGCTTTTTGTTTGTTTGGCTGAGAAGGGAGAATGTCAGGGAAAACAGGTTTCTCTTCACAGTGTTCATAGGCCTTTTAACGAAATTGCAGGGTAGTTCTGGATAAAGTTTTCTGTACTTTCTTTAAGGGCCAAACATCAAAAGCCTGCTCGATTATTTTCCTAAGTTAGAGAGTATGGAGACTGTAGAGTGGTTTGGACAGTGGCTTATTCCTGGAGGAAATGGCCAGTGTGCATATAGATGTCTTATTTTTACTAGGCATATCTTCCTCTATAGTATCTTCTAGATGGCTTTGAATTTTGGTTCTAATTAAGATGGATTCGGTTCATTAATTAAGATGGATTCAGTAATATAATTTAAAGGAAGCTTTGTTCTTTTCTGAAACTGCTTTCTAAATCCAGTGGCTTCCCATGTCACTCATCTTTGTAGCAAGTACAGAAAGGAATTCAGAGAACATCAATCTCTTTCATCTCTGATGAAAGACTTCCTTCAACTGCAGGAAGGCAAATGAGCAATCTCTTGTTTGTTTTTTTTTTTTTTTCTTTTTAAGCAAAAATATGTTTTACTTTTGATACAGGGGTCATGTTCAGCTAAAGTTACTTTAAGAATCTTCATAGTTTCATAGTCTTCATCGTCACTCTTCATAGTTTGTGATTTGAGGAGTGGGGGGTTTGTCTTGCTTCTTCCCCAACAACAGCAGAAGGTGTTGGAGGAGGCAGTTGTTCATAGGTCTTCAACTCGTCTGGACGACTTTTGTATCGTCAGATTGTTCATTTCTTCATGATCACAGTCTAAACTTCTGGCAACAGTAAGCAAACCCGAGTCTTATTTTTGAAAGCTAACCTGGGCACAGGCGGGTGTTAACAAACCCATCCTAACTTGGTTTTGGTTTGAATTAGAGATTCTTCTTTGGCTTCAGACATAAAGCACAAAAATGGTGTTTGTTGTTACTTACTCTTCTCTTGTAAGAGAAGATTAATGCATTAGCATTCTTAAAAGTGATGGCTTTTGATTATGTTAATCTTGGATGTGAAGAAACAGAACGTTCTAAGCTTTCTTTGTCATTTTGTCATGATTTCAAAATCTGCCCAAGAATCCTCTTTTTGGAGTCACTGTATAAGGATCTCTCTTAAGCAGTGAAGAATTTGACTCTTGGTCTGCGAGGATAAACTACTTCAGCAGCTCTTCAGCAGCTGTGCTTTCTAAGATTGTTTTCAGGCAGTTCTCTTTTTGGTTTCTTTGACGTAGCCAGTGACAAGACATTAGCAACAGAGTATGTTTGAAATCATAAATCATACTTTAACAGTTGTTGAAGTGAGCGTTTGTTTATTTGGGGTTTGCTCCTTGTTCATGTATTCGTTTTTTAGGGAAGGCTTGTGACCCAAAGGTATAGATCTATGAAGGATGCCACCTTTAGAGAATTCTGTTTAAATAAGGGTACCTGGAGTTTAAATAGTCCTTTTGATTTTTTAAATCCTGTTCTTTATGTTAGAAAATATTTTTGATTTATGTTCATATTCAGTGGTATGTCTTTCTGTTTACATTCTGTTTAACGTTTTTTTAAGAAAACCCCTAGTAAAAACAAAGGCTTTTGTTTTTAAAGCAAAGTTTCTTTCTTTCTGGAAAGCTTTAAATAATCACCTTTGAAGAATAACCTAATGAGTTCTTAATCATATATATCTTGAAAACTTTTTTCCTGATATAATTGCTGTAGAAACTTTCCATCAAATTGGGATGAGTGGATTGTAGATTAATTTTTTCAATAACCTTGGGATTTGAAATTTTACCTGTACTGGGGATGCAGGCAGGAGAGCCACAGAACAAAATGTCATGGCTAAAAATTGGTATGCAACTGATTAGCTGGATTAAAGTGTAAGAAGTTATAAAAACAGCCCCAAATTTAAAGCTGTAGTATAGCTTTTAATCTTCTTACAAAGACTTGCTTATAGCATAATGTTTCTTGGTTACAATAGTGATGTAGCTTGTAAGTGCGGAGCAGCTCAAGAATGAGATACATAATATGTTTTAAGTGCCTCATCTCTCAAATGAGCTTAAACTAAGCTTACTCATTAACATTATGATTTGGTACTGAGTTTTTCAAAGTCATTAAAAATTAATATACTTGTGTATGCAAAAGGTGTGGATCTACACTGAAGGTACAGGGCAACAGAAATAAAAGGTTCAAATAAAATAGAATGGAACTACTTGGAATAACCTGATTTACATCTGTGTTTAGTGATTTTTAAAGAAAACTTGAAATTTGGGCAGACTCAAAGAATGCGCTTTGAAGGATGAAGAAATAATATCTAGTTTCATTAAAAAGGAAAATAAAATGGACCACATATCTCGTTTCTCTGTGTAACTCTTGTGGCATGAAGTAACTATGAGGCGACACTGTCACCATGAAAAAGGGATCCTGCTAGTGGCAGATCTTTTCCTTTTGGACCCGAATGGACATGATTAAATTAGGGGCTGAATATAACTTTTTTAACTGGCTACAAAAATGACTGCATTCCAAAAGAACACTAACTTTTAGCAACTGTCTGTACTATTTTGGTTATTGCTTCTGTTCCAGAAATCTGGTTTTCTGCTTATAACTGTATTAGCTTTAACACTTAAACCCCCCCAAAAAAACCTCATAGAAAAACAAAAAAAAAGCTTCCTTTGAAGTATTTATGGAACACATATATACTGAAATACCTATGTGTGTATATATATATCATTAATTGCCACAAAGTGTTAAATTTGGTTTAAAAACAAACAAAACCATAGTTTTGAATGTGGATGGTGAATAAACTGTATGCCGTGGAAACGAGCTGAGGTTTGGATTATGAGAGGCTTTCAGCGCTCCTTGCAGCGTTACTGGTTCTGGATATCAATAATTACCATAACTTATGTCCTAACTTTTTAAGCAAAAAAAAATTTTGTTTCTCAGTTGTGAGACCAGACATGCAGTTTGCAGTCTAACTCCACAAGGTAACATGCAGCTAAAATAAGCCTCTTGAAAGTCTGAGGATTATAACCTAGTAGCAAATGAAAATATTTGAATAATTTGTCACCCTGTTTGATTTCTAATTTGATTTTTTTTTTTTTTTAAATAAGGCAGTTCTGTTATGCCTAAATCAGATATTATTTCTGGGAAAATTACTTGTGTTTTGCTTTTCTGAGCAAACTTTGACTTTATTGTCCTACAGTCTTAGGAGCTATTACGTTTTCTGGGCTTCTGTACCTCAGCAGACAGTAACACTTGAGTCTTTGGATTTAAACTGATTGGAGGGGGGAGGCACAATAGTAATGCTGTTTTAAACTGTGCTTTGGAGGTTTTAGTATATCAGTTGTGCATGACTTTCAAACATGAGATGATGATGATGAACTCTTCCTATATAGGTCTGAAATCAACAGAAGAACCCCTGCTGTATTTACCACCAACGGATGCCTTTCCTAATGACCCCCGAGTAATAAGTAGACAGAGAAGTTCTGATTATCAGTTTCCATACTCTCCATTTTCAGACACACAAAAAGGGACAGCAGAAGATGGACTTTATCCGAGGCAAGTGGAGAAAGTTGAAGATCAGTGTGGGCTAGCAGATCACCCTCTGACAACTAAGCATTCCATTAGTGCAATAATAGAGACTACGCTATTAGAAGAATATAATCTCTTTGCAAGAAAGGTTCAGGAAATTTTGCAGCAGAAGAATGTCGCGTATGTCAGTGGTATGTCCACTCCGGTCTTCTCTGCCCGAGAGAGGATAATGAGACTTTCTGAATACATATGTTTACAGGCATCAGAGACTTCTGTCCAAGAATATATAGAGACACTGAGTGAAAAGTTGAATAGTGTTATTTTGTCCTCCTGCGTTCGGCAGACTCCACCAGCTTATTCCAGTCCTGAATCAGCAGAAGTGGTTGGAAACGCTGTACTGAATCCTCCACCCAACACGTTACCCGTGTGCAGGGACTCGGACACCACATTGTTATCGGAGCCATTGTGTAATAACGTGGTGGAAGATCTGGATTCTAATGAGCAGCATTTGTCAAGCTTACCCGTAGTGAAGGAAGAAATAGATCGTGTGAATGCTAAAAGAGAGGATGTGTTGACGTCTGATCAGACCTCTTCCAGTGGTGATCTGACGGAGCCACCAGAAAAGACACAGAAATCCCCAGACAACTTAAACATTTCAACCCAACCAGCCTTTTCTGATTTTATAAGCCAGTTAAAACCTGAAGTATTTAACAGTTTGGTCAAAATTATTAAAGATGTACAGAAAAACACTGTGAAATTTTATATTCATGAAGAGGAAGAAAGCGTTCTCTGCAAAGAAATCAAGGTAAGTATGTTCTAGTTCAACCTCTCTTTAGTGTTAAATTAGAATAGAGTGCCTTTCAAATCAGAATGTATAAAACTGGACTTGCAAACATAAGGTAGTCTGAAATTTGTTTCAAAAAAGGTTGAATTGTGAAAGTAGGCTGTCCTGTCCCATTTGTCATTTGAGGCTCTGAGGGAGTCTTGCTTCTATTTAGCTTTTACGTCAGTCTCTTTCTCATAGTTGGAAAGCAGAACAGGCTGTAGTTTGATTCTTTCTGAAGATACTGCCAGGGGGTGGCCTTACAGAAAAAAGATAACAAAGGCAATAATGGGATAGCTTGCCATTTTAGAGAGAGGATATGAAGTGTCAGCGTGTGTGGTTTCGGGGGTTTTTCCCCTCCCCCTCCAGTTAATGGTACAGGTAACTTTCGGAGATTACTGTTCTTCTGTATTTAAATGTGTTAGATGAAAGTGAAATGATAAAAAATTCTAGCTTTACTTGAAAACTCCTGCAGTTTCGATAGACGGGAGGTTGGCCGTTTATGCGCGGTTCTGTAAGAATGACTGACGTTTCTGTGTTGGTGCATCCTTCCAAATAATGTATCGGAAAGACAAGGAAACCTGTCTCTCTCAGATTCATTTTAACAGGAAACTTAACATGGTCATCGTGTGGGGATTCACTCACTTTTTCTTCACCGTCTTCTCTTTTTGTGGTGTTAGGAATATCTTACAAAGTTAGGTAATACAGAGTGCCATCCAGAACAGTTCCTTAAAAGAAGAGCTGCTTTAGATAAACTGTTGATAATTATCCAAAATGAAGACATCGCCAACCTCATCCATAAGGTATTTCACATAAGTAAATGTGTACTATAGAAAGCTACTGTTAAAACATAGTGTGATGAGCTCATTTTGAGCAAGGCCACTTTCTCGTAACAATATAGTGCTTAAACCATGTCCTGTGTTTAGTTGCTGCTTGAAGAAACAAAAATGGTTGTGGTAAATGCCTGGTCTTGTTGCATCATATACCTGTAACTATATGTACTAATGCATATTTAGTCTTAGTAGCTGTAAAGCTGTACAGAGGCCTGAGTAGTTCCCCTTCTAGTTCTGTGATGCTCTAACAGCAGGTGAAGGCAGCTGGCAGATGACCTCCCGCAGGTGTTCCCACCAGCCAGGGTCTATAAACCTCTGCTGGACGGAAAGTCAAAATAATCGAAGTGCGCAACTTCCACGGTCTCATTCCTGTAATGTTTTTGAGAGAGCTCCTCCCCAGGCATGAGAAAAAATAATAAATCTTTGCGTTTTGAAGTTTGACATTTGGTATTAATAAGTAGGAAGGTTCTCTAGTTTCTTTTTTCGTATGGCCTTTGGTATACATCTCTGATTTCTAACATTTTTAAACAGATACCTGGCTTGGTGACTTTGAAAAGACTTTCTTGTGTCAGCTTTGCGGGTGTCGACAGTTTGGATGATGTGAAAAATCACACTTACAATGAATTGTTTGTGTCTGGTGGTTTTGTTGTGTCAGATGAATCTGTCCTTAATCCGGAGTCCCTCACTATAGGTAAGTGGGATGTTTTCTAAAGCTTTAAAACAGACAGAAAAAGCCTAACGTTTTAGTATATGAGAGATGCCGTTCCCATCGCAGTGAGGAATCAAGTCTTGTCATTTCCAAGTCTTCTACCTATTTTTGGTGAGGGTGTTTGGGGTTGTTTTTGGGGGATTTTTTTTTTTTTTTTTTTTTTTTTTTTTGAGAACTTCAGCTAATTCGGTCTCTTTCTTACCTCAGTGGGCTTTTTGGAGAACATGTTTCTGGGGAACGAGGTCTTGGAGATCTTGGCTTCTCTTTTTAAGTTGGTGTTAGATTGTGTAGTTATGTACATGGAACCTTCTATTCCTTAGTACTCATTCCACAAATATGCTAGAAAAAAAAATTGAAAAACTAGATTCTTTCACTCTTTCTTTATTTGAAATGGAATAGTTAATGAAGTTACCAGTTTTTAAAATATATTTTAGCAAGGCAGATCACATATGACTGAATTCAGCTTTTACGTAAGCGGATACCCCTGCTCGGCATCTGACCTACAAACAAGCAGCTCAGATTTGGAACGCTGTTGTTGGCTGATCTGCTGGGAAGAAAACCTGCAGTACCGGGGCTGGTGTTCATAGTTGTGTAACTGCTTTGATGAAAACTGAAAGAAGCTTTATGTATAAACTGAAGCATTATTTTCAGTTTGCATACCACAATGTTTAACTTCTATTCAATATCTCCGAAACAGATAAACTAAAACAGTTCTTAAAGTTTCTGGAGGATCTCAATACCCCAGATGGGAAATGGCAGTGGAAAGTCCACTGCAAAATACAAAAAAAACTTAAAGAGCTGGGGAGGTAAGTAGTGTTACTCAAATACCAGTTGTTAAAACACTTCAGCTTTAATTATGCTCTCGAAAACCTGATTAAGTAGAACTTGCTGGTATGTTTGTCTTTTGACTTTAATTTTAATATTTAGATTGACCTCCAGTCAAGTATCTTTCTAATAGTGTGCTTTTCCCCCGTTACAGAATGAACGCTAACGCCCTGAGCCTGCTGACCCTTCTGAACACCTATCAAAAGCAGCACTTGGTTGAGATTCTCTCTTACCATCATTGTGATTCCCAAACCCGAAATGCTCCAGAATTAGAGTGTCTTATCAGGCTTCAGGCTCAAAACATACAGCAGAGACATGTTGTCTTCTTAACAGGTAAACCCCAAATTTATGATTATTTCTCCCTCTTTTGATAATAGGTGCTAAATATTAATGCAAAATCTCTTTTTATGTATTTAGAAAAGAATCTCAAAACCCTTTCAAATTACGTTGATAACGGAATAGTGGTTGCTACTGTTGATGACTTTATGCAAAATTTTAAAAGTCTCGTTGGCTATCACAACTCTGTTACTGAAGAAAACAGCCTTCCTCCCCCTGATGCTCACACCAGACAATCAGGTAATATTAAACACACTTCGCTTTCTTTAGCTAAATAGATGTGTGGGGTGGAGGTCCTTGAGATAGCGTGCCTTTACTCTTGTCAACGAACAGGACAGATGGCAAGGAAAACCCAACTCTCAAGCTACTCTTTTTCTATTTTAAATGATGGGGGAAAAGCAGCTGGGATGGAGCACCAAAGGAGATCTCTAATTAATAGAGAGTTGTAGGCTAAGGTGGTGGTGGAGACAGTAGCCATAGTCTGTTTTCAGGAAAAGGATAGACTTAATGATAGCTTTTAGAAACCGTAACAAAAGGACTGGGATGTCAGTAATTGTACTCCTTTAATTGTCTGATCAAATACTCACCTACTGTGTAACTTTAGATGCTGTTTTGACATTAACCCCTTTGGAGCTGGGAGTTGGGATTTCCCAACACTAAACATGAACACAATGCGCAGAAGCTTTTAGCATCGGAATAACTGGACACTCACACAGAGGGTTAAGTGTGGTTGTTGAGTAAGTGAACAAGAGTGGCAGAAGACCAAGACTTAAGTGATATTGGACTTGCAGACCTGAAGCGTAACACTCTGTGAGTAGTGTATAGCTTTTCTAACAAAAGCTTGTATTTCAATAGAATAGGACTTTCTCTTTTTTTTTAATGTAGTTCTTGTAGAAACCGATGAAAAGGATGAGGAGGACATGTCTCTGGATTCAGGGGATGAAACATCACAAATAGAAATCTGCAACGATGCCTCCAAGTATGATACTCATTTGGAAGCTTTGCAGGCAGAGGCCAAGGGCTCACATGGAGCAGACACAAAAGAAAGCTGCTTATCAGTGACAGAGTTATCTCCCAAAGCACAAATTGGCTCGATAGAAAAGACTTCTAAAATTGACTTGGAAGAGATACAACCAATTACACCAGTTTCTACAACGTGCTCTGCTGAAGGAGAAAAACACAATTCGGTTGAACAAGCTCCTTTCAATAACTTCCAAGTTTATAGCAGACAATTAAACATGTCCCATCAGTTCAGCCACTTTAATGTACTCACTCATCAGACTTTTCTGGGAACAACGTACCAAATTTCTTCTGCAAATCAGAACCAAGAAGGGGGCAATTATTTTCTATCTGCTTACAGTCAGAGCATGGATACAGACAAGTCGTCTTCGTCTGGTGGCTGGGATATAAATTGTGATTCTTCCAGGCCATATTCAAAACAGAAATAAACTCCTAAGTCTCTTTTTTATAAGTTGCTGTGGACTTTTCTGTTTCTAAAATGGTGGATTAACAATTTCTATTTTATTCTGGAACAAAATGTTTCTTGTCCTTTATCTCAAATGTTTTCTTGTCTTATTTAAATCCTGATGACCTGTACCTGTTGGAAGCATCTGAAAATTGAAATAAATATATATTTTTTTTAACAGTTACTGTACTTGAATTATCTTGTTTGTTGGCACTTTTAAGTTTATACATTTGTATTTGACCTGTACCTGGGCTTCAGTTTGAGGTCTCTTTTAATGTAAAACTGAATGTTTGCCTAAAATATGTGAAACGGCGAGGGTTTTTTTTTAACTGTAAGAGTATCTAAATCACTTTTTTCTTTACATAAATATCAAAACTTATGTATTTATTTGACATTTGACACAAATTTTGTACAAATGTTTTTACATAGCTCTAAGGCAGTGTAGTTATTTTAATGACTATATACTGGATTTTGGCTAAATACCTCAAGTAGAGTAACCAATGGTGGAGTTCCATCACAAAAATAAAATAAACTTAGTGCACAAGGGACTTGCTGACACATGGCCTTGTCTGTGGTTTTTATATTGTTTTCAAAGTATGTGAGAAATACCCACATTTTATTTTGTGAATAGCAAGTGTTTTTGTGTCTGACTGGTACTCCAAGCTCATTCAGCACCGTCAGAGCCCTCTTACAGCTTTTATCTTGCCATTGTAATGACTGTAATGAGAGAAGGGCAGACCTGGTTTTAATGACTGTGGTAGTTCAATTTGCATTAGAAAAACCTCAATCTTAGCATTGTTCTAAGTACAGAGTTTTATCTGTTCTTAATCTTGTCCTTTTTAATTTCATATCCGCCCAGTTATAAACTTACTTTTCCCCAGTGGTTCTCTCGTAATTGTCTCATTTTGTATGTCATCTTCTGACTCCGGCTTCTGGAAAACAGCAGCTGATGGTAAATAGCCGGGGAGCCTCAAGCCTGCCCTGGTTATTCCACAGCTGGGTTCACACACTAGTGCTCTGGACTCGTGTTTACTGCTCTGGTCTTCAGGTTGTCCAAAGTCGTAATGTTTGGGGTTTTGGTTTTGTTTTGGTTTTTTTTTCTGCTTGCAATTTGATTGTACTGCTTTTATGTAGGACCTGTGGTTTAGTACCAGATGATGTATTTGAAACTACATGATTTGAAATTCACAAAATTAGTTAGGGAAAAATATACTGGTTAAAAAAGGTTAGCTTTTGAAACAAACCAACCTACCCCACAGAACTACCCCTCACGTTGAATGTCTTTCCTCCCATTAACAGCTGTTTGATTTATTTGTTTAGATTAAGAACAGGCCAGTACTAGACTAGTGTAGCAGTTGTTACCCTCCCACCGAACGTGGCAAATAGATAATCTGTTTTCAAAAAAAGAACTCACTTGCAGAATCAAGAAACCGTAATGGATGGGTGAAGAGCTGTTCTACCTCCTCTCACGCCAAGTGCGGATTCTCACCCAGTGCGTGCCCTGGCCCACAACCCAGAGGGCGCCTTTATTCCCTTCGCTATCGGGTACCTGCACCCTCGGGTCACGGCTCAGAAGAGCTGCTGCCGGGAGCCTCAGGCTGGAGGTTCTGTGCCAGTTATCACATGGAACCACACAACAACTACCATCAACTCAGGGTACGCGTCTTCGGCAGACATCTAGAAGAGAAACGGTTTTATCCCAGATTATCCTGTCTTTTGAAGACTAAAAGCAAATTAATCAGAATTAAACATTTAATTCTGACTGGAAGCATTAAATATTGTCTGTTGAGACCTTGATGGTAATAAAACTTCTTAAATTGAGTCCTACTGCCTTGGGCCCAGCTCACTGTCACGTTAAGCGCTGCTCTCCTGTTTGACTGAGAGGGGAGGAAAGGTTTAGTCAGCACTTTTGTGGTTTTAAAATTTGAGATCACTTGGGTTAATACATATTAACTATCCAGACAGCTTTTAGTTTTAGACAAGTGCAAGCAATTTCATATGGTTAAAAATACCAACAAAGTCTACCCAAGCCATTCAGAATACATTTTAATCTTTTTATTTATCAAAATACATACACCGAGTTCTACAAAAAGCCATGTAACATTTTTATACTATGTTTTGGTGATTTGTATTAAATGGACATAAGTCTTCAGGCAGCATGAAGACCATTCTAAACAGACACTCCATCATTAGCTAAATGTATCTTCAATATGAAAAATGACCCTGTAATTATCAAAATTCACATAATTTAAATCTTTCATAAAAAAATACAGATGGTTTGTAATTAATTACAATAGCAAACAAAGTGCTGTGCATTTACATTTTAAGAATTCTGAACATTCCTATGTACCTCTCAAAATGGCGAAATGAAGTTCTCTTCCGGAGCTATAGCAGGAATCAGAGCAGTCTCCAACTCCTTCTGCTTCTGCAGGAGGCCCTGAAATAACGGAATATAAATGTGAATGTTCTGTCTTCCTCATGCAGCCTGAGCTAATAAAGTGTCACGGGGTCGTATTTTAGAACGATTCACTTGTTATGGCTCAATGCTTTTTAAATATACAACTTAAAAAAAAAAAAAAAGGCAGTACAATGTAATACACTCAGCAGAGAGGGAACTCAAGATTTCCTGTCTTCAGCAAAGATGTGGTGGGACTGAGGTGGAAGCCAGTCCAGTTTCCAGGGATGACTTTGCAGAGGAAAAAGGACTTTTACATTGCACTAAATTTAACTTGCTCGCTCCTCTGTGCATTGTGTCTGCGTTTGTGGTGTTCCAATGTATTCTTGTATGAGGCTGAACTTAAAACCTTGAAGGACACCAGCTTCTAGTCTTAACGTAAATTACACTCTAAGATACAGGACATCGTTACCATTTGCACTAGAGCAGTGTCAGACGTTTTGGGATTTGCGTATTCACTCTCAAAAGGTGTGAGTTCCTGCTTTGTTAATGGCTCTCCTAAGTACCCCACCAGGAGAAAACCCGTAATAAAAAAACCTCCTGGAAGTGTATCCTTGGCTGAGCCATAACTAATACCTGATCCAGCTAGGGCAGGTACAGTCCTAAATTTGAGCTCTTTACTGAAATTAATAGAATTGTATATATTGATACACCTGGCCCCTTGGTCTCTATCCATTTTAGACCTTTCAGAAGTAATTTGGCACCAAGTAAGTTTGGTTAAAAAAAAAAAAGATAAGTGACAATGGTCTTTTTCCTCAGTTACAAGACCTTTCTTGAAGAGAAGGTGACAGGCTGCTGGCACAGCTCAGTATAGACCTAGCGCAGGCCAGCAGGTCCTACCGGAATTTAGACGAGATATTCCTGGTGGCACAGAAGGGGAGAGAGGGCCTGGAGAACTGGCTTCGGTTAGCAAAGGAGCCTGTTGGACTTCACTTTGCATCCCTCCAAAAGCAGCAGCTGCCTGCTTTCAATCCCTCCATGAATTGCTTTCTAATGATCAACGGTTATCTGCTGTTTCTGTTAATGGGTCAGTGGACTTCTCCAAGTCTCTTTATCAAGAATTACTTTTATTATAGAGCGTTTTCCGTGTTTAATAGCCTGTTACAAAACAAAGTCATGCAATAAATTGCCCTAAATCAACCCAGAGCTGAGGTGAGAAACAAGTAACATTGAGAACTGGAACGAAGTCTATCATGTGGTTTGCAAAAGTAATAAAAAGGGCCTGGAGAAAAAGTAATGTGAAATATCCACCCAGGGACAAGTCGTGAGGGCCTGCTTTGCATGTCCTTGGGCAGCCTGCTGGTGGCCGGCAAGATCCCTCAGCCACTGTAGGCTCCAGTGGTTTTGCCTTAGTAAAAATAAGCTGTTCCGGTACGTACTGACTGTTGCTGGGGTTTTTGTCCTTTTTGCTAAACTTTGGCCCTTCTTTTTCACAAAGTTTCAGTTCAAAGTTTGGTTTTCAGCGAGGAAGTCTGTTGATAGTTCCTATTACTGCTGTCACCTGGAATGTAGGAAGAGACCTGCTGCCTTGTACCAAATGCAATGAGGGACTCTCCCTCCCATTGGTGGAGGAAGGCCCTCAGCTGCCAGGTTTGCACTGGTGTCTTCTGTGGTCCAGCCAGTTCAGCCGGGCTGTTACGGACACAGCCCCATTGTATTCATCTATCACTCTAGCTGGGTGTGTATTTCAAAGCCTAAAGACTGGTCAAACTACCTGTGAATTCCCCCAGACAAAAGAAGGCTAAAGAACCGCCAACTATTTAGTGAAAAAAAAAAATATTCTGAAACTATCAATCCAATGTATATATATATGCATGTATATGTAATTTAAAAAAAAAAAAAATATTATCTTCTGAAATAGAAAAGTAAACTCTGCTCTTTGTCTAAATTGTATTTCACACAAAATACTGCATTACTTTTCCTTTCTCATTGAATTAACTGATGCAGAAGAGGTGTCATCTGCAGGACCATTCAATACTTAAGTACAGAGGCTACACCGACGTTCACCCAGTAATGCCTCCATGCGTTCTGCAGCTGGTAGGATACTTAAAAAAGAACTCTACGTGTTTTAAGTTAACTCTTTTTCAGAACCAAGTCCTATTGAGAAACTAATCTTAACGTTAGTTTTTAGCCACTGTTAAGACCTGATTATATACTATGCATCAAAAGCGTCCTAAAGCTCCTGTCTCTTAAGTTTGCCAACATGGATATTATCCCCTTAAATCTCTTCAAATATCCATGGCTTTTGTTCACCTCTGCAAGGACAAGGATCAAATTGTGCTTTGAAGCTGGCTTTGCTCTTAACCAAAATACCATTGGCAAATAAATGAAGCCTGAATACAAAATATTTAAAAGTTGTAGATATTTAACAAAAAACGTTAATGAGCTCTTGGGAAGACCTGATCCAGCCAAACCTATCTGGAAGCCATTAGAAACTGGCAACCTTGCAGTGTTCTCGGCTCACAACTTTTCTTAATAACTTGCAGAGAGCCACGACCCTTCATTTGCACAAGGAATTTACCTACTCCTGAAGCAGGGTGCATGCATGGCAGCACTTCTGTCTTTCTAAAGCACAGCAGGTAATTAATAATTCAGTGTTAACTACTGGTCGCTTTGTTTACTGAAGTCTGTCAGATTTTCTTCCCTTTATTTGTATTTTTTCTCCCTTAAGGCAAAGAAAACTAAACAGCGCTGCAAGCAATAAAGTACTTTTAGTACAGAACCATTCAAACCAAGGGAAGATACTGATTCATCTTTATCTTTAGTGTTCTAAGAGAACAAAATGCAAACCTATAAGTAAATGTAGTTGTTTTTTTTTTTTTTGTCTTGCAGTCCCCTGTCAGGCCATTTAGAAGCAGGAAACTGTGTGACTCTGCAGAGCTGCGGTTTGAACCTGCCGTGGGTGACACCTCGCTGCCAACAGGTGAGTGTCACGTTCCCTCATGTTTTCATAACTAGATGCCTGATGGTATTTTTTCTGGTATTCTGACTCCAATCAGGAAAATATGTAACTTCACAGTTACCAGCTGTAATCTTTTGTGCTTCTTTAATTTACTGCCACATGGATCCTTACAATCCGTCTGGCCATATTCAGCATCCTTCTGGCAATCCTGTAGATCTAATCATTACCAGCTACTTACTACGAATAGACCCGTGTTTACAAACATATACAGGCTTTTGTCTCAGCAGCTCTTGTGTGTGTATTATTAAACTAAATTTAATTTTATATTCACTCACTAAATCTGGCTGACTGATAAATCCTGAATTTTACTTTTACGTGTTAACAAAAGAAGAGCTATCTTGGAGGGATTTTATAACTTCAAATTTGCAATTTACAGTGTATTTCCAGTACTGACACGATTACCACCACACTGACTCTTCTGAACCAGTCACACTGCTGTGTCACGACTGGCTTTCCCATGAAAAAGGCAGAATTGTCATTTTATTAATAAGGGGCCTAGTGTTTTGTTAAAATACTGTTCTTTTTTTCCCTTAAAATTGAAACATTCTTACTATAAGCAACCCTAACTATCAAAACCTGGAGACCAAATAAAGCCATTCCTCTTGGTTCCAAGTCTCCTCAGATATTCCAGTGTTTCACAGCTCATCTAAGGACTATGGAGTCCATAGTCTCTCTCAGGGACTCCAAAGGTAGAAGTCATGCATGAAAAGCAAAATTAGTAATAGAGAACAGAAGTAGAGGACAAGGCTGAAAACTTATCATATATGGTGGAAAAATGAATTAAGGACTACTGCTTCTGACTATGTAATAGTTTGCAATGTTCATTTTTACTTTAGTGTATATATATGCATACATGTTTATCCAATAACTTTTTGCTTACCTGGCGTAATTCTGACAATCCTTTGAGAATTGCTTGTTGTCTCTCTCTGATTTTAACTACATCAGGATTTAGAAGAGGATCTCTAACGTGATCAGAGCTAAAAATCTGTCGTGGCGTTTGGTAGGAATCTAAAAGTAAATGTATACCAAATCAGTTGACAATACTCTTTTATCAATTTTGTTTTAATTCTGAAGCTGTAGATCTTCACAGTTTGTGAGAATCAGATTTTGGTTGCTACTAGATTACGATCACTATTTTTAAGTCAAATAACACTTAGATTCTTAAAGCCAAATCTATATACAATAATACCAGAGAAGTACAATCATACTTCACTAAACAGACAAAATAGATAAAAGAATAATAAATTTTGTTGCTTCTTTGATTTTTTTTAAACTTTTCTGTGGTGTTTTTTTTTTTTTAATATTAGTATCATTTGGTTGCACAGGCTTTCTGTACAGTGCTGTGACACACATGGGTAACAGCAAAATTCAGTAAAAACAAATACCAAATTAAATAAATCGCAGTACGTCAACCTAAATCAGTGTAACATCTCTTCTACATTAATCAGTTCACAATACATTTTGGTACCGTTAAACTGTTGATACTGCGGGTCATGTGTTGAAGGTCTTGTCACTGGTGCCTCTGGGTCAAGACAATAGACTTCATTAGTTCGAACATAGGGAACGAACTGTGAAGAGGGAGGTCTGGTGGCCTCTGCAGCGGAAGGAGGGGAGCTCCTCTGCTCTGCAGCTCTCCTGCTATTTCTCTCTCTTCTGCTGTTGTTATGCACCAGGAAATTAGAAGCATGTATCTGTTTTTGTTGTGCTTGGTGTAATCTGTTCTTAACTGCTGGAACAGGTGGTGATTCAGATCTGTATGAAACAATTTCAGTTAAAAAAAACCCAAAACCAAACAACACTTAATAATGTGATTTATTTTCTCAAATAGTGAGACAAAGAATCCTCAGAGGACGGGACTTTAGCTCATTTACTGTCTGGTCTTGTGTATTTTTAATAGTAGACAATTAGATGCATCTAAATTCTTTTAAAAAACATTAAAAATCAGGAAAGCATATATATTTCAATATTAATGTATTTATACCTTTCATTAATGCAGAGTATTGACGTACCTTTCTGCATTCAAATGATTCTTACGTAATTGTTCTTCCTAGGAGAAAACCAAAAAACACAAAATTAAAATAAAAAGCTCCATGTTTTTTATACTAAAAGCTGTCATTTTTCAAGACAAGTTTGTTCTGAAATTCCAAAAGGACTGTTTGCCCTGAGTTCAAGAGAAAGGTATTTATCAAAGACTTGCATTAAAGAGACTTGTAGTGTCTATGAACTGAAATAAACAAATTACAGGAGGATATGCCTCAATTTTCTGTCTTTGACAGCTCTAAGCACTATCAGAAATACTGTGTATGTTTTCCAATGACCTTGGAAAGCTGCATTTATAAACATGAAAGGTTCAACCCAAGATAATTATTATTAAAATGAATTAAAGAATAAGGCTAGGTATGGCTTGAAGGTTTGCTTACCTAAGTATGAGTTAGCAAATATAACTTGGCTGACCACAAATAGGGGCCTACACCCCTGCAGAGCTACGATAAGTAACAAGACAGGAAGGTACCTATGTAGATAGCAATTGTGAGGCCAGCACAATGTTATCTTATCTCTGACAAATGGGGGGCTCCAAGAGGGAGGTAGCATATGGTAATGAGTTACTGGAAACTAATGAATACGTTAAAACTCCTTGCATGAATATGTATGTATGGTGTGCATATATGTTGTTAAACTGACTCTGTCGGGCACGCACATTTGGAGGAGCTATCCCCTGTGCGTCCAGCGCTGCAATAAAGGATACCTGCTTAATAGTCATCCCGACTATTGAGTCCTGATTTCGTCTTTCACGGCATCAAAAAGAAAGGTCATGTTTCTAGATACAGTCAGTAGTAGTTTTCTATTTAAACAAAAAATATTAACACATCCCCTGCCTCTTATGGTATCAGACAGCACTTACTTATCTTAAAATTCACTGCCCCATTTATCAGGTACAAAATTCTCAAATATTTACCCTTCAATAATATAAGCAAAAAACTTAGATTTACCATTAACCTCAAATGAACCAATAAACTCAGTTTAACAAATTAATAAATCTTCAAAGATACCTATGCAAACAGTTACATATTGTCACATTTATTTATTTTTTTAAATATCCACAGCTCCTAAAATATGTGTATGTTACCACAGTAAACGCATGGCTAAACCAGAATTAAGTAGCCAACTTTTTTAGACCAGAGTTTTTTCTACTGGAAGGTGTGAGAAAGTGAGGTATTCAGGCAAACATATATATCTACAAACACGCAGACAGCGAGCAAGCAAGAGAGAGAGGGAGAGAGAGAAAAGGCACAAATATATTTGATAGTATTTTCCTTAGAAGAAAATTGTTTTTTTTCCCCCAGACACAAGCTATACCAATACACACTTACTGCAAATGGAGAAGAAATTACTCCACTAAGAAGGACGCGTTTTTATGACAACCGAGTACATCCTCAGTAATCCATATTCTTTGCAGAAATAAAAATTGTTTTATTGAACAGGTACTCCTGTACCCCAACCACCACCACAACATAATGACTGGGCAAAAAAGAGCACGTCAGTCTTGTTCTGTCCTGCACACTGCTTTCCATCAGGCTCCCTCTTTACAAAATAAATCGATTGTAGTGAATAAATGAAAGAGAATAAACACTTTGGAAGACTGAAATAACAGTAAAGCTAAGTCACAAAATCTGAATATATTCTCCTGATCATGAAGAACGAAACAGCACGGTAATACCATGCTTTACACAAAGTGTAGTCATAGGAAAATTCTCAATGCTTGAGTTACATTACTGATTCCCATCCAGGCAAACCGTGTAGAACAAGAGTCTTAAAAATACACATCATCATTGTTAAAGAGCAAATAGTTACCTTTCTCATTCTGTGCCCCCTGTTCTTCAAGTTTATTTCTTCACGAGGTGAAGGAGACCTGTCTAAATAACCACCCTTTTTTAGGCAGAGATTCCCAGGGGTGTTTCTTTCTACCAACTGAAGCAGCTCCATTTGTCGTCTTATTTTGTTTTCTTCCCTTTGTCTTTGTAGCTGTTTAGGGTATCTTTCTGATGCTGGAATGTATCTTTTCCCAGGCTTGTTTATGTTCCAGTCAGGTCTTTTGCTGTACTTTTCTGAAGGCTTAATTTGTCTTTCTCTTCTTGCGTATTGTTCATATAGATCATCGGAAATGCCACCATTCTCTTTTCCTGAAATTTTATTCTTATCTATATACTGCATTTCCTTCTGGTATGCTTTGCTGCTAGAGGTTTCTTTATATTCTATGGAGATATCAGGTGACCCGCAACACACAGTTCTTTCCTCGGCTGACTCGGTGTATGCTGAAGTATTAAAGTCATCTAAAAAAAAAAAAATTATATTTTAACTCCAAGTCTAAGCTATTCAAATTACTTGTTTGACTTTTGTATGCCTGTCAATCTACCATTATTGATTTTATTCAAAAATTGGTTGTTACAGTTTTATAAGGTTTTTTATTCTTTTTGATGTGGAAGATAGATAGGACCAGTACAAGCAAACTCAATAAGAAGGAAAAAAAGACTGGAGAATGAAACCAAGTGATTGTAAAAGCAAAATTTAAGTAAAATGAAACTACATTATTTTAAAATGTAGAATTCTGTTTCTGTCATGGTAAAGTGCAAAACGCAGCTTCTGTTTAGTTTTTCAGCATGCTGGTGGTTTGATCATATTCATAGCACTACTGGGAATAACTTACTTTCCTAATCCTTGTCTTCCAATGGAAATATTTTGTTCAATTTTTATATTACTAGCAATCCAGTTTGTTTCTTTACATACACGAAAACACTGTTTAATTTGTCAACTCTCCAAATTCACAGTAAAAATTCTACCAGCACTGTCAAAACCAGAAATAGTAATTGTTGCTTAAGCAAATGAAAATAAAATAAAGCTTCCACTTCACAAGGGATAGGAAGCTGATAAATTTCTAAATAGAAGGCATAAAGTGACTGTGAGTTTCCAGTGAATCTGCTCATTCACACCTCATCTACAACATCAATAAATGCAGACCAAGTTTGATCTGGGTTTTTAATGGTGTGACACAATATCCAGATAAAGACTGGGAAGTGTTCTATCTAGATGGACCCGCAATTCTGTCTGGCTGTTTAGCAAGAATTGACGAATGCTCTCCTAAGCATCTGCATGCAAGCTCTCATTTTCTAATGAGTCTAGTTTTCTAATTCAAGAATTATTGACAATGTTTCTGCCACTATTTTCAAGGATTCATTAGGAACCCAACCCTGCTTGATGCAAAACCACATTACATAAACCTGTGAACACTCACACTGAAGACTATTACAAATACGTGTTTAAACGCCTTAATAAATGTAGTCCTACACAGCTTGTGACCATGACTCTAAGTCAACACTGTATTTCAGTCTGGGTGATTTGAATCTGTAACTGGTAAGTAACAACTATACAGACATATCATTTATTTAGAAGAATACTGTGGTATTTAAAAGCCGGGCAGACGTGGTGCTGAGGGACATGGGTTAGTGATGGGTTTTGTCAGTGTTGGGTTGATGGTTGGACTCGATGATCTGAAAGGTCCCTTCCAACCTGGACAATTCTGTGATTCTGTGATTCTGTATATTGTAATATTCCAGCATACCTCTGTCTGTCCAAGTATTTCTTTCTAACTTTATTCCACTCTGAATGACAGTGATTTGACCCTAGAGCTCAGTGTCACAAACATGCTGTTCTATAGTCTTTCTTGAGGTACAACAGAGTAATTATATTGACGGGCTGCATACCTGTCTGTACAGCAGTGTCTTTCCGAGGAGAAGTCTGCTGATTAACATGACTCTTAATGTCATCAGAAAAATTACACCTTTGATATGAAATGTCAGCACTACAATTTTCAAATTCTGTATCACCTAGAAAAAAGTAAGTAAAATTGTTCAACTTAGTAATGTATGTTCCATTTAAATCATGCTATGAAGTTATCAGACTATTGTGGTTTAGAACTCAAAGCAAAACTGAGAACTATGGTTCGGATTCTAATACTTTCCCTTTTTCACTGGAAATCTAATCGACAGCACATCGGTCTGAAGGTGCCCTATGCATTCCTGATAATATCTTTATATTTATTCCTTTATGTAATATAGTATTGGAAGCTTACTAAAATACAGTGTTCTCTGTATTAGTTAACACTGATGTTTTTTTGTAAGGTAAATAAGCTGAAATGAAATTTGGCTTGTGAAGCAAGGGAGCAATTTCTGACCCAAATACAGATGGGGAAAAAAACAAAACAAAACAAAACAAAAACTACCACCAACTTATACACGAACACCAAAGGAATAGGCAAAGTGAATATGAAAAGACTTGTACTTGCCACCACAAAGATTCTTCTGAAGTTTTGAAATGTCATGTCCCTTCTGAGCCAACTCTCGAATGCGCTGTTCTTGTTTTAATCTCTGTGCTAATTCTTGAGCTTTCTGCATTGTCTGATAAAGCTCATTTGTTTTTACAGTGACAAGTTCCTTAAAAAAAAAAAAAAAGATAAGGTAAATATACACGATAATTTCTTTTGAGAATAATTACAATTATTTAATCCCCATATAATCTTCAAGGTTTAGATATATCCTTATTTTGGGTAATGCATTTTTTCTAAAAAACAAAAACAAAACTAGTTGAATAGATGCAATATGTAACATACATCTTTTCCGATTATAAAGATAAATTCAGAACCTCTCCTGTGCTAATGAAAGATGTTCAGTCCTGGCATTAAAAAGCAAACATCTAGATCCCCAAAGTTATATGGATATTTCTCTCCTTTGTAATAAATTCATCTTTTCCTAAATGACATCTGATTTCAGCCATCTATGACTTCCTATACCATGTGGTTTAATGAACTAAAAGAAGCCTAAATAAAAATAATTTAAAAAAATCTTCCTCCTACTTCTACAGAAAGGAGACAGTAGAAGTCTCCATAACAAAAGCAGAACATCCCTAAATACGAGGGTTAATTTCCAGACTCAGCAGGTTCAAGGTACAGGAGACTAGCCCAATGCAAGTCTCCTTTCCAAACAGCTATTGCCATTTCATCCCCAATTCCTACTGCATCTGCAGACGCAAAGAAGAACAACTGATAGCACGACATGTTTTGAAGGAGCTGAGCTATTAGAGAAAGATGACTTTACCAGTATTTTACCAGTTTGTTCTAGCATCTACAGTTGTTTGCTAAATGTTTCTGTCTAGAAAATGCAGAGAAACCGTGGAGCCATATTTCTGCAGGTTTTAGAGGAGGATGTGTTTTTGGAATCACCCTGTCTTATGGCATCATGGAATTCTGCTACTGTTCCAAATATGAAGCAAACAGTAATAGCTGCTACTGTGCCAAAAGGAAGAATAAAGCATCAGACAAAGCTATTAACCTTCTACAGACTCTTCTGTAACAGGTAAGAATGTATACAAATGCAAAATTAGTACTTACCAAAGGGCAAAATGTTACTTTTGACTTAACTTTTATATGAAAGGAGTATGTGAAGCTCAGCAATAGTTACAGAGGAGAGTGCTCTAGAATATGAATGACTTTTAAAGCGACTTCTCCAGAATATATTATGAAAAATCTTTAATCCAGAGCAAAAGCACTGGATCCAGTCAGATAAAGTTCATGGTACTGAAGCATCTTAAAGGCATCAAGTTACCAACAATAATAATTGGATCACATACTCGGATGAATTTTTTTTAAATGTGCATTTAAAAGCGCCTGTTTCTGCATTATTTAAAACTACTATTCCATTTTTGCCATTTTTTATCCATTTCTCTTCCTGAAAAGGCCCTAGTCCAAAAGAAGAAACCTGCCTTAAATTTGTATGGTGGTGTAAGTTTATTGAGGAAACAGATTTTGGTTTCAAACAGCTAAATTTCAGATAGTTTTAATTTTCCAGATGATGAGTCAACACCATTTTGAAGGTGAAGAACAAGAACCATTTTTCTCAAAACCCAGTATTATTATCTGCACTAAAGAAAATGCAACCCCCCACCTCCTTTTGTTTTTGTTTCAGCATATCTTCTTCAAACTGTTTCTGCATTTGTTCTTTTTCTTGCGCTAGGCGCTGTTCTTCTTCTCGTTCTTCCCATCTTCTCTGCTCTTCTTCCAGTTGTTTCTTCTTCCGTTTTTCTTCTACTTGAGCCATTATTGCTTTCTAGTAATATCAGAAAAAAAAGGAAAATTAAAAGATATAACATTAAAGGTATATAAACTATACATTCATGTACTTCCATATACATGTATAATAATTGGATTTGGACAAATGAAAAAAAATAATCAACTACCAGCCCAATAAAGCAGTTTGAAATACTCAGAGACAAAAAATGCTTTTGATTTTCTTGTGAGGAAACGGTGGTCTGATTTTTACCTTCATACTGTAAGCTAGTATTTCCATCTAGCAGAATAACAGTTTGACCGGAACAGGCTTGTTACATTTATATTAAGACTTCTTTACGCTGTGCTAGAGACACACAGATATATGTTCAGTTTGAGTGCCACAGAAGTAATGTAAATGACAGGAAAGTAGATAAAAGATTAGTGGAGATTAAAGAGAGAAAGTAGATTAAAGATTTGCGGAGTGGGTACCTGTAAGTATCAGTCCTCCTGATGACAGTAGAGACTGAAGAAAAATGCAGACAAACCTACTAGAAGTCTAAAGACTGCACTGTACATTTTCTGAGGCAAGGATTCAGTTACAGAAATACAATCATCTCTGTACAAATATTAAAGGAAAACAGTACGGTCTAACTGAATGAAATACCATTAAACAACTGTAAACATGTAATCTGAAGCATGAAAGTCAAGTACCTCACTGGATTCTGGTATTAAATCTCATGCTTTATTCATGTGACAACACTACCTTTCATCCTTTCTTATTAAAATAGTGTTAGTGAAACAGAAGTCTACCTGATGTTCTAACTGTTTTTGCCGCCGCCTGTCTCTCTCTTCAATCTGTGCAGGGTCCAGGAGAGCTGTCATTGAACGGAGAAAGCTATGAACACAGAAACATGTAAATATTTTTAATCATAAGAAAATAATCCTAAAGTCTTTCTTAATTAGAATCAATTCGATTTCAAGTAATATTTTCGTACTATTAATTTACAATTATGAAATTCATTTTAGTAAGGAGCAAAGTAAGGTTATTTGCAGTAAATTTTGTTATGAACAATGGAAGCACTTGTGTCTTTCAAAAGTGAAACAACAGGTATTTCTGGAAAAAGCAAAAAGCAAATAAGATCCAAAGATGAGACTTAAAGAAAGTTGGGGGTTTGGGTTTGTTTTTTTTTTCTGAGGAGGTTATCAGAAATGTACTGGCTGGGAAGACAATTATCCTTACAAAGCTCACTCACCTGACTTTCTGACTGTGTTCCAAAGCACTGTTTTTAGCAGCTTTTTCTGCGTTTCCCACCTTTGAGGGCATGTGGTTGCCTAAAGCTGCAGGTGAAAAAGGGTGAATAAAAGCAGTCAGCTCCTGGGGGTCAGGTGACAGGCAAAGACTTTCAGGCTGCTTTTTGTACATTCCACTTAAGGGGTGTTGTGCATTAGCATTAAGGTGGTTCTTTAAAGAATCAAAATGCATTGCCCATCTGTCATGCTCTTCAGCCTAAATAAATATGAAGCAACAAAAAAATGGAAATGTGCTCAATTACACTGTTTCTATAAAGTATGGTTAACAAAACAGACAATACACAGTTTGTAAAACAGAAACATTTGGAAAGCTCTGTTACGGGGCTACAATACAGACAGTAGTTAATTCCCTAAATGGGAAAACAGAAGTCTCTCTGTTGCTTAAATGCCAGGTCAGATCAGAAATTATACTGCTGATCTGTATACTTGGTCAGCAAAAACATAGTGCTACTGTATTTTCCGGAAAAAAAACTTCCACTATTGCTACTATATTTTCAGGGGAAAAAAAAAACAAAAATTAGAAACTGAAAAAAAAAAAAAGAAAAAGAAAAAGGTAAGTTAACATGGATTTAGGCTTTTTGGTACTCCTTTTTCAATTCATATTACTATTCCATTCCGTAATTTTTCTAATAGTACTGGGAACTGCTTGGTTGGGAGGTCAGCACCCTGTCTGCCCTGCCATACTCTCCTCCTGTTGTGTACATAGTCTCCCGCTAATAAAAAAAGTGGCATCTTTTACACTGTCCTGTATTTACCCCCTCCATTTCAATTCTAGCAGAATTAATGTGCTTTGTGCAGAGAGATGAATCTCTAACTTCCTATTTTCAGATAGACAAGCCCATTATAAAACAAGCGTTCTTTCAAAATTTCTTCCACCCGCAGCAGCCACCACTGCTATCCCAGCAAAGTCTGCTGTAGATGTGACATACTGGGTTTAAGCCTCTCTTCTGTGCCAACCCGGCTTATCTTTTTGGTTCAGTGTTGGCAACTGAGACATTCCAATATATCACTAATAAAAGATTTTTACCTAAAGGGGCTTTGTTTTTGCTGTAGGTACTGAGAAGGTTTTCTCTTCTGACAAAAAGCAGAACCGTTTCCCTCAGAATGGCTGCCTCAAAACTTGCATTCAGCAGGAAAAAAACTAACATAACCTAATCTAATAAAATTTCTGGGAATCATTTCCTTAAACAAAAATTCTCTTCTGTCAGGAAAATTTCACACCTATTTTAAATGAAGCAAGAAAATCATAGTCCAAATAATGAGAATCCAAATTATTCTTCCTCCTGTTCCCTGAGTTTTGTTCCCTTTGAATACTCTGTGATGTAGAAGCAGATCAGAGTAGTTGGAAAATCTATTTTATTCTTATGCAAGTCTGTGGTGCAATATGCAGAAGGGTTGAGAGTATAACACAAGACCTGAAAAAAAAGATGTTGAAGAAAACGAGATTAAGTGCACGTTAACTTCCTTTCAAAAAGAGGCTGGAAGTGAGATTACTGTTAGGTTACTCACTGGTGACTGCAACCATCTTCCCATGGCACAAATTAAAAACCAAGGCAGCTAATAAAGAACCGTTCACAGCTGTGTTCCCTTCACAGTTAAAAAGCTCAATTTGCAAAGGAAATTTGATTCCTTCAACAACTCAGGAAATGAAGAGACTTGTGTTGTGTGTAGGTATGTAACCAACCTTGGCAACAAGGGTTTTTTTTGGAGGGTGGGTAGGAAAGCTCTCTCCTAGTACTACAAACTGTAGAATTAAAATGAAGAATTGCTGTCTAGGAATTGTGTAATTGCTGTAAATGCTTCAGTTGAGAGTAAAAACTGTAGCCTTTTAATCTAAAAGGCCACAGACTATGAATATTCATATCAATCATGTTTTGGTAACTAAGATTCTTGTTCAGCTCGTTATATGAAAAACTCTCATGCATAGTGAAAAAAATAATCCTGGGATTGAAGCTGCGTACAGTAATTTGGAAAACTGGATTCTAGCAATAGTACAATTTCACTGCATGTTTCTTCAAAAGACAAGAGTCTTTGGAAGACTGTGTCAGTATCAGGCTGTATAAGAATGCAGAGTATTCCACTGGCCTTAAAACTACTAATATAGTACAAATAGTACCATGTAAAGGAGAGAAGTCAGCTTCTATATGAAGAATCTTCAGGGTAAAAGATATATTGACCACATTTGCCAATAGTGATAGTATTAAAAGTCTCTTTAGGTACTCCACCTGCAAAGCAATTATATTGGCCACAGTTTCTGTCTAGATCCAGTGTAAGAGACCTACATTCAACAGCCTAGAAAAACCAAAGGGTAAAAAAGATAAGGCTATTTTTTTCAATACTTTTTGGTGTACAGGTGTTTAAAAAAAAGTTTCAGAGGAGCATAAGTGTATGCGTATATATGTGTATCAAAATAATATTTCTAGAAACAGGATTTGAACACCCCTGTGACACACTGTCTAAAACTCTCCTTCTCTTTTCTAATCTCCTTTGGTAGTCTACAGAAAATGTCTTTTTACTGTCTGGCCAGTGTCCCTACAACACCTTCCAAATCCTCGTGCTTTCACACAACGGCGGGAAAGAAAAAAATGTATAGTAATATCACTGTTTTCATCTCTGCAGCAAGCACTCTAAACATGACACCAGACACATGGTAGTCTGTTCTCTGCCACTGAAATGCTGGAACAGCTACTGGCTGAATCTTCAATTAGACTGTCCTATGGACTTACAGTGAAAGCCTGGATGTGCTGCAGGTAATTACATCCTTGTCTCTACTTCATTAGGTCTACAATTTCATTTTTTATTTCTTAGAACAAAAGTGGAGAGAAAAACTTCTCTTATTCCAAAAAGTCCCTCTAGACCACAGATACCTTTGATAAATTAAGTTTTTCTTCTATTTTTCGTAGCTTAGTTTCTTCCTTCTGTTTGTCCAGCTCTTCAAGCCACTTCTTCTGTTGCTCATGCTTCAAAGCACTAAAAGGTCGTTCCTGTGGCAAAGCCTCCTGAAATAAGAGAAGTGCCAGTCTCTTCCCTGTACAAAAAATTCAGTACTTTGTCTAGCCACATAATAATGGCTTGGCAGAAAACTTTGCCTTCAGTTGCCAGGCATAACTGGGCTGTTCTCTTGCACAAAAAATGAATGTAAGTTTGTAACTGTAAGTAAGTGTCTGCTCCATGAAAATGCTTCAGTTGTTACAAAGATGCTAAATAAGCCAGTCCTTGAATACTATTCTAACTTTTACCATCAGCCTCTCGCTTCAAAAAACCTTACTTTACATGTATCATGAATAAAAATCCCTTCCTTTTTCTTGTGGTTCACTGCTCAGTCTGTGTTCCAGGTAGATTCTGTACCATGATCTAACTAGTACTCATATGTCTCAAATAAATTCTAGATACCATCTTCTGTTCCTGCTTCTTTATGGATAACTGTATTATTTAACGAACTCCCGTGGCATTGAGAACTTTCAATGCTCCCTGACAAAACCCACTCTTCAATCAGTGCCTACTAGCAATAACTCAAAAACTACTTCCTGAACCTTCTGCCAGAAATATATTTTTTGAAGTCTTCTATTTCTGAGAGGTTCCCATTTCTCTATTTCTTTAATGCATACTTAAAAGCTAAGCAACACTTCAGCTCACACCTCTAGTACTGTTCCTCACATCAGTCTTGAAAATGTTCAGTCTTCAAAGAATCAATAGTTTGATAAACGTTCATTCAGCCACAATTCTCTAGATAGAGCACAAAAGGTCTACTGAATTCTTCTGGTTTGAAAGAACTACTGCAGATACACACCTGTTGTCAATAAATATGTAAAGACACCTGGCATGCAATTTAAAATCTTACCCCTACAAAAAATGCTGTGCAATAAGAACTGAAATCGGAAGACTGCCCAGCTGGAGCACTTGAAACATTCAGTGGAACTTGATTAGCCTCGGTGGTTAAAGCAGTTGTACAGACACAGTTCTCCTCAGTGGTAACAACTGAGTCAGCTGGAAACACTGTCTGCAAATAAAGTGACCACTGTTGTTTAAGACTTATTTAGCTCACCTGTTTTGTTTGTATTAAATGGCCTTTAACATATAATAAACAAGTAAATTGTACTTCTAGAAGCTGCTAGTCATTAAAACTTCAGCCAAAACTTGTAACTAAGCATCTCATATCCAGTATTTCTTAATTATGTAGATTGAAACAAATTCTTATGGGGCAGACTCGTAACTTTTCTAGGAATGACAAATATGCCACAAAAAAAAGCAATTATGATCCTAACTTCTGTTTAACAGACATCAGTTTCACTGGAGAAGCAGTCTCATCTGAGCATAATGTATTTATCTGACACAGCATTTTCAGAGTGACAGCTGACTTTTAAAAAGACAGGCTAGAGTAAAAGTCAAATTGCTATGTTTATTATGTAAGCAATCAAATATATGTGAGAGTTCATGAACAATGTAAATAATTATATAACCAGGAATTAAATTCCTCAAAACAGAACTGGAAAAGATTTATACCTTTTAGTTAGGAACCAACACGGAAGGGCAGGAGTGGGTTGCTCATGCTACAAAGATCTTTATTTGCTTTATTTATGAAGTTACAAATTGGAGCAATAGGTAAGTGTGAAACAGTTGCAGCAATTCATTCTATGCAATATCTTAAAGTGAGCACTGAGACTGGGTTCTACTGGATACATTAGAAAAGAAAATCTTGCATGAAGTAAAAGTTGAACAGTTCTGGAACAGTGCTGTGGAAACCGTGTGCTCTTTAGTGTTTACTGATAGCCTTACCTTATCTGGGTCAGTTGTTTCCACTTTCTCTTTATGGGCTTTATTATTGCCAGGTTTTGCCCAGAAATAACCCAGCTCTCCCTCCAAAGTTTCTTTCAGTTTCTTCTTCAGTGCTACCTGTTCGTCTTCAAAAAAAAAAACCAAACTCTAGTAAGAATTCCTAATACAGACATGTAGCAGTTGTTTGTTTGTTTGTTTGTTAATTTAAAAAAAAAAAAAAAAAGCAGCAATGCAAGCCTACCCTGTAATTTCGATTGTAAAATGGACTACAAGAGTAAGTCACCATTGTCTGACCAATCAGTCTAAACATGACTTTGCTCTTAAGACAATGGTGGATGAGTCTGTGCCCAGAGATGTAGAGGTAATTGGGGAATCTCTGAGAAAACTACAAGATTTTGCAGGGGAAAAGGAAAAACTAACAGAAATAAATATATAAATTTTCCCCATTTTATTATACCAGTCTTGGACTACTGTAATATTATTGAAACCAATGGAGCTATACATGGAAGCTACTGACAATGCAAAATAGAACCCTGAAACCAGATGGTCTACACCCCAGTTCAAAACAAAACACAACACTCCTGCATGTGAATCCTAAAAAGCTTAATTTGTCAGAATTTACTACTGCATTAAACATTTTTATTTTGCTACAGAGATTCCCTTTGGTGATGGGGCAGGACTGCAAACTGTTTCAAGTTCAAATTCCAATTTGATATATTCAGCCAGGCTTGTAGATTAGGGTGATGCTTTTCCCATTAAAAAAGAAAAGAATTTGTTAACGATAATAGCTATCAACTACTGGCAGAAAGTGACAAAATCGGTGGCAAGTAATTCCTAAAATATGAAGCATAACTGAATATATTTATTTGTGATAATGTTTAATTGCATAAGAAGCGTTCTTGCAAGAAGTTACAGATAATCTTTGCATAAGATTTTGAAATTCAAGAATCTTAATCTGTCTTGGAGACTAATAAAACTATGTATTTTGCAATTTGTAGCAACTGTACTGATAGAAGTAAATTTAGAAGTGCATAAGGAACAGTTTCTTGGCATTCTGAGTGTAATAAATTGATCAGACATATATGCTGTATAACATAAGTACCTAATTCCTTCTTCCATTGGGTCTTTCTAAATTCTAATAAGGCTTTCTCCCCTTCTCTTTCACCCAAGGTACTAAACATGTCAGCAGGTTTCCATGAATCCTTTCTAGAGAAAAAGAGGGGAAAAAAATAATTTTACCTAAAAAACTAGTGTGTTAATTTTAGAGGTAACTTTTTAATTAACATTTATAAATATTCTTACTGTGATTAAAAATTACAATACGAATCTTTATAGGAGATACAATTTTTGTAGACAACACCACAGATCTACGTACATAACTTTCTGTCCTGGCTGTGGATGTGCTGCTTGTTTCCTGCTTGAATCGGAGTTAACTTCCTCTGGAACAGGTGAAACTTCACAAGCTTTTTGGAGCAACACTATAATGTTTTCCTCTGACACCTCATTAGTAGCTATGATAAAATATAAAAATATACACATATATATATATGACCATTAAACTTTATTCAGCATTGAGTAAATGGTTTAAGAACAGCAGAAATCTGCAAATTCCCCGCTATTTAACAAAACTGTTTTCAGCCCTGCTTGCATAGTTAAGGCACGTTAAGTTTTAGCGTTAAAGGTTATTTTAGAATGCTAGACTTGCAGTAAACGCTATTCTTAGCTAAGAGCTCAGACTTTGGGACTCTAAGTACTGAACTGCAGTGTGTCTTGTTCTTGGTGGCAAAGAGCTGACCACCTCCATAGGCCCACAAACAGGAGTAAGGATGTAATATAAGAATATATGCAATAGTTCTTATGCTTCTTAGTAGGATTGAAAAAAAATACTACTCAACAGTAATATTACAGTCAGGCAAAAAGATACATGTACTTCTTAGGCCAGAGGAAAATGGCATTACTGCTCTTGAGACACATAGCAAGAAATAAGCTCTTCACAAAACCAGAAAGGCCTATCTCTTTGAGGTATTGCTTTTTTTCAGACTCCTAATGGTAATGGTACAGTGCAGTTCTATGGGTTTTTTCCCCAGTGTAAAATGGTTCCTTTTTGCATGAAATACTCGCAGAATTGCTTGCTGTTTTGCTCTTCAAAGTACTGGAATACTCACAAGCATTCCTTAGTTTTTACTGTTAAAATTATCAAATGCTTGATTCCTAACAGTAACAGGCAATTTCACATCCATAATAGCAAACAGTATTTTCTCTGAGACCATTCAACATGAGTAACATCCCTTCACTGCAAATAGACTTAAATTATGAACTCAAAGCTTAACGTTTGGCTCTGTTTCCATGAAACTAACTTATTCAACTATTAGTATCTTACCCATTTCCTCTTGCTTTTCATTATGAGTCTCAGAGATATTTCTAGTTCCTTCTTTTACAGTCATCAAAATCTGTTGAAGCTGTTCTTGTGTTAAACACACCAAACTTCTTAGGTCTTCAGCTGATACACGTGGGTTTTGAGGTTTCTGTTTACATTTTTTAACAACATTAGGATTCTCTGAATCAGGATATCTGTTTGTGCTATCTCTTTGGAAAATCAAAGAGTGATCTTTAGTTGCGGCTTCGTGTGAGGAGTGTTTAGTAACTTGCAGTTTTTCGCCTTTTGCCATTGACAAGCTTGATTCACTCCTTGGTTTTGTTAAGTCTTCCTGCTTGATACAAGCATTTTGTGCTGACCTCAGAACATGCCCAGTGTGTCTTATTCTCAATGCCTGTTTAGGTGCTCTGGCTTTATTACCCATCTGTTAAAGCATAAAGATTTCACCATATATTAAATAAGGAAATAAATTTGCATGGGTAACAAGCAGAAACAAGATTGAAGCAACAAGTGTCATTTTTCTGCTCTATTACATCCATAGACACTAACTCAGTATAAACTAATGAAATATCTTCATAAGTACTAGGAATACCTTAGAAGAGAATACAGCACCTAAATTTGACTATTTAAAAATAACAGTATGAAAAATAACTTTATGTAGCATGACATTTAAAAGAATTAATAAACATTATTTCTGCTTTTCTGTAGTGTTTCTGCAGCCTAGCTTTAAACAGGTATATGTTTTCACCGTACAGCCAGTATTGTTTCAATCTTGATTTTTCCATTCTGTACTGAAGTTTTATCATTTTCAAGGTCCTCGATGTACACTCGTAATTATCTCCCATGTATTGAGACCATTTTCTGCTCTTTCCTTCCCCAACCCAGTGCATTCCAGTTTACTTGAGACAGAGGCAACCTATATCACTGAACTGGAACTTAAACACACTTCAGATCCCTATTTTAGCAGAATCCCTTTAAGGTCTCTGAAAGTTCTGATTTAGATGATTCCCTGTGCTGCTGTAACTTCTTAGCAAAGTAAACTAAAGCGTTTTGCAAAAGTAAAAGTAGTCATTAAACTTGGAATTCATCCTTTTTAACAGCTATTATGAACCTGAGAAATCAGAATCATAGAATATCCCAAGTTGTAAGGGTCTCATATGTACACATTTATCTTTCATAAATATCGATTACAAGAATTTAGACAGTTCAAATGTGTTCTTAAATTTCTGTATTAAAAATTAACTAATTAATTTGTGTGCTCTAACCAAAAAAGCAATTTTTCCACTCACCTTCATTGCAGGCTTTGATTTATCTTTTGGAAAACAAACACAAACATATGAGAGCAGTATTTAATAACAACTTCCTCCTGAAAAACAATCTTGAGAAATTAGTAAACTGTAAGGTAGGGGGAACTTTCCCTGTAACATCTGCCCCAACTGTATTATTTTACTTTTTTTTTTTTTTTTTTAAATTTCAGTATACACACTTCAAAAGCATGTTGGAAAAAAAGCAAATATATTCTAGTAACTATTTCTAGTTTTACATAGATCTAATAAAATTATTGTGCCAGTCTGATCCTCCTTTGCTATTCATTCTGTTTCCTACAGCCCTGAGGTAATGGCTTATTTTTAGTTGTATATTTATCATGATTTTTCAGTTTACTTTGTGTGTCACATCCTTCCAGGATAGTCCCTGCATCTTACTACATGACGTTATCTGTCTCTATCGCTGACAGCCTAAAGAAACAATACTGGCATAATCACACCATCCATTACCGTGCCCCTTACCTATGCCCTGAAATACTCAGTTTTTTAACCCAAATCCTAGAGGATGCATAGAGGTCTCAAAAATAATAGTAAGTACTATGTTTATTATAATACTTATTAAGAATATTATAATATTGATTAATAGAGGGAATGTGGTACTCGACATAAGAAATCCTGTACATATGGCTAATGGAAAAGGGAGAAAATATAGTAGGAATGATATTTTAGTGGAACACATCTGTTGGAAACAAGGCTTCTTCAGCTGCAGTATGCAATTACAGCTCTGGCAGTGGTTGTTGCACTGGTAACACCTATTCCTTTTTTTTGCATTTTCAATTAAAGACACTGTTAATAGTATGGTTTTGCAGACTTTAAGAATAGCTTCCAACCTAGATGAACATTTTAAAACTTGGGAGTATGCTGAATTGTTGTCCTGCAGAGACAAGCATTAAAGCCTGAACCATCTTCAGAGTGATCCAGTAGTAAGGGTGTTCTGTGGCTGTTTATCACTGGGTTCTCATCTGAATAGGTAAAAGTTTCTTTTTGAGTTCTTTCTGGGCATTCAGAAATTAAATAAAGTGGGATTCTACATGCTATGCAAACCCAACTTCTTGATGGAAAGGAGAAAGAAACATAAATAGGGTCTTTGCAATCACAGTAAGGAGATACATAATGTAGAACTCCAAAATGCTGCTCATGGGTTGTTTGAAAAAACCATCTAGAGTAGCAGTTTAAGCTACTACAGAAGTCCTTAAGACTGTGAGCAGTATTTGACAGTGCAGAAAACTGAAATTCAGAAGTAATTTAATTTGATGCAATTTTTGAAACAATGCAATCCAAGGATGTGCTGTTTATATCAGTTGCATAAACATGTTAATTCCTAGAGAAGACTGCTTGTTTCAGGCTAGTTCAAAGTCAAAGGTAATGCTTTATCTTGGAGCACTCTGGAATGGACACTGGCCCTATCTAGCCAATGATGCCAACTATGGTTGTAAAAAGTGAAAGCTGTAGCATTGCTGTGTCAGAGGTTTGGCAAGGTTTTGTTTCCAGTAGACTGGTATTCCTTACTGACTCAAAATACCCTGTAACGCCTCATTAGAGAGCTGTCTGGTAAATGCAGTAAATGAAATATAATTTAGAGGGCATTAAACAGAGAATTTCTGTACCCTGACTGCTATGTAGAACGTTAGGGAAAGTGGACTTATGCTTGTATAGAAACATATGTCTGACAAATCACAAAACCAGAATTTATTAATGCTTAATTATAAACATATACTGGAAAAGTCTATCTCAGATGGTAGTAATGAGATCTGGCCTAAATAAACTGCTTATTGAAAATTATAACCGTCAACTGCCAAATACTAAAGCTGCTTTGAAGTCAGAAATGTAAGTGTAATTATGTAATTCTGTGTAAAGTAAGCAGAAAGTTATGAGGCTTCTTTTTACTTCGTAAGTAAGGTGCTATAAAATTACAGAAATTATCAGGTTGTGCCAGCCAATATATAACAGTACTTAATTTTTTTTAACGAATTAGAGAGGCAAGCTGTCAGGAGTCAAGGTTATTTCCCAGCTGTTCACCAGTGGACAGACTATTCAGAAGATTATTATCAAACTGCTGTTCAGAATTGAGCTGGTGAGTAAGAGGACTTGTAAATAACAATGCAAAAATATTGTTCCTTATCTGGAAAACATTTCAATAAAGCTGTGCTTCCTGTTGCTTAGATCTTAGGTTTAACTTCCAGAAGCTTTAAAGATTCCTTGAGATGAATGATTGAAGAAATTACCAGAAGTGGCTAAAATTAGCCTAGGCTTTCCATCCAGCACTTCAGTTTCAAGCTTCAGTCCATCACTGCAAAATGAGAGAGAGGGGAATCTGAATTATTAAGTAATCTGATAATGGTAAGATTTTTACATTAATAACAAAGACAATTGTACTTAATTATAAAACTATACTTATGAGAAGTTACTTAATAATAAGAAATCAACAGGTCTAGAAGAGGATATATTTTTGACACTTGAAAATTTGGATTTGCATGCTACAAAGTACATCTTCACACTGAAGGTGCCATGTATATTGTTATGTGCCATGAGTATTGCTATGTATATTGTTATACGTAGCAACATGCCTGCCTCAAGAATTTAATAATCCAGCAATATAAACTGTGTGCTACAGAAAATGTTAAACAAGTCTCCCTGAAGGCCAGAGAGGGGCTGTATTCAGAAAACAATCTTTAATTGTGCTTCCATACAAAACAGTCCACATTAGATATTAGGAAAAATTTCTTCACTGAGAGGGTTGTCACACATTGGAACTGGCTGTCCAGGGAAGCAGTGGAATTGCCATCCCTGGAGGTATTTATAAGATAGGTAGGTGTGGTGCTGAAGGACATGATTTAGTGGTGGTTTTGTCAGTGTTTAGTTTGATGGCTGGACTCGATCTGAAAGGTCCCTTCCAACCTAGACTATTCCGATTTTATGATTCTATTGTAAGGGTTTAAAAGAAGAAAAAAAAGTTGGCAATATTTAGGTGTGTGAGTGCAGAGTACCCAAACACTTTTCCTTCTTCCGTGCATTAATTTGAGAAAATCTAATATGAAGACTGATGTCCAAAATCACACTTGTCTTCAAAAGAAAAAATTACAAAAAACCTAACACAGCTGAAGCTCGTACACAAATTTCTAATTAACACAGCAGCAGAGTGTAGCTTATGAAGAGCACGGACTCAGGTTGGGGCTGCAATTTATATAGTTCCTCAATCTCAGTACTCTTCCACTGAGACAGTCAGTGTTATTGTTGTTGCCCAATCAACGTCTTTTTGCAAATCTCAGGCTCTAGGCAAGCAGATTCTTCTTCACCCCGCTGGGTAACCACAAGTTGACCACGCGCCGTCTTCTGTCAGTATTTTTGTTCGTCTCGGTTTTCGCTCTCTGCCATCTGGGTTCTTGCTCTTTCATAACCTGTCTAGTCATCCTGCTAACCCACAGCAGAGAAGTGCCGAAGCTGCAATTCTAGACGCTCAAGCAGCATACGGCAGCTAAGCCGAGCCCAGCGCTTATTCCTCTTTTGTGTGGCAGCGCGGCAGCAGGCGATGCCGGGGCCGCGGCTGGGGTTGCGGGGCGGTGGTGTGACCCCGGAGCCGCGCTGGGGGAGCTCCCCTGGCTGGCGGGACCGCGACCGGCCGGGTCGGAAAGCCGCACGCCTCGGCTGGGTCACCCCCATCGCTCCCGTTACTGCGCCTCGGCGGCGAGGCGCTAAGCGCCTTAACTCCCCTCAGAGCCGCGGGACCGGCCCGCTGCGCAGGGGGAGGCCGGGCTGGCTCCCGGGCCGTGAAGGGACCGGGCAGAGCCGCGTTCCAGCCGGTGTAGGTGGCTTTCACTGGAGCCCAGCGAGTCCCTTCCTCCGCTCCCTCCTTACCCCAGATTCATGGTTCTGCCCGGCTGCCAGCGGCGCGGCTGAGGAGAGGGATGGGAGCGGCGCGCATCGCCCGCCCGCTCGCTGTGTACGGCAGTTGCCAGCCCCGGACAAAGAGGCGGCAGGCGATAGGCTTCCGGCCGGGCGGCGGCTTTGCCAATGGGTTCCTCGCACACTGTGGGGTGGGCCGCAGCGAGGCGTTGTGGGGGATGGAGTCCCAGGCTCGGGAGGTTCAGCGCGAACACCCTCCGCTGCTGCCGGCGGCTTCGCCGAGGGTGGCGAGCTGTGATGGGGGGATTACAGCGGATTCCCCTTCTCACTCCGCAGCCGCTCTTCGGCGCTTAAGCGGCTGCGGAGGGAGGAGGGGAAAGGGGGACGAGCGGGGAGGGAAGGCGGGGGCTCGGCTCTGCCGCCTCCGGACCGGCCGCGTTTCCGCTGAAGGTGCGGGGAAGAAATGGCTGCCGGCGGCAGGCGGGCGGCCTGATCGAGCCGTGAGGGGTTTCACCTGCCCGCCGGCGCCGCGTGGGGAGCGGCGATCCCCGAACCGCGTCCGGGGAGGAGAGGTGGAACGCGGAGGGCAGCTGAGGAGCCGGCCGGGACAGCCTGCCCAGCAGCAGCGCGTCCTGTGCGGGCGGAAGCGGGGGGTCCCGGCAGCGAACCTCTCCGGGCGTCCGCTGCTGGGGGCGCCGGGTGAGAGCCGCTCTCCTCGCAGGATGTTTTTCATCCTTAACTTTTGCTGTCTCTAACGGGTAGTTTTATTCAGTAGACTCTTTCGGGCATGCTTTACTTCGGGCCATTGAAGTGGTTTCTGCGTGACGGTCCTGTGGCCTTTGCGGTCGTCGCTGTGTTTGGTGGGTTCCCCAGACCCTGCTCTGGGTGGTGGTTATTTGTGGTCCGTTTGCGATGGTCTTTGAGAAGCGTTTTAGGAGCTGAATGTCAAGCACCATCCAGTCTGTTGTTCTGTTGGTATAGTTTCTTGAATAACAGGACATGCATATGTGCAAATTAAATGAATCCACGTTTTTGCCTCTTTTTTCAGGAAAAGCATCTTCGACTTACATAAGGAGGATTTGGCTGTGTTAAAGAGTATGGTCAGATTCAATAAAATGCTCCAGAGCGCATTTATGTATTTTAGTATTCAAGACAGCATTTAAGCTTATGCTTAAAGCCAGATGCTTACTGAAATCCTTTATTTCAAAGGCGGTTAAGACCTTAAGACTTGTCTTGAATAGTGTTGCTTCTAGGTGTAGTTGATTTTGTCTGGCAAAAGGTACCATATACATAGGGGTAGATCCTATAGTGCTCAGTCCAGCTGACAGTAATAGAAGTTTTGCCTGTTTGAGATCACAAAAGAAACCAAATAAGCAATAACAGAGAAACAGACAACGAGGCTGAGGTTAACATATACACAAAATCTGCTCTCTGCCAAACTATGGGAACTGCTTTGTTTGTCTTTATATAAAATTAGCATGTCAGTCATCAGACAAAATTATGACTTTTTTCACATATTGCTTCATAGCTGTTTATATGGCTTTTATTGATTGATACATAAGCTAACGAGTCTTTGAAACTTTCATTTTGGGGGTAGAACAAAGGAGGAAAAGAAAAAACCTGTTTTTTCTTAGCAGTGCATTCCATGTGAAATCCTCTGAAGCACAGAACATATAAGATACGTTGTTGATAACTGCTGCCATTTTTGACTGCCTTATATGAGTTTCCCTGAATCTCTTACTCTCTGAATCTCCCTGGGATGTCACCAAGAATAACCTCTGAATGTTAATTTGTCTAGCTGATATATTGTAGGATCATCATTAAGTGCAGGAGTAAAAATTCAATAAAAGTGAGACAAAAATGAAAGAGCACGTGTTTTTCAGAGTCTGCTGAACAACGCTTTCCCACAACATTGAAATCGGGTTCTTATACATCAGGAAGGGTGTTGTCTGCTTAATTTGGATGAAAACATTTCAAACAGGCACCATGTGTCTCCTTATCTACTGTTCAAGAACAGCAATTTTTGTAGTGTTCCATACAGCAACTTCTTATTTTCTTTTATTACTAACCTGGTCCCAGAAATACAGCTTTAAGCTATACCATTTTAATGAATGCTTTTTGTTTGTTTAATGGAGTACTAGTGTTTTGTTTTGTTTTTGTTTTTTTTTTTCCCAGATAATTGAGTGAGTTAGTATGCCTATTTCTAACCTTTCAGTGTACATTTTCTTTTTTGTGTGTGTGTGTGGGTTCTCTGTTGGTATTCATAATACCTTCTAATTAATTTAACAGTGCTTATATACCAGTTAACTTACATCTGTTTAGTTCCCTCAAAATACTCAAAGCAAGATGTTAAAAAACCCTTAACCTTACTCTGTTTCTTTCACCATCCTGCTTCTCCCAGAACATAATTCATTGAAATGTAGCATTACCATGGAGAGACTAAATCCTCGTTTGCTGTAGACTATCATCTCTTTGCTAAAGGCGTTACAGAAGACTGAAGCATTTTCTTCCTAGTCAGCTTGTAGTATCCACAATCTCTCTCAAAACACTGCATCTGTAATAAGCAGCTCTTCACTTTCATGACTGTCTTACACGCAGTTGGGATGAAATGAGGGGTATCTGGTCACTGTGACAAGAGCTGCAAGAGAACGTTGTTTTATGGTGAGCAGGCCTTGGCTACCTACGCAATCTTCACTGGTAACTTCCTTCTCATTCACTCATGTCATTTTTTCTGGACCGATCATGGCCAAGCAAAAGGAAGGGAGAGTGGGCACTAAATCATTCTTCATGATTTACAAATTTGTATTTCATCCTCTGCTTCACAATGGATTTCCCAAATTATTAGGTTTCTATTATTCTGCAGCCAACCGGACCTGTCTCCTGATTTTGTTAGAGACAGCAGGTGGCAATATAGTTTCAAGCTCTAAAGCAATTTTTTTTTCTGAAACAAGTTTCACAGTCCATTTTACTATTTTCTAAATAAGACACCAGTGTTTTGATTCACTGTAGATTTGATCCTTTTGTAGGGCAAAGGAATATATCAAATGGCGTGTTGATTCCCCAAAATCATATCCTCGTGAGACTTACATCTACATTCTATTCTGGGATGCACATTTCATTCTGAAATAAATGTGTGTATGTGCACCATGAGACAAAAATTGGGCTTCCTCACTATACAGAACTTGAGCACATGCACTGTTCCATAAGACTCAAACGGAAAAAAGTAAAACATGTTTAAAGGAGGTTTGTCAGAGAGGAAGGGGTTAACTGGAATGTACCTTTGCTGTTAGTTTGACTACTACTCTTACTGTAAATTCAATACATAAAGCATGTAAGTACCTGTACTCCTTTTACCCTGTAACTTTAAATAATCTTTATTGAATTGAACAGGCTGTTGCCCCACGCTAAGTCTGTATATCTGAAGCAGAACTGGTTTGGCTTGCATATCACATGTCAAATTAGTTCTTTAACAACTACACCATAGATGAAGTCAGCCAAAATAATTTTACTTTGTGTACTACTTTATCAAGTGCCTGACAGACTTGCCATTTTTGAAGAATCATATTTTGTTAAGTGCAAGATTTTTGTACACTTAAATGCAAATAAGAAGATTGTTAACTTGTGTAAAAGGACTTCCTACACTGTAAAAAAATTATTGCTTCCATTAATGCACGTTTGGCTTTGTATTATCATGAAGGCCAGACAACTTTTTTTTTTCTTTTTTTTTTTTTCTTCCTTTCAAACCACCTTGGAAATTTCCTCCTGAAATATCCTGTGTCATTCCCACATTAAGAGGCAGAATTCTAAAAATATCCAGTGTCCCTTAACTGAACTGCGGTTTCAACCTGTGTGATGTTTTATATATCGTGAAAAGGACTGTATCCAAGTATTTATTTATCCAATGGAAAGGAGAATTGCTCTGTCCCACAGCAGGACAGTTATGTCTCGCACTGAGAGCACATTGTGCACTAGTGCTGATAGTTAGATTTCCTTGCTCATTTAAGAAAGCATGACAAGAACGTTACAGGCTACAGGCAATGAGAATGCCTAAAAATTTGCACTATCTAGTGTACATGCTATAATTTAAAATGTTTTTTGAAGAACCTATAAGGGAGTCTTTGAAGATAAATCTTGCTCTGATATACATTTTTAAATTTTTTTTTTTTCACCTTTCAGTATTTGTTACTATTTTAAATCATGGGTACCTTTCAACTTTAAGACAATTATTCTGTTTTGTTTTGAAGAGCTTTAACATAGGTTGCATCAGGTAATGAAGCTCCAGCCTTAACTTCTGGGTTTATCTTCCTTGTATCTTTTTGCTAGATATCATGTTAATTTCCTCTACTGACATATATTTTTGAAATATGTGACTATGGAATCGACATATTATCATTAGGCTTTTTTGTATTTTGGAGTGGATGCTTTAGTCATGCGTTCCAGACTCTATGTGGATAATATATCTATTCATGATACTATGTCTCATTGTATGGACTATATTCTAACTTGCCATGCTTCCATATTATAATTAACTTTTGTAGTTTTATTTACTGATTCTTATGTGAATATTAGAATCCAACATAATGGGTTTGATAAGAGTTGACGTGAAATATCTGAAGAAATCTAAACGTTGTTTCCTGTTACTGATTGTTAAAAAATAATTAAGTCCTTATGCTTTTAGAAAGGAGAATAGAGGAGATAATGCTTGTTTCTACAATGCAAGGACTGTTGGAATGCGTGCAGGAAAAGAGTTACCAGGCTCTGTTTCATTTCCTGATAAAATAATCACCAGTACTTTTTAGGTACTTGACTTATCATTCCAGAGGACTGAATGAAAATGCTTTCAGGTTACATGCATCTCTCCTACGGATCATGAAACACTATACAAAGCACTTCAATCACTCATTAATTAAACTTTCTAATAGCCTGTATAAGCAAGATAAGAGGATGAGCTTTCAGTGGGAGGTAGGTGTTATGAAAGGCCCATCAGGTGTCTGTCTTGATCTCCAGACACATAAATACCATTAATATCTGGTCTTAAGTGACGTAAGAGAACAAGTACCATTGATTTTTCAATCACTTACTCAGGAAAACCCCACTCGGAATTGTTATCCTCGTTTTGTAGGTGGATAATTGGATTAGCACAATGATTAAATTCAACATAGTTCATGATAGCTTCTGGAAGCTAGAACAGTGAGGTTTTGGCCTGGCACTGGGTTTGTAAAATGCTGCTGAGCGTGTCCCCCAAGAATACACTTCCTTGGGACTTGGATATGGAATGTAGCCAGATTTGTATTTGGCATTGTTGCTGCATGGGGGAGTATTTTTTAAATAGTTGAATATACTGCAAGTGTGGCTTGAGTCCATTAATCTCTGGGCTTTAACTTAATTTTGTGTGAAGGGATTCCCAAACCTTTTCAGAATAACATAGCTTTCATAGAAAGTATATCCTTTTACCCTTCATCATCATCCTCATTCTTCCTCTTAGTACTTGTATGTAGTTTCTGTGGGATATCCAGCCATTGCAGATGTAGTAAAGTAAATTAGGAATGTCCTTAAGGTGTACTTATTTTTTCAAAATGAAATTTAGCAGTTTGAACGCTAGAGAAGCTGTGTGCACAGGTGAGCAAACAGCAAATCCGTGTCAAGTGCTCTAGAGATGAGCACTGAATTGAAGATCACTGCTGAACAACAGCAGTCCTCAAAGCATGAAGATGTCTTGTACGCTATTGGTCAGGTTCAAATTCGTTCTTAGTTTTCAGGTCTTCAGAAGTTAAATGGGAAACCTAAACAGTTTTGGCCTTGTTTCCAATACATTTTAGGGAACAGAAATGAAAGGTTTTAGACTTTATTTTTTTTTGATTGCTTCCTGCAAAAGCAAAATGACAAAGAGTAGCTATCAACTTTATGCGATCAAATCCCAGCATGAGGTGGTGTTAATCTGTAGCTAGCATACTTGATGATTAGTGAAATGAATATATGAACTGTATGCCAAATAAACAAACTGACTGTTGAAATCAAACGATATATTTCCTTCAAGAAAATCAGTTACTTTTTGGCACTCCAATTGATATAGCACTGCATGTTCTGATTTTAAAATAGTATTCCAAATAAGAGCTTACGTGATGTCAGTAAAATGGAGTTTATATCTGATATCATAGATTACTACACCCTAAGAAGTTTTTAAACACTGGAATATTTCTAAAATAGCAGAAGGAATGCAGTTCCTGAAACCTGCCTTTGTGGCCAAGAAATGCACAGACCACGCATACCATATTTTGTTCTCAGTGTGGGATATTACACATTTCCTCCCTTCATATTTATGGATTTAAATGACAGTTATACTTGAGATTGTGTTTGTATAACCTGTTACCTTGGAATGATTATTATGTGGAAGATCGGTATTTTTAAGTACTGAAATATTCACAGAAATAGGCCACTGAGACCACATAAAGAATATAAAGGAAGTATGTTCTTACTGCATGTGCATTACTGAACAACATTAAAGCAGGTAGACAAACTCAGGAGTAAACCACCCAAATTTATGTAAATTGAAGCCTACAGTAGTCTTTTGTAACCTTCAACTCCATCAATTTGATTGGGTTGCAGCCAAATTCATGGGTGGCAAAAACGGCTGTTGCTCCAGAGGAGATGCACTGTATCTGAACAACAGGGAATCTTACTTTCCTATTGAGATAAAAGTTTTACTTAGCTTCTTGGGCTTTATAGCATTTGACGTAAGTATTTGTGAAGTATTTTCTATATTCAGGTATCTCATGTACACCTATGAATATTATCCTTTGCATGCACCATTGTTAGTAAGAATTGTTCAGAGATTACATACTTAATATTCCAGTAGCCTCTTTTGGAAAACACGTTTTTTGAAGTGAGCCTTGCTTCAAAAAGCAAAATGTATTTGCTGAGTATTTGTTGTCTGTACCTGACACATGGTACTTTGAAATGCACACAGCTATACAATGTTCTTGTCACAGTCATTTCCTGTTCGGTTTCTTCACATGGCGGTCTTAAATGAAAAAATCTCAAATCCATCACAAAGCTTTTTTCAGGGTTTATATGATTAAAAAAGGATTTATGTGTAGTGTTATTAGTACAAAGTATAGAAATAGAACATACTGCATTGTAAGGGAAAAGATTGTTAAGTAAAGAATGGATTGCGATCTAAGTTAAGTACCTGAGTGGCTGCAGACTTTTACCAAGTTTTCTGTCTACGTTCTTACTAGCAAAGAAACAAAACCTCATGGTACTATACTGTAACACACAGCGATTGTCAAAACACAAGAGAGTCATATTTCTTACAAATATATTCCCCATCGAATGCTGGAGAAGGATAAAGCTTGCATCAAAATAACAGTATTTTTTAGTAACGAGATTAGAATGTTAATTACATAACACTGATACATAGCATCAAGTTTGGATTTTTTAAAAAATGAAATTAGTAATGATCAGCCTATTAAGTGAGGATGGACCAGTGTTTCTTCTGAAGGTTGTATCATCTTTTTTGCCTAAAAGTATGTTTTGATATAGTTCATAATAAAACACTATAAAAGCACAGATTACCACTGAACATTTCATTCTTGTCAGGAAAGCATCTCCTGCAAAATACTTACAAATGAGCTTCTTACTTCTCAAGTCTTGACTGAAATGCATTATGCAGAAATCTGACAACTGTTCAGTACAATTTGCAAGCTGCAGAGAATTCAAAATAGTCTTCGATGTCTAGGCAGAAATTCACTGTACGGCAGGGAGTTTAGGTAGGTTCTCTGCATTTTATCAGCCTATGTTGTGTTAATTAAGATGTGGTAGGTATCTCAGGATTATCCTTTGACAGCTAAGAGTTTTTGCTCCAGGTTAATAAGCCTGATTTTTTTTACCCCTCTCTTCCATTTTTCCCCTTCATAAAAATCCAATAGGCTGTTAAGTCTTTTATTACTTTTCTTGAAGGAGCCTTCTTTTGGATAGAGATGTATTGGCACTGATGCATTCTTCAACTTCATGCATCGTAACTGAACCATGTGATCTGACTAGGTTCTACTACATAGCAGAAGCATTTAATGTAATAGTATCTCACAGCAGATATAAAATAAATACCTGATATGAGGACCACAGAAACTGTCCTCATAAGCAATCAATCAGTATTGCATTTGAACATACACTGATGAAAGCTAAATTGAAACAACCAAAAAGTTAGCAAAAAATAGCAGAAAATAATAAAAAATAATTGAAACAGTAGTGATGTTTATTTGTACTTGCTATCAGACGAATGATTATCAAAAAGCAAGAAGAAACTGTAGTAAATCAAACGCTAATAAAGGAAAACTATATTATACTTTAAAAATTCAAAATGTCATCTTAAATTCAAAATAAACAGGCCAAAAGAGCGGAGAGGGGAGGAAATTAAGTGCTCTGCATACCAAAAATGGATCAAGCCGCTGAATTTTTCTGAGGAAGCACTTGATCAGGTGTAATGCAGGTACCTTTTTCCCCTTCTTTATTCTTCTTCTATATACATATACTTTTAAAGTGCAACTTATCTTAAGAAGAAAATGTCTATAAATTGCTAAAAACCTCTAAGATAAAACCAAATATATCAGTATGCAGAATCTGAACCATTCTGATTTCTAGAACTTAAGCAAAGGGACTATTCAGAAGAACCCCTGAGAGAAGGAAAAACCATATGTTCATGTTGTAATGGATCATATCTGAAAAGTGAAAGGTACGTTCTGAGCTTCTGGGACTTCTTGTGTTCAATTTTTAAAACCACATTTTCAGGGATTTTAGAGTAAACAATACTGACTTGCATAGCTGCCTCGACTTGGGAAGTGAGGGAAGGTATGAAGGTGCTTATTTTTTTACAGGAAATAAATGGAGCTCTACAGTATCAGAAAACTAATAGACATAACAATAATAAACAGAAAAATAACAGACATAATAATAAGCAAACATCCTGAATTGCAGTATTGGTTAGAAATTGTGTGGTTTTGAGAAATCAGCTATGAGTTTTTTACCTTCAAATGAAATAATGGAAGTATAAGCAGGAGAGGGGATGATTGTCATTTATCTTGCTTTAAGATAAATATATTCATTTATATGAATGGATATTCTATGTATCCATTTATTGTAAACTGAGAAGTGTTACTGAAGGAGACCACATCTTCTTTTACGACCTGACATTATCATAGGCTGACAGCATGTTAACAAATCCATTGTTTTTTGAAAACTGTTAATGTTTTGTATACTTTTTGCAGTTGTTTCTGATGGGGGGGGGAGCGTGACTATAGAAATATTACATGTGTTAAAATAGTCAGTAAAGGCATAGTAAATACAAATATTACAATTTGTAACATGACTTAGAAAAAAAGAGTTAATATACCATTGTTTTATTTAGGGAATATGTGATTATTTTGTGTGTTCAGGAGGTTTGTTAAGATAATCAATGTAGATCACAGCACTTTTGTGTGATAAGGGAAGAGAAGCATGTCCACAGGCCAGAGGCAGATACAAACAAGCAGACATTTCTAAAACTGTTTTCAAGACGCTTTTATGTTTTTGCTAATCTGATTAGGAAAAATCTGAGTAGAATATCAGCAGACTTAATATAAAGGTATTTGTGCTGAGGGATAAATAGAATTTTCTACCAAATTTCCTCATCTGCCCTTTTCTTTCTACGCTGCAAGCAATGCCATTTTCAAAGGCATTTTCATATTCACTTGTCCTTCCCTTTACCAGTATTGGGTTTCTTCCCAAAATTTCAGCACATTCTCTTTTCCTTCACCCTTGAGCTGTACATATGATTGGATTCATGCTTATGTTCGGGGGGAAGTGATAAACTGTTGCAAACTTCAACTTCTGTATTATCTAGAGTAAAAATATGAAGGAAAAACTTAGGTGTCTAGTTGGCGCAATTTACTATTTAGTCCTATGAGTTTTTGTTTGGTTGATCATTTGTTTCTTTATGGTCATTGATAAGAGTATTTTACCCTAAATGTAAAAAAACCAAACAAAATGTCCAACCAGATATGATTGTCCTTTTCCTTGCCATTTTTGATAGTTCCTGTAACTGTATGGATAATTCTGTAGAATTTTATATACATTTTCCAAAGATACTGTTAACATTCCAGGTTATAATTGGTGGTGAATCAGTCCCTCAAGTAATACAATGTCATAATGCTTGCAAATGGTAAGTTTTATTATAGTCTTGCATTCCCTCCTTCAGAATTTCACAGTTGTAATTATGGTTGGCAATAGGTGAAACTTCATAGATTTCTGTAGATTTATAAACTCTTGCTCTAACAGTTCCATTTCCAGAAATTTCTAGGATTTCTTTCATATTTTCTGCAGTGTTTCATAAATCTTTGACTGACTAAATGTTGCATAAAAAAGTTAACTAAAGCAGTAATAGAAGATTGAGCTCTGACTAAAATAAATACTTGAAGAAATTTATTTGGCTTAAAACTCATCAACTATACTGAGATCCACCCCTACCCCCCCAAAAAAAAAAAAAATTAACAATAAAAAGGCTTTTAGACTTGAAAATGTTTTGCTTTTATCCTTATGTCTTATTTTTCACCTGTCCAACCCTGAAACAGAAAATGCAGCATAATGGATGGAGACTTAAAAAAGAAAAGGATGACCTACGCGGATATAATGCTTTCTCTCATCTTTTGTACGAGTCTCCCCTTTTGTCAAGTTTTCTGAGCAAAGCTCTTTAATCATAACTAGCTTCTTAAACCAAGCTGGGCTTGAACTTGGATACATTTCAAAATAATTTTAATAAATCTCAACAAATGCTACTTGCTGAATATTGTCATTTTCATATGTGCTTTAGACTTTCTGAAGATGTAAAATCATTTAGATGTAATCCTTATCAGTCTTTGAAGTGAGCATTCATTATATCTGGCAATAATTGTTTTGCAGAAAATTGGGAAAACAGCTTGGATCTATTGAATATTTTATGATTCAGTCCCGCTTCATGAGTAAGCCTTACCAACTGCTTTGTTTCTACCATGAAAGCTTTATGTGTATGAGGGAGTGTGTATACACACACACATGTATATTAAATATATATATGGGGCTGTTCTTGTTAGTATACATACACAAAAATGTATATAAGTATATGCTGTATTTCTTTTCTGTTTGTTCTGAAAGCTTTGTAGTGTTGAATTAGGTAAGCTTGAATAGAAACATATTGGGACAGCAGTAATTCAGGATATTCCTTTTGAACAGGCAAAGGAGTAAGAAAAGAAGGCAAAAATGTTGTGCCATAGCCTTCAAAAATGTTCTGTGCTTCAAAGAAAAATACACTTATCTAGCTATTATGAGACTGAACTTGTGATGACAAGCGTGACAAGTCAGAATATTGATTACTGTAGCTCAAGTCAGTCTAGTCTTCCTTCTACAGTGATTTTTCTATACTATTGCAATGCAAATGTACATCTGATAATGTTACTGTATTATATTCTGGAGCAAATTAAAACTGCCAGCAATTGTTCCAGTATTTACAAGAAATTGCTTCATACTTGTGCAAATCTTTCCAGGTTATAAAAATTTGTCAGATTCTGAAAGGGTATTCTATAATGTTATGTCATACCTAATGTTTTTAACTGAATATGCTTTTTCAACATTATTGGATCATAGTAATAAGAATGAGCCACATTCTGTCACTTTTATGCACACTAAATAGAAAATAACTTGGTTTTAATGGGATTATTGCCAGACCAATGGAAGTTTCTAAGGATTATCAGTAAAATTGCAAAGGAAGAGGCTGCAGCACCGACATGGTAATGACTATTTCTGTTTCTAACAGTGATTAAAAATATTTTCCCTAAAATTTTGTATGATTAATCTTAGCTGAGTGTATGTGTGTGCTTTTTGATTTGTATTTAGGGAGTTAAAATACAGAGCTAGATAGATGGTGTGCTACTACTATACTGTCAGAAATGCCCAAATAGAATGTCCAAAGATAGTCTGTGAAACAGCCATATGGCCAGGAGCTGAAACACATTAATTGCTATTCCAGAATAATTGGGATGTAACCTTTTCCTTCCCTACTTCGCTTTTCCATTTGCAATATAGGGCAGTATTATTAAAGCATTTGATAGGATTTTTCTTCAAATATGTTAGATTCTGCTCTAAGTGGCATCTCATTTTCATAGCATGTACATTGCTGTGGTTTCCAGTAACACAGAAAAATGCAGTTTCATCTCATCTCTATGACTACATGATGCATGGTGTTATGCAACATGACTTCTAGAAAATTGTAAGAGGTGGGCTTTTTTTTTTAACTTTTTTCATTTTATCAAGGTAAATAAATCCTGTTTTTCAGTCTCAGGAGGAAGCAAAATACTGAAAATAATAGTATCGGGCTACGTGGTTCTTTGTGTGTATTATGTAAAATATTTCATAAATGCTTTAACTAACTGGCAAATTGAAGTACTGGAGCCGTGCATATAAGCTACTTGAAAAGGGATTCCTTACCCAGGCCTTGCTATACACATATCACCCCTGATAGCTACTGTATAGAAGGGGTTAACACCTGTTGTCCATGTCTTTTTTCACTTCCATTTCTTCTTTCCTAAAAACCCCGGTTATTTACTTTATCCTGTTTTCTTCTTTGATGCTAAGGAAATTAACAACTTAGAGCACTTAAGGTCTTATTGAATGACCTTTGTATACTTGCAAAGTTGGAACAAACCAAGTAACATCACCATAGAATTAAACTAAACTTTTAAACCACTTGAAAGGTCATGGAGATCATAAAATGCTTACACACTTGAGTCTTTGTTTGGTGAATGAAAAGAAGATGATGTCTGTGACACTTAGAACTGATTGTCATGGGTGAAGAAGAAAAACAAAAGGATAAAAATAGGGACAGTGGGACAGTTGACTGCCTAAAGGGCAGAAGTTGCTGAGCAATTCATCAGCACCTGATTTATGAGAGTTCCAAGCTCAAAAAATATTGTATGGGTGCTTCAGAAATAGAGCTATTTTTTTCTTCATAATAAGTGTGACATGGATTGTGGCAATGAAGACTTTCTACTCCCTCCTTCCATCTGTGTTCTATATCCATCTGTCATACTTTATCCCTGTTTAGATTGAAAATGTTCTGCATTTGTGGCAGTGTTTGTATTTACAAACCAACCAACCAATAGGCTGAATGTGACAGAAGCTGTGAGACCTATTGATATAATCACTTGGCAATAGGACCCCTGCTGCAAGTAAGGGGCCATTTTTGTTATTGGAGTTGCTAAATTTTAGCATTAACGCTTATCACATTATAGCTAAGAAAAAAACATGGTTGTACTCTACTGTCCTTAGGACACACGACCACACAACTCCTGAATAATAACAGATCATGTAAAGGGTGGCTGGAAACAACTGGCATCTGAGTGCATAGAATGATAATACTGCCTAAAATACAAGTCTCAGGCCAATCAATAAATAGATTATTTTTTTTTCCTCAGATGACAAAACCAAATGTCTAATTGTTACTGTATAAACAAGCTCTACAGTCTTTGCTGAGTCTTTAGTTTGTTACAAACTGGATATGTACAGAAGGGAAAAAAAAAAGAAAATTATTTATCACTCCTAGTTCAAATTTTTATTCAGTACCATCTTGAATATTATTACAAAGGTCAGATAAGAACCATGGTTTTACTTCTCTGAGAGGCTCTTTATCCCACATACTTAAGGATTTTAAATTAAAATGACATGTTTATTTTAGATCTAAAAATGCTATTCCAGAGTATACTGTTAATTTAGCCACTTAACTACATGACAGCACTTTCTAAGTAAGCACTGTTCCTTTTTCCTAGAGAGATACGTATTTAATATCAACAGTAATTTAGATATATACTTACTGGAATTATGACTCATGAACAGGTTGGAAATGTAAATAAATAAATTAGGAAAAAATAGCTCAGAATTATACTTACTATATTTGTAAAAAGAGTATGATTACATCAGTAGAGCAGCAGAGGTCACCATGGTTATTACATGACTTCATTCTGAAATGGCACTTTTTTTTTTCTTTTTTTTTTTTTTTTAAGTTCTGGTTTCTAGTATCTGAACTTTCAACTAGAAAGACTGTAGCCTAATACTATTAGATAAGAGAAGCATTCTCATACAACTAAGACAGTAGTTTTTACCATTGTGAAAGAAAGAAGCTCCTTGACAATGTTAGACGATTCAATGGAGATCTTACCCCTTTATTCACTGCTATTCTTTTCTGTGTGCCCGTACAAGTGTTTCATGCTGTCACATGTGGAGCTGGGCTGAGAATTGATCTGACTAAAGATTTTGTGTAGGGAAAAAAAGGGAAGAGAAATGGGGGGGGTAATTTTCAGTGAATTACTTTCTTGATTTTTCACTGTATAACCACACAAATAGCTATGCTGTCATAATGGGAAAAAATGTGGTGCAGCACTGTATATGAATTGATAGATCATTAAGCAGGTGGATAGCAAGGAATGCTAAACCTGTCATTGCTTCTAAAGCAATACATATATGTTTATCCCCTCACTTCTGTCATTGTGGTAGAGATTTTTTTTTTTTTTCCTGATAACTATGGTAAGACGAACTCTGGAAAAGTCCCATAAAGCAAGAGTTAAAATATAGACCAGGCAGAGCAATGACCAGCTAATGCTAGTGCTGGCAGACCAAGAAGAAACTGCATCAAAACTTGATCTGCAGCATCACTGCACCTTATACGAAGAGGCAGTTACTCCAAAGAAGTAGCTATTTCCCTGCTGATCCTGTTGTCAGATGACAGAATAATATGTTATGAACATTTTAAAAAAAACTCAACTGGAAAAGAGACTATAACTTCAGGAAAAATGCTAAATACTTATCATCTATTTATTTAGACATAAATGAAATTGTTCCTGTTCACTGACATAATGAAGCTTATTATTTTCTTTAGAGAGGTCCACTTATGAAAAAATATGGTATTTTTGCATAGTAAATGAAGTGCCAATGTGTTTCACTTCATTTGAGCAATCATAAACTGTCATATTAATTCCAGAGCATAATCTTTATTTTAAAATCTGTATCATGATTTTATCATGACAAAATAAGCAATCTCTAGCCATGCTATTCATCTAATCTGAATGGCACGCGAGGTTAATTTCCCGTGGGATCTGTGTGAAGCATGTTTATGCCCCCCTAGCAATCTGCATTCAGCACAGTGCTTCCACCACCATCAATACCACCAAAAGTAACACCTTTTGATAAATTAATGGTTGGGATTCACTTTGTCTTTTTTTTTATAACAAAAATCTACAACAGTGTATATAAATGGAAATGTTTCAGCCATTTAAAATTTTTTGATGGCTTCCATTCAAAATCAGAGCATAAAAAGAATGTGTCTTATGAAAAGAGGGGACAAAATTTTGAGAGATTCAGGATTTTAAATGAATGAAACTTCAGTTTATGTTTCTGTAATAACAAATAGCACTGATAGTGCTAGAATAGCTAGAAACAGTTAATCTAGTTTTTGAGCACAGGAAATGTGCAGTCTTGGGGATACTGCTCTACCTTGGGTTCTACTATAAGAAGTAAATAGCAATCTGAGGAATAATACTGCACCCTAAATTCCATTAAAAACTGACTGCCAGAGGTGATCAGTATGGGGATCATCTCTGTACATATAGTGCTGACCATTGCCGGAACTAGTCTAATAGAGTATTGCATCAGTAACCGGTAGCTTTCACATGTTCTTCCAGTATCTATTTCATAACCACAACCATAATTCCATTGCAATGTTTTGGTTTTTTCTTCTACAAATAAAAATTCTAATTATCACAGTATTTTATTCTGGTCTTTCCCCCATCTCTCTCATTCATTTCTTCCTTAGTTTATTTTGTTCTTAGTCATTTCTGTCTCTGAAATTGTTCTACTTTCCAAGCTGATCTGCAAAAAAGTATCTCTTAAGATACACGCTAATTAATATGGATGAGCTTGGTGACCACAGCTTAAATTTCAAATAGCAACATGCAGATTTAAGTATTTTCTGTTCTATGTAAGAACTATGTGATTTTGGTGAGCTTCAGTAGCATACAGGATTTCTCTTTTAATAACTTTGTGTAGGAGAACTACAGTACCTCAACCGTCTGCTTTATGCTGAACTCTCTGAAGCAGCCAATTTTGTCTTCCAGAACGTGGCTGCCGCACATGCTGGGTGCTGATTGCAAGTATTATCTTAAGAGAATCACTTCTCAATATTTAAGAAAATTACTTTTCTTTTAAAGGCATTCTTTTGTGCTCTTATACTCCTGCTGGCTTCATCACATCAAGAGGGAACTGACAAATGGCATCATTCGATTCCAGGGCTGCCTTTGCTGCTGCACTGTGTTTATCAAACAAATTGGGAGGAAGAAGAGGACTATGAAAAATCAACAACCTGCAGCTTCTCAAGAAAAAAAGTATGTCTACGGTGTAACTTGGCAAGAAAAAGAAAACCTGTCCTATTGAGTGGTTTGTCTGTGTAACAAGATGGGAGTAGTTTTTGAGAAGGACCTGAAACAAAGATTCATAGCCTCATAGCCTTTGGACACCCTAATGTCCTGCTTTACAGAGAATTCATGAAAAATCAAACACAGGTAGGAGCCCTGAAAGAAAGAGCGTAAACAGAATATCTGCTATTGGGCATTTTTCCTTACCTTTTGTATTAGCAGGCATATGATATGAAAGTTCAATGATGACTGTGCTAAACAGCCAGTATTAGAGGTCTAGAAGATCTAGTGGTTTTATGTGCAAACAACCTGAACTCACCTTACGTTCCTGAGTACCTGCTGCTATGCCACACTAAATCCTTTTTAAGCCTGATCTTCTTTCTTCACTTCTATTCCTTATAATACATTGTAGATCACCATAATCTCTGCTCTGTTACAAGAACACAGAACCACTTCACTCAACTAATATAATTGTAAACTATTATAAATTAAATAAATGCCAACTTTCAAAATACTTTGTCTTCTCGTTATGCTTCTGTGTTCCTATCTTTTTTCCTCATTAGTAGTCTTGCACACATTCCCGTTCATTTCTAAATTCATCCTTCTGTCCGTCAAGCACAGGCCATAATGCTGTTTCAGATCCTAAAACAGCAACTGTACTTAAACACCAAAAACATGAATCCCATTAGCTGCATGAAAGAAGCAGGAAAATTATTTCCCGTGAGATAAGGTTTGTGCAGAGAGGTAATATGTTTTCTTAGACAAATTGCTGTAGCTGCAAATCATTTTCATATGTACTCCTCTTCACAGCTGCCTGGTCAAGGTACTAAAAAAAAAGAATGCAGGAAATAAAAATATATTTTTGAAAATCCAAGGTACATTTAAATAAGGACCAGAGAAATGTGAGTACATATAAATAAGAAGCAGAGAAATGCTATTAAAAATACTGCTGTTGTAACTAGTGCCTCGTGTTTTATCCTAGTATCTCCCTGGTTCCTCCAGTCATATTAAGTTCCTCTGGTCATACACAGTTCTCATACCACAGTAGTAGCACAGTCTGCTCAGGGATCAAGAGATCATTCCCTGTATTGTAGTCTGATCTTTCATGGTTTATAAAAATCTTTTTAATTGAGCTATATTTCAGTGATTAATGCATTTATCCTTCCCTTCACAGCGGCTGCTGCTATTGTAACATATGGTTTGCCTGTCTGCCTTTTGCTATACATATTTGCTTTCCAATTGCCCTGAAGATTTCAAAATAAATTCAGTACTGCATAGCAAAATACTCCTTCATCCCAACGTGAAAAAATCTTGTGATTTATAGTTTATAGTTCACTTGTATATAGGTGTTTTACATCCTGAAGGAGCAAGAAATGGTTTTAGTGCAATGGTATTAAGCTGTATTTGTGAGGTTTTCCATTGTTTTTCTCTTACCTTCTCTATGGCTGATACATTTATAGACATTTTGCACAGATATTTCTTCCTCTAGCTAGTAATTCCCCTAAAGAATTTTACCAATACTTCTATTTGTTTCTATCACCCATTTTTTTCTGGGAGTTCTGAACCTGCTCCTCAACATTTCTATATGGCTTCAGCATAGACGATTGTTTTGTTCTGCCTTTTTTCACATCTGCCAAAAGAACACTGTGCTACGCAATGCTAATAGATTGACAGGAACGTACATGTTTCATAATTTTTAAAGGTAGGGAAGGATAGAGCAACAGCTGTTCATAGCCTTCATTTTTGCTTCCTATGTTTTGAAGTTTCTGTCATTTTTCAGTAACTTCAAATAAGTTTTCTTCCTAAGATTAAGTCTAAATTATAAAGAAAAAAAAGTATGTGGAAATTAAAGTTACTATGGTATATTTAATCCATAATCAGAATTGGTTGGAAACAAAGTTATAAGTTATTTCCACTAATCTTTAAAGTTTGATGTTTTCCTGTATTTTTCCTTTTTTTAAAAAAATTTCTTTTTTTATTTGTCTCCCCCAATAAAGTCAATTAAACAATGAGAAAGCCCACATAAATCAAAAAAGGAGATTAGGCATAGTCACACATATGGATTTTTCCCCTCTAAACAATACTTTATCAAGTGGTAACGGGAAAAAAATAATCCTTGAATTTGCAAGAACTATGTTATGAGAGCCACCTTCTCCCTCATTGCACAGTCACACCTCAGGCATATTCAGGCTTGCAGATTGCATATGCTGAGATTTGCTGTCCACTAGAAATAGATGTGCCAGACTGACAAGGAGGAATTTCTGTACATTAGCAGCCATTTCGTACCTATTTGTAGGGAAATGTTATATAATGTCAAGCTGACAATTAGAAAACATTTCTCCCTCTCTATTTTAACTTCTGAGCAATCTCCTTTTTTCTTTTTTTTCAGTATAGCTTAATAAAGAAATAAAAAGTAATCAGTTCAATGTGGACCTCCATTATTGTTATATACATAAATTCTGCTGTTACAATACGTGTGTTTCTGTTACTGAAATCACAAAGTGCTCTCAGTCAGAAAGATAATCAACAAACTATACTACTGGAATACAGTGTAAAAGTGGGATTGGAGCACTGAAGAAAGCAGAAACTCATAGGGGCTGAAATGCAAAAAAAGACAATATTGAGTAGATCCCTGGATCTAAATGTCCCTAACAAAGGCAGGCATTTCATCTGTGATCATCAATACTGAAGTAGGCTTTTTAAAAGCACATTTCAAGTTCTGAGAACTTATTCACTAGATGCTTCTGTAGACAGAGGAAAACAATGTCCTGAGAATCAACCAGATAGAAAGATACATTTACAGTTACATTTATGCTAGTAAATTAAACAGGCTCAGGAAGTACTTCTTGGCACTTTATCCCATGGTACTCTGCCAAGCAGGTCCCTGAAGAGACCAAAGTCTGCTCTCCTGATCAGGAGTGAGTTCAGGATAGCGAGCTTACTGTGTACCCTCCTCACTGCCCTAAGGATCTTGAACTCTGCCATCTCATGGTCACTACAGCCAAGGCTGCCCTTGAGCTTCACATTCCCTACAAGCCCCTCCTTGTTGGTGAGAACAAGGTCCAGCATGACATCTCTCCTCATTGGCTCCTCTATCACTTGGAGAAGGAAGTTATCATTGATGCATTCCAGGAACCTCCTGGATTGCTTATGCTCTGCTGTAACGGATATCAGGGTGGTTGAAGTCCTCCATGCAGACCAGGGCTTGTGAATGTGAGGCTGCTCCTATTTGTCTACAGAGGGCCTCATCCACTCAATCTTCCTGGTCAGGTGGCCTGTAGCAGACCCTCATTTGTAACATCACCTGTCCCTGCCCTCCCTTTAATCCTAACCCATAAACTCTCAGTCGGCTTCTCAGCCATCCCCAGGCAGTGTCATGCACTCAAGCGCCTCCTTCACACAGAGGGTGACACCCCCTCCTCATCTCCCCTGCCTGTCCTTCCTGAAGAGCCTGTGTCCTTCCATTCCAACACTTCACTCATAGGAGCCATCCCACCATCTCTCTGTTATGCCAATAAGGCAGGTTTGCACACATCTCTAATTCCTGTTTATTTCCCATGATGTGTGTTTGCATAGAGCCATTTGCGTTGGGCCCCAGGTGTAGCTAATTTAATGGCTGGAGTGGCTGGTATTTCTTTGTGCTGCTCTCCAGGTACTCTCCTGTTGACCTGTGATGCTTCTTCTCCAAGCTCTGGGCATCTATTACTGGCACTGGCATCATACTGGTAGAAATGGGATGGATTGAGGTTCCCCTCCCTTGGAAACTCTAGTTTAAAGCCCTCTTCACGAGCTCGGCAAGCCTCTGACTGAAGATACTCTTCCCCTTCTTTGCCCAGTAGACCCTACCAGGCCCTAATATACCAGGTTTCTCACAGCGAGTCCCATGGTACAAGTAGTCAAACCCCTGGCTGTGGCACAAGTCCTGTAGCCATTTGTTGATTTGCTAGATCCAGTTGGCCCTATCAACCCCCTTCCCTTTGACTGGAAGGACTGATGAAAAACTACCTGTACCCCAGAGTCCCTGACTGCTGCTCCCAGGGCTCTGTAATCCTTGTTGATACTCCTCAGGCTGCTCCTGCTGTATCACTAGTGCCCACGTGAAACAACATATAAAAATATTAAAGATTATTAAAATATAAAAATATTAAAAAATAAATAAACAATAAATACTAAAGAATAAAAATACCAAAGAATAATTATAAAGAATATATAAAAATATTAAAATACCAGAACATAAATGTATTATTCAGAATGGCACGTGCCATTAGTTATTCTGTGTTACAACACTGACAATAGTATCGATTACAAAAGTAAAATCCAGCAGTTATGAGATTATTTTGTAAGTTATCACTACAATACTAAGAAAATGTGACAATGAAGTTAAGACTACTTCAATGAAGATTATGGAGTATACCACAACTGATCAGCTACTGAAATGTAGAATTCCTTAATATCTGTCTTTAGGTTCTACATGAAGCAAAAAAATACATTGGTACAGACAGATAGAAATCTAACATTCTTGTGTTCTCTAGGTATTTTTTACATAGTATAACTTGGTGTGTAACAAATACATTTAAAATTAATTTTAAAGGAATGTTGGGATGGAATAAAATATTGTGTAACTACAGTCATGAACCTCAAAAGTGGGAAAAGTGATGTTTTAGTCATAGTCAAGCATGGCTCATAGTATTAATATTTTTTTCTTAAAGTTTCTGGGACTTTGTAGTGAAGTTAAAGATTGAGAGAACCTGAGCCTTTGTATCATGGTTTTTCACTGAGGAGCTTGTGGAGGGTTTTTTGTTTTCATGCAAAAATACCAAGGAAGAGTACTAGTGTATGTGTAAAAGCACCTATAAAACCACCTTGTAAATTGTCTACAGTAATATATAAAGGAAATCAAACTTAATTACCCATAATTTTATGCTTTGTGTAATCCTATGGAGTATTATGAAGTGGATGTAAAGTGTTACCCTCTCAAAACAGTAGTTCTATAAATCCACTTCAGCATGTCTATATGGAGTAACAGATGGAAGACTATCAAGTCCTCATTTTAATTGTAGCAGTTGTGTGAGCCTTATGCCTTCTATGTAATGTCAGTTATTAGCTGGTAGTGAGCACTAGTGTGAGCTGGATTGGCCACCCACGGTCAAGCATATTATATTTCTTGCTGTTCTGTTGGACATGCAGTTCCTCAACAGAATCCACAACTAGTGCAAAAGCAGGGAAGCATCTGCAGGTTCATTATCAGTCATGCTCTACTACTTTGTATATATCCACTTTTGGTTTTGAAGCAGTCATACAAGGCTACTGCTTTTCACTCGTTCCTTAATTTATTTGATCTAGTGGGGAGCTATTAACTGTAGAAATTTGATTCCATTTTGGGACTACTTTTGTGGATCAAGTTTCTAGCTCCACCAAACTTAAGTAGTTTAGTTCCTGCCCAAGTGCTTCCACCATGTGAATGTGATAAAGGCAGTAACTCTGGCTTCAGTACCCAGCTGTTTAAAATTGGAGGACATTATTATGGAATAGCTGCCCTGTAACTCTGCTGAGAAAAAGGTGATGTACTGGGGGTGAACAGTCCTATTAGCCTGATTTTGTTTGCACCTACCAGCTTCACTGTAGTGGTTGAAATTGTAAGTAGGGAAGGAGATCTCAGTTTCCTGCAACTGGAGAATTGAGAGAGGAACCTCAGCCACCTTCAAATGAAATACCTCATGTTGATGCTTGTAAGTAAAATCTTAGTATTTAGATTTACTTTTCAGAATTTAGGTTGGCATTTGAAACTTAGGCCGTACTGAAAAGTCAGTTGGACTTTAGCTCTGAATTGTCTAAAATGATTTTAAAAAATTAACCAGCATCTAAGAGTTACTAGTCAGTGTTTATTTAGTAGTGGCTCCAGTATAGCCACATTTACTATAGTGGTAGCAGTAATACTGTGTTTCCAGAAAACATATCCAACCAGGTAAATAAAGAACCACTGATAAAATTTTAGGTCTTACAAATATTAAACCTAATTCAAGATATTTTAAGCTAGCTTTACTAAATACTGTTAGGGGCCACTGGAGTTTGAATTTTTCTAAGAAAAAATTTTAAGTCTCTGAAATATATTGTACTATTGATGTAAGAACCTATTAATGGCCCTATTTTGAGATGTGGCAGCTGAAGAACTTCTGTGAGCTAGGTATTTTTACTATTAAATAATTTTGCTACTTTTGCTCTATGTGCAAGAATAAAATTAACTGCATGTGCTACAGTAGCTTTATTTCTATCCTGAATAGATTAGCAGTGCAGTACATAATAAATTGCTTAAATTATGCAGTTACTAAATTTCTAAAAAAGAATATATTTTGTTTGTTTTTGCATAATTATGCATTTCCACAATAGCATATTGTGCGTTCATGTATATCCAAGTAACATTTTTCCATCCGCTGTAAAGCACGTGTCACTTAGATTAAAAATAAATAAATCATACTAATGATTTTAAAAACCAAAGACATTGGTGATTTGTCATGAGGAAACTAACATTTGGTGGAAACTATTTTATGATTCATTTTGACAGATCTGTAGGCAGATATCTGAACTTATAAAGCAGAAACAGAACAGTCCTATAAATTATTGACTGACAGGTGCAACACCTCCGTGTACTGAACTAATAGGACCTCATTCTGAAATCAACAGAAAAAATATTTTTTTTTCGATTATTTTGTTTGCTTGTTTTGGGTCAAGTGCTCACCCCAAGTCTAATAAGTCATTATGTTAAATGCAACTTTTTTTTTTTTTTGGAACCTTCAGTGTAAATCATGCAGAATTTAGGGTTGGTTTTTTTTTTTTCTTTTCTTCCAGAGATATCGGTGTACTCCATATGAAAGTAGTTTTCTTGCACAGTTCCATTAATTTTTTTTCCTTCTGGACCTTACCAGTTGGGAAGAACTTGCACAATGACAGTAACTTTCTGATTTGAACTTTGCTGAGAATAGGGTATTATTATCAATAAAGAGCCCTATTATCCATTATGACTTATTTTCTTTTCTAAAAAAGAAATATATCACTTAAACCCTTTCCTTGAATGTTATTTAAACAACATATCTTGGTAATATCTTATAGTAGTGAGTTCTACTAGAGAATTATAACTAACTTTAAAAGTGCTTGTGAATGGAATAATCACTTAAACTTTATCAAGGAGATTACCATCACACTTATTTGCTTTATACTGCCGCAAAGGATAAACAGAATTACTGATTCCATTTCTTGATAGTAGTCTAATCTAGCATAATCTTACGTATTTCTGTTTTTTACCATCAAAACGCAGGGGCTGACCAGCGTGATCATCTCTTATTTCTGCTTCAGAAGCTCCCAATATTTTAATAATTTTCATGTCTTTGTGTTTTTTCTATTTGTGCTGTATTTTTGTGAGAAAGTAATTCAGGCTTTCATACACAAATATAATACCAAAATTATTTTTTACAATTAATTTCTAACTTCTATTTTTTAATTAAAAAGTAGACTGTTATATCATGTTCTTGATTTGGCTTCTGTAATAGAAAATGAAAGCTGGAAGCAACTCTGCCACTAAGGAAGCACAGATGAATACATCAGGCCCAGGTTCAACGGATTAAAGCTAAAATGCAGTTTCCTCAGGTTTTAAAGCACACACCTGCCATTGCTTCCTCTCAATTATGCAGCAGCCATGACTGAGCTCCATTTCTATTTGTATTTCTGTTTTTAAAAAAATGAAGCACTAAACAGCATACATCTTCACCAAAATATGACAGGGAGCTAGCTGCTGCTGAAGTGTTATTACCACAGGTAAGAAGAGAAGAGAGCTGGGAAGTATAAAGGGAGGCATGGGAACAGAAGACAATCAGTAACATTATATGTTTTCTAATGTTATTTTGAATTATTTATACATAGAATAACTAAACAGAAAAATTATAATAAGAGTATGTTTTACACTTTTGTGTTTCCAAAATCAATATAACATAGTCTGAGGAAAACAGCAGACTCTAAAAATCTATATTTCATATGTACTTAAATTGTTTAAAGCCTAACTTACTCTAATGTAAATAAAAAAAATATCATGTCATTAATTTCAGTGGGGTCTTCATGGCTCCTGATATGTGATATAAGCAGAATATACTTATATGAATATGCTGCATTTTAAGGCAGAAAACTTCTCAGAAAACAAACAGACAGTTTCAGAAAAACAAACAAAAGTATGGTAGCCAAATATATAGCTGAAGGTAGAAACTGTTGAAAAGTATAAATCTTAGATGTAGCATCACATGACACATATTATAAATACTGGTTTAAGTTTTACAACAGACTGCTTCCTTCTAACAGTTGGCTGAAAGACATGGCTAGTAATGCATTGGAACCTCTTATAACAAAAACAAAAGAAAAGTGCTAGTTTACTCACATGATCTGGCTTTTTTCTTTTTATGCGTAATGGTGCCCACCTGCATCATGACAGCAAAGACAACACATGTTCCTGTGATTAGACAGAAATGAGAACTTTTATCATCTGCAAAAAAGTCAGTCTTAAGCACATACTACTGTTATTATTCCAGCATTGTCTTGAATGTAGGGAATGAATATTATTGAAGGTTTTGGATTATGTGACCCTGAGGTTGTTTGCATGGATGTTGTTTCTACTAATACAATAAGTAGATTAGCTGTAAAATTCTGATTATTGTTTTCCCTTTTATTTGAAGTGCACATTTTCCTAACGACTCTTTTTGAGCACAATTTGGCAAAATATTTTTTTTTCGCAAAACTCTACACCAAATGGTCTTGTCCATAGTGGGTATATTCTGTTCTTTGGCACTAATAATACTGACACTCCCCCTGCAGATGGTCTACTGCTCCAAGACAGTCTATGATTAATTCTGCTACAAACTTCATTGAATGATACCAAGCTTAATTCATTGCAATATTGTTGCAACCTTATGGTAACTCTTTGGTGTCTTCCCATAATGATTATTCCTTGGAAAGAGAATTCTTAGGCTACTGTCTTTTGTCAGAATGATCCTGGCTTTTGGAGGCTATCACAAGGCCCATAACCTTTGCCAGTGAATGAGTCACAAAAAGATAAAGCAGAACCTGGTGTTCCCATCTTTTCATACAGATAGGGATGGGGTGATAAGTTTTTTTTAAAAACTGTCAGCAGCTGACAACACTTAGAACAAAAGTTCTGTCATCATTAACAGTACTGAGACAGAATTGGTATTAGCAATACTGAGATAGGCCTTTAAGATATTCTTATTGCACACCGAATCCAAATTAAGCACTAAACTTTTGAAAATGGACACTTCTTGTGCTTTGAAGCATTCAGTGTAGTGACCCACATTTCATAGCATTCATGCATTTTCTTGCAGATGCAGACTTGCTAGCTCTTCAAGAGTACTTTCTGTTTGCTTTTTAGATCAAGTGAAATTATTTGTATACAAAACCATGTCCCTTCCTGTCAATTTCTCCAGGACCAGATTTTCTCTGTCCATAATTTCCATGGTTTTGCAACTACTTTAACAGGAATGTGTTCAAGTAAATATGCAGGTTTGAAAAGCAACTGAAGTTTGGATTTTAATGGTTTGCTCCATTACTTTGAACTTGGAAAAAATATTTGGCCCATATTGTAACTAATGCTGAGATAAATATAGTAAGAGTATGTCCCTTTCTTGGGGAAATAAAAAACTGCTATACTTCTACTGTGAATTGCACTCTAGCATTGTTATGAATATTTGCATTTCTGAACAAATATTCACGTCAGCAAACTATTTCAACTGGCTTTGGATAATTCAAATACAGCAACGAAGGGATTATGTTAGTTTTAGACATGACTGGTTGAAATCAATTTCATTTGACATTGTTTTTAATAGAAACTCCATAAAAGCTGTTCTTATCGATAACATTTAATAGTGGCACGTATAGGTGCTTATGTGGGCAAGAGAGGAAGAAAATACAGATTACAGTGAAACAACTCCAGATCTGAAGTCCTTCTTCAAAACATTCAAAACATTGCTACAGCAATGAGGTTAAGAGGAGGCAGATAAAATACATTTGTGAAATTCTATGTAGGGTAAGATATGAAATTGCATTGAAGCTAAAGACTGAAGGCAATCAGTTAAAATTGTATCAAGAGCAATTAAACTCAAAAAAATAAAATTTGAGAAAAGGGAAAAATACAAGAGGAAAAACCCCTAATTTCTTAGAATGAGACATCAGTGATATTTATAGAAGTTTACCCTGCTCCCCTTAATACAAAACGAAATAAATTAAAAATTATTTCTGGGATTTTATGTAGTTCACAGTTTTCTGATGAAAAAGGCTTTCAGGCTTCACATGGTAGCTGACGTCCTGCTTTTTTTTCCCTGCATACTATTTTTTTTAAAACCACAAACAAATATAGATGTCATCTTAAATACACTTAAGTTAAAACATAGATTTTTTTTTTTTCCTGTGGATTTATGCACATATAGTAGTGGATTTTAGATATCATATTCTTAAGCACCTGGCTTTGAATGTTTTTGGCCTTCAGTGAACAGGGACAGGAAAGTAATTTTGCCTCTGCAGTTTTATGCAGACACCGATGTATTTTTAGGCTATTTCACAATGAGCAACACACTTTCAGACGTTTACTCGGTAGGGACTGGAACCCATGGGTTTGCAATGAATGGACAAACGCTCTGAGAAATCCATGGGCTTGCAGTACGTGTGCTGCTGCTGCCAGCGGCCCCCGCCTGCTGTCAGAGCTTGCTGCTGCCCCCGGCGGCAGGCCGCTCGCCGCTGATGAAGCCCCAGCTCCTCGGGAATGCTGGGAATGTTGAGTCAGGGACTGGCAACCCAGACAGGCAGGCTCGCAGCTGACTGAGGGAGACTCGCTGAGGGACAGAAAGACGAGGGACAGGAGCACACAAGCCTCCCCCGACTGCAGCAGGTTCCCTGTCTTCCTCCCCTCGTAGGGATTCGGTGGCTCCGGCTCTCCCTGCTGCCGCCTTCCTCCGCGCAAACGAGATGTCAGCTAAACGTGATGTTGTAAAATCCATGTGAGGACGAAAGACAGATGCAATGATTTGAAAGGTGAGAAGCTTGAACAAGAATATGGCTGTAATACATTACTGTAAATTTATTGTGATTAAGGAAATTGCTATATATTGCTTTCTTCAACTGTCTGGTTGCTGAAACTGGAAATGAATTCGCAGAATAGGCTTTTTATATTGCTTTAGAAATACATTGTAATAAATGGGACCAAGTGCACATCTTATTCTGGTAACAGAGTGCCTCTCCCTACAGAATCGTCAACCAGAAACCTCTCCTGCAATTTCTCCAAAAAGCAGCCATAGGAGTCTCCTTTTTTTGTGCCAAGTGTTAAAAATATTATTGTTATTGTTAAAGTTTTCTAGAATAGAATTGATAAGCTTTGGAAATTCCTGGCTTTATACCAAAATACTGGATAATGTTTGGTGTTTTAAAAATCGTGTCAGGTAAAAGGTGAGAGATTTCTGTTCCCTTCTAGTGGCTGGCAAATGGAAAGCAGAAACTAACAGGGTATTATTTTGCAGTTATATAATTAATGAATACTTACTGGGGTTCCTCATTATGCTGTGTGATTTTTAATTTTTTTTTAAAGATCATTTTAGGTTGGACAAGAGTGATGCATATGATTAAATCCATGCATATATTCATCAAGGATACATACATACTTTGCTGAGAGCACTAGAGCAATAATGTGATGAGGAAGGAATATATATATTTTTTTTTTATTAGTGTGTGATTGATTTCTAGGCGGCTACCTGCTAAGCCTTGTGATGGATGGATGGGAATCTACTCCCTTAGCGGCGAATTGATATTTCCCTTTTGATGGACACACCAACCGACCACTTGCATTGGCAGATAGAAGCTCGTTGCAAATAAGCACGGCCAATAAGTGCAGTCAAGAGGAGGGCAAATCCCACTTGTCAGGGTTAGTTTTCTGGTTGGCTTTTTAAATCAGGGGCTTCCCTTAACCGCTTGTTTGTTTGGGATTTGTTTTTTATTTCCTATTCGCGTACCCCCGTCCCCCATGTGCATGCCCAGGGCGGCCGCCTCGTACGCAGCCCTTTCCCGGCAGCTCCACCGAGAGCAGGCCCTTCTCCTGCTCCCCCCGCCTTCCGAAGGGCGGGGAAGGGGGGGAAGGTTCCCCCCCGCCTCCATCAAGTCGCTTCTCCGCTGGCAATTCATTTCCCTATGGCGAAGTCGAGGATGGAAAAGATCCTCCGTCTCATGCCTGCCCCCACCCCCGCCAGCCTCCCGGCCGCCCCGCTATTAGGGAAGATGCTGTGGAGATCCATTACCGCCCTGCTCCCACCTCAGGAAACCGTGAAACTCCAAAGCGTTGGTTCAGCTGCTCCTTCCAGGGCGCGGGGAAACAACTCCCGCCGCCCTGAGGTGGGTCGTTTTCCAGCCCCAGGGGCATGGGGGACTTGGGACTGTGCTCCCAGCTTCGCTCCTTGTCAGCGACCACTGAGGACGCCCCACCGTCTTCCTGGCCCAGCTCCCCCCGCAGACGGCCGTGTCAGAGTAGTGCGTCCGCCCCCCTACCTGCGTCTCTACAGGGGCAGCTAAAGCAATCCCTGGGGCGAACGGCACCCTCTGTCTACCTTGCTGCCGGCCGACTCTGACGGCCGGCAGGCAGGGCTCGCTTTCCTCTGGCGCTGACGGGGGGGCGGGCAGCGCCGCCCCGCCCCTCCCTCCTCGGCGGGCGCGCGGGCGGGCACGCCCCAGCTCGCTCAGCTACCCGAGGACGGGGGCTGGCGCGTGCCTGCCGCCGCTCGCGCAGCCCAACGGTCGCTTCCTCCATCTCCTCATAGGAGACCGCCTGGGCGTTCCAAGGATGAGGTCCCTTCACCAACCGCTTCTCCTCAGCGCCCCGCCGCTGCCTCATGGGGTCGGGAGATTTACCGCCTTGCTTTGCTGCTAGTGCTGGCTTGGTATTTTCTTTACCTGTCCTGTGGAAGAGCGAAGGCTCTTGTAGTCCTTGTCCCTTCACGGTCTCATCTGCTTGAGTGGTCCATTTCCCCATTTGTTCCTTTCCCTGCATATGAAGAGGAAAAGGTCCCTTTTTAGGGTCTATTTTTGCACGCAGGGAGTGTGTAATGGTAAGTTTCTCCAGTTCCCTTAAAGAGTATGTTTATGTGGGAAAATCTTTGTTACAGTTTCTTGATGTAAGAAACTTGCTGTCTAGGTCTTGGCCTCGTGGGCAACTGGGTTAAGGGGTGTGTATGAAAATAACTCTTTACACACCTCTTCAATGCTTTAGAAGAAATCTTTCCGCTACTATTATTTTTGTTTGAAAGTTCTGTGTAAAACAGTTTTCAAAGGCATGAAGGTGAGTTAGCAATTTCACTCTTCCTAGAGGAAACCGGGGTGGGGGGGAGACTGATTTTCTGTCTTGAGAGTGAAGGGAACATAGTTTCTTCTTCCAAAGGATTAATGAGATAAGGGTAGTCCCTGAGATTTATGGCTTCATAGTTCAGGTTGAAACTAGATATTTAAACTATGGAGAAACTGTGTGTGCTTTATTACTCACAAGTGCACTCAGGGTTAGGTTCAGTAGATCATCCAGTTAAGAATTGAGAGATATCTTCTATTTGTGTAGTTTTGTTTGTGTTTGGTTTTAGTTGAGGTGTGGTTTTTTTTTTTTGTCTTGTAGTGCTAGTTCATTTGTAGTATGTCTTCAAGTAGATATTTTCTTTTATTATCACTAAAATTTCAAATGCAAGGAGAAGGATGTGCTTTGCTAGTGAAAGAGAAAGCAAATATGTGTACGGTCCTCCTTGTCATTCTCTCAGAAATGCCATTTGCTTGAAAGAGTAGATGGTAAAAATACTGACTCCAGAAAATGGTTGGAAGAAAATAATTTTGAAGGGTAGTGCTGAGGATTGAAATTCTGTGTTGGAGAAAGTGTATTTAGGCAGGTTTCAAGGAGACTTGGCTGCCATTACCTTTAAATAGCTCCTGTTTTAATCCTGCTCAGTTGGTGGGGTACCTAGGCTCTGTCTTTCTGAATGTGGAAGATGATACCATCTTATTTTCCTTCCTCACTCTTGCATTGAGATCACATGCTTTGACTCTCTAATTGTGTGGGATTTCTTCTTCCTGTACCATGAAGATGGGTTTATGAATAGAAAGTGTCTTTTGTCTTGAACTAAGATGCATCCCTTTTTCCAGTAGGTAGAGGATTCAGTTACTGAAATGGTTTCCCTCCTTCCCAAACGTGAAGGAGAAAGTTGGCATGCAAAGGCGTCTTTTGTTCTTTCCCATCCTACTGTGCAAAATGGAGTTTCTAGCCTTAGAAATTGTGTTTCTGGTCTTCCTGAGCATTGACCTCCTTTTACCTTCTGTTAGTGTTTGAATGCCTTATTATACTCATTACACTTATGATACTTTCTCATGGTTAAGCCGCGTTTGGAGGAGATCCATCTCATCTTTTTTTATTCTATGTGTGGTTCTTCAACTCCCCTAACCTGCTGGTGGTCAAATTCTGTTGAACGGTGATGTAAAACATAATTGTCCATGCTAGTAACCCCTCCTATCTCTTGCCTTCTCTGAAGGCTGTAGAAAGGTGGTAAGGTGGCCCATGTTCTTAGGGGCCAAATACCAAGGGAACACATTCAGCCATCTTAAAATGTCAATTATACCCGATATTTAGAGAATTAGCTATTCAGCATGCATGTTTTTGTAAAGGAATGCTCAAGGTGATTTTCTTGCTTTAGAAAGATGATTCTTGTAGACCTTTGAAGGATGACTAACAGAAAAGAGTGGGTTGTTCACCCCTCAGAGAGGGTGAGGCAACCAGCCTGTGTGTCGCTTCCGAAGACAACATATGTTCTCCCACCTGTATCTGTTATGGTGTTTAATATATTTTTATCCATTCTGATGCATTTGTTATCTTCTCAGTTTGGTATAGTTTGCAAGATGCCTGGGATATACATGGAGATGGTTAGTCAGATCCACCTGGGAAATATTGCTGCAATACTGGTTATTTTTTTTTTTTTTTTTGTAATATGATTGCTCTTTTATTTGTGAGATTATATTTGTTTTCTTCAGTTTTAGGATTGCTTTAAAATGTTTTTGAGATGTAAGATCACTCAAAAACTAAAATTTACATGTACTTAGCAACGACTAGATTGCCTCAACTTTTTTTTTTTTTTGCAATGTTAATACTAGCTTATATATTTACAAAGTCCTGGCAAAAGGGCAAGAGTTACTTTAAGACAAAATGAGATTGTAATTTCTTTATGAGGATTGTAGTTGATCAAGGGAAAGCTCAGGAACCAAATTCTCTAAATTAACTGGGTCGTGCTGCTTCTTCTGGGAGATAGAAGAAAATGCAAAGGCACTTTTTCTGGACCACTTGTTTTTTAATTGGTCACTTTTTAGTTATGTAATGCATTTTATAAAGAAACAATCTTTTTGAAATTGGCGGATTTATGTTGGTTTGTTACTGCTTGTATGTAAGGTATGACAAAAAAACCCCATTCATGGGGCTATGGTTGTGGGGTCCAAGAAAGTTTATAAGCATAGATATCCAATGTTTGTTTGTATTAGAAAATGTAAATGTCTTTGAATTAACATTGGTAGTGTAGTATTTAAGCTGTGTTGTTGCATTCTTGGTTGTTGATCTCAGGGTCTTCTTAAGATTCATTTAGTGATGGGAGCTTTTGAAATGCTCGGCTTTGGAATGTTTTAAATAGCCAGATTTTATTTTGCAGTAGTTATAATAACAATTAGGAACACCAGTCTCATCTTCTGGCAGAGACAGTCTGTCAGCTGCTGAGCTCTGACAAAGGAGAGAATAGTAGCAAAGATGTTTTAGCATTTCTCTGGATAAGGCTCCATTACTGTCACACTGTTTTTGTTTACAGAAACCTGGAATTCCTTCATGATAATAGAATTGTAGACTTTGAGATGGGCAGTTTACATGTTTAGAAAGTTGAATATCGCTATGTTTTCTTTAATTTGTAATGAGAATAATGAGGGAGAACTGTAGTGTCAGAATTTCAGTCCTTTTAGGATGGCAGATGGAATGTGTCTAAGAATTTGAGGTATATCTCAGAGTTTCAAGTTGTGATTGGATGTGTGTGGGCCTTTGATGTTTTGGATGTTTAGCAAAGCCTAAACTTTTCTGAGAAGTTCTAAGATTAGGTTCTTGAAAGGGGATACTGACTTTCTAGACTATCTTAGAAACTCACTCTTGCAGACTGGCATTCCCTGGAAATGCTTCAGAGTAGTTAATGTGTGACTTCAGTGACCAATATACTTTTTAATTATTTTAAGTATCCCAATTTCAACTAATACTGTGGTGGGGTTTTTTTTTGTTTGCTTGGTTTTTTTTAAGCGTCTCGGTGCTTGTCATGCTTATTGTCCCATCCCTCTAACTGAAGTCACAGTGCAGATGTAGAATCTAGCAGCTAAATTCTACCTACGGACCCTGCAAGTTCCTTGGACAATTCTGATCTAATGCGTCTGAAGCACAGCCAGTTTCTTTTTTTGGCATGATCCTAAACCATATGCATACCCTTATATCCTAACAAAGAGAACAGATAAGAGATGTTCAGCATGTTTTTGAATTCTAATGGCTTCAAAGCATGCTGAATGCACAAACACATGCTTTTTGTTTTATGATTTGAGTATCTGTATTATTATTCTTGAATCCAAGAAATGTAAAATGCATAGTGGATATTTAGGCTTGCTGAATTGTAAATATCCCAATATTCAAGTATTCTAAGAAAATGCTGGAAGTTACACAGGTAGTCTCAATAGCTGATCCTTTGACTGTTTTGCTGTTTTCTTATGAGAATGGAAACTTTGTAGCAAAAAAGAAAAATATAGCTTTATCCTCTAAATATATAAGCCTGTATTTAATAACATTAATGTGAGTAGCCTTAGTGAATTCAATTGAAAATACTCCTTTGTGTAGAAGTATCTCTGATTATTTCTAAGATAGAAATAAATGCATCTTAAATGAAAAATGAGTTTTAAATGTATCTTAAATGAAAAACATTACATTAATGTAAACGACAGAATATTCTTAAACATACTTAATGTGAAAATAGACAAATGCACAGCTCTAATTATAAATTTAGTCAATTTCCTTTTACACTATTTTCAGTTCTTAGGTTTTATTTCTGAAAAAAATAATTGCAGTTTTTAATGTGTGTTTAATACATGTATATCAGATAAACAGCCTTATGTTTCAAAGACTGTTTTTATAAATGTTGACAATATAGATATTTGCTGTTGCATGAACATGTGCAACAAGGTTTTTTTCAGTATTCTACCTTTGTGGCTTTATTTGAAAAACATTGCTTATTTTGGCATTATCAGAATATTCCTGATGCATCAGAAGCGTGACTTTTCCCATTGCAGATGTAATTTGTAAGGAAATATTTGTTTAATATCATGATATTTTTCTTCTGTCGTTCCTGAGCATTTAACTGACTTTATTCTGTGTCTTTCATTGTTAGTCTCTTATAGCCTTATTTGCTATTATGTAGAATAAGGGGAAAGAAAGGTAATAGGTATTACACTGTTTACAAAAGCTTTCAATTTGAAGCAATGTCTTTAGTATGAGCACATATATAAAAACATTAAGAACACATTTTTATAAAATATAACTTTTATGAACCTCTTATTTGTATTACTTTTGAAGATCGAAGATGATCTTCTCAATACCTGAGTTCTTTCTGCAAGGTCTGAAGCACCACAACAGCTCTCCATATTGGTTCCTCGTTCCCAAATTTGAGAGATCCTTAACCTATCTTCCCTTCTTGCATGATAACAGCTAATGTAGCAAACTTCTGTAATAATATTTGTCTTCATAAGTAAGTGTTGCTAACTCCCACAGCAGGCTCTGTTGGTCCAGAATAAGTGAATGGAAAAAATAAATGCACACAATTATTCAGAATTGCAACTCTGTGTTATTAGCAAGCAGACAATTTAGAGGGGGTGTGTGTGGTTGATTGTTTTTTTAATTAGATCCTCACCTCCCTCCTATTTGATGGAAGAATTTGGACCATAATTTACTTTGCCAAGGGTTCAGTTTTCCTTGCTCATAATCAAGGTAGGAAAAATGTGGATTAAATGATACATTAGCAATATGAAGTTGCAAATGTCAATCAAATTACTTGCTTCATTTTTTTTATTGTGTACTACTTGGATGCTCCATGAGCAAGGCAAATCGGATAGCAGCTAAGAAGAAGCAGCTTGGCTATTTAAATCATAACATAGATATATAATTTTTTTATTTAAAATTTTTGTTAGTTTTCCTTTACCCTACTATTTTCTTTACCTTTTAGAAGTAATTAAAAAATGGAAATTCAAGCTGAATGATGTCCTCATTTGATTCTTTACATAAGTTTATAATAAAATATATATGTACTATTACTAGGAAAAAAAAAATTTTTTTTACAATGTCTGGAACTGTGTCTTGTGTCCCTCTTGAACTTCCAGGTGTTCTGTAAAGCAGCTTTAAAACTTAGGCTTTTGTCATTATTAAGAATAAATAAGAACTAAGATATTGCTTAAAAGGGGAAGAAAGGTGGCTTTTGTTGCCATTTAAAATTTAGAAATAATAGAAAGAACAAGTCTGATCTTCCAGTTTTTGCTAGAAAACCTTCAGGTTGTCTTAGATCACACTTGTTTTTAAGCTCTAGCTTCTCAATTGAAATAGAAAGTTAATTCAATCTATAACAAAATGTTTCTGTAAACTTAAGTAGTCATTCAAGTTAGGTAAGTTTGGCAAAAGCAAAGCAGAATTATTTCACTCATTAAGCATAATTTTTAAGTTATCCTTTTAAATTGTTGTTAAAATAGTCTCCTTTAGGGAAAAATATTAAAATGTAAGACATTTAATTTTTTTATTGGTATTTAATAGTCATTAAACTGAAAATACTGTGTCTGGCTAACCAAGTGCCTTGGAACAATCTTCCTTAAAAGACTGAACTTCATAAATGCAGGCTTGCATTAATAATTTTTACCGATAAAGAGATAAGAAGCAAGTGATTAACAATTGCAGGATGGAAGGCACAATGAACACAGACTAGGATATAGAATTTAGTACACAAAAGACACATGCATACCTGCAAAGACTAAAATGTTAGGAATTCCTTCTCTGGGAAGACAAAAGGTTGCCAAAGCTTTAGAAATATCTGTGTTTCCTGATCTTAAGGTTAAAAGTTGTAGAGAGAGAAGACGACTAGCAAGACAGTGATACGGTGAGCATCTACCACCTCTCTGGGCAACTTGTGCCAGTGTTTGGCCACCCTCATTGTAAAAAATGTCTTCCTTGTATGTAGTCTGAATCTTCCCTCTTTTAGTTTAAAACCATTACTCCTTGTCCTATTGCAACAGGCCCTGCTAAAAAGTCTATCCTCATCTTTCTTGTAAGCCCCCTTTAAGTACTGAAAGGCTGCAAGAAGGTCTCCCTGGAGTCTTCTCCAGGCTGAATAGCCCTAGCTGTCTTAGCTTGTCCTCACAGGTGAGTTTCTCCAGTCCTCTGATCATTTTTGTGGCCCTCATCTGGACCTGTTCCAACATGTCCATGTCTTTCCTGTGCTGAGGGTTCCAGACCTGGATGCAGTACTCCAGGTGAGGTCTCACCAGAGTGGAGTAGAGGGGCAGAATCACCTCTCTTGACCTGCTGGCCACGCTTCTTTTGATACAGCCCAGGATATGGTTGACTTTCTTGGCTGCAAGCGCACATTGTTGGCTCATGTCCAGCTTTTCATCCATCAATATTCCCAAGTCCTCCTGGGCAGGGCTGCTCTCAATCCCTTTATCCCTGTATTGATACTGGGGGTTGTCCTGACCCAGGTGCGGCTCCCTGCACTCGACCTGGTTGAATCTTATGTGGTTCACGTGGACCCACTTCTCGAGCTTGTCCAGGTCCCTCTGGATGGCATCCTGTCCCTCAGGCATGTCAACTGCACCACTCAGCTTGGTGTCATCTGCAAACTTGCCGAGGGTGCACTCAATCCCACTCTGTCATGGATAAAGATATGAAACACTACTGGTCCCAGTACAGACTCCTGAGAGACACCATTCATCACCAAATCTCCATCTGGACATCAAGCCATTGACCACTGCCCTCTGCATGTGACCATGCAACCAGTTCCTTATCCACTGAACAGTTCACTCATCAAATCCATATCTCTCCAATTTAGAGAGGAGGATGTTGTAGGGGACTGTGTCAAAGACCTTACAGAAGTCCAGATAGATGACATTTGTAGCTCTTCCTTTGTCCACTGACGTACTCAAGAAGATGAGTCCTGGTGGAGAGTATAGGAGCATTATCTTCTACATTATCTCTTATTTCTTCTATTTTGTTGCTTCTTGTTTATATTTGGGGACCTCTATGGTACTAAACAGTTTTAGACAGTTTGGAAGCCATTGAGTATTATAAAAATCAGATTGATAATTTCTGCATTTAGCTGTCACTTTATGTTATTTGGGGAGGATAGCTGTAAGGAAGGAGTTTCCTTAAATCTTTTTGTAGTATTACAAACGTTTGAGCTCTTGGCTGAATGCTAATATTGGCAAGTAGTTGTGCAAAGCTATTAAGTGTTTGGCTAATATCCAAACTTACTGCTGAGTAGGTGGTTCTGGCCAGAGGAGGAGACACAGAAACTCTAAATCAGCCCTGAGCTTTCTAAGCATAATTGTCAGGATTCTTTTTCTTCTCCTTCCCCTGCTTTCTTCCTCCCCAATCTGTATTTTGATGGCTCTTCTGGCCCCGCTGTGTCTGTCCATGAAGACTGTGTAAGCAGTCAACATGTGAGATATATTGACATAAAGTCAGAAAGTAGCTCTGTGTTCAAATACTGTTCATCAGTTGATGATAAGGAAACAGTAACACTGACCCTTATGAAACTAATAGCGTGCACTAGTCTGGGGAAAAAACCCCCAAGCCCCAAAACCCAAACCCTGAAAAAACAGGAGAAGGAAGAAATCAATCTTTATCCTTCACTAGAAATACTTGGCTGCTGTTAGGAATATGAAGAATGATTTCTGTATGGTTAAGATGATAATTTAGATTTAGTAGTCAATGTGCTTCCTGAGCGTAGTCTGAATATTTGCTCATATTATGTTTTCTGTCATGGGAATATCTCATGAGGAAAGGTTTGCTACATTTTGTTGTCTTTGGCTCTGTACCTAGTTACTGAATTTTTTCTACATTTCTTAGTGTTTTACAGCGTAGTGTGATTTGGTTTTGGTTTTTTTTTTTTTTTTTTTTTCCCAATAGAATTGTTAAATCTGCTCTGGAATTAGCCACACTGAATGCTGTCTAGCACCTGCTTGTTAGTGAAACCTCTAATGTGAAACTGGTGAGAACTCTGTATGCACTGTGGCGATGTGCACAATTGGTAGCGAAGTTCAAACTTCTACCTTTTTTTAACGGTTTGGCGTATCTGATCTGAGACTGCTGGGCTGCTTAGGCCCAAACATTTTACAGGAGAGACATGGGATGTAACAACATATTGTGGTTTCTCTGAACTGAATGAAGGAGGAATTTACCATTTTCATTAAAACTTATTCAGACGCCACAAGCTTTTGTCTGGCAAGATCTAGTTTCTGTTTTTTTTTTCTGAACCATCACAATTCACAGAGCTCAGGAAACAGGCAAAATAGACCGCAGTGTATTCTGAGACTAAACTACAATGCCTCTATGCAATTTTTTGGACTTGTTTTGAAATGATTGACAGACACAGTGCAGAAAAATCTCACTTGCTTTGGACTTGGTGACACTGATTTGTTTAAATGGCTTAACGAAATTAATTGTTTTTTTGGGGGGAGAGTGGGGTGGGTAAGAGTATGTAACCAGTGAAAACCAGAAACTATGGGGTTCTATGAAGACAGTATTTCAAGGAAACTGTAATTATGTAAAATATAGAAGTAATGCATTTGGAAAGTAGATTGAGTGAGACAAACCTTCCATTAGCATCATATTAGACTCATATGTTTTAAGTCTCTATAAAAGTAGAAAGTTAAAAGGCAAATAAAATGCAACGCCAGAGACTTAAGTGATGTGGGTAATGTGAGCCTCTGATGTTATTTTCTACAGAGTACAGATGCTGAGATGAGGCAGAAATGTGGAAAATAAGCTGAGACTAAGTTAGAACATCCGGAAGGAAGTATTTTAGCATGCAATAGACTTTCCTGTTTGCTGGGATTTTCAAGGCTGATGAGATCATGAGGGTGAGTGGGGTGCGGCCCTCACCACCTTCCTCGAGGATGTATGCTTAATTTTCTGAATCTTTTTATATGGTTTTGTTTGCAATGTGAAATATTAAAATCACAATTATAATGGTTAGTTTTTAAGTCATATATTAAAAAGTATTTTTTACAGTAAGAAAATAATGTAACAAGTAAATGAGCATCTGTTTTTTGTAGTACTGTTAAGCTGATTTGGATTTTAAAACTCAGAATAACCTTTAGTGGGAAAATGCATGCAGTGGATCTGCAGTCTGTCCCAGACCAGACTGAATGAATCTGGGTTACTTTTTCTCTCAGAGAAGTTTTTAGGAGAATATAACCTTCATGAGTTGTATTGGAGCTTCTTTGTGCTTACTACAGCAACATCTACAGCTTCTGAGCTTCTATCAAGAGGGCGGGTTGATATCTTTAGTTGTGGCTCTACTGTTCTTGTCTATACAGCTGTCCCATCCTCCCCCTAATATATGAGATTGTTATGTTTCCTCTTGACTCCATTTATCTTTCTCTCCACCCCTTACACTATGGTGCATAACCTCTATGCTTTAGTTCAGCAAAACCATACTTGAAATATTGGGTGAAAACTGATTGCTTTACAGTAATAATTTTTTCCCCCCTAAATTTAAAGAGCAATATAAAATTTATTTTGTTTTCAATATAGAATCCTCTGTATTTCACCTGCCCACTCTGAGTTCAACTAGAATGGTTCTCTGTCACCAGGTTCTATGGGAAGATGGGAGAAGGGATCTCCTCTCTTTCTCCTTTTTCTCCAGGCAGTAGATGATGATCTGTGTGGTAATTGTTGAGGCCCTGAGGCAGATATTGCTTCCTCATGCCTCCAGTTCCTGATGTGTTGAGACACACACAGTAAATCTTCCTGAAGCTAGGAAGGCTCTGTGTATAAGCAGTAAAGAGTAGAAAATAAGGCAATGGTATTTAGAGAATATACAGGACTGCTGAATTGCTGCTTTTATACTATCTTTTGAAAATATAATACCTTGTTTTGGGTAGTTCTTAATGTCAACAACAGGTTGTTGTTTTTTTTTTTCCTTTATATAATTCCACATGGTCAGTCACTTAAGTCCATTAGGATATCAGTTAAGGCATGTTTTTGCACCTATGGTATTTATCACAACATAAAGTTTTTTATACTAAGTCAAAGTCAAGATATTTTCTAGCAAGAAGGAAATGAACAGTTTTTTCTTCTGAATGAAGTTAGTTTGAAAATGTTTTTTTAACTAGTCATCCTAAATTCAAAATGTATAGTAAATCTTATTTTTAAAGTAGTTACTCTAGGAAGTGGATTACTTTATTTTCTGATACATGCTGAATATTTGTAAACTTATTTTCCAAGATGAAAATTTACTTAATTTTATAATGTCTTTTTTCAGGTCTCTGTCTTAAGAGGAACAATAGAACAGTTTTGCCTACTGGAAGAATGCAGTGAAACTGCCAATATTTCTAGCTGGAATTATAAATTTAATATTCAACTTTAGTGTTACTAATTTCTTACTAAATAGTACCTCAAAGTAGAAGAAAAATGTATGGAAGTGCAAGAACAATCAGCAACTTAGAAGGAAGTCCTTCCAGGTCTCCTCGTTTGCCAAGATCTCCTCGCTTGGGCCATAGGCGGACAAATAGTGGAGGAGGAGGGGGAACAGGTAAGACGTTATCGATGGAGAACATCCAGTCCCTTAATGCAGCCTATGCAACATCTGGACCAATGTATCTGAGTGACCATGAAGGTGTAGCTTCTACTACTTTCCCAAAGGGCACAATGACTCTTGGAAGGGCTACAAATCGAGCTGTGTATGGTGGTCGAGTCACAGCTATGGGGAGCAGTCCTAATATTGCTTCAGCTGGACTTTCGCACACAGATGTCCTTTCTTATACTGATCAGCATGGAGGTCTGACCACATCTTCACACCATCACCACCATCAGGTTCCTTCTATGCTGAGACAGGTTAGAGATAGTACCATGTTAGACCTGCAGGCTCAGCTTAAGGACCTACAGAGGGAGAATGATCTTCTCAGAAAGGAACTAGACATTAAGGACAGCAAACTGGGATCCTCCATGAATAGCATCAAAACTTTCTGGAGTCCTGAGCTAAAGAAAGAAAGAGTGTTAAGGAAAGAAGAAGCAGCCAGAATGTCAGTTCTTAAAGAACAAATGAGAGTTTCCCATGAAGAAAATCAGGTAAGTAATTCTGAAAGTTTCTTTCTGTTGATTTACAGCTAAATACTTGATGTTTTGCTCATGGAACTGTATCCTGTGCTGGAACAAGTTTAACAGTTACAACAAGAATTGTATATCTTGATCTATCTGCCTCTGGCTACTAAATAGTAGGAAAGCACATTAATGAGAATCTGAATGCAGGTTATAATTTCCTTAATGTAGCATTCTCTCACACTATAGCTGAAGAGAATGATTGTTTGTTGCTACCCATTTTCTTATTTTTCAGAGTTTCTCTAGTGCTTTTTTGCAGTGACAGCCTAAATATATTCAGCAACCTTGTCTGAAGAGGTGAGCTACTTCTGCAAAAGTATAAATAAACATCCAGAGGCATCTTTATGAGCTGTATAGGGATTTAGCTGCCCAGTTTTTGAAAGTTAAGAGATGATATTAAATCCCCGTATGCAACCTTCTGTAATTCTTTGTTTCAGAATGAACTTGAAGTTGTCTTTTCACCAATGTGTCAAAGACCTGTGTCTTAGAAAAAGAGCATCTTGTAAATATGTACTTCTATACTTCAATTCAACATAAAATTATTTTCCCAAAGTTCTGAAAAAATTAAAGTATTTTAGTCTGGATGAATATATAAGGTCAAGCTTTGAGGCTGTATGCTATTTCACAAAGCTATATAAAACAGTGGCACAGAATAGATCAAAAAAAATTCTCATATTGCTGTTTCCACACACTTTTTTGGCTGCTAGTCTTATTTTAAAGCTGCTCCTTTTTAGACCATCTGTTAAGTTTCCCCAGACAAAAAACATAATCCTGTGTTTCTCTCACTTCCAGATTCCTAATCTAAACTTCTTTGCTGGCAGGCGGCAACAACTGAAATTTTTAATTTACTTCCAAGTTTGTGATTATTGGTGATTCTCACCAAACTTTCCACCTCTTAGGCGTGACATGTACCTATGGAACTAACAAGCCTGATACCAGTTACTTCAGTGGGAAACTGACTGGGTCCGGATCAGGAATTCAGTACTGTGAATTAATTTATTATTTTATTGTATAGCTTGTGTATCCAGACTGACAGTAGTAGTTACTGAATATTTTTTTATCATAGGTGCACTAGGCTGCTGTTAGAACCGATATTATAAAAAACATGTTTGGTGGAGGTTCTGCTGTCCAAAATCCTTATTCGTTAGACATTCTAATCTTGATAGTTGGTGTCACCTTAGTAGTGGTAGGAATATTCTAATACACTCGTTTTCGGTAGCCTTTCTTACAGAAATGTCACATTAATATCTTGTATTGGCATTTGGAATTGAATCTGATATTTAGGTACTTTATCACCTGCCAAAGTGGTGATGTGTGTTTGTGGGGTGGTGGTTTTTTTTCCTTTGTTTTCCTAAAAGCTGTTTCCTCATCTTGAGGGGACAGTAAATTAGTAACTCTATTATGAGTCCTCGTATTCATTCATTCATTTCACAGAATTTTATAACTTTTTATTTTTAACAAGTGCTCTGATATTCTTGTAAGGCTGAACCTAACAAAAGACAAAAAGGGTGTATTTTACCCTATCTATGTATTTAACATGAATCCTTACTCTGTAATAAAAAAACATAAAGACTGGGTAGCCTAGTATTCCGTCGCTAATAGTGTCCAAAAGTTCATAAAATAGACTTAGTATACAGTGTTATCTCCACTGACTACTCTTTATGGTCCAGCTACAGTTTCTGTGTGCTTAATAACTCTCAGTGGATTATGCCAGTTGCTTTTGGACCTATGTAAAATTCTAGTGCCCCCGACCTCTTATGACAGCGAATCCCACAGCTTAACATGTCCTGTGAGGAACCACTGCTTTGCATTTGTTTTTGCACTAGACTTCAGGTGCTTTTGCTAGGATTTCCTCTGGAAGAAACATGAAATAGTTGATGTCTGGTGCCAGTCTCAGTGCTACCTTTGATTTTATAGGACGCACATCATATCCCTCCCCCAGCTCTTTTGCAGACAGGAGAATCTTAGCATGTGTGATAGTTCCTTTCATGAAACTGTGACATTTCTTCGATTCTTCTCTGAATCTTTTTCAGACTTATTACTTTTGGTGCCCTTATCTAAAAAAAAAAAAAACACCCAAACAAAACAGATCATGTTTTTCATAATGCAGGTGTAAAATGAGTTATGCATTGACGTTACAGTGTTTCTCCTTTTATTCTGTATGTCTCTCCCAACAATTCCCAACACTTTTTTATTTTTACTGCTACTAAGTACTGAGACAGTATTTTAATGGAAGTATTTATCATAGCTGAAGAATCTCACCAGTGGTTATAATCTGTTTAGGTCCCAGCTTATTATGCATGAAGGTAGGATTATTTTCACTTGTGTATAACTTCACATTTATCTCCCTGAATTTCATCTGCCAACCTTGCCTAATTGCTAAGTTTTATAAAATCTTTCTTTGCGTTTGGCTTTTGTCTTTACTGCCCTGAGTAACCTAATATCGTGAGGAAAATTAGTCATCTTACTGTTCACCCTGTTTTCTGGGTTGCTTAGGATATGTCAGAAAGCACAAATCCCAGCCAAAGGTCTCACCAATACTCCACAGGGGCCTTCTCTTGGTTTTATGACTTGACCATGTGTTTCTGCTATTTCCTTTCTTGTAATAAAATATTTATGTATGAAAAGACCATCCCTCTTATCTAATTGCTGATAAGTTTTCTTGGAAGCATTTGGAGAAGAACCTTTCTGAAGGAATGGCTTTGGAACTCCAAGCTGGCTATGTCAGCTAGTTTGTCAGTCTTGCTTATACATATGGTTATTGATTCTTTCAAACAACTAGTTTCAGTTAAGATTAACAAAAAGCTATAATTTTAATGTTAATGTTTTTGACAGGATCTAAAAAAAGTGATGCAATCTATCACATCTATACTAAAAATTGATAGATCCATCCTTGTGTGTCTGAGGGTTACTGGCTTACAAAACTTCCTTTCTTAACAACTGAGGTGTTCCTTACAAAAACTAAAAGCTGTTTTCAGCTTGGCTGTGCATGATGAAATTGACCCTGAATGGGGCCCTTAGTCTCATAGCCAACTTCGGGAACTCCCAAGTGACTGGAGAAGGGCAAATCTAGCTGCCTGCCAAAAAGAAAAGAAAAAGGAAAAATAAGCAAAAGAGAGAAATGAGTGAATTGTAAGTTTGATATGTTTTTTGTGGTTTCTGGAAAAATATTGTAAGAACAATCAAAGAAAAAATTAGTTGTAAAATGCATTAATTATTTATATATTTTTTAAAAATGGCTAGCTATTTCTAAAATATAAGGGGAAAATATAAAAAAGACTAACATCCAATATGGATTTGTCAAGAATAATGTCAAACAAGTCTGATTTTCTTGGGTGACAGGAAAACAGGCTTTATGCATAAGAGGAAAACAGTAGTAACATTGACATTAGGAAATCTTTTTATGTTGTCTCGGAAGATTTTCATTAGCAAGCTGGTTGGAAGCATAAGATGAGGTGAAATTGCTATTATATAGATGCCTGTCTGATTGGAAGACTGAGTCCAAGTGTAATTATTAATGATTCATGGTGAAATTGGAAAGATGTCTAGTAGGATCTAGTAGTGATCTGTCATGTGTTTGAGGCTTTCATCAGTGTTCTGAATGATGGATATGTATTATGCACCCAGATAATGTCAAGCTGGGAAGCGTTAAAAATATGCTAGGAAATAGGATTATAAATGAAAACAAATTTGGTAAATTGAAGAAATAGTCTGAAAAAGCAGGATGAGTTTCAACATAATATTGATGAAAATAAAACCTTTTGGAAGCAAAAAGAGACCCATGAAGAAATTTATGGACAGTAACTTGGACATTGCTGATTTTCTTTTGAAGATTATTTTACTTTTGAAAATGTATGCTTTGAGCACCTGTTCTTTGATATTACAACCGAAAGTTAATTGTCTTGTCTTTCTGGTCTTTTTTTCTCATTCTTTGTGACATATTTTCTCACAGCACAATTAGTATTATTCTATATATGGATTGATTATATACAGAGGGACAGGAAGTACTCTAAATGTTTTTAACTATTTAAAGTGGTTCTTCATCTTGGAATCATCCATTTGCAATTTCTCAATCAGAGAGTTTGCCTTTTTTTTTTTTTTTTTTTGTTCTCCAGGTAGATAGTTACTCTCTGTAATCTTGCTTGAATATATTATATAGAAGAGTTAATGTAGAAGGTTTTAATGGAGAGCAGAAGGCTATAAGATGGAAAGAACTGAGTGGACACAAGAAATTATTCAGCAGTATTCATTCTCAGGATTGTTGCCTGTTGGTCAAAAAAAAGAGGGAGAACTAGCTTATCCATTTGGATTAGCTGGTCCTAGGACAACATATTAATCAGTTGACATGTTTCTTTTATGACATTGTCATGACTGAATTAGACTTACTGTGACATTTTAAAAGTAAACTGTAAACTGAGTTACTGAGTTGCATAAAATAATGCCCCTTTTCCCCACTTACACATCATTATTTAATACTACATAATTAATACAAAATGAACTGCAGTGTGCAATGAAACACAGTGTGCAATGAACAGGGGCTCTTTTTCATTCATGAGATGGTTATGTAGTGTTGGAAATAAATGGTGAGTTTGATACTTTATTTTTTTTTTTTTTTACAGAAAACCAGGTAATTTTAATTTGCTTAATGTGTTCTTTGAAAACATATTATAAATTTTGATCTTCTTTTGAAGTTTAGTTCCTCTCTTGATACTACAGGAGTTTGCTTCTGATTAATGGGATGAAGAGAGAGGATAAAAAGGATAGTGAACAGTTCCTCTGAGAGATTTATAGTTTTGAATACAAAATGATTCCTTGAAATATTTTTTTATATCTATAGCCATATGAATAACTCATGCTGCAATTAACATAATAGAGCCAATAAAATGATTGGTAAATAAGGGTATACGTATTCATGAAGTCACAACTGCTAGCAGCTACTCAATGTTATTTCACATGCTTTTCATTTTTAGTTTGATTCATGACAAGTATCTAAGTAGATCAGTAAAAGAAAATACACTAAGAAATAGTCATCTTTCTGCCTTGTAAAAGATAAGTCAGGAAGCTATAATTTAGTGTACTGTAACTTTGCTAGCTTATCTGGGAACTCACCAATGGAGCTAAAGAAATTTTTAAAATTATATATATTATTTATATATACTTAAAAACTATATATAGTTGAAAAATTTTATGTGTGAATAGTCATATTTTTATTATTAAAATATAATAATAATATATGTATTTAAAGAAACTCACCACTTGTTAACTTGTCCCAGTGGTTTCCATGACTGGGATTTACCCTGCCTGCTTCCAAACTGGTCAGTCCATTTCTTAGACCCTGCTGGCATCCTCTAAATGCAAGTCAAAGAAATTTGAAGATCTATTATCTCCTCACTCTGTCCACTTCTGAGACTATTCCTCATTTTTTTTTTTGAGTTATTTTGTTTATGCCTACTGAAATTCTGAAGTTTGATCCTAATGGAATATGCAGGGAGTTGCTAGCAATTGGGTCTAATTGCCTAAAATTGGTTTGAGTTCCCAGATAGGTATTTTCTTCCTTACTATGCATCAAAGTATACGCTTGATTACTGATTGGAAAGGTGCCCCCCTCCCATTTTTCCAAAATACCACAGGGGGATAGAGGATTTTTTTGGTGTATAAATACCTTTCAGCCTGTCTCATTGTCTCTGTGCAAGTGTGCGGAACACCACAGATTTTGAAGCTTATTGTGAATATTTGCGAAGTACAAGGATACGCACAAAAGGTAAAGATAGTAAGCTGAGAAATGGGAATGTTCTGTTCATGTTTTACTATGCTTCCTGAGGTATGTTATCACATTAATAAACTAATTTAATAATAACAACAAAAAAATTACCTTTTTTTTACTATGTCGCTTTTCAAGAAAAAGTAATCAACTTCAGTATTTTGGACTCAAATTTGTAATATAGTATTTATGATCAGTGAAAGTCTATTTTAAGGTATTTTAAAGCCACTAGGTTCAGCATATTCATTCACCTTGTTTTCTGTTTTTCACTGTGCTGCTGTTTCCTGCTTTTTTCAGCTTTTTTTTTTTTTCAATACATCTGTCCTAAGAGCTGCATGCATTATTTGTTGATTTTAACTTTATTTTGGATGTTTTCACTGTTTTCTTTATGTAAATTCACATGCATTGATGGCAATTTAGGTAAGTGCAAAATATTTCTTCTTTACATTTATTTAAATGACATAGTGCTTGAGCATTTAAATGTGTGGAATAGATTAAATATTCATTATAGAGCAAAACTTTATTATCTGAAGATAAAAGTACAGTGATACAAAAGTACATCAGTGATTTTTTTTTTTTTTTTTTCTAATATGAAAATAAAAACATTTCTCTCAATAGGAAGAGGCTAAAATAGCAGGACTTCTGCTGAGGAATGATGGTATATAGGTGCTGTGAAACAATGAATAAACTATGCCAGAAGGGTGTGTGTTGACTTTTGTGCTGCTGTTACTAATGATGAAGAAAGGCTACTAGCTCTGTGGTGGGGAGTGGAAAGAGATAAGGAGGTGGTCGTAATACTGTAGATATCCAAGGAAATTTTAAGGAAGCAATAACTGAAAAGTGTTTAAGAGTGAATGGGGAATTTTTTTTTTACCATGGGATTTTTAAATCTGAAAAAGCTTGGTAGAAGAAAAGCCCTAGAAAAAGAGTAAGTAAATGTGTCTGTGTAAGTGTTCAAATACTTGTTTAGTCTTGACTGAAGCTTTTTGGTGGTATTCTGGTTTAGATAATAACATATATTATATACTAGAAACTAATACTTTAAGCTCTATGAAAATTATACCACATGTTAATGATCGTTGGGAAAGGATAGTAATAATCAGTTACATACTTATGTGCATTTCTGAGATATAGAGAGATCTGAGGAAAGTGGATGTTGATTTTTATTTTTTTTTTTTTATGTTCTGTTCCCCCCAGTATTTGAAAAATGAGCGTGATTTTTAGTCTCTAGGATGCGCTGTGTATAACTGTCAGTTGAAGGAGCGCTATTACTATATTTCAAACAAAAGGTACTTTATAAATCATGTTAGAAATTAAAAGTTTTTGAAAAAGTGATTTAAACTTAAATAAATATGAGCAAAATTTAGTCAGTTGGTCAGTTGGGTCACCTCTTGGTGATTATTTTTTTTTTTTTTTTTTTGAATGCAGGATACAGGACGTTCTCAAGTATTATTGTTGTTACTGTCCTTGGTGAAAATCTTTTTCCGTGATTGTGATGGAACCTGCAGTTTGTAGGGTGGGTGGGGTTTTTTTAAACGTATTTTTATTTCTCTTTTAGCTTCTGTAAACTGGCTTCCTTTCTGCCTTTAAACCTTGAGGTCTTACAGTTAATCTGAAAAAAATTCTGGAAATGACTCTTCAGAATTTTCTGTCATCTGAGTTTGGGGAGGCAAAGGGGAGGAATTACCGGGGAGGGGGGGGGGGGCGGGAAGAAGAAAGAGGCATTCCTTTCTCATGATACATTTTTAGTCTTTACAATTTCAGACATTTTCCCTCATTTTGGGCCTTTCATCTTGAAATTTCTGAGAGTTGTCCCCAATTCATCTACCAGGCAGTCGATAATGCCATGTTCTATTAGCCTGCAATAGGGAACTCCATCCTCTAGGCTATTTCTGAAAAACACAGTCCTTTTGGCTGTGCTGCAAAGTATTATTTTGATTTATTATATATAAGTATATAATTTAAAGATAAACTTGCATGCCACTTCATAACAGAAAAGAGAAAGGTTAGGTTTCTGAGTTCATAAGATGCATTTCAGATTGTTGTGTTGGGGTGCAGGAATGTTATGATGGTGCCTTAACTTTTAAGTTAATTTATGCATGTCTGGGAGTTACGGTTTATTAACATCATGCAGGGTCAGATTCTGATTTTACCTGTGTTTGCTCTGTTCAAGGTGTCTAGCATTCCTTACTACAGAATGGTGTATTTCTCTGGTGCCAGAGAGTCAGTTGTAAAAGCTGGCAGTTGCGAGAAATGATTTGCTACTTGAACTTATTTCTAGAATATCTGTCAGTTGAGTTAGCAAAGAAACTAGCACTCAGGAGCCCTTGGTATACTTTATAGAGGATGACTTTGGTTCAAATTGGATTGCCTGCAGCAGGAACAAACAACTCTTGAATTTAGTGACTTTAGAATATTTCGCCTGTGGGATGGGGAAATTGTATTTACTTTTTGAATTTCCTTAAGCATCTGCCACAATATAGTTATTGCTCTTACTTTTGATGTTTGAAGATGATATACAAAGTGAACAAAACACATGTGAAAAGAAGGCAGTAGATTTCATGTGAAGTGCTCTTCAAACCCCGAAGGGAAAAGAATAAATGATGTTTTTGCCAAAAGGAAAATCCTGAGGCAAAGCAGTGCAAATATTTTAGTGTTAGAGACTAGTAGAACACTAAGGTCTTGTAAGGTAAGATCTATTCTAGTTCCATCTGTAACTGAGTAAGAGTGTGAGGTCGCCACCACATCACGTTTCTGTAGAAGAAAAGCAAAGGTCAGCAGAAACTAGAGGAAAGGCATAACACATCAGGATGCAGCTTCAGAGGAGCAGCAAGCCCTGAAATAAGGTCTGCTTTTTGCACAGACATAAGTTTTCTGTTTAATTGACTACAGTATTAATTGTACAGAGTACAATTCTCACTGCAAAATCTGTGTTTGAATTCAAAGAAAAAAAGCACAGAAAGAGGCAGGGGACTGTGCTTTGAAAATTAGATACTTCCTATGTATTTTGTTTTAAATTGTGTAAACTGATGTTGTATAGCTCTTTCAATTTGTGGATAGAAAGTCTGTAAAAATAGTCCTGTTAGTTTGAACTTTTTCCTCTGTGTGATTTGAACTCCAGATTGCTAATTGTTACTGATAAAGCACAATGTTAGTAACTAATTCAGTGAAGAAATGCCTAAATATCATGGTATAGTATTCCTGCTGGTTACAGTAGGAGGTGGAATTGAATTAGAGGGTTGCTATTTGAATTTTGCAATACCAAAGCATTAATAAAATGATGCAATCCAAACTTGAAAAATACTGTTTGAAATCAGCAAGTCTGTGATAAAAGCTAACTGGTCTATTGAAGTATATATGTAATTATACATATGTGTATACATAAAAATTATACATATATTGTGATAATCATAGAATCATAGAATGGTTAGAGTTGGAAGGGACCTTAAAGATCATTGAGTTCCAACTCCCCTGCCCGGGGCAGGGACACCTCCCCCTAGACCAGGTTGCTCAAAGCCCCATCCAGTCTGGCCTTGAACACTTCCAGGGAAGGGGCATCCACAACTTCCCTGGGCAACCAGTTCCAGTGTCTCACCACCCTCACAGTAAAGAATTTCCTCCTAATATCTAATCTAAATCTCCCCTCTTCCAGTTCAAAACCATTACCTCTTGTCCTATTGCTACACTCCCTGACAAAGAGCCCCTCCCCATCTCCCCTCTAGGGCCCCTTCAGGTACTGGAAGGCCATTATAAGGTCTCCCTGGAGCCTTCTCTTCTCCAGGCTGAATAACCCCAACTCTCTCAGCCTGTCTTCATAGAGGAGGTGCTCCAGCCCTCCGATCATCTTCATGGCCCTCAGCTGGACCCCTTCCAACAGGTCCATGTCCTTCCTGTGTTGAGAACTCCAAAGCTGGGCACAGTACTCCAGGTGGGGTCTCACAAGAGCAGAGTAGCAGGGTAGAATCACGTCCCACAACCTGCTAAATGGTTAATACTGCCATCAAAATTACCATATACCTCTGGAATGGTATTGCAGTATTCTGGAAATCTAAAGTTCTTCCTACAAAACTTGTGTTCAGAAAGACATCGTGTTGTATGCTGGTGTAAGTTTTACTAGGAAGTTTCTAGTACTTAAAAGAGATATGGCATAATTTTTACTCATTGGTTAACAACAACTGCTTAAAAGGTCATCATCCTTTTGTGGATACAATTTATTTATTTTCATTTTATATTATTATTATGTTAGTATATTTATTATTCTATTTATAACATATACTTCTAACTCAAATTCTTAGTTTGGTTGAAATGTGGGAATGAACGAACTGCATATTGTATAACTGCGCAAATAGTATAGTACTTTCCTTACACTAGAGAGAGATTTTGGTCTTCAGATTCCCTAGTGGAGTTACAGAAGGGAGGAGAGAACTATAGAGTTGAAAGCACAGAAGTTGGTTAAGAAAGCAAAACCAAGCATTCTTCGTTGATTTTGGACAGTTCATCCCCTGAAGAGGGAGAGCTGTCAGAATGAGAATCTGCACAATTAGACAAAAATACTCGTGATGGGCTTTTCCACCTGAATACACTGTATTATCCTGACTTCAGGACCTCAAAATGAACAAGCAGTACCAGTCTGTCAAAGCCCAAGAAAAAATATTTCTAAATAATATTTTAGAGAAGAGTTTGTTTTCTTAAATCAGTATATAGCTGTGACCTTAGAACATGAATTGAAGCCACCAGTAATAAAGATTCTAGGTTAAATAGGTAGGCTGTTATCCTTTTCAGAACTGAGATCTTGTATAAAGCAGTACTTTGCTGTGTAGAGAGTTGGTGCCATAAATGGCTAAACATAGAATGGAATATCATAAAGAAAATTTTGTAAATTTACAAGAAATCAAAATTATCTTTAGGAATATATTTTTTCCATATTTGTTTCAACTGGAAAGTCTCTTTTTGTCATGTCACAGTGGTCTCAGAAGAAAGTGGTAACTTAATACAATTGCAAACTGTATTTGAAAACCTATGGTTCCAAAATCTGTCTAGTTGTTCATTTCCTGGATGTGTCCAATTGAGTCACTTTGTTTCCAAATGTGTGAGGTAGAATCTGCTCTTTATTTGATATCCTTGAACTAAGGTCCAAGTGGCCACGAGTGATGAGGGGCGTTTCCTCAGGGATACGTATTGGGACTGGCACTGCTTAACATCTTTGTTGGCAACATGGACAGTAGGACTTATCATTATATGTATGCCTTTTTGAAAGAAGTCCCATAATGTGTAGAATTCCTATCTTTACATTCTGATAAATGTTTACTTTTCATAGCTTTCAGGGCATTCTTTTATCTTTTGGACATCCATTAGGAATGGGTAATTCAGCTTGTAGTGTTTTGTTTAGAGAATGTTTCACTTAAGTTTCATTTATTTCTAATTCAACTCCAGTGTGGGTTGTGACAGTATTTCCCCAATGTTTTAATACCCAAACCTGAAATTTTATCTGCATTGACAAATGTGTGGTTTAATGTCTTCTGACCTTTGCCATCTCATTCTTTTTCTCCAGGACTTTGGATCCTAGTGGGAGGGGTTACAGAGCACTTGTAAGGTCACTTTATTTTTGTGCCAACCAGTAATCTCACACATTCTTCTCCTGCTGCTTTTCCCAGTAGTTGTCATCAGAATTTGTATGTCTGCATAATGTGCTACATTAGGGACAAAATAATATGCTACATTAGGGACAAAATACTGAGGCTTCTTTCCCTGCATTAATTTTCATCTGGATCGCTTCCTGACTGCTCACATCTAGTCATGTGCTGGTGTAAAAGCAGGTAGAGGGTTGAGTGGTCAAGAGTAGGAGAATGAAGGTGGGATCTCAAATTCTGGTAGCAGCTCAGATTCTACTGCTGAGTCTCTGTGCTACTGAAGCTCGACTGCCCTTGGCACTTATGAAATTTCTTGAAAGAAATCTTGAATATCTGTACTGTACTGCAGTCTTGGTTTCAGACATACCTCAGTGGATACAGAGAATAATATTTATATACTTGCATACTTGCATCATGAGAAAATGGTGAATACTGATATTCTTGTGATGCAGTGTACAAGGTAATTTGCTATTGAGTTAGATTCTCTTTGGCAGGTCAATTGTGCATTTTAGCTCTGATCTTATCTTTGGCGTTTGCTCTGAACACTTTTTCAAATGTTCATAAATATTTTTTTTATTCTATCTTGATGTAATCTGAAGGGTTAGGTTTTTTTCAGTGTGTTAAGATCAGTCTTTCCATACTACCATGGGAATATTTGGGTTTGTTTGTTTGTTTTTTAATCCTGACTTAATAGTGTCTACAACAAATTTAATTCTTTCAGCTTTGAAGGCTTATTTTCCTCTTACTTTTTTTTCCTACAACTAAGGAATCATCCGTTTTTAATAATTATCTGGACAGATGAGGAATTCTAAAATGTGCAGAAACAAACAGTTTTTAATGCAAAAAAATCTCATAAATACATTTTGTTGTGAAGTATGTATCCTCTTCCTCTCATTTATTGCTTAATTCATTTTTACCAGATGGTAGAAATTTCTGGAAAACACATAACAGGGTTTGCTGCTGTTCATGTTTTTAATTCAGCTCACAAAAGGCTACTGGGAGGATTATGTGTGATCAAGAAGAGTGAGTCAATTTGTATAAACTCCTTATTTATATAATTTACAGATCTTACACATTCAGTATTATCCTGCCCTTTTCTGTTGTGCTGTTCAGCTGTGACTGTGCATTTTCTTTGACTCCCAAATTTAAAGTCTACAGTATCTTGAGGTAGTAATTCTGCAGTCTAGAGTGTGGCTACTCACCTACTTTTCCCAGATTGACAAGCTCAGGCATTTAATTACCAAATGAATAATTGTGTTTCCTCTTCACTGATGCTTTGAATAGTGTCATTAAAAGCAACGTTTCACTGTGCAGGATTAAAACTGTACCAGTCATCGGTCACATCTGAGAGGATGAAAAGCTTTGGTGTGAGGAGCCATGAAAAAAGGCAAGGTTTCCAGTTCCCCAAACACTTTTCCTTTCGCTTTCCAATATAACTGTGCCCCATGAGTAATGTGGAGCTGAGTCCTATAATGCAGGATCAGTTAAGCAAAACAAAATCATTTGGGAACATGGATGTGGACATAATGGAGGATTTTATAAATAATATAATGCCATTATAATGAGCATAACAATTGGAAAACTATTGTTCAAATTTAAAAGTGGTACTTTTTTCCCATTGGCAAACTGTTGTCTAATCAAAATGAATTTATACTGCCTTCTTTACAATTCAGGAAAGAGGAATATCCCTTTCCTGATAATCTGGAGTAAGTCCTCCTGCTGGGTCAGAGTGAATTTACCTTCCCTAAGAAATGAATATTAGAAAATAGATCGTATCTGTTCAAGTTGTTTAATGCGCTACTTACAGCATGAATTTTCAGATATACACAGATTAGTATTTAAATACTGAAATCAGGCTTCACTTATTTGGCAGGAAAAACTTAAAATCTGCAGGTTATAAACTATAGATGGGGGAAAGAAGATTTTGATACAAATTCTGGAAAGCTAACCCAGTATTAATTAAAGCCAATAAAAAAGTGACAGCTCCCCCATTCCTGCCCCAAACAGTTCAAAAGACAATAACTGGACTATAAAATAACCATGGCTCGAGGTGGACCTTTCTTTGTTTTGGATTCTAAGAAGTGTAATTGTTTAACTCAAGCTCTAAACAGTATGCAGCAGATGAACATTTCTATTACAAAATTATTATGAAATTATGAAACTTTAGGCTTTAGTGGTGAAGCAAGAAAACACAAAATCAGTAAAAATGTATTTTCCTTTTAAGATTAAGTAGTGTTCTGTCTTTGCGTGTGGATTTTGCATTTTCTATGGTTATTATAGGAGAATAGGGAAGGTGGATATTCTCACGTCACCTGTAGAGGCAAGCAATTAATTTCTATAAGTTCCTTTAGGTCTAGAGTCTTAAAACAGATTCTCTTGTTTTATCTTTCATCAAAACAGTAATCCAAAGAAAAGATGCAGATTTGAATTAGTAACAACTTTAGATCAATATGTGCATTTGCGATTGTTAATACCTAAAAGTGGTGCAGACCATACCAATAAAGAGAACTTCATAATTCAGGATGGCTAACTTACCTAATAGATTATTTTACAAAGCCACTTTCTTTTTATTTCCTGTTGAATTTAGACAGAAGCTGATGGATTTTAGACCAATATGTATCACCCAGTAAAATACTGGGTAAATTACAACTTCAGGTTGTTTCAGAAAGTAGAGGATTTCCTAGAATACCAAATTTGGGTGAAACTTTATTTCAAATAGGCTATTAATCTCTTCTGTATTTCAAGAAATTACACTGAAAAAATTACTTATTCTTCATGAACTCACTTAAACAAATGAAAGAAGAAAAAAGGTGGGAATTCAGGAGAACACAGCAGTGGCTTTGAGAGCTTACATAGTAATGCTTAACAATTCTACTATCACTTATAATAGTGTACAAAGGTAGGTAACTGTACCTCTGCAGTTCACAATCCCATTTAGCAAATTTCCAGATAAGAATCTTAAGGAAAATAGAGCAGTTTGTGATAAATGCTATGAAGAACAAGTATATGTCTGCACATTTTCAGTACTTGTATTTTAAAATTCTACCTATGGACATCTATATTCTTGAACTTTGCATTTCAAACTGATAATTCTTGTATTTGAAGAAATTCTCCTGATCTGCCTATGTGTTACTGAGATGATGTAGTTTTTTCTTTTAATAACTTTCCATTTTCTGTCACTTTTCTTGTGGTTTGTTTTGCTTCAGCAGTCTACTCTTCAAATTGAATAGTATCCAAGCAATGAGTTAAGTACCTAAAGGGTGGGTTGAAGGATGATGGAGCTGGACTCTTTTCAGTGGTTTCCAGTGATAGGACGAGGGGCAACGGGCGCAAGCTGGAACATAGGAAGTTCCATTTAAATATGAGGAGAAAATTCTTTATGGTGAGGGTGACAGAGCACTGGAACAGGCTGCCCAGGGAGGTCGTGGAGTCCCCTTCTCTGGAGATTTTCAAGACCCGCCTTGATGCAGTCCTGAGTAATGGCAATCCTGCTTCAGCAGGGGAGTTGAACTAGATGATCTCTAGAGGTCCCTGCCAACTCTGAGAATTCTGTGATTCCGTGAAGTAATTCTGAACACAATCTTACAGGTTTCTGTAGTGCTATTTTAGTTTACATTTTCCATTAAGCTGGGCAAAACCTGAATGCAGCAAACTAAAAGGCCTTAGTTATGTTTCCTGTTGGAAGTGGACTGTTTCAGTTCTTTGTCCAGAAATCTTTAAAATAATGTAGCTGTTGCTGTACTAAATAATTTGTATTGAGAAACAAATGTTTTAGATTGTCTGTATTTCTGAAAATGGTGGTGGCTTAATTCTAGAAACAAACCCTGTACAGCAGCTAAATAAGTTCATGCTCTATTGTGTATAGGCAGCTGGAAGTACTCACTGAATAAATGGGCTTTTTTTTTTTTTTGTTTGCTTTTAGCTAGCCTGTTGCATCTAGTGTAAATCTTGAATTCAGAAACCCTATTGTCAAAGCTTTCATAGCTTCTAAGGATAGTAATTTCATTCCTGCATTGCTTTTGAATGGGGATCTCTGCCATCAAATTGCTTAATTTGCCTTCATCAATCACAGAAAAGTATTTTTATACTTTAGTGACTGAGGCTTTGATTTTTCTAGTGTGAAATACCACATCAGCTTTACATCAGTTCAGAGTATGATTCCCACTATTTTAGTTGCATGGATTCTTGCTGTGCTGTAAGGGATTTCATGATTAAATGTCAGCAAAACTAAACAGAAATCTGACCTTTAAGACTACTATAAATTTTACTAAATAAATATTCTTATTAATCTTTTACTAATATTATTCTGTATTTAAAAGTTCAAAATTTAACTCTTTATAGTCATTGATTACCACAATATAGATCAGGAAGTTTCATACCAGTAAAACACAAGAACAGTGATTGTGCCTAAAGGAATACAATAAATTCTTTTCTTTGTGTATCTGATTCCTTAATTCAGTTTCCTTTTTTTTTTCAGTTGTACCTGATGGTTTGGAATCTTTATGTAGAGTAAGTGCCTTCAAAGTGAAAGTGTGGGAAAGATGCACTTTCAGACGCCTCCTCTACAACCTCTGTCAGTTCCGGTTCTTAACTGTGCATTTGGTAGTGAACCCAATCCATATTTTTGAATTCTTTTTTTTTAATGATCTTTAATTTCAATTCTGAACCAGTAATAAAATTTAGGAAAGGTGGTGGCCATTGATGCCATTTGGTAGGGGAAAAATGGAGATTATGAGACAAACAGCCCGACCGTTTATCTCGCAGGGATTGGGAAGTACACGGGGAAAGATTCTGCTGAGGACTCACACTAATCAGAATCACAGGATCAGTTTTGAATAGGTAAAAAAGTCTGGCTATTACATAAATATCTGTACTTCATAGAGAGTATGCCCTATTTGGCATCAGAACTATAGTCTAAATATTAATTTCAACCTGGATGTCACTTGACCTTCTTTTGGTCTTCTGGCTGGACTATGGACATATTGATGGATGCTGCGTTTGATAAGCTATGTCTGCTGCTCTTCCAAGTTCTTGTTTAATTAACCAAATTGACTTAGAAAAGTTGTGGATTTGCTCTGAGTTGTGGGCTGTCCATTTCCTTCTCTGCGAAGAGCACAGAACAGAATATTAGGTTGATTTTGCTGCAACCTCAAAAGCTTGTTTAGATTTTAGTTCACTTTGAATTTTAATAAAATAACTTCTTAATGTTGAATGAGTAGATTGTTCTCCCTTCAGAACTTTGGGCCAATAATTTTCTCTTAACTGAGGCTGAGAAACCAAGACCTGAAAGGAAAATTGCAGTAAAAAGATAAACTACCTTTCAAAAATGTAATGCAACAGAATGATATTTTTTTTAAAATGTCTATTAACAGAATCACTAAGAAAACTTGCATTTAAGAGTGCATAATGCATAACTGGTAGAGTAATTAACAGCTGGAAAATGCGATATCACTAATTTGATTTTTAATTACTTCAATCATTATCAGACCTGCCTATTCATAGAATCGCTAAAGAAGCTATGAAAAAAGTATTTAGCACTTTTAAAATATATATTTCTATTTAGGCTGCTGTTCAAACAAACAGTTCCATGCTGTCCTTACTGGTTTGCTATACCAAAAGACATGCGTTTTGGGAAATGCTTAATTCTCTTTGATTCTTTGCTTTTAGGAGACTGTTTATAGTCCACTAATTTAGTTTAACATTGCCTGTGTTAAAACCCCAAGTTTATTTATGCTTTTAGTTACTTAAGCCTCCAAATGTTCAATAGCACAATGTACTCTGAATTCCTTACTTGATGTGTAGTTGCATCTTGGTATATGTTATAACCTAAGCCACATTCAAGTTATGCTGGCTTTCTTCTAACCTCTAGCTTGTACCTGATTTTTACGTGGATCAAGAATAAGACATATTTAAAATTAATATTAAAGAAACCCCTGAGCTCATTTAACATTTGTTTTTAAACAACTTAGAAGATATGGACAAGTTTCTCTATCCTTTAAATGCAGTATTATCTGCAAAATAGAAGTACAGGTTATCTGTAGAGTATGTAATGGAAGCCAAAATTTAAAAAGGAATTTAGATTAGCACAATAATTCATTAGTCTATTCTAATTTTCAGGCACCTAACACTTTTCTGTGGTGGTGGTGTTTTTATTTTTATTCTTGTGTGTAGAATCCATAATCAATAGATGTTCAGGGACCAGGAGTTCCCTTCCTATTGTCAGCAGAATACCTCCGCAATACATGAGTCATAGTTCTTTTTATAATGTTCTTTCTGTTCTCGTGTTCTTGATTGCACAGCTGCAAAGCTTTACTGTATTTCCTCTAATGACTTCTATATATCTCCCATTTCCCTTTAACAGATTTATTAATGAATAATCCAATAAAATAATTGGAATATTTTTTCCTAATATCTTAATGGAATTTTGTCTTTACCAGCAACATAAAAAGTATACCTGTTCTCTCAGTAATTAGTATGGAATATCCTATTACACTGTATAATCTCAGACAGATACAGGTCAGCTTTGCCTGGGTAGTAGAGAGAATTTTTAACCATATATTATAAACTGTGTAAAAGAATGTCTTGCATTATTTTCCTTTTTCCATATGTGCGTGATAGGGCCCTTAGGACCACAAGGCTCAAAGCTAACAAAAATTTGAGGGAAGAGGGGACCCTTTGCCCATTTCTCTTTTTGGATAAAAGCTGCCATGTACCTTTTATTACAAATGTTTTCTTAGAATCTTTTGTACCTCAGCAGCGCCCAGCTGCAAAATATGGGCAATTCCCCTCTCTCTCTCTTTTCAAGACCCAGCTATTGCAAACCTATGTGTATCTAGTTTTCCTGTAGGAAGTCATTGCTGTCTAGAATTCTGACCAGTATGTTTAGTAATCAATGTCAACACATGAATGGATAACTTAAAATATATAGTTGAAATATTAACTTATTATGGCCACTTATTTCTAATGGAAATTCATTAAGCAAGTAAAGTTGGAAACTTTTCCCACAAATGAGCTACTGTTAACCTTTTTGGCTTTCTCTTTAGTCACTGAGACATAACGACTTAAAAATGGTGGCAAGAACAAATCATCTGTTTAAATTTTCAATATGCTGATAGGAAATGAATGTTTTACTTCAGTTTTTGCAATTGTAGTCAGATAAGGGCTATTTTTGTTTGACCAACTTCTTAGTTATGCCTGAGCATAACTAGCTTTCCCTTTGGTAATTCCATCAATATCAATAAATAAATATACAAAAGATCTGGAATAGCTGCTGCTTTAGCATATGAGATGCCTTTTCACATCACTTACAGCATATCTGTTCCTCTTCTTGGTGAGCCGCTGTGTTTTATAAGCTGAAACATGAATATGTTAATAAATTATGAGTGACATATCATTATTTGCAATAAAATGGATCAGAATAATAAGGTGTGTCTTCTGACACTTCTCAGAATATCACAGAAGTGTGGAAACACTTGTCAGATGTCTGTTCATTGAAATCCAGTTTTACGTTGGCTATTTTGATTCTTAGATATCTATAATGCTCTTTGCTAGTTTCCCCAATAAATGAAGCAACAGTCAGTCTTCAAACTACTTTTGTGTGACAAGATATTTTTAGTCTCACAAAGAAGAATCCTGGAATTACCAAAGGCTGCCAACCATCTAATGGAAGCAATCTGGGCGGTTTAGGTTTTTGGTTGGGTTCCCTATCCTGCCCTGTCTTGTGTAACATACATCTCTTATTCTCTCAACTGATATGAGGTGGAAGATCTTGTTTTGTTGAAACTTTAAAGATTTTCAAATTTTTGTAAGAATGTTAAGTAGTGATTTGTGCTTGGGTGGTGGCTGTATCAAACAGCTGCAGAAAGTGAAGATAGGAGTCTTACATTTTTGTAAGGAAAATAGTCTTTTGGACTAAGCAAGTATACAAAGCAGCATCCACGTTGTGAAATGTGCAGATCTAAAATTGTCTTCCTTAGGAGAGACCAGTGAACACTTTTGACAGCAATGACACTGAATATGTAGTCAGGCCTGTGACATCTTCTAAAGGAGCCTGTAAAAGGAACAATTTATCCGCAATTAAACTTACTTTAATTGCAGATAAATTTAATTTAACCGCAGCATCTGTGGAAGTTATGCATGGATTTAAATATGCAAACGTCTTTAAATCTACATTAAATCTGATGTAATAGAAAATATCTGATCTATATATAATCTGAAGTAATTCCTAAAAATCATATCTGGAAGTTAGGAAAAAACTTAATCCAAAGTCACCCTGTTGCTTCTTTCCAGGTTTACATTTAGAGGTAACTGGAGTATGTTAAAGATGACCTCATCTGTGGTTTAGAGAAAAAAACAAGTTGAAATAAGCACTCTTTATAAACACAAATCAAATTTCTGCTCACAACCCTGTAACTATAGTTGGGTTTTTTTTTAAAACAAGAACTTAAAGGATTTTACTCAATTTTCTCCATTTTAAAATTTGCATTATTTTTCTGAGAAAAATCTGAATTAATGAACTAAAGCAAAACCCATAGACTTAAAAATTGTAGCACTTCACTATTTTCTGGCTGTTAATTTAACAGAGAAAACAGAAAAGGATTTAAAACTATTTCTCTGTTGTACACACAGGTAGAAGGTTGTACTAGGTATAGAGTTTTATACATAGTAAGAATAAACTAACATAGCAAACTTAAAACAACATGAGAGAAAGAAATTGTCTATGTTTATATATGGTACATTCATCAATAGCATAACTGGAAAACATGGAACTATTTCTGAAGTACAATTGAAATGTTGCTTATTAAAAAAAAAAAAAAAAAACCCAAACAAAAATCAACAAACCAAACCAAACCCACCAAAACCTCATGGGGAGAGTAAATTTTATTCCCCAGTGTTTGAAAGAGAGGAATTTCTTGGCCGACCCCGTGGCAGAGGCTGAAATAGGTAAATATTCAAACAAGCCTTTTAAAAAAGAAAAAAAATAAAAAATTCTACCATTAATGTTTTGTCAGTGGAACAATGGGATAGTAATGCATTTGAAGGGAGGGAAAATGTAGCTGGCATACAGAAACAGCCAGAACTGCTTTTCAGGATTTCGTACAAACTCAAAGAGGTTTTTCTCAGCTTTTAGTTGTTTTCTTCAGTGCCGTATGTATAGGCTGTTTCTTTCTTGTACTGTCAGGTTTTTACCAAATCTGTCTTTTGGCAAATCAGCTAAGTAGTCTGCTTCCTGAAGAGATTAACTCAAATTGCTAAAATCGTGTTGTTAAAGACTTTTAAACATTGTGGATTATATGGGAAGCACTATAGTTGTTAGAAAAAATGCTGGTTACAAGTAAAGGTAGCACCATGCCTGACCTCAGTACTAGCGCAGGGAAAGCTGGTGATGGCACACACTGATGAAAAGAAACTTGATCCTTAATGTCTAGTTTGTACTTTCAGAGAGATGCCAAGAAAGCATAATTATCTTGATTAATGCCAACCTCAGGTGTACTGGAGACACAAGCAAACTCTAGGCTCACCTGAGGGGAATATTAATTAGCACTAGCATACCTACTGTTCTGTCTTGAGTACTTAATTGCTTTAGCCTAGATGAGAATGGTAATTCATAAAACAGAACTTAATGACTGTATTAGGAAAATGGTTGTGAATATGCACATAAATGAATCCCTAGAGTAATTTCCTCTATAACATGAAATAGGGAATGTTTCTGCAATTTTAGCTTTATATTTCACATACTAATTTAACTTTCTTATTGCAGGATATTGATACAGTTTGGTTTACTTTTTTTTTTTTTTTTTTTAAATACATAACAAACTTCTTCTAACGTATTAGAGACATTTCATTCAGTGGAGAAAGAGGTGTGTATTTGATGGGTCAAATCCCATGGTCCGAACTAGTTTCTGTTGGTTGAGGCCATGTCTACCACTAAGAAATTTTATCACCCAAACTTTTGTCACCTTTCAGCTGCCAGCTTTGCTGTGCTGCTGAAGCACATGCGTGCTTGGCTGCTTTTGCTGGTGTCTCTCCTCACTGAGAGACGTATTGGCAAAGACACTGTACGTGGTGGGTAAGTGCCCAGAGCTTACAGCTGCTGACACTGCTGTATTACTGGAGTGTGTCCAGGCTGGCGTTTTGCCAGCAGCTGAATGTCAGTTGAGGGTTTGTGTCATTTATGAAGGTGGTTTTAGTGGAAGGACTGGATTTTGCCTGCCTCGTTTTGAGATATTCTGGATCTTGTGAAAAGGAAGCAATATCTTACCACAAAAACTGAAAGTATATGACCTATTTGAAGTCCAAAAAATATTAAGTGGTCATTTTGAACAGTTATCTTACTTTAAAAATGTTCATAACATGATTACAGAAACATCTCTTTAAAAAAATTGAATTAAGCAGTGAAATTAATTCATTAAGCATACTGTGCTGTATTTTAGATGCATGCCTATAACTGAATTTACTATGCCCTGAAACTATTCACGTTGTTCTTACTGTGCACTGAAATTGGTGACATAAATGTATATACGGTTGAGGAAAAACATGTCTGTCATTACTGAAGGAATGTACGTTGAGAGATGAGGGCTATGGCTTAAAAATATTAATGAACCTGTAAAAATATTCTAATAAAAATGAGAGTGAGTTGAGAAATTGTGAACATGATTTGTTGTAATTTCTAAATATCTTTTGTAACTGCTGCTTCTATGTTGGTAAAGGAAAAAAACAAATCTAATTGTAGACAGTAGGGTAGCTTCTGAATACATCTGGAATGCTCACATAGTCTTGATACTAAATGCGGTGAGAAAGCAGGAGTGTATGAAGACCCTGTTTTTTTATTCCTTGAACTGGGGTGAATGCTACTCATACAATGTTACCGTTGGCAGAAGCAATGTATTTTGATATATCTTTTCTTGAGATAGAGAAGAATATTCATTTTAAGATTAGTTTGTGCAAGCTTGTACTTAATGCTTTGAAGGGAGATTGTGAAAAACGCCTAGGGAAATTGGGAGCAGATCTTACTAACTTTAGCTATTGAATTTGTGCTGTGAAATTCTTTTAAGGTCTTGCAAAATCCCACCATGAAGTAAAATGTTGAAGAAGTGATGTAATACATACTCTGTAGCACTTAACCTTTCACAATCATGAAAATGTAGTAGTGCAGTAATCAGGAGGAAGAAAGTTGCTAATTCATTGTGTGTTATATATTAGTAGTGCCTTGTTAACTTGCTGTTAAAATAATACTGAGAAAGTATTTTTATCTCCTTTTATCAATAAAAATTAAAACCTTTGTAAACCTATCTGTACAAGACTGAAATATCTATTGGAGTTTTTATTTATAGATCTCTTTTAAAAATCTTTTCTACTGGTATCCTTTGTATTGGTATTCTGAATCATCCAATAGAAACAATTTTGTAGACTTTGCATTTTCTGTTTAAAGAGAAATAAATACATACTCTGTTTCTTTATATATAAAGGACTTTGCATACAATAAGGAACCGTATTGATATTTTTATGTTTTAGTATATGGAAAACTGCTTTAATATTTCAGTTCAGTGTAGTGCCAGTGGCATATTGGAAAAGCTTATTCTTTGTCAACAGTCCAATTCATAAAATAGTCTACCGAAAACCATGTCTTAGTTCTATTAAATATGAAGTATGATATATAATATCACATCAGTGTTATATCAGTTGAATCAATGAATGTCTTAAAACCACTTTTCCTCCTGTAGATAATACTGTATTCTCTCAACAGGTAACTAAAATCCCTTTCCTGATGAGAATTTTTTTTTTTTTTCCCCAAATATACACGTGTTAACTTTTTACTAAAATGCAGATATTTTGGTGCTTATGCAGTAAGAGGAGGGAAGAAAGGATAAGAGTGCCTCAGAAGTTAAAATGCAGTTGCTTATTAATTTATGGCATTTACAGCATGTTATAAAATATGTTTAATAATATATTGGCTCAAGAGGAAAGTGTTCAGACTCTATAATGTTGAAGCAGCTGGAGAGTGAAATGCTTCTTTAGCTTCTACTTCGTAGATTATGATCTAATTCATAGATTCATCTTTCTCTGTGACAAAATTGAAATAGAATATTTTCAACTTCCGGTGCCAATTTTCAGTGAGCCAAATCTTAACTATCTTCGGTCCTTCACTTTACAGCAAAACTACCATCTGCTTCACAGAGAAATGAAAAGGGTTGAAGTCTTAGAATTAAAATTGGCATTTCAACAATTGTACTGTATTATTTTTATTGAATGTTTATTTTATTTAACAAAGGGGTAGTCAGATTTACCAATCAGTGCCCCATTGTGTGATGTGATATAAAGCCCATAGGAAAAGGCAGCTGCTAAGAAGTATTTAGATATTCTTGGACAGATGGGAGAAAAAATATTTTTGGCAAATTAAGATTTTTTTTTTTTGTTTTGTTACATTTTTTGCTGTGTTTTTGATGACAATGTCATCAACTTCAAGTGTTGGATTCACAAAAGACTTTTACTAGTTGGTTTCTCTCTATATCTTCTCTTTTTGCCTAGGCTGTTCTGTATGTATGCAGATGTAAAAGAAAAAAAAAATTGAATCTCTCCATTATGTTTGTGCTCACACGTGTTATCTTCTGTGTTGACTGTTTGTGTATTCACTGTTCTGTCTCTGCTCCCATCTTACTTCCCCAGTGGTGTCTTTTTATGCCTCTTTCTAGGTCAAACTCTTTTCCACACCTGCCATATTATTTCCCCTAGGCTTATTATCTCTCAGTTCTCTCTCTTTATATGCATTTCCATATATGCTTTCAGTGTTGCTTCTATGTGTACCTCCACCCTACAGGTAATATATCTTCTTACAGTCCCTTTATTTTTCTCACCTCTTGTGCCTTTTGCCAGCTAATGACATTTTTCTGGTTTCAGTTCCTTTACCATTCTTTTCTCAGTGCTTTCTTCCAGCTCTCGTCATGCTTTTTGCTCACAGACATTTTAGCATGGTATTTTTGCCTGAGATTGCCTATACAGTTAGAGAACATGTCTTTGTACAGTTCTGAACACGTATTAGGGTTTGCTTAAATGAGTTATAACTATTGTTTCTGTTGGTGTCATCTTTCTATTGCCATCACTTTCCCTGTGAATTACAGTGTAGGAGTGTTTTGCAAAATCAAGCTTCTGGAAGTGAAGTATTTGATAATATGAGTCCTGGTCTCTCTTGTCTTAATTTTTGTTTTGCTAACTTAATATTTTACTATACATTTATATGAGGAGGGAGGGAGGAACATCATGTTCTTGGAATGATGGTAGAGGTAGGCTGTGTTTCATATGCAGCTTAAAATAATTATTATGAGCCAACAGAAATGTGTTACTGAATGTTGAGAGAAATAGTATGACAGCAGAAAGGGAAAATATGAAACAGATGTACCATATGTTACTGTGCATTTGTTTTCCGTAATAAAACCATGGGGCATTCAAGAATAAATGTATTGTTCATAAAAAAAAAAAGGGTAAATTTTATTTCTTTTAGCAAGGGTTGGGAAAAGCGAAAATTTTATATTTCAGATTCATTCAGAGGAGCTATCTTTATGCTTGAGCATAATGTTTACGGTATTATTATCACTGATGACCCTTTCCTCCCCCCCCCCCCCCTCCCTTTTTTTTTTTTAATGTGTGCCTTTTGGCAGTTCGGAAGGGCCTAAAATGGGCCTCAAATGCCCTAAAGAGCTGTAATAAATATTACTTGAACAAGAAGGGACATACTTCTAGGTGCAGAATTTCTGGCCAAGTGTACATGTATCCCAGACTATATAGGTGTCGCTGGGGAAATAATGGGTTTTAGAAGGCCTGTATGGCTGTTATGCACTGGAAAGTAGATACATTTTCTAAGATTTCTCTGCTGTTCCTGGCAGGCTTCAATTATTTTGCCATAGCATAGGGTAGATAATGGGTATTTTACTTTTAAGAATTACGTGAATTATTGAGTATATTTATTTTCACAATATTTTCTTACTTCCTACATGGAATTAAAAAAAATTAAATTACTTTAGTACTTCATGCAAACTGACCTACTAGTGAGGAATAACATGCATTTTTTTTTTTCTTTGAAGGGAAAGATGATATTTTGTTGAACAGTGGATTTAAGAGTGGTTATACAAGTCTCTGTTTTCTCTATTAAAATAACATAAAAGTTTCACTGATTCACAGTGTATATGTGGAGTTCAGCTGTATGATGTGTTTAATTAAAGCTCATTTGGTTTTACTTTATGTGCGAAAGTCTTAGGTTTGTAAAGGAAATAATGAATTATATGTAAAGATCTGATCCCCTTCTCTTGTTTTTCTTTGTGATGTCATTCTATAGACTTCAATGAAGCTACTCCATATTTGCAGAACAATGAGTAGGAGAAAAGTTAGGCTCCAGTATCATATTTTTCTTACCTACAAATGTCCCCATTTCAGTTGGTTTTGATATGATTGTAGTAGTAAATTAATTCTGTTTAATTATTCAGTCATCTGCTAGAATAAATTTTGAATTAACAAGGCAGACCACCCAAAAATTTCATGTTTAGGCAGAAATAATTAACTTCTGTTTGACATCCCTTTTTATTTTTAAAAGGATTGATGAAAAAATTGAAAGATAGGAAACAATCTTCTGTCTTGATTTTTAACTGCAATTACTGCTTTGAATCTTCCATTAAATATCTTTTTATCATTACAGTGCAATTAAATTTCTATAACCAAGTTAAACTGTAACTTGGCAGAATAACTTAGATGTTTTTCAAGCATTGAACTAAGTACATACTTTTAAAAACCATATTCAGACAAGCTGATATAGATTGCTAGGAAATAAACCAATGTTTTCAGTTTTGCTGTGCGTCAAAACTTAGAATTGTAAGTCAAAACTTTAAGTGATTTGGAGTTTCTCTTAACTAGGAAATTGAGGGCTACATATCCTTTTAATTTTCCCAGGGAAAATGAAAAGAAAAAAACCACTGGATTTTTTGGCATCTGGATTCTTGCAAGCAGGAACTGATTAATATAATTTTTTTTTTTTTTTTTTAAAAGAGGTGCAGTGATGGCTGATCACCCTCCCCATCTCTTGACTCCACGGAAATCTTTCTTTACGTTTCCATGGATTTTGGATTCCAGTATGTAAAACAACTGGGATAGCAGCAGTAGGATTGTGCTATATATTAGTAACATTTGAATAGTCTAGATTGAGACTGAAGCTATTCTCATTTATGCTGTTGGGGTACCTGGACTAGACAGTCATAAGCAGCTATGTCTGATTACTGTTTCCATCCTTGCTTTATAAGATGGCTGCTTGAAAAGGATGTTTGTGATAGCTCCTTTTTAGCTAATTTTCTAGTTGCTATAGAAATGTTGATTTGCATTAGAATGAAGGCTGTATGGATTTCCATGGAAATTGCTAGGGTCTCTGTGTGTGTCTGAAAATGAAAAGAAAAATCTTCTGGGAAATCTTCAGGACACTTTCCACCTGGAAAAGAAAGGAAAGCTCCATAATTTTCTATTTAGAGCACTACAGCTCCTGGAAAGCTCCACAGAAGACTTTAGTCTTGAATTACTTCTTTAAAGCTTAGCCTTCAGTGTTTTAGACATATGTATTGAATAGCAGATTGGAAACATGTTAAGTAGTGTCACTACAATAATATCATTTTTTGTTCTGTCTTAATTTTATGCTTTGTGTCACTTACAGTAATTTGTTAAACACCCATATGACTCCTTTTATGTATGAGTAAAATAACTAGTTCAATATGTGCCTCCTAGTTTCATATATACAAGAGATTACATTTCTGTAATTTTTATTGAAATAGTATTAGAAGAGCTTCACTTATTTAATGTTCATGTTGCAATTGCACATGAATATCCCAACGTACAAAGTTATCTTGAAGTTCATTCAATGTTTACCTTGATAGCCAAGAGAACTTCACTCTGAAATAAAATAAAAATAGTCTTTGAAACATATTGCAAAGTACCTGTTAATATGGGATAGTAGGATTGATACCATTATAACTTTAAGAATTTTTTATATAGATAAGTTAAATTCTATGTAGATAGGTTTTTCTTCAAAAACCTGTTTGCTGACATTGCACTGGCATAATCTTTCAAGAGAGGATTCTTATGCCATCTAGGAATGTAGTCTTTCTACTCAGTTGAGCAGAAGAATTTTATCTATAAAATTTATAAAATATTTTAAAATATTTTATTTTGAAGAATTCTATTTTGGGGATTACCTTTAGGGGGTTCTTGAGACTTCAAAGGCCTCCTATCTCCCTAGGTCACTTAGGAGAAAGTTAGATAATGCACTCCACTTCCAAACAGAAAGGCTCTTGATGTTTTTACTTTTGAACCATTTCTTCATGTTTAGTATGACAAGTTGAGATTTCATTTTCAACGGTGCTGCAGTGGTCAGGAGCTGTGTAAAGGAACAATACTGTTTCTGTATGCAGAAAGTATGTCCCAAAGACCTATAGCACATCCTTACTTTTTCAGTTAAAATTAATATTTCTCTACTGTTAAACTATTTTTCTCTCTGAGTGTAATATCTTATGAATAGCTTCCTCCTCCGTGAACAGTGTGATTGAAAGCTTTGTGGTATCATCTGTTCTTTACACTCTTCTCCCAGTGTATTTGGTATGGGACAGCCATAATCTAATGCAGGAGGTAGGTGACTAGATGGAAAAAAAATAAATAATCAAATTGTATTTAGTCTTCCAGTTCTTATTCTGGGAAAAACCTGTGAAAAAGATGTAATGAATGGACTCGTGTAAGAATTTTTCATTGTTATTACCATATTGCTGTAGTGTTTAATAGGAAATGTGTGAAAAACTTCAGTTGATATTTTGGAGAAGTAGGATTAAATTTCCAGGTGATAACTTATTAAAAAAAACCCAAACAAACCAAACCAAAAGAAAACACAAAAAAAGAACCAAAAGACCAAAAAACAACCAAACCCCATTTCATTTATATTTCATTATTAAGATGTTGTACATTCCTATTGTTTACCACCCATGGAAATACACAACTAGGCTATGTTGTTGACATATTCTAAAATCAGTTTAGTACATCTGCGATTCTAAAGTACACATAAATTCAAGTGTAACTTGTGTGCAGTTTTAATACTGAGTTAGGAAATTTGGATGCAGTATTAGCTTAAAAACGACACACAAATAATGTAATTAATTTAGAAAATTGCAAATTATTCCAAAGTGTCAGTGTATTTCAACTAAGATGTAATAGATGTAGTGTATTTTGATAAATATAGGAGACATTATGACATTTAAATACTTGTAGTATGTCACATTTTGTAACAGATTTGCAGTATAGGCTGCAAGAGGAGAATTATTTATTTATGTTCCAATATTGCTGAGAGATTCCAATTAAAGGTGAGGTCTGCTTGTGAGAGTAGTTGGACAAAATAGTTTAGACTCTCAGTTGAAATAAAAGAGAAAAATATCCAGATGGTAAAAGATAACATAGAAAGATAGTCAGGGAAGAACTAGTTTTGTATTCAAACTGGTCCAGCCTTCCATAGTTACAAGTAACCATCTATTAGAGATGTAGTACAGAATATGCTTTCTTGTATGTGTTATTTTGTAATTTGCAGTGCTTTGTGGGTCAGGCATCATCCTCACAGTGTTTTAATCATTTAAGGTCATAACTGAGTACCTCGGATCTTCTGTGAAGGAGGCTGGCAAAGAGAGAACTGTATAGAACTGTATAGAGAACTCTCCCTTTATTGGAGAGTTCTGCTCTGTAAGCTGTTGTCTGCTAAGTAACAATGGAGCAATTTGAGAGATGGTAAAAGAAGCAAAAAGTAAACCCGACTCTATTGATTATAGATTCATAGGTCTAGTTCTCACTTAGGTGACACACAGGAAAATAGGCTACTACTGTACTCATTAACTGTAGCTGGCAGGAGGGTTGCCAAAAATATCTACATAGAATCATAGAATGGTTAGAGTTGGAAGGGACCTTAAAGATCATCTAGTTCCAACCCCTACTCTACTAACACATAATTCATTGGTTCTGTAACAACCTGATCATAGCAAATTATTTTGCATAACCTGTGTTTTCTTCCTGGCCTCTTCTTCATTGTCCACTGGTATACTAAGTTTTGAAAACAGTGGTTTACAGATACTTAAAAACATTTATTAATACTATTTTTCATGTTACATGAGCAATGTTCCATGGCAAAAATTCCACAAAATATGGGAAACTCAATTACTTAACTCCATAAGCCTACAATTATTTTTCTATCTGGTTGAATGTAGGAGTTACTATGTTCTCACAGAGTCCAAACCTGATAGAAATGAATTTGTTCATGCCTATTTGTTTTACATTATTTGATTGTCCGTGTGTTTGCGTAGGCCAAGGAGTCACTGATTACCTAGGTAATGATGACATAGTTGATATAGTTATATAGGATTTTGAGAAGCTTTTCCAAAGTCACCTGTCAAAGGTTCATAAAAGAACTAATCTGTTGTGAAATGAAAGTTCATTCACATGCATTAATCACTTGTAGAATAACTCTCATGGAATAATAGCAGGTTGAAATTAATCAGGGGGATTGCTTATGGAGTTGAAAAGGGATCTCCTCTGTTCAATGTATTAGTTGTATGAGAAAGGGTATGGTGGCATCTTATCCTGATATTCTTAATCAGGATAATAACAGTGAATATTGGCTAGAAAGAGTTGCAGGAGTGTACTGAATGAATGTATGATAAAACTGTAGATTAATATATACTTAATATTCATATTGAAATATGAATATATATTGAAAATATTCAATACTGATAAGTGAGAAATGGTGCATCTGAGGGAAAACCAAAACAGTCCTAAATTTACGTAGACGATGCTCACTGGGCTGTTAGCACACAGAAAAGAAGTTTTGTGGTTATAATAGATTTTATTTTTTTTTTTTTTTACTGAAATGTCAGCTTGCATGCTCAGTACAGTCAAAAAAAGCTGATTGAAAATTAGAAGAAAATGGGAAAAAGGAATAACATGCAAACTAGAGAATATTACAGTGACAGTTTATATTTTGTAGCTCATGTATGTCCTGAATTCTTTGCAAGTTCAGATCCCTTTAATCTCAAAAAGTATAAGGTAGAACTAGAGAAGGTCCCACCGAGAAAGGAAGGAAGGGTAAACAAAAGTATAAAAGGGCTACTAGGATTGGAAAAGAGATGACAGAAGTTGTATGTAATAGAAATCTGCAAGAGTTTGAGCACTGTGAAAAAGAAAGGGTAAAATAACTAGTATTTCTCATAAAATGAGATTTTTGGAAATAAAAGATGATGGTAGCATGGTGAGAATTAGCAAAAAGACATTTAAACAAAAAATTAGGAGTTAAGTTGGTAGCTGGTTGCTGCAGGACTTTAGCTTCTGGAAATAAGAAAGTCATTAGATAGTATCATAAAAGTTGTTCAATAACTGTTAAGCAAATAAATCACCAGTCTGGACCTAGAATTCCTTGAGAGGAGGAGTACCGGAAGCTGCATCCCTCTCTGCTTATGCTTCTTCTACTCTTCCCTAGTCATCTGATATGGGCTGGTTGTTTGATCCAGTACAAAAACATCCTATAGTGTCTGACTTAAGAGCTCCATTGTTTTGGGCAGGTTTTTTTTTGGTTGAATTTATAAGGTATTTTCTCACTCGATCACACAATCACAATCTCTTCTGTAGAAGTCCAGAAAAAGAAAGCACTTAGGTTGTATTTGAACTACATTTAAACTCTGGTTACCCCTCCCTGTCTGTAAGCTTAAAAGATGAATCACTTGTGTGAACTCTGTTCCAAACCTCTCACTGGTCTTAATAAGAACAGAGTGATCATAGTCATAAATAACATAAGTTCATCAATGAACGGTGACATCTTCTGGGCTTATACATCAGTCTGTGTTCCAGACATTCTTTCATCCTGGTTCTGTCAACCAGGGATTCTGTCTCCAAACAAGAGAAAAAGTGCCAGAAGGACATCTCTGTCTGGAACCGTGCTCACAGTGAAACTAAATTAATTGTCAGCAAACTTTTAGCAGATACTCGTGTTCACAGGCAGACTGTAACTCTCTTCATAAAAGCTGTTGAAACACTAAAATATTTCAGTCTTTTTAAACAAGAGTTGCCACTCTCAAATATATGCTTAATATCAAAATTGGCAAGTAGATCAGTTACAGAATATTTTACTTGATGATACATTTGGGTTTAACAAAGGTTACATTTTATTAGGGAAGACAGAAATGTTGAGGGATCCTGTGTGGTCAGAATTATTCTGACCTATATAGACAAAGCTTCCTTGAAGTAGTACCAGTTACCTTAGAAAGCACTTAAAATCCAAGGCACCAGATATAAAGCACCAGAAATGATTCAGATTTAACATAAGAGTTTGAATTAAGGAAGTAGTCTCCTGTTCAGAGGAAGGAAGACTGTCAAAAGGGTTGTTAAGCTTAAAATCAAAAGGCCAAAAAAGCTTCCTTTTTCTGTAACTTTTAAATAAGCTCATTTTGGTGTTTATGTCATGTAAATTTAGATTTTTCTGCTTCCCAATGAGGAGTAAGAGCCAGCAAAAACATCACTGTTCTGAGCAGTCTTATTAGCCTAAGCTATTGCAAATATTCACTTTATTTCTGCTGAAAAAAACTTGAATACTGGCTGTTGATAGTGTGCTATATTTGGGTAATATTTATAACTAGCTACAGTGCATTGATTTACTTACTGAATAGTTTTATCAGATGCTTGCAGTGAATCAGACTTCAGGACCAGAAAAAAATGTATCTGTGCATCAGTAATAACATAGCCTTCTGGTATTTTTTCTCATACAATTGAATTTTAACACAATAAAAATGACAAGCACTCTCTCTTTTGTAGGTAGGTAGGTAGTTATCAAACTTTTGTCATTGGGATAACTTTCAGCACAGTTTCATTTTGAAGAAACTTTAAAAAATGGATTTAGTATAGAGGAATACACAAACGAAATTGCACAATAATTCTGAGTAGAGCCGCTTGATTATTAGGGTTTGTTCTCAAACTCTGTTAGACTTAACAAGTTTAGCTGAACAGGGGTCTAACACCAGGTTCACCAGATGTCTTGTTAGACTACCCAAATGAGAAATTATCAACTTGTTACCCTGAACTTATAAAGACTGTAGTGTTTTCTTTTTAGATATTATGAGGAAAAAAGGTGATAAAAGATTCTACAGAACAAAATATTAATGTAAAGGCTATTTGGTTACTAAAGTAATTAAATGTATAATTTTTCTTTGTTTTCTGAAATGTCTGGAGCCATTTTCTCCTTGATTCTTTTTAGTGATAGTTAAATGATCCAGCTGGCTGAAGGCTTTTCACGTGGCAGGTAAACAGTTGGTATTACTCTCCAAGGAGGTCAGGATATTTTGCATTTCATAATTCCTGGAATTTATCTTCTAAGGTCCAGCTTGATTAAACCTGCTGTGACACTGGAGGAAAAAGAAGCAAAGATCTTAAAGCAAGAAAAACATAATTGACTAATAAGAGTTTAAGACTATGCAAATTTAACTTCTTCCTGTCGTGTGTCCCCCCCCCCCCCCCCCCCCAACCCCCCCCGAATGCTTCTTGTGCTAAACAGAATAGAGAATAATCACAGAAGAGTAGTTGCTTGGAAATATAAGTTGGTTATTTAATGATTTTATTTTGCAATTTTACTTGCTGTGAAGAGGAGAAAGGTCTAAAGAATTAAAGAGCTTTAAGCACATAGACAACAAAGCATTGTGCACTTGATCTAGGTGTTCAGAGCTCTACAGTGGTGATACTGTCTCCTGTCATCCTTTGCAAAGGAGTTTTTGACAAGGGGACTATGTGAGTATCATTCTACTGTTTTGTCTGAGAAATAATTTTCAGTTTCCCCCATGCAAGTACAAGTAATCTGAGTAGATTACACTGTAACATATACACAGCATCTAGGATTTAAGTGAACCAAGATGAAAAGGAATGAGGCTAAACCAGATACATGTTTCCATTTTACTGCAATAAGATTTTCCTATATAAGTGTGCATACAATGAGAAGGTGTGGTTTTTTTGGAACAGACAGACTTTATCTTTTAAAGTAATCAATAATAAAAAAAGTAATTGTGATATTTTCTAGAACTTGCTTTGTCTGTATGCATTATGATGAACAGTTTTGGAACACAGGAAAATGGAACAGTTATTCACATCATCATACTCAGATGTTTGATTCATATTGAATATGGGTAGCACTTGCTCAGGATTTCTATAGGCTCTGTGTATCAAAGGAAAAAAAAATCCTCACTAGAAAATATATGTTTTAATAAGGCTTTTGGCAGTAGACATGGCAGAGTGCTATTTTAAGGTACACCTTTCTATAAAGGCTTTTTTCATGTTCTCACAGTTTCATAGGAATAGTTGCCCAGACTTTTTTCTCTTAGTAGACAAAATTCAATATCTAGGATTGAACTTGTGTTCCCAATACAACTGGGAATATTAAAGAGATGGTCTGTGTGACAGATGAATCATGGTAGCTGCTCAAGGTATTTCAGTAAGAAGACAGTTTGGAGAGGAACAAACCCCCAAGGAGTACCTTTGACATGGCTTGAATAGATTGAATGTGCTGTTAGAAGTGATACCAAATGGTTCATTATTCCATTGAATTTTGAATGATGAGTAAAGTTATAAAAAAAAAAAATATTGTGAGATAAGTCTTTTGAGCTGCAGCTCTGGTTCACTGCTGCAGACATCAATGAGATCACTACCTCATGTTTGTGAGTAAAATTACAGTTTTAAAACTGTAATCTTTCTTGTTGATATGGGGTTAGGGTTTTTAATAAAATAAGGAAAATTAATGATAATACAGAGGAACTGAAGCAAGAAGAGAAGGGAAGGCATTGTAGAATTATATCCTGTTTTGTCTGAGAGAATGGTTTAAGACTTACCAAAAGGACAGTGTTCCATTGACCACCTCTGTTCTCTTCTGTGATCATTTAACATCTCTGTAGCACATACAGAAATTGATCATATGAAAAAAATAAAGTCTGCAATGAAGTTTTCACTGCCGTCATTCTGGCAAGTGTTCCTATTAGAGATAAAAGATAGCGTAGTGCCTTTTAAACCCCATTTTATTCTCACTTCTAGGACTTCTGATCTCTCTTTCCTGAACTCTGTGATCATACTTTTTGAAACCTAGTCCATTTCTCCTCTATATCTGAACACACTCTCTGGCTGTTCTGGTTTTTGCACCTCTACCTCATTGGCTGACATTTCCATTCCACTAAGCGGCATCATTCCTGAAGAAAAGTTCTTAATTAATTTTTTTTTTGTGTAGAAATAACTTCTAATAAATTTGCATTAGATGGCTTCCAGTTGTTACTAGCAACTTTATTTTCCCCCTGTAGAGTAAATTGGAAATAAGTAAATTAGCTTGTGATCATCAATCCATTTGCTGGTTTTGACAGCAACTTGATCTACAGGCTGCAATTAAGAATGTTAACTCTGAAGCACAAAAGAACGTGTTACGTTTAATGTTTCTCTCTACTTCTCTAATAAAACATATTGGTTGATTGGAGTAATACTGTTTAGTTAACCAAATCTTCTGTTTTCTCGCACGTTTTAGACATAGGACTATATACAAGCTTGCTGCCTTGGGCTGTTAGAATTCTGACTTTAAAGAGACTTAGACAATACTTAATTAAACCAGCTTTTTTTTTCTATTTTTTCAGTTGAAAAAACAAATGCAATTTTCTTCAGAAGTACTAATTGTAATACATTAAATAGCTTAAGATGCAGACTTTTTTTTCTTTTCTTTGAAGAGAGGCTGATACAAGTCTTCACTTATTGTAGAGTAGCATAAAGGTTTAATCCAGAGAATTCTGATCCTCAAGGATCTGCATTACTATATGCCTCCTAGAAGGTGGCATAAATGGATTTACTTCTTCACAGATTGAGTGAGAATTTAACTGAATTTCACTGAATTTAGAGTTGGAAGGGACCATAAAGATCGTCTAGTCCAACTCCCCTGCTGAAGCAGGATTGCCCAGAGCATGTTAGAGCATGTTACTCAGGACTGCATCCAGACGGGTCTTGAAAATCTCCAGAGAAGGGGACTCCACGACCTCCCTGGGCAGCCTGTTCCAGTGCTCTGTCACCCTCACTGTGAAGAAGTTTTTTCTCATATTTGAGTGGAACCTCGTATGTTCCAACTTGTGCCCGTTGCCCCTCGTCCTCTCACTGGCAACCACTGAAAAGAGTCTGGCTCCCTCCTCCTTCAACCCACCCTTTAGATACTTATAAGCATTGATAAGGTCTCCCCTCAGCCTTCTCTTCTCCAGGCTAAAGAGCCCCAGCTCTCTCAGCCTTTCTTCATAAGGGAGATGCTCCAACCCCTTAATCATCCTCGTTGCCCTTCGCTGGACTCTTTCCAGTAGTTCCCTATCCCTCTTGAATTGGGGAGCCCAGAACTGGATGCAATACTCCAGTTGTGGCCTCACCAGTGCAGAGTAGAGGGGGAGAATGACTTCCCTCGACCTACTAGCCACACTCTTCCCTATGCAGCCCAGGATTCCATTGGCCTTCCTGGCCACAAGAGCACACTGCTTGCTCATTGTCGTTTTGCTGTCTACCAGGACTCCCAGATCTTTCTCTTCAGAACTTGACTCCAGCAGGTCCACACCTAACCTGTGTGGCATACTGGAAATCGTAGGAGCTGTAGCATGCAGCATAGTGCAGAGCAATTCCCCTGCAATTAATCCTTTGCTGCTACTAGTGATTTCATCTGTACAGCATCAGAATATATCAGAGCAGGACTTCTTCCAATTCTTACTGTGGTTAGATGGCCCTAAATTAGAGAACTGTATTTCAACTTTTTATTACTTCTAGCAATAGTACAGTTGTTTGAAATATTAGCAATATTATTTTTTCTGTGCAATGAATGTTTATGAAACTTCAAGAATAGTAGGATATACTATTTCTGTTACTAGGAATGTTGTGTAAAAATATCGTCTTATAGAGTGGTGATTCTCTTGTTTATTAGGGAAGGAATTTCAAATGGAGGGCTTGGCATTGGCTTTTCTGGATTTGATGGAAGAACAGTAAGGACTGACAGTGATATCTAGGCTAAGAGAAAATTTAAAGGCTAGTTTGGAATACAGGAAAAAGACTAATGCATCATATTGCTTGTCACACTCTTCCTTCAGTGGTAATGCTCTTTTTTTATTGCCATATAGGCTATGGGGTGGGGGACATGGGGGAAGGACTCATGATTTCTGCTGATTTCCAACTGTTTTGCACTTGGGATCAACAAACAGCAGCCAGTGCAGGAACAGAATGAAGCTTTGTCTCCCTTAGCCTTTATATAGAAATGTATATCCCATAACCTTTATATAGAAATTAATTTGCCTTTGATTATTTTAATTTGTCTTTTTAATAGTGTCTCCAGTTTACCAAATTATTATGTAAGTAATTTGTGCTGAAGAAAGTACGTTTTTTCCTAGAATTCTCCTAAAATTCTAGTGCGGAGTCTGAATCATGTCTGATAGCAGAATAATTTATCTTACAGTAATTAAGTGGTAGAAGAACATGAATGAAGTGCAGTACTGAACCTAGATAGTCTGGTTTCTGAGAGATTACAGCAATGTGTGAGTTATGAGTTTGCTAGTTTATTCTCAGTCTTTTATGAAAGTCGGGATAGAAATAATAATCAGCGTTGTGGAACAGAACTCGGAAAACACTGCAATCTTTCAAAAGAAGAAAAATATTTCTATTTTGCTCAGGAAACTTTTTGTATGGGCACACCTGTCTCACTAAATACTGATTGCCAGTGCAGTCTTTGAACACATTTATAACAGAAACATTAAACCTCAAAGATCTTTGCAACACCACAAAGCAAACACGATAAAGGATCATGAAGCTTTGTTTAAATCAAATGTTCTCCTAATGAAAGTTGGTAGATTAGCTGCATTCAGTCATAAAGTTTAGTTCTCTTTTATATAGTTATTTTTATTTTAGAAGTGAAGTTAAAAGCATGTGTAGCACAGCAAAGAAGATTGCATTTCTCTGATGTTTAAATTTGTTGTTTGATGTTTTGCCTTCAACCTAATGATCTCAGTGGAGTTTCTCTCTCGCTGAAGGTTATACTCTGAAAAAGGCATGGTTTTAATTCCGCAAACAGGGATACTGTTACGTGTGTATGGTGGCTCACTGCAAAGCAATGGCGATGAATCCCATCACTTTGGGCTTTTGCGAAATGGATTTAGTGATATTTCTTTAAATAGAAAATAGTTTATTGTGCTCATTTTTGTTTTATTTTCTATTTATTTTTACTAGTCATCCTGTCTGTGTGGTGTACTTGGGGAAGTAACAGCCCTCCTACCCACAATAACACAGATATTCTTGTTCAAGATTTTGCTACTGCATGATTTCTATTGAAAATACAATTTTATCTGGGAAATATTAGGGTTAAAGGAAAGCTGAAAAATATGTATTGAGCAAAGTAAACCAGATAAGAGTGCAAACTTGTTGTAAACATATAGGAAAATCTAGATAATACGTGGACTACGTAAGAGAAGGGAGGAATCGGAGGTCGATTCAAGCAAAACAGAAAGCTGTAAAGCCAGTTCATATGCTTAATATGCTCCATCTCTTGTGTGTTGCTCAAGAGTAAGATAAAATGATCCTGTTATGAAGATGCATCTGAGCATGAATTAAAAAGTAGAAAGATACAAGGTTACATAATTTCTTAAAAAGTTGAAAGAGCCCATATTTTTCATTAAATTATTTACAGAAGCTGACATTAGCTGAGCAGGATGAATGGAGTGTTTTGGATGACAACATGAGTATTGATTCTGTACTCACCTCCTTTTAGACACCATAGAACAAATCCTCTCTGGTCATACAGTGCAAAAACTGGGGATTAAGGGAGGATGTGTTGAAGCGGATATTCATTCTGATCACAAATCTGTACTTAAACTGCAGCGAGTCTGCATTATAGCCGACAGATGTGTAAGCATGTGATTTGGGAAAAAAAACCCTAGCAGTTACAACTAAATAAGCTTTTTGCACTCCAAGGTGGCTCTAAAATGCCTTACCTACCCCACAGATCTTGTGGTGTTCTTATCTGCAATGTGGGGTGGTCGAAAGGAAATCAATAGTAGTGATGTGCTGGTGGAACTTGCATTGGTTTTTGTGAATTACAAGGCTTGGAGCACAGACCAGATCCTGAAATCGCTTTGACTTTACTTGCCTTAATCATTATTTTGTTTTGCATCCAGTTGAAAAGTGGTTGCAGAGCTTTAATAATTCCTTTCTTTCTTAATAGCTGTATGAATGGAATAGTCTAACAGCATGTTTACTTAAGAGCAGTCTTAGAAATAAGGAACAAAGTATGATACAGTAGACTGTTGGACTGTTGGCAGAAAAGATAGTGCTAACAATTTAAAATTCATCACTGTGGAATGCAGTTGGCCCCAAATGACCCTGAGTACCTGTTTATTTAATTGGAGTTGGCAACAGAAGGCTCCCTGGAGGCTTCTGGGCACTTCATGAGTTTGAACCACTACTAAATAGTAGACCAGCATATGGATACATTATAATTTCAGCACTGTAGTAATTAAGATTATACTATCTACTTAAGGGAAAAAGAATCCACCAACATACAAGGAAAGAAAAGGGGGGGGGGGGAAATATATAGCTGTAAAGAATTTACAAGTAGTTTAAAATGAAATTTTTACTGTATTCAATTGCTGCCCTTTAGTGGTTTAATAGTGGATCTGTAGTCTTAGCTGAGAAATTTCTTGCTGTTTGTGGATTGTTTTCAAAATCATAGCATTAGTTTGAGGTTTGGTTTTTTTTTTTTCCTACAGAAATATACAACAGGCTTTATGGTCATGTTTAAAGAATGTAAGTCAGTGGTACTTAAAATCCTAAATACTTAACTGCCTAATGAAAAGTTAACTATTTTGTGCAATACTGAGTGTTAAATGGTGATTAGGAAGATTTAGAGATTTAACAGTTCTTTGATGTATGTAGCTGTACTATATTTGTTAATTGCTTCTTAGGAATGAAGGCTGTACCATATTTTAACATGCAAGTACAAAACATTGCATTTGACTGTTAGTGTTTGCAGTGCAAAACAGTGTGATTGTATTCAGCATTGACTGACTGGTGTTAGTGTAACCAGGAGAATGAAATAATTTCTAGCTTAGAACTTGGAGCAAAGAGCCAAGGTTAACTTGCTTCGTTGTTAAGTACTAACTGTAAATCAGGGATTATTATGTTTTGAAAACCTTCAATGGGGGAGAAAACCCCAATGCTTTTTCTTTTTTTATTCCCCACTGTAGCCTTATACATTGTTTTGGGAAAAAATACCAGCTATTTTTGATTAGTGATGGTAAGTCAGCTTGTGAGTTAGGGTTTTAAACTTAAGAACTAAGGGAAAGTTCCAGACTAGTAATGCTTTGATTTAAATTTGAACAATATTTTAGTTTAGGGATGCCCTGGTCTTCATTTTCTGGAGAGGATACTTAGTTACGCACTTGGGGTGCTCCAAATTAGAGGGTGTTTGCTACGGGATTTTAAGTTCAGTTGTGTCTTGTGTTTGCTTTTTAATGATTATCCTTTGCAAGGCAATCCAGTTTCAGACTCGGGATTGGATTTTCAGTTTCTACAGATACTTTTGTGTATTATATATAGGGAACAAAAGTTTGGATTTTATTTACTTTTATATATATATAAAAATATATACAGACACATATCTTTCAGTATGTATTAAGTGTATGTAAGTACTTGTAAGTATATATTGAGTGTATGTATGTAAACGTGTTGTCAGTGTCTTTGTGTCTCCTTGCCCCAGTTCCTGAATTATGAAGGGAAAATTGCTCTCTTTTAAGAAAGGACCTGGCTTAGGCTTTTAATTTTATTTTACCATACCTAAAACTTCTAACTCTTATATAAATTTATTTTGTTTATTTTAGGAATGTGACCACAGTTTTTCCTTTGTGTTTTGGTGCTTGTTAATATTTTTTTCTGCAGGCTATGGATTTAGTGCCATCTTGTGGGAAAAATGAATAACTGCAGATTTTCTTATGGCTTCAATGTACTGGATTGATTTAGGCCCTAAAGGAGAAGATACTCCTATTAAATCTGACAAGAATAAATGGTTTATTGTGAAACAAAAGTCTTCCAACTTACAAAAGCATATTTTTGCCAACTGCACAGACCTTTTTAGCCCAAAATGTTGTCTCCTTAATGATTTCTCTTTCCTGCTGATCTACACTTCTTCAGTAACTCAGGATGAAGTGTCTTTCCAGATGGTCATCTTGCTTTGTGATGCGTCTTTTTTCTCTGTTGGATCTAACTGAACGCTGTTTTGATTGGAGCTACTGAAATCTCTATATTGATTTATTTTTTTTTTTTCTCAACTGTAGCAGAACACATAGTTCTAAAGCTCCTTTTCAAATTGTTTCAATGGGAAATGATTATCTATTATGGTTAATCAACTCTCAGTACTATTCCTAGTAGAGAAAAAAAATTCGAAGCTGGAGAGTGCTTTTTAATGTATTTTGCAGATTAAAATACAGCAGGGAGAGGTTGAAATTGGATCTGGATTTACCACTTTTTTATTTCTGGCTTACTAAAAGCTGTGCTTGAAATTGCCATCTGAATAACTAACATACATATGATTTTTTTAGTGGCTGCATTAAAAGAATATAGTTAAAAAGTTTCAAAATGAAAAGGTGGAGAAGATAAGATCATACAAAACGTTAAGATGCCCCACTCCCATAGCTTTCAGTGACGCTATGCGTTTGTCTCTTATGTCAATTTAGAAGTATAGAAACTTCAAGCGCCCAGTTCACATGTAAATTAAACATGTATGCTTGCAATGCAGTGCTGAGGTTTTGTCTCGTCTTCTCTCTTGCCTGTTCTGTGTCTTTCAATATAGTGTAAAATAATCACTGGAATCTCTTTGAGAAATTGACAAGCGATATAGGCTGTTACATTTCCCCATATTGTTTCTTAGATATGATATGCAAAATGTTAACTCTTACAGTATGTGGCATATTATGGCCACCTGAGAAACAAATGCATGCAATAATTGTTTTAATATTTCTAATGCATTTCACTTACTGACAGTGGCAACTGTCTTTGTTTCAGTGCGTTATGACTTTATTGTTGGAAACACTATTTGGACACCTATATAGTTTTCTTTTACGTGCATTTTTCTTTGATAGCTTCAGCAGAACATGTACGATACCCACAGAAATTCCTGTCCTCAGATTTTATTTTTTTTTTTTTTTTTAATGAAAGAAGTGGGATGTGTCTTTCTTTGGAGGCAGACTGGCAAATAGGAAAAGGGACCCTACTTCATATGATTTTTATGTAGAAAAAGGGTTGGTTTTATTTTTATTTTTTTCAATGTAATAGTGAGCTTTCTGCCAGAAGCCCCTGAACTTTATAGCAAAGGATCAAGCAGATAAAGGAAGAGACTGAAGATCAAGTACAGGTTTTTCAATGTTTGAAATATGACCGTGTTTACTCTTAATGCTCTCATTTTGTAAGTAACTTCTTGACTCAGTGCCTGAAAAAGAATTCCTTTAATGTAGCTAGACATCATTTTTTGAGAAATAAGAAAGTAATAGGCCTTTTTAGCATTGAAGATTTTTGCTATGCTATTATTTTGCCCGCATCGGAAAGCTTAACAGTATGCTCTACTGTCCAAAGAGAGAGAGTAAGTTACTTGCCAAATATTTTTTGCCTTATTAGGCATTTTTAAAGCTGGTAATCAAAAACAATGAATTCTTAACTTGATGTTCTTCATTAACTGAAGTTTGCACAATGGTTCATACTGAACTGTGTTACCGAATATTAACTCATGGATATACCAGGAAGAAGGCAAATATAATTTCCCAGATTTTCAAACAGGTGCATTTCAGTTTTACATGACCACGGAAGGAGGAATAGAGCTCAGCTCCCTATGACAAATGCAAATCTTAATTCACATACAATCTTACTTTGAAAATTAATATTCACAGTATATGCCTTTGGTTTTCATTTGTGAGCCCACTGTGATTATTCTAAATTCTAATTCTAAATTATTCTAAACCTAATTTCTTCTAAAGCCCCAGAACAGCATTGAAGAGTGTTGATCCTATGGCATTCTACTACTGTTTAAAAAACAATTATGGAATCCCTAGAGCTTTTCTGAGAAAGAACATTGCACTCTAGTAGATCAGTAATCTGTGCTGGAATCTGTCAGGGCAGTGTTCAATCTGCTGCTGGTCCATTGAGGACATGATTTCACTGTGAGGGCAGCTCTGTGTTGTTTTCTTTAAAAAAAAAACAAAACAAAACAACCCTTGCCCTCTCCTGACATTCGCTTAATCAATTTCTGTTTGATAACTTAAAATTGTAACCGATTTTATGAAACGAAAAAATTTTAAAACTTGTATTTAGACTGAGACAAATAATATTTTGATCATTTTTCAGACACTTTAGTTACATGTTGGTAGGTTTGAAGATTGGGGAATGGTCAGTAGCCTTTCTTAGTGAAAGTTCGGTTTGTACCTCTGCAGCTTTGCTCTTTGGTTTGACAAGATTGGCATGAGGGAAGAATCTCTTCTTATCTCCTTCTCATGCAGTATGATTTCTGGTGTCTGGAGGAGTCCATCTCTTTATTCCTAATCTTTTCTGAGTAAGAAGTAGTAAACTGATATAGTGCAGTTAATAGCATTTCATGGCATCTATCCTATATAGGCAGTTACTGTAACTTCAGTATGTACAATATTTAGTGTAGGAAGTGCTCATGGAAACTGTGAAATATTGAATTTTATGGCTTTTCTTAAATGTTAGTCAAAAGTGTTTTTGCAGTAGCATGGTCATCCATAGGTGAAGGCTGATGACCTTACTGCTCTTTATTGGAGTGTAAAGTTGAAATAGTTTCTCTGAGCTATTGCAGAGGCATTCAAAATCCCAGTATGTAGATTTTCTTTTGACTCTTAAACAAGATATAAAGCAGAGGTGCTGACCACTTACAATTATTAATGAACTCATATGTGTTTTTCATAGTAAGAGGTGCGTTGAAATTTAGTGTGTTGGCTAAATACCATGTGATTTACTAACTTATTCTGGCTATGGCACTTTTGATGTTCTGGGCATTAAATACGTAATAATCCACTAATTATAACCATAACAAAAGAGGAAGAGAATACGATTTGATAAAAAGTTTGACATTAAATATTCACCATGCTGGAAAAAAAATGCTCCTTTGCTCATGGAAACTTGAAATTGTTAGAAATCAGGGAGAATTTTTTTCTGAATTTCCTCAATTTTTTGGTTAAAAAAAAATGGAAACAAAATTTCAATCAGTTCTAAATACACAGTGCAGTGTTTTGTTACTGAACAACACTTTGCTTGTTGAGTTATAAGAAAGTTTTGGTTTTTTTTCACAAAGTTCTAAGAACTTTGGGTATGTCTCCAAGTATCTTCTCCAAGTAGAATATATTGAAAATACGTGATAATTTGTTACAAATTGTTACCTTCTGAAGCCAAGTGACTATTAGTTCAGAAGTGTATTTATGATGCTGAGTTAAATCTTTTTTAATGGAAAAGTTCTAACAGCAGAGAAGACAATCCCAAAAACAAGGGCTTCCAGAAGTATTAGACAGTGCATCAGCAGAATTGCAAACTTACTGTTCCCCTTTAGATAAAAGGCTGAGGAGATAACTGAAAATCTGCCATTTTATATGCGAAAGAGAGCTCGGAATGACGTGTTGTTTTGCTTTTGGTTTTTGTTTTCATTTTGTATCTCTTCATTAACCATGGGGTTTGGGGGTGGGGTTGTTGGGGGGTGAAATTTTCTTTGTTCTTTGGAAAAGGACTTGAGTGCTTTTGCACTTTCCTAGACTTCTGCTGTGATGATGTGAAGCTCTGGGGATTCTGTTCTATGACTGCAGTTACTTCTGGGATTAGCTGTAGGACTGAAATTCAGTTCCTCTTTGGTAAACCATGGGCAGTCAGAATACAAATCAAAAGGATTGGTTATGTAGAGCCTGGGCCATGTGAGAAATCGTTTATGGTCCTAAATGGTCTAAAAGCTTCCTTAGAGAACCTTAAGCACTTCAGTCCCCAAAAAGAGTGGAAATTATTTATCCTGGCAAGAAAGGAGTATCAGAGAAACTGTAGTTAAAAATATAATCTGCTATAATAAAAAGTAATCTGCTATTCTTAAGCTAACGTTGATTTCCAGGCCGTGTTAAAATGTATTTTGTTTTTTCTTCCCGGTAAGTTGTAATAAGTAATCTTGAAACAGAGTCTTCCAGATGTGTTCAGATTGGTCAAAATCTGTGTTACAAGTGATTTTCAGTCAACTGAAATACTATTTAGTGATTCTGACATTGCTCAGCCCTAAAACCATACTAGCAGCATTTTTCCAAAGGGAAGAGGAGAAAAAAGGAGGCCACAGTCTTCTAACAGCGTAATAGGACTGTTTAAAAGTTGTAAAAATACCAGTGATGAACACCCAAATACAAAATCTTGCATTTTGCTATAATACTAATGATTTACATGTTTTAATAAAGCTTTTTTTTAGTATCTAAAGAAGTCGATGTGGGCATTTTTGTGAACGTGTATCTTTGGGGATTACTCCTCTCAAGGCTTTGTTTGACTTATTACATTTCTAAAAGTCCCTTCGTCTTGGTCTTCTGATTCTTGTAATTACAGGCTACAAGATTTGGCCCATGAGTATATAAGTAATTTTTATCAATTGGAGAAAACATACAGGTTAATTCAAATTTTCTAGGTTAAAGGAATTGATGAAGAAGGTTGTACTGAATTTTTGCTTTTGAGGTACTGACTATTTTATGCAAGGTACATCCTAACTGAATTCCTATTGGTAAATGTCAACTGAGGTAAAATGTACTGTGTCTCCACAGAAATAAGACTGTGTTCTGACTTCCATTAAAGCTGGTTGATAAATATCAGAAAGCCTCCAGTGAATAAATAATTCAACAAATAGTATTCGGCTAGCTTTCTTCAGAGGAAAAAAAAACCAAGGAAGTATTGCATTTTAGAGACAAGGTGAATTTGAAAGACCTGAAATGAGATCACACACATAGTATTGGCTGTGCTGGAGAAATGTAGTGGAAGGAAGAAGGAAAGAATTATAGGGAGAGATATTTCTGACATACAGTTAGTTTCTTCTACCCCAAAATACTCCAAATTAACAAATGAACTTTAGTGCTTTAGAGATGGATTTGTGGTATCAATTGTATCAAAATGTATCAATTTTGAAGAAATATTATTTGACAGAATGACAAACTGTATCTATGACAGCAGGCCTACTTAGGGCAAATGGCAAAGCAATGGAAATAAATGAAAAATGATGTCGCTCAGCCCGGAGCAAACCAGGGAAACAGGAAAGAAATATATTTACAGATTGTGCCTTAAGAATTAGGTGCAAAACTACTATGAATGTTGCAATACTAAAATGTTTTGTAAGCCTGCAGTTACCCCTCAATTATAAATGGAGATGCATTTTTGTACAAGGACCTCAAGTTTTTAGGCAATACTTTGTCTTTCCAATCTTAGTTGTTTTTCACCAAAATATTTGTGTGAAAAGACTCAGAGAAGGTGACTGAATAGTAATGAAGTCTAATAGTTGAGATTAAATATCATGTCTGTATTGAGATGCAGATTTAAGCATAGATGACTAGATTCCTTATTTAACTTGCAAAGCAAAGTATGAAGGGCAAACTTCATAGAATTTGACAGGGCACCAAATTTAAAAGCATAAGGAAAGACAAATGAAGGAAAGCTAGTAAACAAGAATTCTCTCTTTTTTTAATATGTGGTTCTGCCAGCAAACAGTGTTATGCAGAGGTGGTCTCACATCTGTTGCACCTCCAGAGTTTTTAATGCTGAAAATGCATTGTGTGTATGGTCTGAATCTCCTGTGATTCCTCACAAATTACATCTGTCTTCTCCTTTCATCTCTTTCTGTCACTCCTGTCTTATTCAAGCAAAATTTGTGTCAGCTGATCCAATGTTGTTGTTTGGATGCCAGAATTTTAAGTTACATTAGACAGATGAGCAAATGCTGGGAGAATTCAGTTCTTCATTTATGCCGATGAAGAAAATACCTCTAATTCCCTTTTTGGTTTTCTCTTACAGAAGAAAATAAAGATTTGCATGTTTGTCCTTAACAATGTTTAGTTATAAATATTTGCAAGTCTGATGCTCATACTTGATTCAGTAGTATAACTCAAGTTAACATACAAATCAGTTTAGTTGCAGTTCATAAGAAAGCTTTAATTAGTTTGTCGCCTATCTATGGTAGAGCTTCATCCAGTAAAGAATGAAGATGGAGCAGTGGCAGATGATAGAATAAATAATGAAGCTTGATTTTAGAAAATGAGAGTATAGTGGACAGTATATTTTGCTGTTATACTTTTTCAGATTTATTCAGTTATAGCTGTAGCTTTCAACGATGGACAGTTACACAGTAGAATTCTTTTTCTAGTCTTCTGTATCGTAATATATTTGTCATTCTCAAGAGACTGGACTATATCAACTGATCTAGCCCTGTAAATTCCATATTTTTGTCCCAAGACACAGGTCATTTTAGTTAGTACATTTTATACATTTCATTGCATACACCACACAGATAATGTGATCATGCAAGGCTGCTTAATAAGATTTCCCATACCATGAAGAAGTTAGCTGCAGAGACTGCTTAAAACAATCATCTGTAGCTGGAAGAATAAATTCAGAAGAATACTGTGTTAGATCATAACTTTCCAAAGGCTGTAACAGATCATAAATGACTGACAAAATCATTTGTCACTTTTACGTACATTACTAAAAGGGAAAAAAAGAAAGGATATATCGAAATGTTCAGTTTGGTTTCATTCCTAGCTCTTCTGGAAGTCTTTGTCATGAATCCATCCCGATATGCTCCTATGTATTCCCATACTGCCAGCTGCCTGGTGTAAGGTAAGGCAGTTCAGCTTCACCTCACATTCCACCCCGCAGTATGTGGATGTTTGCTGCCTGGACCTTCTCTCTTTCCTGGACTCTGATTATTCCTTCTAAACTTGCAGGGATTTGCTGTCAGTTGTTTTTCACTTTGTCAGGTTGTTTGACCATTGCATTATGTGGAAGTTCTGGCATTGAGAGGACAAAGGTTATTTGTAGTAGTCATTACTTCTCAATTGTTGTAAAGCCAGGTAAGAGGGTCCCAGGAGACAAAGCTAATACATTTTGTCTTTGTGTTTAAAGTGGGAAAGAAACAGGACAATCAGGAGCTAAAAATGGAGCTGTGAGAGATAGGAACTAGATGACAATAAAAAGGCAGTGGGGGTGAGCAGGAGGATTGAGGCAAACACATGAGGAAACAACACTCAAGTCTGGCAAAGTAGCTATAGTTCTTTTTGGATAAAGCACTAAAATGACAAATCGTCTTGGATGGCTACAGAAATAGTTGTTTCAAATCTACTGGATGATCTTGCCATCAGCCCCTTTGGTCATAGTGCTGTACTGAATTATTTAGAGCTATCAAAGAACATCCACGGAATCCTTCAGCAGCTCTGGTACCCAATTTTCAGTGTTTCATGTCTGAGGAATTAACTTCCTAGATTATCACTACGTTACAGAAAAATGTTAGCAAATTGTATATGGATGGATATATATTTCAATGTCCATCACTTGATGATAGCATAAGATGACTTCCTGCTACCAAGTCCTTTAGGTTGCCTTTCCCAGTCAAGACAGCCCTAGCTATAACTCCTTTCTTTCTTGACCTTGCACAAGGTTTGTCACTTCCATCTTAGTAGCCGGCAATTTTTTACATGGCAGTAGACTGGATTCTTCAATATGTTCTTTGATTTTGGTGCCTGGGTGATGGTGCAAAGTACGAGAAGCTGTGTCCTTCTGTAGGTGGACTAACAGTTTTGAACTGGGGACTCTCCCTGTGATTTCCTTTTCCTCCACTGTTCACCATATATCTAAGACTTTGGGATGCTCTGAAAGTGCTTATGTGCTGTGGCCCAAGGCATAGTGTGGCAGGACAGTTCTCTGCAGTCAATTCCTTTGGCAATAGCCAGTTGGCACAGATTAGAGGAACTTCCTCATATAGAATATGAATTGGAATCTGGGAAAGGCCATTCATTCTTCTTCCTTTCATAGTTTTGTTTCAATTTATGGGGGCAAATTTTGAAAACCTGCACTATGCTTAATCCAGAGAAAGTTCGATGGAACTTCCTGTGCCGTTCCATGGATTGCATCTTGGAGTCGGGCTATAGAGAAGGAATGAAAAATTTCGGAGAACTATTTATCTATTGCCAAGAGATTGGCATGGAAATATTTCTTGTCAATTGGCCTGTAGAAGTTATGAAATATATGATAGACCTTGCAGGATTTTTTGAAATCCCATGTAGTTCTATGTCTATGTAATGACAGCAGCGTGACAGATATTCACAGCACTCCTACATTCCTCCCCCTACTGCAATTAATTATACAGTTTCTTTCCACCCTCACAACATTTGTTCTTTCCCTTCTTAACTAGCTGCAGATAGAAAAGTCTCTGCCAGCACAAGTCTAAATCTGGTCCATCATGTTCAGAGAGAGTTCTAACTCTTGAAGGTGTACAAAAATGGATTCTCTTGTGTCAAAGTAGCAGTAGTCTGCCACAGCTAAGGCTGTTAGTTTTGACACAATTACTGAGAAGCAGCCACAACTACAGTTGTCAGTGACAAACATTGTTACGGGTAGAACCTAAGAACTGCATACATAGGTTGCTGTGGTACAGAGAAGGAAGTTGTCTGGCTTATCGTACCAGAATTGCTGTTTGAGGTCTGATTTCTAATAATTTGTGTGCGGATACAGCAGTTTTGGCTTTTACAGCTTGTATTCAGAATGGTTGTATGTTGTTTGCTTTTGTTTTTGTCTTGCAACATTTAAAATGCTTTGGAAATTAGTTTCTCTTTGCTTAGCTAAAGTCTCAGACACATAGGCGTTTGCTTGACTTTGGGAAAACATTTATTTGTTAATAGTTTTTAGCATCAAGTAATAAATATTGTCTGATTTAACATTAGGAGGACTTATCTTAAATCGTTATTCAAATCAGAGAAAACAAGTCTCTTGACTATGTCTAGACTACTGGTAATTGCTGAATATTGCTGTTGCTTTGTAGTGAAATAATTTTGGAATGTGGAGGATTTAGTTTACTGTGCTTATGCAAAGTAAACTTTATACGTGTGTTATTTCAGCCAGTCATTCTTTTGAAGAATGTATAGATAGAAGCTTCATTCTTCAAAAGAATACCCTGAGACTGATTTATGTTGAATAAGGAGTGCGAGGTTTACCTCTTGAATAGAGAAAGATCCTTATACTCAGATGTAGAACAAATATTTTAGGACAAGTTACTGTGTTTTTCAAAACCTTAAAGTGTAAAAGAGTAGTAAGATAAAATAGGAATGTTATTATTCATTATGGGATTAATTATTTCTAATATGTTTTTCTCTGTCACATCTATTGAGTAAAGTCTGTCTATAGTTTAGGTTTGTATATTTGAGTACTGTGAAGTTGTTGGTGCCTTTGTGTATAACTCAATAAAATTATTTTTTGTTGAAGGTACTTTCTGTTGAATTCAGTTCTTTCTGTTGAATCTCTTTTGCTTACATCTGAACTTTATTTATGTTGATTTTGCTTCATTTTTTCATTTACCATGCTGTTCAGTTTTTGGATGCCAGGAGAACAAAGGTTTGTCCACTATTTGCAGTCAATTTATTTTTCAAAATTCAGTATTGCTTATTGTGTTTTTTGTTTGCTTGTTAGAGATACAGTAATCCTGTTTACTAAACACATTCGTAGCTTTAGTTGCCAAAAGAAAAAACTGAAACCAACCAGGCCCAACTCAGCCCCTCCCCAAAGTCCCCTTCAATTCTAGTGAGCGCTTTGATTGACTTCATAAGCAACAGTACTGTTGGGCACCATGAAGGGCAAAATTACCTTTAGTCTCTGAAGTAATTTAGAAAACATGGAATACTGAGTCTTTCAGCTTTATAGGTACATATTGACTGTATTAATGGATGTGTCACTGCCCAGTGTTTGGGTTTGGTTTGCCTTCCTTTGCTATTTGTTTTATCTGTAGCTGAAACTATTTTGTGTGTGTGTGTTGTCTTTTTTTTTTTTTTCCTAGAAGCACTTGAAAGATATCATTACAAATATTGTCACATGCATTTGCTATTTTATAAGGTCATTTGATATACTTTCATCATTGATTCTAGTGAATTTTTGTAACAGTGTACAACAAAAGTTTAATTAAAGACTAGTCCTACGTTCAGGTCCTAAATTGCTTCTGTTTCCTGTCTTTTTCTTATTGCAGCATCTGCAAATGACAATCCAGGCACTTCAAGATGAGCTTAGAACCCAGAGAGACCTTAACCATCTTCTCCAGCAAGAAAGTGGAAACCGAGGGGCTGAGCATTTTACCATTGAGCTCACAGAGGAGAATTTTCGAAGACTTCAAGCAGAACATGATAGACAAGCTAAAGAGCTCTTCCTATTGAGAAAAACGTTAGAAGAAATGGAGCTTAGGATTGAAACACAAAAGCAAACACTAAATGCCAGAGATGAATCGATAAAAAAGCTTCTGGAAATGTTGCAAAGCAAAGGTTTGCCATCTAAAGGAATGGAAGATGACAATGAGAGAACTCGAAGGATGGCAGAAGCTGAATCTCAGGTTAATCATTTAGAAGTGATTTTAGATCAGAAGGAGAAGGAAAACATGCATCTTAGAGAGGTAAGAAAAAATTTATTTAAAAGATATTGTCAAGTACTTGCTGCAGTTTTAGAAATATACTTTAGAGTATCTAAGTGTTTTCTTTATCTGCTCTCATTTTTTAATAAAAAAGATAACGTGCATTTGTTCTAGATCTGTAATAAATACACAGCCAGACTATATTACACTTGAAAGCAAATATAAGAAATTATGGAAGAAAAGTAATTGTTTTTGGGACTTACTGTCTCTCTCACTGTTGCTTTGCATAGTTTCTGTATTCTTTGTATTTTCACAAATCAGTGTTTGGCAAGTGAAGAGAACTACTGAAGAGAGAAGTAACACCTTCTGGTGCTATGAGCTAAATAGCCATGAGTGCATGCTACTTTTGTGTTTGATTTTACCCCTTGTAAAACCCTTGTTTGAAATGAGTGCTTTAAAATGATTTGCCTTCCATGTAAACAAAGGCTTCTGCCTATGTACATTTCTAATGCATTTTCATGTGTGGTGCCCCAACTTTTTGAGTAAATATACCACATAATGTTGTACATTAAAACACTGGGGTGATGGCTGCACTGTACCTTGAGAAATCCTTAATTTGATCCCAAGCCCACCCATACCAGCTGCCCACATCACTTGTGAATGCATTTTTGGGACTGGATGTGGGATGATTGAATTAGTACACTTGAAAGAAAATCTTGCTGGGTGTTAGCCCATCTGTGCCTCTACATCCCAGCAGTCCATCAGCATTGTCACGTGACTAGCATCATGCAACCAGGACAGTGTGAGTCTTCCTCAGAAAGACCCTGTTGCTTCCTGCTAAGAAGGGTGAAAATTGCAGGGAGAAGGAGTACAAGCTACCCCCAGTAAGAAGAATCATGACAAACTCTTTCCTTAGAAACAGTGTAGTCTGATTGAACTTCCAGTCTAGTAAAAACGCCAATTTGCCTGACAGATAAAAACATGAATGAAATCCGTACAAAAATATAGAAAACTATTCTTGGCTCCCGTATATCACTGAAACATATGAACGCTAGAGATTAAGAACAGCTGTTTACATCTACAGAATGTTGTCAAAATGTTTTCTTTGCTATGGACAAATTATTTTGTAATTAGCTTATGGCTACTTTAGTGTTCTTTTTTATTCCCTTTTTTTTTTAATTTTTTTTTTTTGGTGTGTGTGATCTTCTCTGACCCAGTATTGAGGACTTAGTGGTATCTGGGGCCCATCTGAAGTGTGGAAACTGGAAAATTTGCAAGGCACAATGATACATTTCAGTAAAGTTTTCTTGTGAAGGCATGGATCCTGAATCTTTTCACAGGCAGAATTTTAATTAAAAAGTGGTGCCACCTGTTAATGAAGTCTGAAAATCAGTGGATCCTGAAAGGAGTTGCATAAGGACTTAATGATACTGAGTTTGGGTGAAGTTCTATAAACTAGCAGTCAAGTATTATGTGTAGGGTGTACGAACTCTTTAGAAACTAAATGTTTAGTAGATGCCTGCTTGTTTTTCCAGGAATCTGGATTTGATTGTTCAAGTGGGCTCTTGGAAAAAGTTCTGAGGTTCAAATTTTGTCTTTTGCTGTCTTATGGGAAGTTGTCTGCCTGCTTTGAGGGAATATCAGATATTCTTTATAGTTTTATCTCTTTGTTAAAAGTCCAAATGGATCAACTTTTGATCTTCATGTGTAGTTTGCTAAGTCCTCATCATTCTGCAGTGCTTGTTTGAATTGCTGTCACTACATGTAGTCTTCATCCTGCAATACAGTTGCACAAACATGATACGCATGAAACATGAAACAAATCCACAATACAGTTTTCCAACATGATAAAACAGGAATTACTGTGTTGAATCTTCTGCAGTAGTCTTCTCAGTAGATTGATATTTTTATTTTTATTTTTTTTTAATTTGTATTTGTAAGTTTTCTTTCTAACTGCTTAAATGACCTTGCAGAGTTACTGGATTTTTTTTTCCCCCTAAGTATGCTTTAAAAGTAAACTGGAACTTGGATACATTTTTAATTAATTTCATTCATTATTTAGTATTTGCTCATATTGTTTTAATCTTTCTATATCTTTAACAAAATGTTTTTCATTTTTGAACTTCATCTAAAATATTCTGCTTTCTATATTTTTACAGGTTGGAGTATTATGATCATGTGTTGAGTATATTTCTGAGAAACTATTGCGTGTTGTCATGTGTAACATACTGTTTGACCAAATCCTAAACACTTGTTTCTGTTTTTTAATTAGTTTGCTATTTGACTTTCTGCCACTGCACTTGAAACAAGTTAAGGAAGATAAATTTCTTTGTAGCAGCAAATTAAGTTATTCAAGCATCAGAATTTTCTGTGTGTCAATTTACTATTACAATGATAAATTCCGCTGTAGTCTCCAGTGGAGAGAGTGCTATCTATGGAAAAAAATAAGAAAGCTGCACATGGTGGAAATGAGGTTGAATGTGGAAAAAATAAGGGAAGACTACTGATTTTTTTTACAGCCTCAACACTATATTAAAAAGCATGGATATAGATGGACTTCTCGTAAGCTGTGCTGTTGGTATTTAGTTTGAAAATACTTTCAATCTGAAGTTTTTCAGTTCTTGAAATCTAACTGTGTACCATCCTGTTAACTTTTAAATCCTAACTGGAGAAGGGCCAAATCTTATATGTATTTTGCTGAGCTTTTAAACATGTTTTCCCCTAATGCAACCATATCTTTCTACCTTATGCTGTTCATTTCTTAGGGCTTTAAAATAGTGCCAAAGCTGGAATCTGTCTTCTCTCTTGTTCATTCACAGTCTTTTAGATCTGCCAACATGGTGGAATAGAAAGCTGATGGATGAGAAGCAGAAGAAATTGATTTTGTTATTAATAATCGCTGGTGGGTAGAATTTTGACCAAACCAGAAACTTAAACAAACATGCTGTGAGAGAATCTGAAGTAACTGGTTGTGAAACACTGGCAATTAAGGACACCCTTTTCTACACACCCATGTCTCCCACGGCTGTCAATTCTATCTCCTTGACCTGCACCCCCCTGAGCACGGATCATTGTATAGTAAGGGATATATTCTTTTTATTCCAGAGCTGCTTTTGTCTAGCTAGTAATTTTTTCAAAGTTTACTTGACTAAGTAGAGAGAAATAACTTTTCATGTTGTTTTCATCTACCACTTTGTCAATTATGAAATGTTTCTCGTATTCATTTTCTGCCCATTTCACGGAAGTGAGCACATCGCCATAAAGCTAATATCCTGCTGTTTGGATTCAAAATAATTTGCCTCACATCCAAGAATCATGTAAAAATTTCTTTCTTAAGCCATTGATTGTTTCTTTTTTTTTCCTGTAAATAGCCACAGCAGAATTTCATAATATAGCTGCCTTTGAAGATATGGAATTTCTCCAGGCCTTAGATTATATTTCTTGGAGAAGGTACAAGGAAGAGACATAAAAATAGCTAGTGTACCAGGGGCATAGGAATAGCTCCGGAAAATAAAAAAAAAAAAACCATTTTTTTCTTTGTTTTCCTGCTCTTAGCAGATTTGGATTGACTTTGATGTGTTAACTACCTGGCCCTCAAAGACTGTACCTTTCTGCAGTGTGCAGACTACTGCATCTTTAAACTGCATCTTAAAACTGCATCTTTTGTTTTACAGAGGCACGCTTGTGATGATAGGTTTACTCAAGTTTTGTGTTTGAAGGTCTTGGGAATGGCAAATTTGAGGCTTACTATACAGGAGGAGGAGAACACTTCAGCTGAAGTTGGAATCCTGCTCCTTTTTAGAAATAGCAAAGAATATCGGTGTTAGTAAGGTTCATTAAAATGTTAGTAAATAAACTATGCAAAAATGGGATTAGATTTCTTCCCATGTCTTAAGAAATTTAAAATCTATGCAGTAAGCTTTCACAAAGATAGCTAGATTCCCAGCTTTGCAATAGTTGTAACGAAGTTTCCGAAGTTGCTGATTCAGAAAGCAAAAAAGAACAAATAAAACTGATTGAATAGCAAAATGTGTGAGCATGTGTTTCTGCTTCAGTTCTGGAGATGCAGCATATTGAGGAGAGAATGTTGAGGTCTTTTCCACAGATTCTGAGAACTTCTGCCCAGTTTGCACTCAGTTTTCCATCACTGAGTTGGACTGAATCCTGTGTCTGTAACTAACTTACCTCACGCAAATATTTTTGTTAATGTGTTTCAAAGGTAGCTGAATTTTATTATTATTTTCTGAGACAAAATGATATAGCATGTGCTCTGACAAGGAAATAATGTATCCTGTATGGAACAAAGTGGTCTTTACAAATACACATATAAGAAAAATGACATTCTTGGGCTGGGCAGTCTCCCTGCAAGTATGTTAATGGTTGAAAATCTGTCTTAAAGCCATAATGTCATACCATGGGATTCTTCATGTTCAGAATTAAATATCACGAAGATCACTAAACACACACTCCTGACAGAAAACACAAGATGCCTGCCTTAAAGTTATTAAATTTGTTGTCACATGTCTCTCTCAGAATTTAAAATAAAGATTTTTTTCTCTATAACTTTGGGGAACTGTAGGTAATGTGGGGATTTTATCATGTGGAAATCTAGCACAGATGTTTGGTATTACTTTTTTTTAAACATAGTGACCACACATTATTTACCCTAAGTACCATTAAGTATTTTTTTATTATTGCTATTAAAAACTTGCCTTAGGCAAAGTCCCACTAAATCTCTAGTAAAGTCAAATGTTAAAATTCCAGCAAGTATTTTATTATATATACATACACGTATATTACACATGCCCTTTCTCTATAGCATACAATTTCACTACAACAGAATTCGAGATCATATAGGATTTTATATGCACATTTTAACTCTTATCTTGCGTGTATTCTTAAAATAATGTTGTTGCACATGGTTTAAAGCTACAGCTTTTTTATATTTAGTAGAAAGAAGAAGAACACAGCTTCTTTATTATAATTTAAAGTGTACTTTTAAACTTCCAAGGGTTTTTTTTTTTAAACTTGCTCTATCTTTGAACTCAGCTTGGTCAAATAATGAAGGCTGCTGATAGGATTTGAACTGCCATCATGAATTAGTTATTGCATGTTTTTAAAGTTATTAATGGAGCAAAGTTCCTTCTTCCACTATGAGTAGAACAGATGCCTTGCAGACTTTTGGTGTTTACTGTAAATGTCTTACACTGGAGCCAGTAGTAATTTACTAAGGAAATGCTTTATCGACACCAAACGTTTCTTCCCTGAAGTTAGTTACATAGATTAACAACCATTCTAGACTGAACCTCTTTATTAGGTTCATTAGTGCCTCTTTCCTTTTATTTCTCCTGGCTCAGCTCAAAATATTAATCTAATCAGTTGCTGTAAAGACAATTACTTTCTATCAGAATATCAATAGTAATATGTTTTTTTAAGGTGACCCCTTAAGTATACAGAAGGACTTTGCAATGTTGGTAGTCACTCCAGACATGAGAAAGTAGGCAGAACCTGATAATGCTCTAGAGAACAGTTATTACTTCGATCATAGCCCATTCAGATTTTGTTATGCCCCATGATATTCTTGCCAGGGTACTTGGTTGCAATAGTTTTTATAAGTCCATATGGAGGATAAGAAAGCCTTGTTCACTTAGAAATCTGTTTCTTTAAATACAGCATTACTCTCCATGACGCCACCAGTAGTTTGGAATCTAGAATATGAAAAACCTGTCTATTTCAAACTGACGTGTCTCAGAGAAGTAACTAAAGAAATTATTTTAGGAAGAGAGAGGAAAATCTGAGATTTGTGAATAAGCTGGATTTTCTATACCTTTCAATATGTGAAGGTGATAAGTGTTGATCCTGCCAGCATTCCTGGAAAGTGCATCCTTTAGAAGGTAATCTGGGGACTGTCTTGAATTGCTGTAAAATTGGTATTGTCCCCACATGTGGAAATACTATCTTTGCAGGGCTGTTTGCTCAGTTCACACATTTACAACTTTCAGGCTGCATGTAAACATTTTAGAGACTAGCTGATAGTGAACCAGAAAAATGATCAATTTTGGTTTCTATCATAGCTTTTTTCTTCCTTTTGTCTTCTCTCTATTGTCTTTTAAAGGTCTCTGTTCTTTAAACATGCTGCTACTCATCTCTGTGGCAATAGCTTCATTTCTTTATAATGTAATTAATTTTCTCTAGCTTCGTCTTCTTGTCGTTGTTCATATGAATGACAACAGCTTATCTATGTGACTCACAGCTCTTACATGTTGATGTATTTTCACTGAAAGAATCAGAGCTGAATTTGTGGGGAAGAGGGGAGTTGGTTACCCTTGAAATCCTGTGTATACCTTTCTGCCTTAGACTCTCTTCAGTGTGCAAGAAGTACCCAGAGAGTAGTTAAGCCATGGAATAGATTGCCCAGTAGTTGAGGCACCTTATTGGGCTGAGGAGATACAAGATACAGATCATAAATCGCACAGAATTTATGCTCATAGCACAGTTTATTATTCTTAGAAGTGCATTTGAAAGTCATTTGATCATATTATGTGCCATTTTCAACATTTATTTAAGAATTATTTTAATTTAGTAATTCTGTTCCCATTGGATAATCCATGGCTAAGACTTTTCTTAGATCAGTCATTAGAAAAAAAAACCCCAAAACTTGTCAGCGAGAATGTGGACATTTGCTGCTCCTACTGAAATGGAACCGGACTGAGAATAATTATGCATCTCCTTAGTTGCTCTGCACAGTGTAACACTTAGGCAGTACTATCTGATAGAGGCGTGTTTCCTAATCACTTGATCCATTCAGGGAGGTGATATTTCTTACCTTCTTAGAGCCTCTTTAAAAACAAACAAACAAACAAACAAAAAAGGTAGAATCAGTGGTGGTATGAAAGTGTCTTCCAGAACGTCAGCACTCTAAATATAACAAAAATATTGATCTTTCCACTGATCTGCATTGCCAATAATTTTTGCATGCCTCACAGTTTATTTTTAACAAATTGTCTCTCAGTGTCTTTTTTAGTGTAATACTCCTCTTCTATAGCTGAGGGAAATGAAACAAATGGTAAGTCACCAGACTGCCCACCAGAAAATCAGTAATGAAGCAGGGGGAAGGATCTGAATGAGTTCCAAGTACGTTCCCTGATCACTGTTACTCATTTCAGTCCACTATGCAAATGGAACCGTAGTAGTTGAAAAAGGAGTGTCTTTTTTCAAATATTTGTATTTAATATAGAAGGATGTATTTTAACATGCTAATGTGTTAAACAGGTTTTGTTTAAAACATGAGCTGCCAGAAACTGCTGTAAGCAACTATGTCAAATAACCTTAAAGAGGAGACAGCTGGAAATGAAAAGGTTTAGCAAAAGGGTAGGGCTGATAGTTGTGTGAAGAGTAAGCCCTGGGTAAGAGGGTTTTCAGTTGTTAATTTAAGATCAGCTGAGTGCTTGAGGTGGAAGAGCTGCCATTAGATGTGAGATTTCTAGTACAAGCACTGCTCCTTGCAAGCACCTTGTTCCAATCCAGCCAGACCTGGAGAGTTTATCGGATTACCAGTTCTGCCCAGTGCGAAGCAGTCGGTATTTTGAAAATTCAGGGGGATGAATTAAATTCCAGGTGTAGGCAAGAGTGTATGTCCTTAACATTTGGTAACTTTTTGTTGTATCACAAGCTATCTCTTCAGGGAAGATCTAGTATTCTGAAATACCATTGCTTTCTATTTTCCTTCTATTATTTACTGTCTTTCATAGTCTTGTAAGATCATGCTTGCCTATTTTCTAGTAAAAGAAGTGTAGGCTTGATTATACAGCAGTCATGCAGGTTCTAAGCTATTCTTTATATATTTAAAAAAAAAAGTGTTTTCAGACTGAGGTCAAAGAATTAAGGCTTCAGTCAAGTGGATTATTACTTGTGCTGTATTATTGTTAATACTCAAACTAATAAACTTAATTAAACTTCTGCTTATACTAGACACATGTGAATAATGTGTCCCTCGTTTGCTGACTCCTGCCTGTATTTCATATTGAGGTACAACTGACTGAATCCACTGGGTCAGGATATGAGATATCATTGGTTAATGATAAGGTCTTTTATGGCAGATGCTGTTCCCTACTTAAAAAACATTAAAAAGAACTAAGCGAGTGTTAGAGTAACAGTCGTATTGGGTGCATTTACTGCAAGTTATAATCACTGACCCTCAGCCAGCAGACATAAGGAATTGGAAACGTGCTTATGAGGTGGACTTCAAACCTGAACCAACTTTTTTATTCAGATATATTGTCTTATAACACCTCAGAAGGAAAATTGATCTGAAAAATTACTCTATCATCCATTTTAAATGAAAGCTTATTAACTTTATTAACTGAAGTAGTGGTCTTCAGATCCTGGACAAGAAATAGTATATTGTTTACTAGATATCTGAAAGGATCAGGGAAAAAAGGTGTAATTTTTTGTTACTATTGATAATTTTCAGATGATATTTTAAGATTAAAGCTTAATTGAGTTCAGGTTTCTCCAAGTTAAATTCCTGAATTGCAAACGTATATAACCCATAAGAATTAGTCTGTTCTGCAGGATTGCTTTCGACAAGAAGCAATTGTTTGGTAATGAAGTAATGCATTTTCTGTGGTAGTTACGTGAAGAAGTCAAACTATGGTTCAAATGGTTTGGTTGTGGCTGTCTTTAAAGTATGGTACTTGATGCTTCTGTTCCAGTCATTGACAATGTATCCCACTTACGGGGACAGCGAAGTGCCATACTTCAAAAAAGAAGTATGTTTGTGTCAACAAAAAATAAAAGATACATTGTTTCTGCCATGGTTCCAAAGTATGATTCAGTTTTGTACGTTCATACATCTGGCTAATGTAGAAGAGGTTTTAGTCACTTTTATTGTGTTAAATGAACAAATAACCAATAGCATGTTATGTAAGCAGTACATATAAAATTTCTATTAAAAATTACGATACGGCTATCATGATTATGCTATTCTTTTGCAGCATTATTCACATTAAAAGAAAGGCTGCATAAAACTTTTTATGTTTTCCTAGAGGAACTGTGCTATGGAAACTGGAGGCATGGTGAAACTTACCATATTCTATTTTCATATATCCTCTTGTCAAGGAGTGGAGTTTAAGAAAAAAAAAACACCAAAACCCCAGATGATAGTATGAGAGTAGAGCATTTTTTTTTTCTCATTTACTTGCTTTTTCAAGGTTCTTTCCTTTTTAAGTTAGCAATTGGTTTATAATCTACTGTCATATAACTCGCTAACTAGAGAATTATGGTTCACTATTTCTTTTAGCTTCTGATTCTGCAATCATACCTTTCTTTCAAGATGCTTATGTAAACTATTACTCAGAATCTAATTGCATAGTTTGTTTAAAAACAAAGATGTGAAAAAGCGTCTCCTGAATAGTTCTAATGTTGACGTTTTGAATTACAATGGGAACAGGATAGACCTTATCTCATTAGAACCTCACTCCAACTGTGCACATGCTTGTGGGAATAGTCCCAGTCAACATTGTATAAAATGACATAGCATAGGGAACAACATTAATCAGAGATCTAATCTTTCCTCTCCTTATATCACAAACCAATCCCCATACATGGAGATGTGTAATGGGAAATGAGAAAAGTTAGCAGTGTACTTTATTACCAATGCTGCATATTTCCTTAATACCCAGCACCATTCCCAATCATCACTTCTCTGTTTACATACACGTTACTTTGTTTCCTCTAGGATAGTTAGACTTCTGCAGCTTTGGCATTTTCATGGATATGCACTGTGAGGTTTGTGAAGATACAGACTTTCAGGTATCTAAAAGTCATTCAATATTGGAGGTCAAAGACATTCAAGTTATGCTTTTCACTTAAGAATGTTCTATGAGTTGCAGTGGCCTTCAAGTGAGATACTATAATCTTAAGTAAGAGTAGCCTGTTAGAGATGAGAGACTTTGTCATTCTACAGTTTCAAATGTAATATCTCCTAAAAAGAAAAGGGGGGGGAGGGGGACACAGACACTAAACAATTCTAAATCAGTCGGTAACTCGATTGTTTTACATCCTTCATGTAAAGGCTGTAGGGTTATTTTGGTCACTAGATGGCAGTCTTGAATGAGGATTGGTTTTAATTCTGGTTTTCACAGATGATTGCACCCCATTCATTATTTTCCATTGCTCATTTTACAATGATAGAATTAAGAGGAGGACTACCTTCCATTACAGTCAATGGAAAGAAAATTTCACAGAGATTTTATAGTACTCTGTAAACTGAATGCAGTTTAAAATAGCTGCATCTAAGAATCAAAGCAAGGAGACCAGTGTAGTGCAGCTCCCTACAGAAAAAGTGAAATCAGGAATTCAGTGAAGGAATTAGTTCCCAATGTATTAGTCAAGATTTATAATTTAATTTACAAAAGTAAAAGAGCAAACTAAGATGTCATCTTCCTTTTTTGAATGGATTGGAGTTTAACCATGATACGTGCTCTCATACCCCAACTGCCAAAACACACCTCTACATTGGCACTATGTGACTGGGATGTGGATGATGGAGAATATCTCAAGTCATGCTGACATGCCCTGCTGCATTTCAAGACAGGCTTGTAATACTTAGCTCACTCTGAAGGCTTTCTTGCCTTTTTAATGGCATGGTAATGTATAACCGTGCTGAAGAAACCAAAGGCAACATATATATAGCTGCCTTCACATCACATAGTTTGTAATGCATTTTGGATCCTCTGACATGAAAGCGAGGGTATAGGTATAGCCTTTGGGATGTATGAAATACTTCCTACAATTACTTCATTCTGTAAAATAAAGTACCTGACATTAGATGAGAAGGCTATATAAATATAATAAAATTAAGTAATAAGATGCAAAAAGATTTATAAAATGTAATTTCTTATTAACTCTGGTAGGAATTCTAAATCTAAATCTTCTATTCAAAATTTAATTTCTCATCTGTGTGAGATATTCATTGTTCCTTTGTTAACTTTCTGAAGTAGATAATACTTAAATTATTGTGTTCCTTGAGAAGAAATAGCTGGGACTTATTCAAAACAGCAAAAAAGATGCATTGTTTCTACTAAAAAATGTAAAAAAAAAAAAGTTCAAATGAAGACTCTCACATTGATCAAACAACAGGCCTTCATAATTCTTTTTAGTTTTAAAATGTATAATCTACTCAAAATACATAAGACTTTTAAACAACATGAAACTAATAGCATAGAATATATGCAAGACATTAAAAGAATTTTGGAACCTGATCCTGTAGCAAGAGAGACAGATCATGTTGAGCAACTTGTGACCATTGGGGGGTGGGGTGAGGGAGGTGGGACATAAAGAGGGAAAAAGGCAGAAAAAAGGCAGGTGGATCAGAATTTTGCTTGTACCCTTGCACATCAAGATTTCTTTGGCCTAACTGTTACACATCAAGAAAACTTTGGTGTTTCTAAACACATCTCTTTTCTCTTTAACGTTTTCAGTGCTTTACTATGTGTTTAGTACAGGGAGCCTCTGTTCTGTAATGTGGCTAAAACTAGACCTCATCTAAAACCCAGGAAAGTAAATAACATAAAAAATCCCAAAGAAAAATTTGGGTCTTTTGACAAAATTTTGCTTGATGTATATGCATCTTTGTTTCTTACATCAGTATACTTAGACACTGGAGCAATAGGAATAGTGACTGCTTCAAACATTTTTATTTTTTTTTCAATCTGTGATGAGTAAGGTAATAAAGCAACAGTTTACAGCAGTATTGAAAATATGACTAGAGGGTGCAGTTGCATCTTTTGGAAACAAAAGGTTAATGTAAATGCCTGACAATTATAATTTAAACATCTTTTATAGTAAAATACAATTTAATTATTATGAGCTAGTCAAGAGTACAGGCAAACTATGATAGTATATTAGGAAACTATGTTTTTTTTAAAGCTTATTTCAAATGTTAGCAAGTTTTTAGCAAGATCTTGAGTTCTGGTAGCACTGAATAGAGCTACTGCATCTTGCAGCTTAAGGCACCTAGGAGGTATGGGGCACTACTGTGGCTCCAGCATCCCTTATTTATGGTGAAGAAGCTACCATCCAGAAGAACAGTGGTTTTAGTGAGAAAACATGTTATTCTTCCACATCTTAAGACTCGTAGGCTACATTGTTTGTGATTAATTTCTCTGTTGTAAATATGAGTAATTCAACTTCTTACTATTTACATTTTTACAAGTGGTTGTGCAAGTGTCAGATTGGTGAGAACACCCAATATACTACTGCTCAGTTTTTGCCTTTGCTTCCATCTATTAAACGTCCATTTTGATGAAGAATGACAGTATCCTAGGGAGTTACAGTACTGATAATTCCCTAAGACGTAGCTTTCATTCTTCTCTTTTTTCGCCTCACATAGAAGATGCCTGTGGAGGTGTTGGTAACTTGAAGAAATAACATAATGGTGAACAAAATTTTGTTGGATGTTTTTTCTGATATTGTAGTGCAATTACCCATACATGCCACAAACAACTTTTTCCTTTTGTAGAGCTCTCTCAGGAGAGCTTTCTCACAAAGGAAGTAGAACGTATATTCTGTCTAAAAGTGTACCATCGTAGCACAGGAGGAAGGATTTTTATTGCAGATGTATTGTTATTCCCAACAAAAGAGTTGGTCTGCTTCAGAGCATTGATGGACTGAACACCTGCACGTTTCAGAGTCAGGACAATCAGTTTGTTCTGAATTATTTCTGACTTGCTTGGAGAGAGTAATTTTCAGCTTTCAACTTGAAAAAGGCATATTTTCACATAGGAGTACATCTGGCAAACAAAAGATTTTCTGCTGATAACAAATCTCAGAAAGCATTATCAATATAATGTTACCCTTCAGCCTCTCAACAGTATTGTGAGCGTTTACAGAGGTCTTGGCAGTGCTTACATCCCATCTGCATCATTAAGGCACAGGATGATTGGCCAGAAAAAAGGAAATCTTACCAAGAGATTGGGAACAGATAAACATACTCCCTCTTGTACATTTCTCTTATCTCAAAAAAAAAAAAAAAAGTAGTTCATTTTAACACCAACACAGATGATAGAATTTATCAAAACAATAGTGGACTTCATGATGGCAAGACAGAGCCTCTGGATGATTCCAAGTCAGGGCTACTTTGATAATTTGTTTCCAGTGAGTCCTTCAGCAGGAGGGTTTTCTTGTCTCTGTCACATGTAGTTGGAAGCCTAGTGCCACATACAAACTTGTTCTTTGATTTATTAGCTGTGTTTTTCAGAATCATTTGCATTCCAGCAAAGTCTAAAAATACTGGTTTAAATCTCCAGAAAACCTGGTTGGTTTTTGTGTCTGATGGAAAAAAATGCAGAGTTAGAAACTTGTATAAAAACTTTTTTTCCTTTTAGTCCTTTGGAAACAAAGTAGGAATACATTATTAGTAAGCTGAATATTCTCCGTGTGAATTTATGGTGATTGAGCTTCACGGGAATCTTTGATTCAATTTAACATTGTGGAGCTTTAACTAATGTAAAATGTATTTTAGTATTTCCTACAATCTCTTCCTGCTAGAATCATTGGGCAGTACGACGGATAAATTCCATAAATAAGGGAAAGTGTAGGCTGTCTATTTACAAATGCTAGCATTTGGAACTGGTATGTACATAATCATGTGATATTTACGAACTGCTTACCGATTATTTAAAACATTCTGATAGTTTTAGCAGAAACTCTCCAAGGAAGAGAAGCGAAAGAACTAACTTGATATATTTAGTCTGCCAGTTGTGGGTGGGTTATCCATCTGTGGATTCATTGCGAACAGGAATATCAAAGAGATCTTGGATCTATGGCTGGTCAGAGATCTCTACGGGATGGTTTTCTGAGTCAGTCGTCAGGTTAACTAATACCCGCATTCCTATCATTGCAATTACTGTGGCCAAAGCAGCAGTTTTGCTGGTGTCTATCTCCTGCATTGACATGTCCTTTGGATTTCCACAGCTGTTTCAGCTGGCTATTGAGGCTCTGTTCAGTAATCTCTTAAATCAGATTTCTTGTCTGCAGGAGAGATCTATTTGACACCTGTCTTCTCATGTTTAGTAGCATGCTTTTTGGATAGATATTTACTATAGAAAAGTCTAATTTAGACAATTGTTAAGAGCATGAAGGAGTTTACAAAGAAAGCGTGTTATGTCAGGTTGGAAAAGTTTTTGTACGTGATTTGAATAATTACATTTGCCATTGTGACAGCTAAATTTATTTGACTTTATTCCCTCTAGGTAAAAATTATTTATTGTAAACTTGGCAATCATAAGTGTTTCTAGTCCTTAATAGACTGCTGCGCCTTAAGGTTGCAGTGACTTACTTAGATGTATGAAAGAACTGCAAGAGTTCTTTTTCCACATGAACACCCTGCCCCCATTTGCAGATCTGAGTTTAATATTCCAGCTCTCATGTATTGAAGTCTTTTGTCTCCCATCCCTTTTTCATTTTACTTCAAAAGTGGAATTACTTTAGCAATAAGAGTATCAGCCAGTATCAGGGTGAAACAATTGAGACTTTTCTGTGAAACTTTTTTGTCCCACTTGGGTACTGTACTGTACTGTATTTCATCACTATGGTGATCTTGATATGAAGCCATACTCAAAACTTTTGCCCCAGATAGTTTCAGAATTCCACATTTAATCAAATTATATGCTAACCTGTATTCCGAGACACATTCAAATCATGAAGAAATTATATGACACTTCTTAGATAACAGAAGAGCCTTGTTATTTGAAGGGTGAAGCCCTCCTTCCCTAAACTGTTAGTCCTGTTGGGAGACTTAAAAATTTGACTGTCTCTCTGAATAAGGCTTTGCTATGAATTATCTGGCTCTGAACAGTCAGAACTTTTCTTTCCAAAAGTGTTAGATGCTGCTTGGCGTTCACTTACAGGAAAACACTCACAAGGACAAGCAACTGAAAAAAGGAAAGTTTACCAGCTTGTATGTCCTCCAGATTTCTTTGAGATGCTTTGACCCTTTATGTATTCTTCTTCTTACACACCACCACCACCACCCCCCCCCCCCCCCCCCCCCTTATCACTTCCACTCACATCTATACTCAGAGCGTAGAAGGAATGGCAGTAAGTCATGCCTTGTTCTTGCATTTTTTATCCTGGGAGTGTAGCTAGGATGCATGTGCAGAATAAGTAGCAGCTGTTATAACTTTGTTGCAGCTAAAGCCATGAGTAACCTTGCGTGTCTGGCTGGCTGTCCCACCTGGCTGGCTACACAGCTCAGACTACTTATTTCCCAACCTCCAATCCAAAATGCAATTACTTGGGAATAATGGCTACATAACTATTTATACAAATATGAACAGCACGAACAAAATCAATGTAACATACAGAACAGGGGACTCGAATCTGTCTTTTCCAAGTGAATTTCATGGCTATAGGGCTATTAATAATTCTTTTTTCTTTTCTTTCTTTCTTCTAGACCTGAAAAGTTCTACCTTAAGTTTCAGAAATGCACTAGATATTTTTGGGGTTGACAATTTGCATCCTCCAGCAAAAACAATTAATTTGTTTCTGTATCAGTGTTCAGCTCATGAATATATTAATCTTCCCTTTCGTACTGTCACTTAATATTTCTGTATATTCGTGTTTCTGTCACTGTAGTTTTAAATAATCATCATCAAATCAAATACAAAATCTGCTACATATGAAATCTGTGTATTTGTTGTGTATAACACTTTGCGTAATGTTTGCTTTTCTGCACAGTTCACAATTGCAAAGGTTTCTGTTTTCCTCAGGCTGTAATTCAGCAATACAGCTAATAGGCTAAAGACTGGGATGGATATTAGGTTATAAATGGGAAACATTTTCACTAATAATTTTAAATACTGACAGAGGTAAGTTATTTCACAATTCTGTTAAATAAACCTTTTCTAATGTAAGAAGACTAATTTTTGTGCAGCCTTTGATAATTTTGGCTTATTTCATAGACTTTACCCATAGAGGAAAAATCTTGATTCAAGCTTCAGAAACGTCATTCTGAAGTGAAGTAGGAAGTCTGGTAATACACTCATTGTATTAACTGCAGATTTTTACCTCGCTGTATGGAACATAGACATAGAGCTCTGGATATTTTCATTTTATGTTCATTTACATTTAGTTTCAGAACCACCAATAAGAACTTGGGCATATGTATCTATTTTAAATTTTGGTCCTTGTCAAAAGTATATCTGTGTGGATCTTACAGTAATGCAGTGTAAGGCAGTATTAGGGTTCCCTCATGTTTCTCTGCTACAGTGTGAAATGAGTAGAATTTATCTGTGAAGTGCTATTATATTTGTATGTGTAACTACTACAATTTTATGATAATTAGTAATTTGATTTTCAAGTTGGTATAATAGTCCTGAGGTGCTTTGCAATTTAGATATTTTTAGAACAGCAGCAAAAAATTATTACTATTGGTAGAACTTCTGCTCAGCAGTGTAACAAATTAACATGCTTGCCTTTTAGTTAAGCAGTTAAAAACTGAAAAATAAGAAAAATCAGGTTTATTTTACATAGAATGTCTGCTATTGAAGTAAATGCAATTATGGCTAAAGTATTAATATTCTTTTTGTGTCAGAGGATTTTCTGATACAGAAGTATTTTCTGGATAGGAAGGTATTCTTCATACTTAGCATTAAGCGTATAGTCCCTCACAATAGCTTTGCAACTGAATAGGAGTTGTTATCAGATACGAACTGATGTTTTAAAAAAGTCAGTATAAATAATATACTATATGTAGCATTTTATGTAGTGTGATATTTGTGGTATTAATGGATCTGTAGAAATGTTTTGGGGGATGATTTATATTAGTTCTTTTGCACGATAGGAATACTATATGAAATGCCATAGAAAAAAGGTGGAATCTGAAGACAGTCAAGTGTTCTTTTAAAGATATTTTAGACAATCATTTCATTTTTTTCCTGCAATGTAAATTCTAACTCTGATTTACTCCATCCATAAAAGTTCTTTCTAATATTTCTGAGAAAATGATAATATCCACGCTTCTGTCATGTGCTCTTCCATGTTTGTTTACAAATGCAAAAGTAATTTTTCTTTAGTGACACAGTAAAATTTATATGAATGGCAGTCAAAAGAAAGTGGTTGTTGGGGTTGGTGTTTGGCTTTTTTTTTTTTTTTTTATAATATAGGAACGTAGAGTGTTTTTCTTTCCAGAGTACCTATTTTGTATTCAGAAATAAGATTAAAGATACAACTCTATATTTTGCACTGATTCTGCCTTTTGCATGTCTTCAGAGCTCTAGACTAAATTGTTCCTTCCTGATTCTTGGCATAATATAAAAATAAATTCAAAAATGGACACTTAATGGTGAAAGGTAGACAATACATGTATATATATATCTCATATTGAAATTGTATGCATTCTCTCATAGGACGCCTTGCAGCAGTAGAGATATATTTAAGAAAATATTACTTCCAATGCTTTCCTAAGTGAGCAATCTATCAAAACCTTTCTAGGAAAAGAAAACATCTTTAAAAGTTTTCATTATGTTCTCACCTGTATTAAAACAGTGGTATTAAAAGAATGGATTTATGCACTGAAGTACCTGAACAAAATAATCTGTAACGGGATTGTTTCACTGTGATGACAGAATTACAAATTACTATTTACAGTGTAAAATACTAAGTTTGAGATATTTTGTATTTCTCTTTGCTAGCAAGTTCCTGAAGGACGTAAGATTTTAGATCTTGTCACACTCAGAGCTAGAGTCTCACCTAACCTGGAAAAAAGCAAGGTAAAAAAGAAGGAAATAGACCTGTAAAGAACAAAGCTCTTTGGGATTTTCAGGGACTTGGAATCTGTTGAAAAGAAACTGAGTTAAGGATTGACCTTGGGGGAAGAAGTGAAAATAACGAGGTGTCATTAATTTTTCATATTTGCCAACACTATAGGTGATAACTGGGAGCAATATATTGTTTTGTCTTGGAAACACCCTTCAAGAGCTGTTTTAAATGCCATTATATCATAACAGACAAGCAAAAGATTAGTGTGCTATGAATCTGTTAATCTTGTCTAATTTAATGCACTGAGAAATTAAGTCTAACTCTTGTGGGGGTTTTTTTTGGTGGATTTTTTTTGTTTGTTTTTAATTGAGCAAGTAATTCTTCAACTTTTTAATGGAAGGCAGTCTGTCCAGCATGTTTTAAATGTTATGATGAAATAGCACTGATGAAAAGGATGGTTTTAAACTCCATTTTTGTAACACATGGGCTGTAACAGTGTAGGCTATGATTATTATTTCTTTTTTTTTAGTGGTCTGTCTGTTTATGTACTGCTGCTTAACAACAAGAAAAAGGATAGAAGTAGAGGAAAGGCAAAAAATATCTGAAGGTAACTAAGAAAAGTCTTGTACTGCACCTTGGAGAGTGACGTGAAAAATACAAGCTCTTCACTGACTCTTAGTCTGTGTTGACATTAGCATAATAGGGATGCACAACAGGAATAGCTTTGGAGACCAAAATAGTTGGTACTGAGGATATTTTGGAGAATTGAAGCTGGATTTTTTTGGGGGGGTCTCTTTTCTTCCAAGAGAGAAAAGTTGGTTTTGTGCATTTGCTCAAACATTTACAGTGTGCTAGAAGTTGAAGGAAACCACAATTTGACAAGAACGTAGAAGTGAGGGTACTCACTATATGTGACGCTTGTGCTAAAGAACTTCCAAAGAATTTTAAGTTATCTTTGTAATTTAATTAGAGAAATTTCCATAAAATTACAGAATATCTCAAGTTGGAAGGGACTCGTAAAGATTATCAAGTCCAACTCCCTGCTCCTCACGGGACTACCTACACTAAGCCATGTTACTAAGAGTGTTGTCCAGATGCCCCTTGAACTCTGAGAGGCTTGGTGCCCTGACCACTTCCTTGGGGAGTCTGTTCCAGTGACTGACCACCCTCTCAGTGAAGAACCTTTTCCTAAGACCCAATCCAAATTTCCTCTGATGCAGCTTCATACCACTTCATGAATGTTCAGTTAGGTTCTTAAATCTTCTGTTTCATTCCAGGAAACTCTTTCATAGAGGAGTATCTTTTTTTTTTTTTGGTGTTAAATGCTTGTTTCTTCTTTTCCTCTCTCTACCCTCTTTCCACTCAAAAGTAGGCAGATTTGAAAAAAGTATTTTAAAAATACTTTTTTTTTTTTCATATTACTAAAGTAATATTATAAGAGAACAGCCAGGTACTCGGAAATTATAAAGCATAAAAACTGGTTTTCTGTCGAGCATCTGATGTCTTTGTCTTTACAGAATATATGCTGTGTTTCTACAAGACAAAACTCTTACTGTAAAAAAACTAGTGCTAAGTTGTTCTATACTGGAGTCAGGTAGTCAATCAGTGGGTTTTTTTGGCAAAAATTCTGTGTCATTTTCTCTATAAACTGGAAGAATATGTATTGAATGAAGCGGGATAAGAAATAATGGTATTGAAATTAAAGGGGTTATATGTGACTTGAGATCTGATGTTTCTTGCTGGTTCTGCCACTGCATATCTCCTTATTGCTGGCCCCCTTGTTTCAGGCAGAGCTTTTGCAATTGTTTGCTTATTTGTTTCTGATTTTCTGGTTTATCATCCTTCTGATCCTAAGAATTCTGTAAATGCTAATTGTTTAGAATTGCAATTGAAGTAATTGAAAGTCACAGATAATCTATTGGGAGGAAAAAACCCTACTCATCCAGTGACTGGGGCATCTCACACTTTGTATGGTGTGAACAGCTCCTAAATAAGAATGCTATTAAGTCAAGTCTGTGAAATCAAAACATCATTAGCTGTGAATCTGGGAAGAGTATTTTTCTGAAGTAGCCACATAAATATGATCCAGGGAACTACAGGCCTGTCAGTCTGACCTCGGTGCCTGGGAAGGTGATGGAACAGATCATCCTGAGTGCCATTATGCAACACATGAAGGATGCCCAGGTGATCAGGCCCAGCCAGCATGGGTTCACAAGGGGCAGGTCCTGCTTGACAAACCTGATCTCCTTCTATGACAAAGTGACTCGCTTGGTGGATGAAGGAAAGGCTGTGGATGTTATCTATCTAGACTTTAGCAAGGCCTTTGATACAGTGTCCCACAGTATCCTGCTGGAGAAACTGGATGCTCATGGCTTAGATGGGTATACTCTCCGCTGGGTTAAAAACTGGCTGGAGGGCCGGGCCCAGAGAGTGGTGGTGAATGGAATGAAGTCCAGTTGGCGACCGGTCACGAGTGGTGTCCCACAGGGCTCGGTACTGGGGCCGGTTCTCTTCAACATCTTTATCAATGATCTGGACGAGGGGATCGAAAGCACCCTCAGCAAATTTGCAGATGACACCAAGCTGGGTGGCAGTGTTGATCTGCTGGAGGGTAGAGAGGCTTTGCAGAGGGATCTAGACAGGCTGGATCGATGGGCTGAGACCAACGGGATGAGGTTCAATAAGGCCAAGTGCCGGGTCCTGCACTTGGGTCACAGCAACCCCAGGCAGCGCTACAAGCTTGGGGAAGAATGGCTGGAGAGCTGCCTGGCAGAAAAGGACCTGGGGGTGTTGGTCGACAGCAGGCTGAACATGAGCCAGCAGTGTGCCCAGGTGGCCAAAAAGGCCAACAGCATCCTGGCCTGTATCAAGAACAGTGTAGTGAGTAGGACCCGAGAGGTGATCGTCCCCCTGTACTCGGCACTGGTGAGACCCCACCTCGAGTACTGCGTCCAGCTTTGGGCCCCCTACCACAGGAAAGACATTGAGGTGCTGGAGCAGGTCCAGAGAAGGGCAACGAAGCTGGTGAGGGGTCTGGAGCACAAGTCTTACGAGGAGAGGCTGAGGGAGCTGGGGCTGTTCAGTCTGGGGAAGAGGAGACTGAGGGGAGACCTTATTGCTCTCTACAAGTACCTGAAAGGAGGCTGTAGAGAGGCGGGGGTCGGTCTCTTCTCCCAAGTTACAGATGATAGGACAAGAGGCAATGGCCTCAAGTTGCGCCAGGGGAAGTTCAGGTTAGATATTAGGAAATATTTCTTTACTGAAAGGGTTGTCAGGCATTGGAATGGGCTGCCCAGGGAGGTGGTTGAGGCACCATCCCTGGAGGTATTCAAGAGAGGAGTTGACATAGTGCTTGGGAATATGGATTAGTGTTGGGTGGTGTGGTGGTGTGTGTGTGGGTTGCGTGTGTGGTGGTTTTTGTTTTTTTTTTTTGGTTTTTTTTTTTTTTTTTCATTGGTTGGACTAGATGATCTTAAAAGGTCCCTTCCAACCTCTGTGATTCTGTGAAATAGTGGAGAATAAATATGTAACTTTTCAGAAAAAAATTCAAAATGTAACAGTAATTTACACTTTGACGAAATTACAAATGTCACAAAACTGAAGGCCCTGTTCATTAACATAGGAGCTGTTTTTTATTTTGTTTTTGAAAAAGAAATATGAAGATCAAAACTATAGAAGTTATGGTCTTTAATGTTTTTAAGGCACATATTATGCTGGAGATAATGTGATGGATTTACACAGCTATTTCTGTAGTCCATTAGGCTGTAGTATTGCTCTTTCAAAATTCCTGTTACTACAATACATTGTTTAGGTCATGCAGACCATGTTTAGTCAATAAACAAACATCCAGAGCATGTGGAAAGTTCATTTTCCAGAGGTTTTGGAGAAATCTAATTAGATGAGATAATGTAGTGTTACGGTAATGCAAAAGCTAAAGTATAAAATACATTTCACTTGTAATCTGAGCACTGCCCAGACTGCTTTCTGTTAAATGTTTTCTGTTGGAAATTACTTGCATTAAAAATGCAGCAGTGCTTTCTGATGAAGGAAAACCCTTTGAATGATGCTGTTCTTGTTACAATTTTACTTAACAAAGTCTTGAAAAAATTTAATTTCATAACTTAGAATGTTCAAGACTCTTTGTTTTCATGTAATATTACCAGTGCAGTGAGAAGTAGAAGAGAAATGGACTTGTTCCAGATTTTGTTTGGCTTCTTTGAATAGGCTCTGCTGGTATTTCATGATATTTGGACAAGTTGGTCTTGCAGGACACTGAGTAAAATTTGATTTGAGAAATTAATTATAGAAAATATAGAAAGCACGAGATGTGTTCAGGGCCTGGACCTTGGAAGCCCAGTGAACTTTATATGTATTCATGGGAAAGTACAGCATTTATGCTTAGATAATGTGCAAATATACTACCATGTGAAAACACAGAAGGTAGAGTTGTCTTTGTGATAGTTCAGTATACCACTAGATTTTTAGTTCTCAAAGCTCTACTAAAATGGTAAATGCTCATTACATAGCAGCTCAGGATTTTCTAGAATTACTGGAGTGAAAATTCACTAGCTTTCCAACAGCTTTACAGAAGTTCTGCATTCATGGGAATGTCATATTTCCCAAAGGAATATTTGAAGGTTGGATTAGCAATAATCTAATAGGATTTCTTTGAGTGTGTCATTCACTAAGAAATGAGAAAGAGTACTGTTTATGTAGGAAGGCACTTTTTAAAATGATGTTTAAAATTAAAATGACTGCCCTTTATCCAAGCCTGAATTATTGCCCACTTCATAATTTGGTGCCTCTCTGGAAGACAGGTACATGCAAGCTTCCAAAAAGTGAACAGCATTTGCATTTTCTTCTAAAATACAGAAGAGGATTATTGGCAGTGATGATGATCTATTAAACAGCCTTAGAGCAAGGGCTGAAATTGAATCACTTTGCTAGCTGTAGAGTCTTGTACTGTAGAGTCTTCTGTGTACTCCAGTAAACCTGGACTTGTTTCTGCTCAAAGAAGAGCATTCAACAGAATAGGTGCAATATGCTATCCATCATTCTTAGTTATATATGGGTGCTCTCAGAAGGGAAACAGGATTTTCAGTCTTAGCAGAGGTAATCAGTATATATGTCATTTATTTGCTCAAGAATGGCTGGAGTGGGCAAAATATGCTCTGAACATCCTTATTAAACTGAGCTCCAAGAGGAAGACAAAGAACATTCTTTAGTTCAGGTAGATCTTAATTTTGAGCAAGAAACTTTGTACCTTAGTGCTGACAATATTAGAGTCACTTCTGAACGTGTGCAGAAAAGAAGTGATAGACATCTGCAGTACCTTCCAGTGTTGGAAGTTTTCAGGTAAATGTTTTGGTTCTAAGTACCTATATTTAAAAACTACAACTAAACCTCAGAAAGTCTTACTTTATAAATATCCCACCTTCCAGCCATGAGAATATTCAGATCATTTGGTTCAGATTTGAATTTCTCTGCTTCCAAAGGGTCACAGGACTTTCAATAGTAAGAGAAGCCCATGAGGTTATTTGTGTGTTATCTGGAAAACTGCTTACTCTCCCCATTTATTGCTGCTGTATGTGAGTTGTTCTTCTTCTGTTGTTTAGCCCTTACACTAGGACAGCGTCTCTTCTCACTCAAGCTTGAAAGTTCTGGTCTACTGTCACCTTGATCCATATTTCATGACCTTATAGAGCTAATCTAATACTGGAAATACAGAACCTGCTTTTTCTTCAGCTGTTATCTGTAGATAAAGTAAACTTTTACAATTTAGATGGGTAAAAGTAAATTATGTCTAGCAACCAAATGTATATAAACATCTATATTTAGATGTTGGTAATTGAGCATAACCGTGCTGATGCTTGATTGAACAGTGTGCCTAGAATGTTTTGTGTGCAGCTATTGGAAACATATAAGTATCAGAAAACCTACATCAACAGTAAGGCTGGAGAGTGTTGAGTAATTTAAGGTAAAAATCATTCAGATGATTTTTTTTTTTTTTTAAAGCAGTTAAACCACCAAGAAATTCAGAGGCAATGCATAAACAAAACCCCAATGTGTTAAACTTTATCTTTAATTCTAACTTTTAAAGTATTGTTTATTGTGAATAAATCATTACAAACTATTTGTTAACAATCAGATAAACAATGGTAATTGAGAGAATTTCCAAGAACTGATTTTGAAAGCTGTTCTGTTGTAAAAGAAATTTTGTAACATTGACTTTTGCTCAAAAAATAAGAGAGAAAGATATTGAAATTCAGGACTCCTTCCTTTAGGTAGGAAGTGGAACCAACATGCTAAGTGAAATTTTGAACCATGTTCAATTCTATTTTCTTAGCAAAAAAACCCCTCAGTAACTTGATAATTTCTCATTTTGTGAAACACTCATTGATTAATTAAGAAGAACCCCATAAATTGGTACTTATTCTGTATATAGGGATTGTTCTGTATGCATACATCTGCAGATGGGGAGAACATCAGGGTGTAGCAGAAGAACTAAAGGGGGGCCTTCATGGTGGCCCACTTCTTCCGATGAACACAGGGTACTGATCATGACTGCACCACAGAAGTCCTACAAGCCTTTCTGTGGTAAGTTTGCTATAGTGAATGAATTATTTGTCAGTTACACTCGTATTTATGTTTGTGATCAAAGAACTAACAATTTGTGCATGTACCTTGGAGTCATTTTTTTTCCTAATTTTTCAATTAAATTTACTTTATCATTATATTTCAATTTCTCTGTTTATCTTTTCTTTTAAGCAGTTGGCTAATGATATGAACTACAAATCAATTTGGGGTTCTTTTTTCCTTTTCCTGTCTTGCAGATACTTATCATCTGGTAGGAAATGCATTGCATAACAGAAGGGTCAGAAAACGAAATTGATGATCCCACTTGAAAGACTAAATTGAGGCAGGTAACAATGCAGTTCCTTGGCTCGTAATTCTTCCCATTTGATATGATGACTGTATAGTAGCTGTGTCTTGGAATGCTCCATGATAAATGAAGCAAAGTACAGAATCACAATCCTTTCACCTAGTTGCTTTATAAAAAAAATTAAAGCACCATTGTACCATTCTTTCTCTTAGATCACCCCTATTATGAGATCGTCCAGTGTACCACCATTTTCCTCCAAGCAAACATGGACAATAGGAAGATCAGAAGAAGCCTGCGAAAAAAAGGATTACATTGTACTCATTTTTTTTCTTTAGAAATATTTCTTCATGTTGTAAACTGTTCTAAAGAAAATGCTATCATCCAAAATTGCAATAAGATGAAGAGCTTACAATAAAAATATATAAAAAGTAGTTATTTTTAAGTATGTTTTTATTAAAAATGCAAAGAAACTTTGGCGTTAATTTTTTCATAAAATGAAACCCTTCCAAAACTGTGTTTACAGAGATATGGTATGGAGGACTTGAACGATGAGGGAGACAAGTGCACATATGAGATCTAATATAAAGATGTTTTATTGTTGGTATGTCTGCTACTAAATGAAAACACTATATCCATTTCCTTTTTATTGCCTCCAAATAGAGTGAAGCTCATGTGAGATACATCGTAGTATCTTTTTCCATTCTGTTACGCTTAACAGACTTGCATATGATTTTATCTGCAATGACTTTGCTGCAGAGTGATGTCATCAATTAGTATTACACTTTACTTATATTGGTGTAAATAAGGAAAGAATAAAATCATTGGTTCATAGAGACCAACTGACAGCTGAAGTTCAGCCTTGAAATTCAGTCTTCCGAATAATGGCACACAGCTATATCCAAATAGAAAATGAATAATGCATGTAAAGGGAGCTTTTAGCATGCTGAGATACTGCCTATGGACCTGTTACTGAAGAGATTTCTGTTAGGTAGGAGTTGATGCCAAGAATTTTTGACGTTTGTGGGATAAGTCCATCAACTGGCAGGATACGTGAAGAAGTGATTTTGGAAATGGGGGCTATGTGGTAAGACATAGGGGCCTAGAAAATCTGCTAGGCTCTATTGGGAGAGTCCATAGAGAGCTGTAAATAACTAGATAGTATTTAACCAAGAAGCAATGGAGTAAGTAAACTATGAAATAAATTGTTTCTGTAATATGTCAACAGAGTTATGTAGTTGGCAAGTTTCCACCAGGTGACTTTTTATACTGTCTAGGTTTCAGTTCTTCCTCTACAGAGTTTCTCTCTTTGTACAGTTAGCCTTCACCTTATAGTTTTTAACTCTTTAACTATTTATAACTCTTTGTTTTGAGTTATCTTGTGCCAAAATGTCTTTATGTACAAGCTTTGTTATCTGATGTCAGCAGAGCTTGGGTAATAGTTGTTAACACTCTACTGCTACATTTAAATTAAGGAAAATCTATCAATTCATAGAGGTGCTAGATAAATTACTAGATTTTTTTCTTTTGTCATTTAGTGACAATATTGTACATTCTGTATTTACTGAGAGCTTCTAAATGCACAGTAAGTAGCTAATTTAAAATATGGAACCATATATGAATGGCATTTATACCTTGACTGAAGATTTGGCATGTTCAATCAGTAGTATGTACTTAAACCAGCGACAGAAATGTAAGATTCAGGCTCCCTAGTGATTTCCAGAAGGCCAAATGCCCCAGAGGGAGATTTGGCAAGGTGTAGAAAGAAAACTACCATGTTTGAAAAGATTGTTAGGACTGACCTTGTCTAAGCCCATAAAACTTAAGTAATGGATATGAAAAAAATGTGAAATGCAACATCTCGTGAAGTATTAAGATAAAGAATAGTTGTAAGGAATGAATCTGAGAGAACTGACTAAGTCAAGTTACTATATTTGCTCTGTAGTGTGGAGGTAGTATGAAAATAAAAGAACAGACAATGTGAGTTATGGAATCCTTTAAGAGAAGTGACGGCATTAATGGATGCTTGATTCCTAACAGAGAAGAATCAGAAGAAAAATGGATTAATTGAAGGATGGATAAAGTATAAATATATTCAAACAAGGGGTGATACCCTATTGCAGCCTCAGAGTATAGAAATTTTCTGTAAACATGATAATCAATGAGTTGATAATGCTAATATTTATGTTCTAATAACTGGGCTTAAGACTAAATGATGAAATAAAATATTTCATCCTGTAAAATATATTGGTCTATATAGTGGAGACTTGGCACCACGTAATGTAAAGCAAGTGTTGAGTGTATTTTATTCCATCTGTGTTGTAGTTTTCACTTTTTAACACCTTTTGCTCAGCTGTTTCAAAGATCTTTAAAAATACATTAATAATATGTCAGTGAGATGTATTACATTTTGAAACTAATTTGTAAAATTTAGACAGAAAAAGGGTGATTCTCCTTCATTATCATACATATTACAGTCCGTGTCAGCACACTGACAAAGGTTTGCTCTGTTTTCTGAGTTTTAAGGTAATAGAAAATTATATAAATATTTCATTTGGTATATGGTTATATACAAATTTTTATTATGCTCATTTTATCAACAATGTAGACTCTGAAGTGTTAATGCATTTGTCGTGATAATTAGAGATCAGGAATTTTTCAGATTTGTTTTTCCTGTTATGGCTAGGCATTCTCAGCAACAGATTGTGGTTTCCAAAGATAATTGCTCTTTTTAAGTCAGACTATGCAAATGTAAATCTCCATAGTAACACTGTATAGATTCTTCTGCCAACCTTGTGCACTTGCAAATTTACTTGTCAAACTGAAGGTAATTTCACAGTTGTATAAAAGCAGTCTTTGTCATATAGTTAGAATGTAGAAATAAGATCAACAGTTTTATTGGCCATTTTGCTTATAGTAGTATGTATTGTATATCCTTTCTCACATTTCAGGTATTTTATGTATTTGGCTCAATTGTGGGGGCTAGAAAGTGTTCTAAAGGGAAATTTTAGCTAGTAGTTTAACTACATAGCATATGTTTAGTTTAAGACAAACATGTTGGAGAAACACAGTATTGACTTGAGACAATTTGATTCTTTTAGTATGTTGAAAGTTCAGTATCTCTTCTACAAAGCTCTGTTCATTAATGAGATAACAAGCATTTACCTATCATGGAGCTTACTAGCAAAATGACTTGTGCTAATTGAATCAAAATGGCATAAAAATAATTGCTCCAGCTCAGGAATATTTTCATAAGTAATGAGTAGGAAATGTTCATCCACTTCATGTCAGTAAATAATCTGAATCAGCTATCATGTAATGGTACATATCACTGTTAATACTATGATTCTGCAGCTGTTAGATTTGATATTGGCCAGTAATCCTAAAATGACTTGCTTCCTCAGATTTGTGATAAGGGGAAACCGTCTAAGGCATCCTTTCCAATGTCATAGAGACCTTTAGAGGAGGTTCCTGCTGCTCTCTGTAGCCATGGGTGAGAGTAACAATGGAACAAAGTAGATGTTGCAGAGTGATTAGCATGGCACAGTTTAGCCTCCCGTGGTGCCAGACTTCCCTGACTCCACTGGGGGGCAGCGCAGTGTATCCACTATGCTGCTTAGAGGTTGTTAAGCTGAAGAGAGCACCGTGTGTCCTTTCCTGATCTCAGAAGGAGGCAGCGCTATGGATTCTGAAAACTGTGGGCCCTCATTACTACCGGCGTATAAGCTGTTCCTAATGGACTATCTATAAGTTGTCTTTCACTGTCTGATAAAGAAACAGTTCTTGAGTGGGACTTAGGAGTCTGTGCAATCATTAGATTGGAGATGATGTAGCTCCATATGAAACACTGAATGTGTGAACCAACCTACCTTCACACCTTAGAATGAGTAGTAGATCTAATGCCTGATCAAAATGGTCTTGGCGCGGCTTAGCGACAGGATGTACCTGCTTATGTATGGGAAATGCCTGTATTTTTACTCAAGAAATGGATGTGTTGTCATATGATTAGTGATGGACTGCAAGTTTGTCTGGAAAATGGTAGTGTGCAGGCTGGCATAACTGTCCAGTAGGCAGAAAGGAAGAGGCAGTGGGATGAATAAATTCTTCTGATTTCCTACATACAGTGGGAAGTTTACCACTTTTAGATGATTAAAGATGCTTTTTTCGTGGAATAATAACTGGTATCCTGATACTGATGTCTATACTTATGATCATGTGAAACTTATTCAGGTGTGTAAAGGTCCATGTAGATGTCTATTCGGTAATGCTGCTAATCAATATACATAACTCTTGCAAGGGGGAAGGTATGTACTACTGGTGCGCAGTAAACTGTGGGAAAAGTAATTTCAGATTACTAAGTCGTGCAGTAGTTGGATCTAGTCAACGTTACATGATGATATGATATTCAGAAAGCATTTTAATCTTGATTTATAGATCTTATTGGACTGGACTGGAAGTCCAAAGTCAAAAAGTCTAAGTTGAGACTTTTAATGCCTATAACCCATTTTCTGTTAATATTTTCTTCTATTCATCTGTTGGACAGAGATCTCATGAATATGCATATACAGTCAACTGATGAGCAAAAACAAATCTATAAGGAACAGACCATTCAGTAAGATACAGGTAGTAGATTTTTTGGCTTTCTGAAAGTTTGTTGTATTTGACAAGCCATCTTCATTTCTTCATGTTTTTTCAACTGCTTTCATAAATTGTAGGTTTTAATTTTATTTTTTAAAAAAAATTAGGTTATGAGGCTTTTAGTAGAAAAAATTACTGGAACATACCCTGGAAGAAAATTAAACCTGACCTTTGGATGACCTGATAGAAAATGACTGTTGTCTTGTTGCAGGTTATACTACTATATATAAATGTGCACATTTATAGCTTGCTGTTTGTGAAATGAAAATATCTTGTGTATGCCATCCTTCTCGGCACAGGGCCACAAACTAGCAGAAAGTTGTATAGGGGGCTGAATTACAATTGCTGCAGAAACTATAATCAGGACTTTACTCGTGTGTACATGTAATTGTTACTTTTTTCCAGTAGTTTGCATTTACGTCATAAGAAGGGTCAACAGCTAAGCTTATCATACTCTTCTGATTTCCACAGACACGATTTTGAAAAATTTATTCAACAAAGCATTATGCCACTTTGTTTTAATAGTCTTTTGGCTTAAAATTCTTTGTGCTTAGATGGTGGTGCTGTTCTTGCAGTCATTTTGACATTGTTATAATATCATCTTTTGCAGCAGCATCATTTATGTTTTTCTCTATTTAAGGCTGTACTATGCTTGAAAAGTCTACTTTCAGACAAACCAGTTTTTCTAGTTGGAATCCGTTAAAGCTAATTGCACATTACTAAACTACATCATTGGAATTCTTTGTAGCTAAATACTTTACATATTAGGAAGTTGGATATTTAGGTATAAAAAGTTGCAGTAGCAAGAGTAATAAAACGTATTAGCTTTTGCAATTTGTGCTGCAAAATGATTTTTTTTTAAGGTGGTTGTAAGAAGAGGTATAGTTTTAATGGACACAAAGGCTTAATTAAACCACAAAACTCCATTTAAAATTTCAGTTTGTGTACTGCAGAAGATATCCAGAACTTTTTAGGAAGTGCCTGAACCAGATACCAAAAGGGTTGATGGCATCATGTTGGTACATACTGTATTTGCCTTAAACTGGTTAAGCTCTGATTGCAGTGTAAGAGAAATCATAGGTGGTTCAAACTGGGCTAGGGGGACTTAGTGTCTGTTCTGTGTTCCTGAACTAGAGTATGTGAAAGCAGGTAAAGATTGTTAAAAATGAAAATGTTACTAAGGTATAAAGGAAAAAAGTAATCGATGTATTTAGATGCATCAGTGTTGGGACCCCATTGTAAATCATGAATTATGCAAACCTAACTGAAGGCAGCCTATTCGCTCTAGCTTGTTCAAGTCATGGGCAGAGCAGGCAGTTGCCTTGATGGTAATTTGCCTGCCCTTGTCTGTGCTGAGAAACTGTGAATCATCTGCTCTAAAACCTAAAGCCTTCCAGTCACCCCAGCTGTGTAGGGAAGGGTTCAGAATGTTGAGTATCTTCCTTCCTATGACAATGATTTCTGCCTCAACCCCTTCTTGAAACTATAAAAGGAGTGTTTCCTTTGCTTGTTCAGCTCCTTTTTGCTCCCCAGTGCATGAGAGGAACAGGAAGGCGAATGGGACTTCCCAAGAAAAAGGAGAAATGATAAGCAAGAGAAGCTGCTGCTTCTAGGGTGTGAATTGAGGTTCTTGTAGTACCTCTGGCCTGGATGTGAGAATTACATTGTCTTGTGCTCCACATAAAAGAGAAAATTAAATCATCTGAAGAAGAGTGGCCTGGGGAATAGCAGAAGATGGCATTAAACCTCTGCCCTTGCCTGTTACTCTCTCTCAGTTCCTTTCTTCTACCTAAAGATCTCCTGAAACAGGTGTTGCTCTGAGAAGCCTTGAGCTGACTTTGCCATTATTTTGAAACAGAGATAACATAAAATGTTTAAAATACCATTTGTCTGTTTTCCAGTCTTACTCGGTTTACATCACATGGATTCCCAAAGTTCTGAAAATTCTCCTTTAGGGTCTGAGTTTAATCACAGCAGATAATGCCAGTGATTTCTTGGAGATTCTTTTGGTTTACCTCTTTAGAGGGAACTAAGACTTTAGATATTTATGATATGTATGCATTCAGCATTTATTATAAGTACTGATACACAGCAAAGTAGTTTGTGATCTGTGCCTTAGCCCCTGGGCTATAGATATTCATGTTCAGCATATAGTTACACAAAAGATGCACTTTCTAAACTGTGTAAGGAACTGCTGTCTTGCTGCTTGTATTGTGTTGCTCTGAGGTAAAGGAAAAGGAATAAAACTAAAAGATTTTTTTGCTTTCTTTAAAAAAATATCTGGGAGGGCAAGTGGCATTATTTTGAAAAGGCAGTATCATATTATATATGGTATAGATAAGGACCTGTAACATCTTTTATGCAGTGAGAAGTTTTGGGGTTCTTTTTCTTTTTTTGTTGTGATCATATTTCCACTTCAGGGGTGGGGTTTTTTTCCTGATTAAAAGGGAAGACTGAAAAAGGAAACTTAAACAGGTGAATTCAAGTTACCAAGCAACACCTTGTTTCCCAGGCAATGGAAAAAGAATTGGAGCAGGTGCTAAATGGATTTTCTTCTGGTTTTTTTTAAATGTTTATAATTATCGTGAGCTGATGTATGAACTTCAGTTTAACAGACTCTTGACAGACTTCATAGAATTATAAATATTCAACTGGATGATAACTACTTGTACAGGTTGTGTGCTGTGTGACTTGAATGGTTCTCTTCTGTAGTTACGGTAGCACACAGTATAGGCAGCAAACAACACATCACAGCTTATGTAGATGACACTGATGTTATTTTCTTCAATATTTTCATACACAATCAACATGACGACATGGATGGTGGGATTGAGTGTACCCTCAGCAAGTTTACCGATGACACCAAGCTGTGTGGAGTGGTAGACAAGTTGTAGAGAAGGGATGCCATCCAGAGGGACCTGGGTGGGCTTGAGAAGTGGGACTGCGTGAACCTCATGAAGTTCAACAAGTCCAAGTGCAAGGTCCTGCATGTGGGTTAAGACAATCCTAAGCACAAATACAGGCTGGGCAAAGAATGGATTGAGAGCAGCCCTGAGGGGAAGGACTTGGGGGTGTTGGTGGATGAGAAGCTCAACATGAGTGGGCAATGTGTGCTTGCAGCCCAGAAAGCCAACCACATCCTGGTCTGCATCAAAAGAAGTGTGGCCAGCAGGTTGAGGAAGGTGATTCTACCCTGCTACTCTGCTCTCATGAGACCCCACGTGGAGTACTGTGTCCAGCATTGAAGTCCTCAGCATAGGAAGGACATGGACCTGTTCGAGCGAGTCCAGTGGAGGGACACGAAGGTGATCAGAGGGCTGGAGCACCCCTCCTATGAAGACAGGCTGAGAGAGTTGGGGTTGTTCAGCCTGGAGAAGAGAAGGCTCTGGGGAGACCTTATAGCAGCCTTCCAGTACCTAAAGGGGGCCTACAGGAGGGATGTGGAGGGACTCTTTATCAGGCTGTGTAGTGATAGGATGAGGGATAACAGTTTTAAACTGGAAGAGGGGAGATTTAGATTAGATATTAGGAAGAAATTCTTTACTGTGAGGATGGTGAGACACTGGAACAGGGCAGCTGTGGATGCCTTCTCCCTGGAATTGTTCAAAGTGAGGTTGGATGGGGCTTTGAGCAACCTGATCACTCTAGTGGAAGACCTCCCTGCTCGTGGCAAGGGGGTTGGAACTTGATGATCTTTGAGGTCCCTTCCACCTCTAACCATTCTATGATTCTATGAACTCTATTTTGCAATATTCTGATTTAAATGTATTCCTGTAATGATGCATTTGGGCTCTTCTGCAGAATACAAACTTCAGAGTGAAATGAGTGTTAAACATTCTCATATGTTTAGACATGTTCCCCTACCTCTTCCCTGCTGAGAAAGACTGACTTGGTTGGCATATCGCAATTTACAGGTAGATCTGCATTGAATTGGTGCATTTGGTTTAGTTTCAGGAAGATCCAAAAATGCAAAAATGTTAAAAATGTTGTTTTTTTTTTTTTTTAAAAAGGTCAATGCAAAATACTCTCTCTCTCTCCCTTTTTTTTTTTTTTTTTCCCAGGGGGTGGGGTATGTGGTGTAGTGAATTTTTTTGGCAAGCATAAAATTTACTTTCAGGTCAAAAAGCATGATTCTTTCTTTAAATGTAGGAGTTGCATTCTTATTGTTTGTTTTGAAAAACATCAAAGGCAATGGAAAATAAAAGCTATTTCAAATCTTTTCCCCAAACATTTCATTTAACACTTTGAAAAATTTTGATGGCTTTAGACTTCTAACGTTTTTTTTTTAAAGATAGTTTAACGAAACAAATATATTTGTTTCAATGTTGCTTACAAACATTTTCTTAAAAAACCCAAAAAACCCACCCCCTCAAAAAAAACCCAACACCCAAATTGTATGAATAATTGTCCACCTCTTTTCCAGAATTTGGTCAGTGCACTCAGGTCCCTTTCTGTCATGTATTTGCATAACCTAACAGCTATATATAATTGCTGTTAATCAATGATCCCTTTTACTACAGACATCCACGTAAATATGTACACATATATTTCAAAATAATATGATATTGCACACTCAAATTGTACCTAGTAGAAAAAGCTAATCAAAGAATATTAGTGTTTATATTATATACTGTTAAAAAATCCAACTTCTGTATATATGGAATATAGTGCTTAGGCAACCCTTTTGTGTGACAGTTTGATCCAGCAATCCAGCACTTCTACTTGCATGTGTATTAACTAGTTGGGAATGTAGGGATGAAAGTTGTTGGCATATCTAGGGGAGACAATTTTGTTAATTGAGAACTTTGACATTCTGTTACATGACAATCTGATAACTGTAGTCTTTATAATTATGTTATAAAATAATGATATGTAATTTTCCATCTAACAACATCTCCAATTCCTTCTCAGCAGAGCTGCTATCGATCCATTCATCCATCCCCCAGCCTGTATTGATACTGGGGGTTGCCCCGACCCAGGTGCAGGATGTCGCATTTGGCCTTGTTGAACCTCATGAGGTTCACACAGGCCACTCCTCCAGCCTGTCAAATCCCCTCTGGACACCATCCCTTCCTTCAGGCATTATCAACTGCACCACTTGGCTTGGTGTCATCCACAAACTTGCTGAGGATGGACTCAAACCCACTGTGTGTCATTGATCAAGATATTAAATAGTGTTAGTCCAAATACAGACCCCTGAGGGACACCACAAATATCACCACAAAACTTGTTTGCATTTAAGAAAAAATGGTTATACCAAAGAGCCAAGGAACTTGCACATTTGAAGTCTTATTGGCTCTGATGTTTGTTGGCATTGCTGATTAAGGCCTGATGTTTAAATTGATGTTTAAATATTAAATAGCCTAAACCAGCAGTAATTTTAAATGCATGTAAGTAAAACCCACCCATAGTTAGAAAAACACTTCCTGGAGAATTAGGGAACTGAAGATCAAAACCATAAATTATTTTAGCCAGTGATTTCACTGAGCCAACATGAAGAGAAAAGAGACAGAAGGGATACAGTAAAAGGTAGGCTAGAAAGATAATAACAAAATAGTATAGCCATTAATAACAAGTGTAGATATTAGTAAATACACCTATGAAACTATGCCTTTCAAAATTAAGGAAGTCCTATGCTAATCAATTTAAAGCATTACTGAAACACGGGGATGTGCATCACATAGGGAGTGCCAACACTTTCCATTGTTGGCTCAGGCTGTTTGCAGTGATGCTATGATCAAGGATTGATTTTTCATCAATGATAAGGTTATAATAGTGATTTCTACAAAAGAACAGCATGTTTGAAGTTCAGTGTATATTAACACCAGCTAATACATTCTTCAGTGAATTTAGGAGATCTGTCCAGCAAGCGTGTGAAATATGTAGTACTTCTGGCTCTGAGTTTGGCTCTGGTTTTGGCTGTGTTATTTTGCTTCCATTTAAGAAGTAACATTTAAATTGTTTTTTTCACCTGCATTCCATCTGAAGAGTAGCATAGATGTAGAATAGAAATTAGAAAAAAAATCATTGTGTGTATGTGTAGGTTGGAAGGTGGGGAAAGCACTTAAATGGATATTACCCTTCATCTTTTTGCTTTTCTGGAACAGAACTATTACATTTCAGCTTGTTTAAGGAAATTAGCAGGATGTTAGTTATTTGAATGTGGGAAGAACCACTGGAAAACTCTGTTTTCCTCTACTGATAAGAACTGACCCATAGAAATACCACAGGCACTGTATGTTGGCACTGTTTGCAACATCCTATCTCACAGTACTGTACACGCTTTATTTTTTTTTTATTTTTAATTTTATTTTTAGTTTATTTATTTACGAAGAGTGGAGCTGACACACAGCAGCATCTCTGTGGAGTGTTCTGGATCTTAGGATCATATTTGGTAATCTTTGCTGTGGCTTTACCTTTTTAAGCTTTGTCTGTATTCTTCTGATGGCAGGAGCTAGGGAAGTCTGCTCTTAGTTACACCCCAAGGTGGAGTTCCACTATTACTCCATGGTTAGTTTTGTGTTACACTTATTGTAAAACTGATGTGATGTTTCTTTCTTTTTCAAGCTTATTAAAAAAATATTTTGTGTTCAAACTTCTAAAGAGGAAGGAAGGAGTAAACAGTTTTGGAGGGTGAAAATAAATTTTTAAAATCATGGATTTGTTGGACAAGGATTTTTTAAACACTATGGATTACATAAAGGATTTGTTAGGATAAGGGTTTTACTTTATTAGAATTTGAAGATGTGATTTTAAAAAGAGAGAAAGTCTTCTAAAAAAACCCCCACACCCAAATACAAATGCCTAAATATCTTGGTTTATAACTCCCAACTATGTTTCATTCATGTGTCCTAATGTAAATTAAGTGATTACTTTTAGCGTAACTGGGTTATTAATAAATGTCTATTTTAAACGTTTAGTTTTTAAAAAAATGGCATACTTTTGCATACAGTTTTTAAGCTTCATTTGCACTGCAAAGAGAAAGGTTTTTAGCTAGGAAGCAGCAATTGGAACTTTTATTTTCTGATCCTAATTGACTACCCCTGAAAATAAACAAATGAGCTTCCTTTACTTGCATGCACTCAAGGGTTTTGTTCTGGGTTTTTAAATAAAATGAGGATGGGGAAAAGAGAGAAAGCTATTTATCATCAGGCTTCTTTCTCTGAAGATATTTGTGAAGCAATGATATTTCACTTTTCTTAACTTTGGAGAGGTAATTTTGGTAAGGGGAAAAAGATTAACTATATTGGGCAAAATAAGAAACGATCCTCTAGACTTTTTGTTCCTTCTACAAAGAAAAGAAATACGTTTTCAAGAATTCTGGTGAAAGTAGAGTTTCAGTAGCTCCTTTCAGGAAACATTCTATGTGCTTTCAATTAGAAACTAAATTGTCCCACATGCATTTCAAGCTCCATACACAAATTGCCTTTTCGCTTGAAACTTTTTATATGTGGTCTCTTGCCAGAGGACACTCTTCCAATATGACAACATGCATGGTTGCTTAAGGTGTTTTTGACATAGAAGCCAAAGGAAAGCTGTTTCTTAATGCTCAGATTATTTTTCCTTTTAGTCTGTCTTTATGCATATTGGTAAAACATAGCATAAGCCCTTCTTTTATACATGAATTCAGGAATAAATGGAAGTATGATCAATGTAGAAAAAAATAATATTTTGGCTAGTGATTCAGTATGGTGGTTTTAACCTGGTGTAAAAGCTCTTCATTCCTCCCTCCTACCCTTTTTAGTGCACCCAACTTTTCTAATATAGGCCAGGAGTGGTGTCAGAATCATTGTTCAAGAGTAATACTGAGGCCAATAAGATTATTGCTAGACTTCGCTGCAGTGCTTTGTTTAATCTTTGTTTTCTAGTTTGATGGTAGTGCCTAATTCATTCAATTTTTGCCTATATTCTTCTGTATACATCAAAACTCGTATTTGTCTGTTGATTTGAAAATGCTAAATGGAAAGAGAATTAGGCATGCATGTGAGTATTTTGCTTAACTGTGAGAACTTAATAAATTTAAATACACCTAATTTACAGAGAAACTCTCTAGTACAGAACTCATATAGCTATCCGCTCCTTATAGTTTCCCATAGTTATTCATTTCATATGCTTGTATCCACATTTTCATTTCTTCAAACTATAAAATTTGTTGGCATTTGACAAAATTTCTTTAATAGGTTGTTGCAGAGTCCAAGTCCCTATGGTAGTGAGTTTTTAAAAGACAACCAATGGCAATGTGGTTTTTCCAATCCTTCCTAATAATAGGCTTTTTTATCTTATGCACTGCAGCCAGACATGGAAATGTTGTGTTGTCAGTTTATGGTTTACAGAAAGATAAAGAGTTTGGTCAGGATTTCTTAAATATACTTTCATCTGAATTACTATGAGACCATTTTGGGTGGGGGTAGATGTGAAGGGTTAGAAAACAGGAAAGAGAAGATAAGCTTGTAAATTAAGAATAAATAAATTCTTGTATGTTACATTTTGGTAATATTCTGATTAAATAGAATTTGATCGATCTTTCTAGTGGTATTTTTGGCTGAAGAAACACTACTGTTTAGATGCTTTAGGTAAGTAAATGACTGTGCTTTTACTTAAATAATCGATCAAAATATTAATATAGTGCTGATTTAAATTTTAAATACAAACTGGTCATGTAGAAGCAATACCAAGGCTTTCTTTTCCACGAGAATGGAAGCAGTCTGCTTTGAGGTGTTTGAGAGAACTAGCAGCTCCTATACTATTGCCTGCTGTGATTTACAGATTTGTACATTTTACCTAGGAGTACAAGAAGCTAGATTTACTGACACAATGGTTCTTCATGCCTGTTTTTACGTTGCCTGAGATATAGTTGCTGCTATCTTTAACCCCTCTTTCTTCTTCCAATGGTTATTTTATTCTGATGTCTTTGTTCCTATCATGTCCTTATATTTTATAAATCGTGAATTTTGTGTTAATTTTTTAAAATATTCTGGTTTATGATTCTGTTTCCCTTCTGTTTTTTAATCAGTAGAAGCTTACCAGTTGAAATGCAGGCACTTGCTGAGAGTTTCATGATACCATCTCTAAATTGGCCTATTTTTCAGAAAAAGTCCTTTTCGTTCTAGCACTTTGTGTCATGCTATTTTAGGCAGTTTTGTGTCAATAGAAAGTAAAACCTTGGACTGCATTAACAATATTGGTGTTGCCTTTTATTTAAGAGTCAGATCAATCTCATCTAATCAGAACAACACATAGTCACTCATGTCTTAGGAACTTTAATAAAATAAATCAGAAACAGAATAAAAGGCGGATCAGTTTGCAGCACTCTGGCTTTCCTGCAGCCAAGTGATGAAGTGTCTTATAACAAAGCTGGGATAAAAAGGCAGTTTTGTTTGGGTTTTAATTAGTATTAGGTTCAGACTATGCTATGTGGTGTGGATTTTGAATACCAGTCAATAATGATAAAATCTTGCAAGGTCTTTTTATCAATTTCTGAACAAAAGAGCAAGACTCATCTTCCACCATTATTTTAGGAAGTACATGATATAAACTGTCTCCTCTTGGGATTTTTTGATATTTAAATTAGTGGTAAGATTGTGTGCTGAAGTTACTTTTGAGGCCAACAAAGGATGCCAGAAATGTGCAGAAGGAGAAAGCAATGACCAGCTTTTGTTTAAGGCTCATTTTGGTTTAAAAGTAAAGAATACGAGGAGTAAACTTAAGGTGAAGAAAAAGATCTGATTACCTGTCATTTTTGTGTGGGTGTGTTAATCACTGTGACAACTAAGCATCATCATGAAATCCCAGGTGTGGGCATCTGGTTATGCAGAATTATAATTAATTTGTATGTGTAGAATTGTAATTAATTTGTATATGCAAAGTGGTTACCAGAGCTACTACCAATTGCAGTGATACAGATGTCATATAGGGGATATAATGAAAGTGTAATTTCATAAATGAGTACATCTCTGAGGGTTTATTAGAGTAGACATTGATGGTTGCAGAGATGATGGTATCAGTACTTTATCATAGATAAAAGTGTCAAGAGTTCCATTCAGTACAGTTCAGGCTAAAATAAACTCTCTGATGTTTGCTGTTGGGTAGGGTTTTTTTTTTAAGTTTTTTATTAGGCTCCCTGGGCTTTTTATTAAAAGAAATTAAAAAGACAAAGCAGCATCGTTCCAAAAAATGATGTAATGGATAAAAAAACTGCTATCCTTAACCTGTAAGGATTTCATTAAATGTTCAGAATATCTCAGAACTTGTTAAGGCAAATTTGAAGCCCTCCAGGTGACCTCAGATAGAAAAACAATCAGTATTAAGGTGTCATGCACATAACATGGTAGTATCTTTGAATCAGTACCCCAAAAGTATATCACTGAATCAGGTACCCCAAAAGAAAAACCGCATACGTAGAACAACATACATTCCAGAACTGAGCCTTGTGGGAGTCTCCAAACATTTGAATCTGATTGGAAGAAAACCCACACAAAATAATAAAGTGGGAGTCATTTTCTGATCTTCTCCAGAATCCTGAAGTCTGCTTCATTTTACCATCAGGGATAGAGAAGAAAAGCTTTTAAGTCAGCCAGCATCAAATTGATTCATAAAGCAAACAGGAAAAGTATTATGAGGCAAGGCTTCATGCTATGATAGACATCTAGGAATACTCATCTTTGGCAGTCTATTCATCTTTGGCTAAGGGGGTGGAAACTCTGGTTTGTCTCCCTGGGTAATGTGTGGAATCCTGTTTATACTCCAACTCAGTTTATGTGGCCTTGGGGAGCAAAGTCTGGTCTTAGAATTAGCTGTAATTTTTGCTGATCAGATAGTCGTATGACCGGCCAACTATTTTTCCATGACTTTTGTAGGAGAACTATATGACAAATCTATGACATACTCTTATTTTTAAAAACATTTGTGTAGTGAAGGTACTTGTTTAATCTGAGACCAACAGCTGGTGGTGATTGAGAGATTCCCTGTATAGGTGATTTGCAAAGATTTCTTTCTTTTTATATTGTGAAGAATTAGTTGCAAATAAAAAACCAACAAGGAAAAAGGACCATTCAGATATACTTTTTCAGAAATGCCAAGTGCAAAATTAGAAATTCACTGTTGTCATATGTTAGAGGTAATTTAAATATACATGCATATAGCTGCAACATATTTAATGCATAAAAGCATGCAGACCTACTTAACTTCAGGTATGCATTCAAACACATGCACCTAATCTAATTCTTGCAGGCAGTGCTGTGGTTTATCAAGATATCAATAGGCTATTGCAGGTCAGAATCTAATTTAACAGTTTATCTAACTGTTATGTTTTAGTGCATCCATTCTATGGAAGCAGCAGAGTGGGCAAAATACAATAGACAAGGCAGAGCATATCCAACTCTTTCTTCTTTTTTATATTGCCATTGATTAAGGTATCATTGTTAGTCATGGTACAAATAAGGAATGAAAAACTGCCCATGCCCCCAGATGTTTGCAGGCTAAGATTGTGAACAGAGAAGTCAGAAAAATGAGATCAAACTGGTGTGATCTAAATGGTCTTAATTTACCAGACATTTGACTGTAACCTGGCTACCTAACTGTAATTCTACAGATCATAAGTATTGATCTATTTCTGTATACATAAAATTTTCTGTTAGCTACGGACACCTTTTTTATTTTAACCAAAAATGCATGCCAAACCTGACAATTTCAGGATGGGTGTCTTGATATTATGCCCTGTCGTATACTACATTTCAAGTTAAGTAATCTATGTTCAGTTAAACGGTGTACGTATGTCTAACTTGTCCTTTAAGTTAGTTTACTATATTAAGCCATACAATTTTTGGAATGTATTTTATAAAGATGTTTATTATCAGTAGATTTTAGTTTAACAACAACTATAGTTTTTAAAGAGTGGTTGTTTCTCAAAGTCATTGATAAGCAATATGCTTGTTGCTGAACAGAACAAGAGACTGATTGATAGTTTGTGATACAAAAAAATAAGACTTTTAAGCTTGTGGGTTATTAGGTAGGTGAAACCCAGAAATGTGATAGTATAGGCTGAGGGGGGGCAGGATAATAAATGTGCACAATCCATAGCTGTTTTTGATTGTTAGTCAAGTTGTTCATTGTTTACTTCACTTCAGAAAAGAGGATTTGAGAAGTAGGAATAAAGATAATTAGGACCCACCGTGTTACGAGTTCTTGATGACCCGACCCCTCTTCCCCTCCCAAATTTACACGGATGAGCCAGGAGAGGCATAATTTGGAAGATACAATAGCTCTGGAATCAGCTAATGTCTTTGTGGTGAATGAACCAAGCTTCTCAGCCTACCAGGCATAAATGTGTTTTTCATGGTTATAAAGTTAGTTTGAGTGTGTATGTGGAGTGTGTATGTTAGTTTGAGTGTGGGGTGGAAAGAACAGGGAAAGACATGTACCATGACAGTCCTGTCCTTCAGAGGGGAAGGGCGCTAAAGGACTAGAAACAGAACTATATCTGTCCTATTTCAGTTTTGTTTTCTAATAAACTGCTCAGATGGTTTGCGGGAGGGTTATAAGCATCATCAAATTCTTAAATGATGATGTTTCCTTACATCTTTACATTGTTCTTTGTAGATATGTAAGGCTTTTTTATTGAGATATTTCATACCAAGATAGAACTTCTGTATTTTATAAGAGACCAAGTCCTGCCATCTTTATCTCTTTTTTTATAAAGACCAGTAGACATTAATTCTGCTAATTGTATGCCTTAACTAATGCAATCTATTTTTCTTTTACCTGTGGATTAAGACGCATAAAAAAAAGTATGAAAATGTGAAAACTGAAATGTAATTGCTACTGTAGAGGGTGCGCATCAACCCACTATATAATTATTAGCCTTAAAATGTCAAATTTAAATATAATGTCTTTAAATTGCTTATTGCAGATATTAGAAGAAAAACTAAGAAGAAACTACAGTAAAAGATTTTAAATGACTTAACAGTGTTTGAATTAGTAACACAACTGAATTAATTCAGTTTTGATGTTTAGGCAGAAGCAGCAGCATTGTATTTGGACTAAGAAATTACTTGCTGGCTTTGTCACTGTTGACATTAATTATTGATAGGGGTTTGAGAAATAGCGCATGTGCCGTCAGAGTTGACTGTAATATAAGATAGGTACTGCAGTGATGCTAGAGGGATTATAGAGAGCGAAGCACCTGTAGCATTTGTAGTTACATGCTTCTAATCATCAGACTTTTATTTTGTTCTAATAAATTCATATGAGTGATTAAAGTAATGGAAAGATGAGTCGTCAGGCTTATTTCTATCGTGTTCCTCCACAGGAATTACATAGAAGAACTCAACTTCAGCCCGAGCCAGCAAAGACAAAGGCTCTTCAAACAGTTATTGAAATGAAGGTATGGTCTTTGCATGTTTTCCCATATGTTATTTTTGTAGCTTGAATTCATGTACTGGATCTGGCTGGGATGGAGTTCATTTTCCTCATAGCAGTCTGTATGGTGCTATGTTTGAATTTGGGACCAAACCAGTGTTGATAACACACTGATGTTTTAGCTGTTGCTGAACAGGCTTACACAGAGTCAAAACTTTCTCAGTTTTTCACTCCGCTGCCCCCCCAGCAAGTAGTTCCAGGGTGGACAAGAGACTGGGAGGGAATGCAGGCAAGAAAACTGACCTGAATTGACCAAAGGGATATTCCGTACCATAGTATGTCACTCTCAGCAATAAAGTGAGGGGAGGACATTCAGAGTTATGGCATTTGTCTTCTCCAAGTAACTGTATGCATGATGAAGCCCTGCTTTCCTTGAAATAGCTAAGCATCTACTTGCTGATGGGAAGTAATGAATGAATTCCATAACTTGCTTTGCTTGTGTGCACAGCTTTGCTTTACCTATTAAAATGGCTTTATCTTGACCCATGAGTTTTCTCACTTCTGCCCTTCTGATTCTCTCCCCATCCCACTGAGGGGCAGTGAATGAGCAGGTGTGTGAAACTTACCTGCCTACCAGGGTTAACCCACAACCATTTATAACTTTTTCTATTAGATCATTAAATGCTTCCTTTGCTTTTTTTTTTTTTTTTTTTTGCTTCTCAACTTATTTTGCTGTAAAGCTAGGAATAAGTAGTATTTCTTTCTCCCAGACTGTTTTCTTAATAAGACTTGATTAAAGAAGTCAAGTGCAGCATTGCTGAATAATGAGAACCAAATATTGCTTTTAAAAAGAATCAGTGGCAAAAAAAAGTTTCAGGTGAGCCAAAGTAGATGGAATAAAGAGACAAACAGAAGCAAACACAAACTGTCCAAGGCCGATGTAAAATGTTTTTCTTCTTGCTCTTTAGAAACAATACTTCTATTGGTGGTTATTTGGCCATCATTTTACATCTAACCTAAGGAAAATATTCATAACATCAGTAGAGTGATATGACAAAATGTCCTGTCTTAGTCCTGAATATAGTTTCCTCTTTTTGATATATAATATTACTAAAGTGCTGTGGCTTTTTTTTCCCCACAATAACAAAAGATAAAAATAATAACTTAAAATGTGAAAACTGGTATTTTCACAAATTCTATGAGGCTGGAATATACATCTTTAAGACAAATAACATGAGACTTGAGATAATTTGTGAGTTGCCAGTGCTGCCTGAAATACATTAATGATGGTCTTTCATTTCAGTCTTGAAAGGAAGTGCAAATTAAAGGCCTCATTTTGCCCGTGACTTCTGCTGTGAGCAAATGAGTTCAGCATGTCTGAACATTGTGGTAAATACATAGTTACAACAACCGCAGGACTTAATAACTACAGTATCTGCCTTTTAATAGATAATAATTAGCTTGGATTATATGAGTAACAAAGAAGGTTCATCGATTTCAGTATTCCATCTTCAGATATGTATTTGCCTTGGACCTTCCCTGTTTGTTCTAGTTCAGAAGTCTAAGAAATCTAAAACGTGCTTTTGCAGTAACTTGTTACTCTAAGTATATGGGAAAGTAGGATACTGGCTGAGAAACTTGTTTCTTTCTATTAATATTAAGAATTATAAATTTAAAAGTTTTGGGATACAGAGATAGTATGTTAGAATAATTTATGGTCTTCCATGTGGGTTATTAACAAAGTAAAGGTTATACTGCAGAGTAATTTGCAAATCCTCTTCCTGTACCAAAACTCTGAAAAGAACGAGGGCTGGGGGGGCACATGAGACACGCGACGGCTGTAGCTGCTCTGACTGTGTCTGTCCCTGAAGACAGCAAAGTCTGTTCTGTTTATCTTCCAGGAGAGTTGGGAGTGGTGCAATCCTCCACTTTTTAAAAATCTGATCTTTGTAATGTGGGCTTTCATTTGTCACAGGTGACACTGTATCTGTGTTGCTGGAGCATTCTGATGTGGAGCTGCCTTTTGGCGCTGAGGCACACAGTTTTTTCTTTTCCTATGAACACACGCTCCCATGGGGTTGCCCTGTCTAAAATAGGTCTAATATTGAACAGAAAAAGGGACAAATGTAAGATGTTGAAATCCATATGATTAAACAGCAGTTTTCATTACAAGTTCCAGCTTTGGAATCTTTTCAAGTAAACTTAAATTGTCTTAATCCAGACAGCATTTGTTTTGAAAAAAATGTGGAACATTTGTTTTGAATGATCAAGCATTGAAGCAATAGTTTCCCTACAGTGTTGAGGGTAGAAGAAGGGAGAAGATTACCCTCTAATATGGCAGTCTGAGGCCATACACTCCCCCATGCAGAGGCTCCAAGCAGTATACATTTCTCTTTACTGCACTCAACCCCTCCCACCCTCTCGCCACACTAGCTTTTCTTTGAGTCCCTTCCGTTGCTCCCCTAGGCTCTGCCAGGAGGCGGCTTTCCCTCCTTGATAGATCCCTCCATTCTTTCCTGTGGTTTTCTTCTGTCCCTTGCCACTGCTGAATGCTTTCTGTCCCTTTTCCCAGTCAGTCCTCCCATTCATCCAATGAAGTATACCCATTTCTCCTACCTATCATCTCATATGTAATTTTTTCTTTTTGTCCTAAACAGCTTTTTTTCTGCCCTACCTTTCCTGTCCTGTCATGCTCTTCAGTTCTGTCTGAAAACTTTGCAAGTAGTTGCATGTTCTTATATATAATTGTATTTTCTGCATAACTCTCCTGCATAACGGACCTCCTTGACCAGTCTCTGTCTTCTGGATGGGGCTTTGAGCAACCTGGTCTAGTGAAAGATGTCCCTGCCCACGGCAAGGGGGCTGGACTATATGATCTTTAAAGGTCACTTTTAACCCAAACTATCCTATGATTCTATGATCTTGTTCAGGCGATTTTGGGCTTAAACCAGTGATACTGCTTGAGAGAGAAAATCAGAAATGAGTTGCCTACAGATACGACATAAAGCGCATCCTAAGTTGTAGTGTATTGACCATCCTGACCATCCTATATGTAGTCTAGCAAAAGAATTAAAAGTCTTTAAAAATGATAAGCTGTAAAGTAAATGAAAATATTTGTGGTTTACCTTACTTGCAGAAAGAGCCATCTTTATTTATTGATCCAGCTTTAATATTTCAGGTATGGGTTTGGTTCTAAAAAAGTGTGTATGTGTGTTTGCAGTGCAACATACTCTTATTGTTAAGATTGCATGAACTTTCACTTCCCTCTGTCTTCAAAAAGAAACCTGAATATTCTCTGTATTAAATTGTCAAAGTTAAAAAAAAAAGGATATTTTAAGTGTGGTCATGTATGGTCTGTTGATAGCATGTGTGCATATTTGCATTTAAATGCAATTTTTATTGAATGTGAAGTTTAAAATACTTGCTTCTGATTGCTTTTTGAATTCCCTACAAGTAGGGTTTTGGACACATAGTTTAAATTTATCAGGTATTTGAAATAAGGAAGAGTAGCATTTCATTAATTTTCATTTCACAGTAAGACAGACTGGAAAGCTGTATTTTTTACAAATGTTTTGCCCTCATTGTGGAAACTCATTTGTAGAATTACTCTCCTTTCCATTGTGGGATATTATGCAGGACATACACTAGTTTTTTCATTTTCCAAAAGAGTTAGATTTCTGCTAGGTCCAGCATAGAAATAGCCTTAACCTCTCTCACAGAATATCTGCAACACTGTTCTCATAAAGGAGATGAGGAAGAGGTATTGGTTACTGCCGGAAAGAGGGGATAGATTAGGGTGAGTACCCTGACCTATATCATAAATCCTGCTATATAATCTTATGTCTTTTAACAGATTTTGACGGCCTGACTGGAAAAAATCTGCACAAATCTTGCATTGTTGTAGAACTCAGAAGACATTTATTAGTACCAGTTAATACTAAGCTGATTCCTTAATATTACTGCAAAGGAATCTTCTTTGTGATTCAACACAGACCCACGTAGTTTTTTTAGAATGCTGCTAATGTGGATAAGTCTTAGAGGTTTGAAGGAAATACTGCATCTGTTCCTATTTCAGTTTCTGAAAGATTGCCAGACCCTGTGCCACAACAAGAGCTGGTTGAAAGTTTTACAATTTAAGTTTTCTGTGGGAAAATGCTGATTCAGCTGAATCGGAAGATTTTTATGGGAATGTGCCTATTCCGTCAAAACTTTTAGTGAAAGCAAAGCTATCTAACTTTCTATCCAACCTGTAAGTCAACCCAACTCCTTTGTGACAATACCCCCTGGGAGCTCCAGGCTCTCTGTATTATCTTTGACTTACAAGATTCCCCACTTTCTAGGAGTTGTTCAGACAGGAAGACTTTCAGGTTTCCTGGGCAAGCCTGAAATACAGCTGTTTGGTGTATTTGCAGATTCATCAGTCCTGTATTGTTCATACATAAGGAGACAGTACCTTTGATTTGAACAGTCTGTGAACGAAGGTGATGTCTGGCTTCTCTTCTGTCTTGTCATCACTCACATTTTTGATAAATTATTCTGAAACAGATTTTAGTCTTCAAAATTTGTGAAATTACTGGGTCCTGTTCATAGAAAAAGTTAATATAAAACTGTCAGTGACAATTTTTCTAGAGATAGGAAATCTAGTTTTTTTACAGCTGTAATCACAGTATGCAGATATTGAGTAAAAATGAACTTTTCCTTAGAGAGTTCAAACTTGCTGTGGTAAAGTAGAAGTACAGAAAATGCTTCCAAAAAGTTATGTTAGATACTTCTCATAAAGCTTAAATGTTATTTTGTGATGTATAAAATTTCTAAAAAGTGTAGCAGGCTGCACTATAAATTATTTCTGCCATATTATATTTGCAAACGTAAAATGCAAATACAAAAAGCTAGACTCTTAAAGACTTAGCTGGAGAGATTGATGAGGACTACTCCCAGATGAAATGTCATAACAGGTCATGTAAGTAATAATATAATTCAGTACAAAAATAATTCTAAAGTGCACTGAAACTTAGGATTTGCTTTTATCTTCAATAATAGGAGTAGGAAATTTCTAAAATGAACTCTAATGGAGCAAGCTGATTTGATTGTAGCATCTGAGAGCTACAGTAATTTATTGCTGTCCATAAGCCATAGCTTTTAAAATTCTTTTTTTCTCTTTTTTTTCAGTATTTTTCTTTTTATGCAGTTTCTCCAATATATAAGATTTAATGAGAATCCCTCCCCTTTCTTTTTTTCATTCCATTTCAACATTTTATTTTACTTTCTTCTTTTTTAAAAAAAAAGTTTATGGAAAAATGTTTGTGAAAAGAACAATTTATATCTTGAAAATATTTATTTTCTGTCATGTGAAGGGCTAGTCATTTAGTAGAAAAATCACTTGGGTTTTGTGATCATTCATACAACTTTTGCTCTATGATAAGAGTAATGCTGATTCCATGGACAAATATTAATACAATTTTTGGATTCTGCTATTGGAAATCTATCATGTTAATAATGTTAGAGGAACATACTAAGTAATTTTAGTTGCATTTTACCTGTAACTTGAAAAGTTGATATTAAAAAAACAATTCCAAAATTATATTAAATATAGGCATAAAACCTAAAAGCTGGTTGGAAGTCTTCAAGAATGGATGGTGTTGGTGGGGTGTGTGTGGTGGGATTCCATTTATTTATTTTATTTATTTATTTATTTTAAAGTTGCACCCCTAGTCAGCTCCTTTGTGTTTTTTAATTGATTTTTGGTGGAATACTCTTTCTTTTTGACCATACCCTTCAGGAAAGGAAAACATGGACTGCTGATTAAGATTATCATCAGCATTTTCAATATCAGATATTTTCCAGACAAGAAACAGAGTGAGGTAAAAGATAAGAAACAGCAAGTTTCACATTCCAAGAATGTGTGGGTGGGGTTTTTTGTTTTTTGTTTTTATTGCCTTTGCATTCTGGCACTTTTTTCTCTTTCTGGGTGGAGCTCCTTTTCTGAAAGGGGATGCAGTTAATTTGGAAACTTGTCAGATGCATGAAAGGGTTTGGTATTCCCCTTCTAAGTACATTACTTTGCCTATATGCATGAAAGTATGTTTGCTGATGTGGAAGGTAGCTCTTTTCAACTTCTATCTTAAATTCCTTTGTTTCGAGATTTCTTATTGATAAGTTTTACATCCTTTTACATCACTGAGCTCTTGTCTGGATTAAAACACACTGAAAAACTCTTCAGACAGGAACAAGAGTGTGTTTGAACAGTTGCACAATCCAGAAATATTTCTGCCAGTGAAAACAGGTATATCACAGTGTGGTGCAAGTGAGTGAATCTGCATTCAGCAGCAGGCTAGATGTATTTTTCCCATTTTCACAATGTTAGCAGTATGCAAAATTTGACAAGTCTATTTTTTCTGTTTCTCTCCCTTCTTCCCCCATCATCTTATGACTGATTTTTTTTTTTTTTTTTTTTTTTTTAAGCGAAAATTTGTATTCTGGACATGTGAAGTATATGTAAGGGACCTGACTGTATTTATCAGTATTCTGATTCACACAAAAATTTTCTGTTCGCTTTGTATGACTGCAAGCAAGTGCTTATCCTGCTGTTCATTTTAAAGCCATTCTCTTTGTATGGTTGAACTGCCATATATGTACCTATATCAGTATAGTGTTATTATTAATTTACTGTGGTTTTGATTGTGTGATTGAACAAACCTGTTTAATGAGGGCATGGTCTTTCACAGAAGAAATGTGCTTTTAGTCTGATGCTAATTTTCAACTGTTTTGAATGAGTTTATTTCCATGTTCCACCACTTGCTACAGTCATAGTATTGTAATTTTCTGATGCTTTCAGTCTTACAGAGTTTGATTGAAAATTTGTTTGCACATAAATAAAAAGAATTAGATCTTATAAAGACATTTAAGTTTAATTTTTTGCATTACTTTGGTTATGAGGAATGCAGCTGGCTATTTGCAGAAGAGAAAAGCCAAGAAAGAAGTACTGAAGTGAGTCCTGCTTTTGGGAAACACATCCATCTGCTTCTACAATTAATTATATTGCAAAGGCATTTGTGATTAATTATTAAGGCATTGATTATTAAGGGTGCTAAAAGTCTTAATGTAGTTTGCTAGTGAAATGCTGAACTTACTTCAGTGGCATCAGGCATTCAGGCTTAAGATCACTGTACTACAATTACTGTGGGAGTAATGACAGAGAAAGAATATTCTTTCTATCCCATTGGAATTAATGAATATTTGCCTGCAGTATATTGTGTCTCATGATTGCAAAGCCCAAATGGAGAGGTACAATCAGGGCTTTATCCTGTCAGATCCTGAAAAACCTCCAGAGATGGGCAACCATTTCCAGGGCTTGTACTCAAAATATAACACTTGGAGGTATTGCAAGGCTACTTTTAGGTTCCCCTTGAAGACTTCTCTTCTCTAGGCTGAACAAACCCACTTTCCTCTGCCTCTTCTTAGAGACCAAGTATGCCAGCCCCCCAGCCCTCTTGGTGGCCCCCTACTGAACTCATTCAAGGTCATCAGGTCTGTCTTGTACTGTAGGGCTTAAAACTGTATACAGTACTCTAGACAAAGTCTAATGAATGCTAGGTAGAAGACAATAATCTCTGCCCTTGATCTTCTAACTGTCTGTGTACATGTGAATACAGCCTAGGATGCAGTTTGCCGCCTTTCCTGCCAAGTCACAGTGCTGGCTCCTGCTAAGCTTGCTGTATACTAAGATCCTTAAGTTTTTTTCAGCAGAGCTGCTCCCCAGGGAGTTAGTCCCCACCTGGTATGGCTGCAAGAGGTTCTTCCCTGCCAGATGCAGGACTTTGCTTTAGTCTTTTGTTGGATTTCCTAAGGTTCTTGTCTGCCCATTCATCCAGTCTTTCTGGCTCCCTTTGGATAGCAGCCCTGCTCTTGAGCATATTGACGGGTCTCCCAGCTTGGTGTAACCTACAGGCTTTGTGAGGAAGCACTCTTGTCACATATTTCAGGCCTCGGATAAAGATATTAAACGGGACAGGTCCCAGTATGGACCCCATGATACTCTTGTTATTGGCTTCCAGGTAGAGCACAACCTATTAACCACTACCTCCAAGCCTGATTATAGAACTAGTTTTTTTACCTTGCTAGTTGTCTACCCATCCAGACCATAATGCCTTAACTTGGATACAAAAGTATGGGAGACGGTGTCCATAGCCTCGTTAAAGTTGAGGTAAATGACACCACTGTTCTTTCTTCATCCACAAATGTAATCATTTTGTCACCAAAGGCAATTGGGTTGGTCAGGCATGATTTACTGCTGGTAAATATGCACTGGCTAGCGTGACTAGTCCCCAGTTACCTTCTCCTTCATGTGATCAAAAATGTTGTCCATAGTTTTCATAGTTTTCCCAGTGAACAAAGTGAAGCTGTCAAGCTTAGTAGTTCCCTGGTTTGTTCTTTTGATCTCTTCTTGATGATGAGCGCAACATTTGCCATCCTCTAGTTGTCAGAGATCTCCCCCAGTTTCCATGATTTTTTGAAGATGCAGTGTGGGCTTCAGGGATATCAGCCAATTGTCTCAATGCTCTTGGGTGCAGCCTGTTGAGTCCCTTGGGTTTGTATGAATTGAACTCTCTTAAGTAAGCCCTGACTAAGTCCTCACTGTTGATAGTCGTCTTGCTTGAACCCTTTCATTAGCACAGAGGCCTGAGAGACCTTGTTCTTGAAGACTTAAAGCAAATACTTGTTTCCTATGTAGTAGGAAAATTTAAGCTCAATTGCTCTGACTTTTTGAAGACAGTGTGGATAAATTATTTCTATGCAGACCTTCTAATTGGGTCAATCTGTGCTATGAATTATCAAATGAACTATTATGTGGCAGCTTACTTTTCTAGGCAAGCTGCCTCTGTATCCTAAATGCTTTCATTAATGGAGATACACGGGAAAGCTCTTTGTCGTTCATTGTGTTCATGTGACATTATTTTGCAGAGAAGCTGTGAAGTTCTAATGGTAATTTTGGTGGGACTGTTTCACACCACACAGGTAGAATCCTTTCACACAGCTCCTATAGTGTCAATTACTGTTTTTGACTCACTAACAATGGAAAAGATCTGGGCAAATAATTTTTTGTTTACATTACAAAAGAATAGTATTATTAACTAGAGTAAATACCATTCTTTGAGATGTGTTGGCTCACGCAGAAATAAGATTGGCTGAGAATAAGTGTTCTTTATTTCCTTGGTTGAAGACATAAAGGATATTCAGGATAATCTGCTCAGGTAGTCTAGGTAAAAGCATCTGTATGCACTCTGGCATGTTAATTAAATCATGTTATCATTTAATTTTTAAGTAGAATTTCTCTGGGAGTGAAAATTGTAATACAAACTTTAATTTCATATTATGAATACTTTTCCTGTTAGATCTTGGAAGACCGCCAGGATTTCAGACTATGAATATGAATATTTTCACTTGTTTGTGAACAGCTTTTTGTGCTGCAAACTAAATACGTAAAATCTTTCCCATTCAAAGACCTCTATTAATTTAACTAATGTAAGAAATAAGAAAATAATAAAAGAAAAAATTTTTTAGTCTGAGACTTAATATTGACTATAAAGATAAAAGCTAAAATGTTAGAGGAATGATAGTGTGACATACAAATGATGTGGTTAATCCTTACATAGCTTTGATTCCATATGGACTTGTAACAGTGGTTGCTAAATCTCAAAAAGAAACTGGGTTTCATTTTTGCTTTAGTACCAAAAGTTCAGGTGCTTTTTGGAACTTCATCCAAACTATCCTGTGTCTTTGATTGCTAAATTTGCCTAGCTGTATTATGAAAGAAGATATTACAGGAGTTCTGGTTTTCCTTGCTTTAGGCAGCCTAGAGAAAGCACTGCGGTACTCTTAGAAATCAGGAAAATGAAAGTAATTTTGAAAAAAGAAACAGAAGCAAAGTTGTAGTTAAGCAGAGCTATTCAAGCTTAGCTTGTCCTAGTTAAAGGATCAATTCAATTTGTATTTTTTTTCCACAAGTTAGCTTTCTAGGTTAATATCCTCATCTAACTGAATCAGGGCTTGTTTGTTCTTTTCATTGACCTCAGTGGTACAAGAACTTCATCTCCATTTCTTATTTTTGATGGGTGGTTGCTCCCTCACGTTCTTCAACTGATTGTCTGACCATCTGAATCACAATGTTTTCTATTTCTTAATAAATGTCTGCAAACAGAGCCTAAAGCAGACCGCCTAATGAGTGATTTTCAATCTTTTAAACAGGAAATTACAGGAGAAGTTTGCATAATCACTTTTTCAATCTTTCTAACTCTCACTGAAGAGATACAGTCAATTTCCGAATGACTGGCTAGTACAAAAAAACACGTGGCAGCCATTGGCTGTGATGTAGAAATTTTTTAGTGGTTGTGGTTTTGTTTATTTTGGGACTCATAATAAAAAGTGCTAGATACCCTCTTAGTTTTGTGGCTGAATTAGTGGAGGAAAAGTATATGACGAGACACATTTCCTCTTGACAGCATGCAGAACTCTATGGAAATAGGGAAACAGCCTCAGGTTGAGTCATATAGTGAAGTAGACTGTCAACCTGCAGTAGTGATGAACTGGCCTCCATAGACTAAACTTTGTGTTTAAGAGCTTGGAAGAACAGCCAGGCCTAGGTGGTTAGCAAAGCAAACAAGGTTATGTTATCATGTACACTTGGGAAATGGGGCATCTTCCATTCTCCTTTCCTCCCTAGCTGTGTAGGAATAAAGATGGAATTTTGACCAGAATGGATTGTCTCCAGACTGCACAACAGAACCTAGCATTGCACGCTTTTTTTCTGGTGGTGAAAGAGGTCTAAATTCTGCATTTCATTAAGCCACAATCAATAGAATTACTCTTGGTTTGTGGCACTATGTGCAATCTCTATTTGTACCTTATTATTTGTTATTCCTGCAAGTACAGGTATATTTCTGTTATGCTTTAGTATACATTTTGTATCATTTTCAATAATCTCTTTTTTTATAACTTAGGATACAAAAATAGCTTCACTTGAGCGCAATATAAGAGATCTAGAAGATGAAATACAGATGTTAAAGACAAATGGAGTTCTGAATACAGAGGACCGAGAAGAAGAAATCAAACAAATAGAAGTTTACAAAAGTCACTCAAAGTTCATGAAAAATAAGGTAAGGTCTATTAATAAAATAGTTTAATGCTGTTTAAATAATGGAAACAAAAGTTTTAACTTGACCGTTTTCAAAATGAGCTTGTCTTCTTTTGGTAAATCTCAACTATGTCATACTCAGTAGCTATGGAGGAGTGAAGCATTTTGGATAAATAAAAATGTGTTTGTGTTTTTACTTAGTAAGAGGTAAGGAAAAGGCTATTTCACCATTTCTGCAGAGGCTATCCTGAGTCTATACCATATCCCGTTTCCCCTTTCTTGTATATAGTGTTTTAATGTTGGCTCTTTGAATTAGTTCATAATTTTGACTTGGACCATATTGGCACAACTTTAATTGTGCGTTTTTTTCTGGCTTTGACTGTAGTTTTACAATAAGTACTGCAGTTCCATAGATGATGCCAAATTGTAATCTAGTATTTTAAAGATCTGTAATTTGATGACTTTGTTCCTGCAGAGTACCTTTCATTTGAAATTATTGTACATAGATAATTGAGTTGACCACAAGCAGATAGTAAATGTGTAGTGATGTAACACATTTCCTGGTATCAAGCTCACAAAACAGCTTGTTTATCAGAAGTAAAGCTTGATGTCCAAATTGTTGTCCCAGCTGGTCTTTTTACCTCCTTGCATTTTGATGTGCTCAGTTGCTGTAGGTAAAGATGAGCACTCAAATAGTCTTTCTTGTGAGTTCTAATATTTCTTTTGTGATATTTTTATAATTTATATATATTTTACTATTTCTGCTGGTTTATTCCCAGCTCTTTACCTTGAATGTGTTTTGTTTATGAAGTGTTAAAATACTGAATTTAAGTACTCAAAAAAAGAAGAAAAAATTGCAGCTAGGGAGTCTGAAGCTGATGCTCCCATTCTCATATAAATAAATTTAGGTTTTGGAAATAGCATTTTTTGTATAAGCTAAAATAAGATGGGGCGAAGCCAGTCACAGCAGTCTGAAGTGGAAACACTGAAGAGGAAAGCCAGCCATCTTATCTCTTGCAGTCATTTTAAAAATTTGACCATAATGCCAGAATAAAATCTAGGCAAACAGATTCCATAGTAATGATTATTATGAAATAAAAGTCGGTCCATCCTAATTTTTTTGTTTGGGTTCTTAATCTGCTTAATATTTAGGGGGTTTGTGTATGTGGATATTGTATATGTGAAATTCTAGGAAACTGAGGTGAATTGATTAACTTTTTCTGGAATGTGTACTTTCAGCTCTTAAAAAGCTGCTTGAGGAGGAGCTGGTACTATTAGCTCTCTAGAGGCCATGTAAACAAAAAAAGTAGGAGTTAATTGGCTTAAAGTGTAGTTCTCTGCCTACCGTTGGCTGTTGATGCTAAAATACTTAGCAACGCTGATGTTTAAGTACGAAGTTTGCAATATCAGGTACATAAATACCATTATCACTCTTTCAGAGTTGGGCAAGCTAAGATTCAGAGAAAGTATGGAGCTTGTCTACAGTCAGAGAATGAAAAGGTGTCTTTTCATTCAAAAAGCACCTTCTGGAGAATCTGAGTTCTCTGATTTTCAGTTTTCTTGTGTAAATTGGATCTTCATTATCTTCTTGACAAGATGCTTTTACTTTGTCTGAGTTCCACAGTGAGTACAGGAGTAAGAAAATTCACCATGTGTAGTATTGGATAGTGAAGATTTTCAATCTTAGAAGAGCTGTTACTGTCCCCCAGTTTCGAAACTGTAGTATCTTGTAAACTACCTCACAGGAAATGCTGGTGTCTTGGGACATTGGGGCATATTTTTATCTTTTCCTGGGTGTTTGTGCTGCAAAAGAAATCAAAGTGTTGGTGCCTATGTGGAATTAATCCAGATTTATTAAAAATAAAAATATCACAGTATATATTTATTCTGTTGAAAAAAGTAGCTCTTAAGCTACTGAAAAGTAGCTAAAATTCCCAAGTAGCATTATCATCAGGAAAATTATTTTGCCTAAACATCACTAATGTCAAAGCAATTCCATTTTAGTAATTTAGCAAAACTCCTAATGCATCTTAGCAAATTTGTTGATACAAACGTAATGTACAAAGCCTAGTATTTTGTTAAGTTTTCTGTTGTTTTTGAGAGGTAAAGCTTCAGTATATTTCTGTGGCACAGAAAGCAGACAAATGATAAGACTCTTAAAACATGCCTTGTTTTGTCATGATCTTCTGATCTTTGATAAATGTGACATTCTGATGAAACTTTGTCTGTTTTCTTTCACCGGTCCTTTTCTTCCACTTAAAATTGAGATTTGCAGAAGAAGATACTATTTTTATTATTAATCTGAGAACCTTTCAAGGTAGAAAAGTATTTGTGTAGCTGTCAGCAAACAGATCTTATTATACCTGATCTGTTGAACCTGGCATTGTTGATAAATTGTGATAAACAGAAGTCTTGATTGATGGTAAAGAGCAGAACAAAACTCTTCTCACAGTTAACAATCTTAGGTGCTATAAAGCTCTTAATACTTCACATTTATTCTTGAATTATAATTTGTTTTAAATCTGTTTTTGATTTAAATAAATGGGATGGTGTTAAGCAGAGGCCAATACTGAATATTATTTATTGTACGTGAATGGCAGAGAATATTTGGAAGTGTTCCTTTTTAAAATAGATCTTAGTAATAGTCACTCCTTCCAAATACATAGGCTTTAATTTTGACTTGCAATTAAATAGAAGTTGTGGAAATGAGAAAGAAAACTTGCCTAGATTTCCCCCCCACTTAATGAGGACTCTCCTTGCTCTGTTTTTTAAGGGATAAAAATTGCTATCACTCACATGAGCCAGAAGTTGTCAAAACAAGTCTTAAGATTTTCATGACTAAGGGATATGAAGCTTCAAATATCTTCATTAAGAATATGAAGAAAACATATACAATGATACGCATTTTGAAAAATAATTTTTGCTTTGCAAGACTTCCCTTACTAGTGTTCATCCTTTTGCTAGCAGACAGATATCTAAAGGAACACTGCATTTTTTTCAGGTGTGAGTTTGCAGTGTGGAATTTAAGTAGTTCTTTCAGCATGCTATTGACAGGAATGAGTATGAAAATGTAATGACAGTTCAGTACAACTTCATCAAATTACTGTTAACATGAATTTTAAGAATTGATTAGGCTGTAATAAAGCACTCTAATGTCTGTCTATAAGAACTTTTCACACTGTATGATGGAAGCATGATTTTGTAGCATCAGGTGATCTTGTAGAAGAAATACACAGGAAAAGAACCACAGCATTTTTTGGTGGACAGGCCTGGAAATGTGATAAACACTTTAAAAATAGACCTCAATCAATATAATCTGTAGAATTTACACATGGATTTGTAGAGTCTACTATATGCATCCACTTCATTTGCATTGTTACTGTTTTTCTTTTACTTAAATCCTTCACTTTAAAAAGCAATTGTTATTTGTGACATAAGACCAGATCCGTATGATGTGTAAATCAGCATATTTGCATTTAATGGAATTATTTACGTAATGGGTCCATTAATTTTAATATGCAATATTCAGGGGAAAAGCTGTGATTGTTTGTTTTGTTTTGATTTCCCAGTTACTCTGTGTAATGTCATGTAAGATTTTGGTGTGTAAAAATAATAAAGTAAGTAAAAGGATAATGGTTTTCTGGAAACGCTAGTGTCTAAGGAACTGAAGTTATAGGAGGTGACAGAGAATCATAAACTGAGAAGGAAGACAAAGGAACTAGGATTTCAGGAAGGAGGTGAGGCAAGATCATATTGGGCAATGTTGAAAAAGTGGTGACAGGCAAATTACACATATGAAATACGTGAGATAGCGGGAAAGGTCGCGATCAGAGGACAAACTTGGAGTTCTTTAGATGCTACAGCACTTATACCCAGGCTTGTAGATTATCTTCATTGTAGTCTTTATAAAGTACAAAAACGTTTTTCCCTTTGTCTTTTTTTGTACTGAAATTGGGAGATATCTTGAATCATGACCATTGGTCTTCCATACCACTTAAGATACAGCAAAGTGAAAATGTTTGCACATCTGTTGGAGACAGACATTTATTTCATGCCCTGTTTAATTTTTTTTATATACACTAATAGATAATGTAGAACTTTAAAAAAGCAAATATACCCAGGTCTAAAAATTTCTTTTTAAAAGTGGTGTGGTTTCTTTTTATGCCTTTGGTTTTTTTGATACTTAATTTATTTTAAATTGAAGTTTTAGTACATTTTCACGATTATACTTTATTTTAATAAAACACTGTTGAAAAGCATAATTATTCAAGCCTTTTTTTTTTTTTTTAAAGATTTTTTTATTTGAGAGCTCTAACACATTTTCAAAATCCTGGCAATTTATAGGTCTTGTAGACAGAGCTTTATACTAAACAGATTCTGTTTCTAAAACACAAAGAACATACCTGCAATGAAAATGAAGCTCTTTTTTTTGTTGTTGTTGATTATTTCTCAGGACGTGGGTTGTGTCATGGAAAAAAGTGGGAAGAGTTTCTAGGAGAGATTAAGCATCTGTGATGTTCACATGGGTCTCATATAAAGCATGTGATGTAATTCATATTGGCTGCAGATTTACGTTTTGTCTTTATATCTTGTAGGCAGATTTTCCCATTGTTCATTTTGTATACATTTTTGTCTCAGTTGCTATACTTGCTTACATATTTTGGCAAGGGATGGAGGAAAGTCATTTGCTTTCAAGAGAAAGTTTTCTCTAGCAGTTTCTTAACTGCACTCTTTACATTTTCTTGACATCTGTTTTTTGTATGCTTCTATTCTTATTTTGATATTTTCAGACTCTGAAGGTGATTGCTTTTAGTGCTAGTGTAGATTCTTGATTTTACACAGTAGCTCAGAGGTGGCTAGCCAAGTACCTTTACCAGCTAGACAGACACGTTGAGATTTATAAACAGAAATAAGGAATAAATATATTAAGACATACATATGGACTATAGTTGGAAGAAACATTTTTTTTAATATAATTTTTAAGGATACACTTGCAATGTAAACCAAATATAGAAATATTTTGATCAGCAGTAAATGTTTCCAGTGACTGTGCCACACAATATTGAATCTGTGAAATATTTTATTGTGTTGATCTTTAGGATGTGGCTGAGTAGGATCAGCCTGTGGATACATATTCTTTTTTTCCTGGGGATTTTTGAATCACTTTCCAACTTGCCCTTCTAGATTTCTTGCATCCCAAATGTCTGTTGGGATGCAATTGATGGGAGAGAATGAAAGGAGCTCTTCTAGCACTTCTCTGGTTGTTGCAGAACTGAAACCTGAATATTAAAGAAAAATTTCTAGGCGTCACAGTCATCCAGAAAACTTTCCAAATATAAAGTGTGGTTTCTTTGAGTTACGCAGATTCACTGAGGTGTTTTATTTCAAATAATCCTCATGAGATGATGTATGGTTGCTCATCTGGTGACCAGTGTTATTTCACAGGACGTAAAGAAGAATAGTTACGTCACCTATTTCACCATCCTTTATCATCATTCTTTATATTGTCCAGTGCTTTGTTCAGATTCCTATATTCTAAATCCACCACGCTTTTATGTTCTGTGGCTACCCCTCCTGTTTATCATTGTGGAAAGGGAAGAATAATCACAATTCCATGACATGTATTGATGAACCTTAAAGTCAGAGAAGCTCCCTGTTAGTGATTGGGTTTCTGCTGTTTCCCCTAGGATATGCTTTTACAATCTCACAGACCTTTCACTCTGTGGAATTTTTTATAACATTTTCCCCAGACTTCTCTTAAGTTAATCTCTTTGGCTTGGCTTTCCTAGTACCTGAGAGTTCCACATGAACTGCCAGGGAGGAAAAAAGGAGGTGGGGATAGTGGGCAGCAACACATTTGCAAGAAAAGTAAGGTTAAAATCCCACTTCTCTGTTTTCCTCTCTTTACAAAGATGCCTGCTTTACCTTATCAGGCTCCTAAAAAACTTTGATTCAGTCTGGCGAATGATAAGTCACAAGAATCATGCTGTTGGAAGGAATAGGCTATTGGATTGAATTTATACTTTTATGAACACTTTTTTTCCTATGCATTTTTGCTGTCCTGCCAGACTTGCCTCACACAGGATAAATTCTTTTGAACGTAAGTGAGGTCCATGGTGAATTTATAGGCCAAATCATCGTGTATAATCTTTAAGAGTTTCCTTTTAACTTCTGCAACAGCAGGGCAATCATTCTTAAGGCAGGGTATGTTAAATTACAAGAAACGCAATTGCAGTTGTGAGTGTAAAAAAGTCCAAATCTTAATTGTCTTCTAGAATTTACAAGTGACTGAGTTGTCATATCATGGTCATTCATGACTTTCAGATTTCAAGTGCAACTATGAATTGGAAAGGATCTAACCTTTTTCTTTTCCCGTTACAGATTGACCAACTGAAACAAGAGCTCTCAAAGAAAGAATCAGAACTTCTTGCCTTACAAACTAAGCTTGAAACACTTAGCAATCAGAATTCAGATTGCAAGCAACACATTGAAGTGCTTAAAGAGTCACTTACTGCCAAAGAACAGAGAGCTGCCATACTTCAGACAGAGGTATTCTATCTTCTAATCATAAAATGCAATAGAAATATTTAGTTAATAGCATGAATCAAGGTGATGATGTGTTTTTTGCAAGTCTGTGTAGAAGGCAATTTGCTTAAGAAGAGTGAAATAATTTAAAACCCTTTAAATGCCAATATACTTGGTATGTATATTTTGATAGTACACCAGTTCTCATTCTAGAATTTTTTTAGAAGCACCTATGATTGCATTTTAAGAAAATGTTTGTGCCTAATTCTCATTGGTTTCAATGGGGGGAGCTGGGCCTTAATGACTTGATTGTTGTGATTTCCTTTCTTGTTTTTTCATCTGTTAGTTGACTGAGTTTTCCTTTTGATTGCTCTGGCTTGATGCTTCCTTTCCACTGTGTATTTCTATTCTGAAGAATGGAGCTACTTATGTATTTTGAAGGGATCTGTTGAAGGGTGCATGATATTAATCTGTGGTTATTGGTTCAAGTGCAGTCAGCATTTATTTTAAAATATGAATAATTTCAGTCTTTAAAACAGGCCAGTGCGTTAGTTATGTGTGTATCTACAAAGTCAGATCATAAAAATATCGAATACATGGCTGAGATGGTTGTCACATTTGATGGAAGGTGTAAATCCAGTGTTAAAAATGATGTCTACTAATTCATTTAATGGGATTTTAAAAAGCTTCATAGACTTGGAGGGCACAATGCTCATCAGATTTATTCCTATTATAACTTCTTCATTTTATTTTTAACTTGTGTACCCCTTTCAAGAAACAGAAATACCTGGAAACTTCATACAGTGCAAATAATTTCTATTAAGAGAAATATATTATTTAGGGTATACATGAATCTTACAGAACGTTTCAAATTTCTGTCCAACAAAGCTCTAGGAGAAAAAACAGCTTAAACCTATCCTTCTCATGGAAGCAGGAAATAAATATTTCTAAGATTCTGATTATCCCTCTGTGCTGCATGTCATATCTTCTGTACATTAAGAAGATACAGATGAAATCTTGGAATTTCCAGCTTGTGTTTAATGGCCCAGCCAGCATATGTATATAATACAAAATAATCATAATAGAACAAGGGTAAAAACTCCAGCAATTTTGGCAGATCTCAGTCTAGCTTGTGAGTAGTAAAGATTACATATTTTAAATCTTTGGCTGTGCAAATCTGTTTTGCAAGGTTTGTGTTACCTGTCATGCTGCTGAGATGGTGATGAATTCCTTTGATTCTCCACTAGTTCCATTTTCTAATTCTTTATCAGACCAGTATGTATTCAATGCATTACAGTCTTACGGCTGGCCAATGGGCAATGGTAAAAAGAATGGAATCTATAGTGCCCTTGATGAAGGGCTGCTGGGATTGTGCAGTCCTGGTGAAGAACCAGTTAGTTTCTGACAGAGATTCAATTCCTCTTCTTCCCGATTTCTACATAAGGCACTTGAGCTTGAACGTTTTTTGTGAAGCAATTTAAGTTAAAATTAGCTGTAATTGCCTGTTGGTGTGCAGGTGACAACCGGTTGTATTGCATCCGCTTATTCTTAGTCTCTCAGGGAAACCAAATGAAAAATTGATGTTAAAATGATCAGAAATGTAGCTTGATAGAAGGAATGCTATATAATGGCAGAGAACGAATTCCTTTTGTTTGGCTTAATATCATGTTATTTGTGATATAAGTGATTGTGATATTTTGTACAAATAATATGAGATTCTTCCAGCTTTCAATGGAAAAAAAAAAATTATCTGTAAGCTAGGTAGGTCGTTGCAGATATGAGACTGAAACATGAAGCAAAACAACTCATAAATGTCTTCACAGTATATCTTGGTTCTAGACAGTTAAGGCTGTCTCTGCATGGACTTGCTAAATCAATTAAGCCTGAATTTGCCTGTAACTGAATTGTCAGAAATTGTGTTTTTATTTCACATGCATTATTGTCAGCTTTTGGTAATTACCTCATAAATTGATGAAGCTCTGAAACACTGCAGATGATTTTATATTCGCTATAGAAATCTAGATGATTTCCATTTTCGGCTTTCTGTGTATGTAATGATTTTATAAGACAACAGCTTTTTGAGTTTCTTTTCTCTTTTTAAGATATCTTTGTAAACAAAATGGGGGAAAGTTGGTGAATTATGTTCACCTCTTATGGGAAGTAATTTTAGTTAAAATTTGCTGCAATTGTCTGTTCATGTACAGGCAGTTTTTGGCAGAACAGTCACGTAAATGTAACTATTTTTTAATTTTAATTTTTTCTGGGAGATCATATGAAAATGAAGGCCTTTGAGTACTGGGTTAATTCCAGACTTCATTTCAGGATATGATGCATCTCGAGATGTATTAGAAGCAACATAAAGAAAACAAGTTCCAATTCCAGTTATACACATGTATTGATGGAGCCACTATTTGAAATGGTTTACCAAATAATTTCAATCTAATAGCAGATTTAAAATGGGAAATACTTCACTTGCCTCAAAATTTCTTCTATTTACTTTTGAATAGATAGCATTACAGGGTGTGCTCTTACATGCACCATTTACCTATGAGACAGAGACTTTAAATGACTTGTGTTAAACTTTAAATTATGTCATCAATTTACCTAATCTCAAAATACTTTAATAACATGCATAATCTGGGCAAAATTAATTACATTTTTAATCCACTTAAGATGCACTTAATTTTTGTTACTTTCCTGTACTTTTTGGTGGAGATGTAATGCATCTCAAATCTGCTGAAAAAGATCTTTACTTTTATGATATAAGTAGAAATAAAGCACACCCATTAGTTTATCAAGCCAGGACATACCAGGAAAGAGTAGTACTTTTGTTTTTTATTTTAAAGCCTCAAAGTTTTTGTAGGCACATCACGGGCTGTACAACTTTCCATCTAGAAGACTAGATATTCAGGGGTTAGAAATGAAGAGCGATTTCCGGAGTTTGATAACATTGAGGCTCACAAAAGATATGTGGTTAGTCTGAACATATTTTTCACCTCTTTTGAATAGACTGTGAATCGAGAGCTCCTTAAAACTCCCGAGGTATCCAGTCTTGCTTCCTGGAATAGAGCCTTATAGCAGCTTTCATCTCGTAAGAAATATGCTCATATAACCAAAGACAGGATTTGTCATAAATTGCTGTGTAACTATGTGAGAATGTTACTGGCTTTTTCTAACAATCATGAAAACAAGTGACAGATCTCTGTGTCCAGGCAATTTCACAGATTAAAAAATAAGATTCTTCAAGGCTGAAGTGCACATTCTACTGATGTTCTGTTGTTACATATTTTCAAGACCCTCAGGGTTTTGGCACATTCCTTACCACCCTGCTGTATGCTAGGGAGTTTTTCTAGTTAAAAATGATTGCCAGGATGTCTCTTCTCCACAAACTATTCTGTTACAACTTCCAGACTGGGTGTGCAGTTTATTGGAGAGAGTGTGTGAAGCTGTGGGCGTTCTGCAGAAACATGCTGGAGCTCTGAGGAACACGAGAGCTGGACAGCAGCTGAATTTGGAGATTGCTATGTCTACTCAATTAGTCCAAAGTCCTTTTTTCTTATAGATATTTAGGCAAAACCAGAAAGAACAAATCCGTAACATAAGTGACAAAAAGACACCTCAGTAAAAATTAATTGCTTAGGCTATAGACCACTTAGTGGATGCTGTAAGTTTGAAGGTTTTTAGAGCGGATCCTGTTCCCAGTGTTATTCAGTTATGAGATAGTTGAAAACAGGCTGTGCTACTTGCACTTTTTCTTATTCAGGATGGAAATGCCCTCTTTTTTTCCTCTTATTTCTTTTGGTGACTTATTTACCCTTATTTTGACTGACCAGTGGGCCAACATGTGGCAATAAGAATTAAGGAGGTTTTTTTGTTTGTTTCATTATATGCTTCATTGTACATTTCAATTACCAAATTTGTGCCTTCAGGCTGCATTCTACTGTTACATCCTGTACAAACTAAATGTAATGTGGCAAGACAGGAAAATTCAAAATGGTGCCTTAGAGTAAAATTTTTCTGAACTCCCTTTATACCTACTCTTAGTTTTATGGGGAGACTTTTTGGTAACCACTTTGCAAATATTTTCATATAACTCAACAATGTCTGTCTTCAGTACTCAGAAATATCCTGTCTTTCAAAAGGACCTTTTACATTTCCATTTAATCTTTAGTTTGGAGAACTCTAGGGGAGTAGAGGGATATATCTCATGTGAATCTTTGCTGAAAATGTTACATTTGGTTATGTGTGAGAGACTAAATGTGGGCTAATTCCAAGTATCAGCAGAGGCCATTGATGTTTGTTTCTGGTATATCTGTTTAGCTGTGTTAAATTAAATAACAAAACAACAACAAATCTAAAGGTCCTCTGATAAAGCTCATACATTTCCTGTAGAAAATGCAATCCCTGCAACAAGAGACCTGTGATAGGATAGAGGGACCTTCTATGCACTAAACTCAGGATTCTTCTCACCAAAGACCTGAAAATGAGTGAGTGTCATTTATGTGGTGATCAGGCATGTGGCTTGCCAGTGTAGATGGATGAGGAATAAAAATACTGCTTTGCCAGCTGGGTTCTCTCTGAGACCTGGCTTTTAAGCTGACTAAGCCAAGGCCTAGACTGTGTTGTGGTAGCAATCCAGAAATGATTCTAGATACAGCAACTTTAGTTCTCTGCAACTGGAAATTGGGAAAAGATTTTGTTTGCTTAGAGCAACTGAATCTTCTATGTCCAGGCCTCAGGTCTCATCTAAAGGGAGGCCAATGGGCTTCCAGCATCAGATGGGAAAGCAGCTGCAGAGGGATGCAGAATGAATGGCAGCCCTCCAGCAGGTGGAAATCATTATGGAAGGAATTTTGTACTGTACAAGCTATTGTGCGTCATTCCCTGCTGAATAAAGTTAATAATATTTTGGCCTGCATTAAGCCACACTCCTTTCTTCCTGCATGTCCATATTGTCTATTTGTAGAATTTTTTGTTAATTATCATGTAGAATTTTATGTTGTCCTAAATCATGCTTATAAACCTGCCTTGAAGGGCTTCTTTCTGCAAGTGAAAGTAACCATCAAAGGCCAGTTCTCATCCTTAGCTGAGTAATGTATTTGTAGTTGCAGCGTCAACTACCTGCCTAAATACAATTATCCTGTAATAAATCTTCAACTGGTTCTTGGTTACTTGATAACAACCTTTTTATTATTATTTAGCTTAATAATAGTACTCTGCAGGTTATCTTCAAGTTTTGAAGATGACAGCTGCATATGATGGAGCAGGATGTGATTCATAGAAACGCGTAATAGTTGAGGTTGGAAAGGAGCTCTGGAGGTCATCTGGTTCACCTCCCATACTCAAGCAGGGCCACCTAGAACTGCTTGTCCAGAACCATGTCCAGTTAACTTTTGAATATCTCCAAGGATGGAGACTCCACAACTTCTCTGGGCAACATGTGCCAGTGCTCAGTCATCCTCACAGTAATGTTTTCTGATATTCAGAGGGAACCTCCTGACCTCTTGCATTTCAGTTTGTGCCCATTGCCTTTTGTCCTGTCACTGGGCACCACTGAAAAGCTTGGCTCCATCTTCTTTACAGCTTCCATTCAGATATTTATACACAGTGATAAGATGCCCCCTTCTCTTTTCTAGGCTAAACAGTCTCAGCTCCCTCAGGCTTTTGTCATATGACAGATGCTCCAATTCTTTAATAAAGCCCTTAATCAGTCCCTTAATTGCTTTGTGGCCCTTCACTGGACTCTCTCCAGTATGTCCGTGTCTTTTTTGTACTGAGGAGCCCAGAATTGGACACAACTGGACACAACTGGACACAGGTGTGGCCTGACTAGTGATGAACAGAGGGGAAGGATCACCTCCCTCAACCTGCTGGCAACACCCTTCCTAACCCAGCCCAGGATACTATTTGCCTTTTTGCTGTAAGGGCACATTGCTGGTGTTCAACGTGGTGTCCACCAGGACTATAAGGTCCTTTTCTGCAAAGCTGCTTTCCAGCTGAGTGGACTCTCTGCATATACAGATGCATGGACCTGTGCCTCACCAGGTGCAGGACTTTACATTTCCCTTCCCTGAACTGCATAAGATTCCTGTCAGCCCATTCCTCCAGCCTGTTGAGGTCCCTCTAAACAGCAGCATCACCCTCTGGTGTATCAGCTGGTCTTCCTTTTTTTTTTGTACCATCAGCAAACTTGCTGAGGCTACATGCTGCCCCATCGTCCAGATCATTATTGAAGATGTTGAACAGCCTGGAGGCAGTATTGACCCCTGGGGTACAATACTGGTTCTACTTGAGTCCCCTGATTCTACTTGATACTTTACCTTCCTCCATGGTTCTCACAAGCACGATCTAATAGGGCATGAGGCTTAGAAGTAATCTGTTGGTATTAATTATAGTTTCTTGTAGTTCAAGTGTCCCTGGAAGTTCATTAGTTTCACTTTGTTGGCAAATTCTATCAGTGTTTGTAATTTAGTAGAATAAGTTATTTTTTGTGTCATTTCAAGTCTGGAATTTTCATGGTGTCTTAGCAAAATTAACTCAGACAATATTACTATGTTAAAAGTATAGTTTAAGTTTGAGCTCATTCTTACATAGTTGGTTTTAGCGGTCAGAAATGAAGTGTAAGCAGAGTTATAATGATTCTTAATCTCTGCAGAATGTTGTCTGCTATTGAGAGGCATGACTAGCGTATTTGTTTATTCAGATGGTTGCTTTACATGTGGTACAGAAAATCACCAGAAATAAGACGACATCTGGATTTTCTTGATGAGTGTAGTTAATTTCCTTTAAGCAATGGTAATTGGATCAGATGTCAGGTACAATGGCACTTTGTCACATGATGTGAAAAAATTTAAAACCAATAGTAAGTAAGTTAAGTCTAGATCTAAACATGATGTGCTTTTACACGGTGTTTCTGTTGTCTCAGTGATGTCAGTGGTTTGGGGTTTTTTATAGGTTTATTTGACTTAAAAAAGCTATCATTTGAAGTTTTTATTGACAGCTGAAACAAAAAAATATAATTCTGTAAAGCAATAACTATCATGGTGGCCAGAGTTGGGAGGTCTGAAAATGGTTTATTGCCAGTAGGAAAAATGTTTGGAACCAGTCCTTAGAAGGTTCACTACCTCTGCTATGTGCATTTCATTTTGTTCCATTTTGAAGGGTATATGTGATAGCAGTGCCAAACTATGCAAACTTTTCCTAACCTGATGTATATAGCCTTTGTTTTGGTTATCTCTTTATTAATGATGTGAAAACCCTGAGGTCAGATAAGAATGAGCCAAAGTCAGGCTACTCCAGCTACAGAGTACTGAAAATGTCACTGTGCTCCACAGAGGATTGTTAAAAGGAAGAGTATTAGACTTCTGAGATTTTCCTTGCTGCTGTGAAAAAGCTATAGCTGTTAATTTTTAAATAAAGTCTTGTACTGCTATTGCAGAGGGAAGGAGGTTAAACAGCATGAATGAACCTTTTTGATAATTTAAAAAATGAGACAGTACCATTTGTATATTTTAAAAAGTGGTAGACCGTACAGTTTGAGACTATATTTGCAGTGCATATGGCACTTAACTATTGCTCTTACCATCAGGAAAAAATGTACATAAATTGATGCAAATAAATTCTTTTCAGCTGGGCAGCTCAGTGGAGAACATACATTTCATAAGCAATTCTGACACAAACATACTTAGCACCTTATTAGTTAGTGTATCATTGCTTTAGGTAACACACCTGCAAACTGGCAGGTGGGCTGTTTGAAGGTTAATGAACTGTAGAATAAGTAAATGTCTACAAAGAAATTTTATATATTGTGGCCACAGTCCTGTCAATGGAGACAATGAATTAGAAAAATAGGTGAGGTCTGTACTGTAACTGAATACTGAAGTGTTCAGCATACATGTATTAATATAGAAAACCTAATAAAAAAGAAGAGGAAAGGTGATTATAGTAGGTATTTATTGCAATCTGTTTTTTCTTTTAAACAAATCTGTTTATTGACAAAGGCTGTGAAATGAGTGACTTCTTGGCAGTTCTTAGTTTGCATAAAGAGCAAATAAAAGCAGACAGCACAAAATGCTTGGAACGAAACTACAAACGCTTTATTTTTCTTTCTATTACAATGCTGATATTTGATATTGCTTGAAATGTAAATCTGCTTTTAATTTTACAATAATAATGGTATAACTACGGTTATTTAACTCTCACATTTTTATTTTTCTAAGAGTTTTACTTTAAAATTGTATTTTTCTATTGTTTTGTGATTTTTGTTGTTCCAAATCAGGCTGGGCCAGATATTTCAGTGTGGTCTCTTTGCTGTAGTGCCAGTGTATTGTTCTGGTAGATCTGCAGTGCGTGCAAAGGAAAGATCACCCGTATTCTGGAGGCTTGTGTGCTGTTTACTCTCTCTGTCACTCCACAGCTCTTCACAGCTTTCTTGACAGTGTGTTGCATATTTTGAACCAAGCTTTACCTCAGGTGGAATTTGCCAGCCATTTCATTTTTTATAGAGTTTTCACATTTTGTAGCCCCTGTGACAGTTTAGAACAGGAGAGAGGAGTGCAAGGAGACAGGAGGCAAGGCAGTAAATTCAGAGTTAAACTGAAAGAACACTTAGATTAGCAAAACACTATATTTAAACAGAAGTAAACTGTGAAGCAAAGTGGTTTGGGGTTTTTGGTGTGTCTATCTATTGGAGGATTTAAAGACTTGACTGTTCAAAGGCACATCAAATAGCATGGTCTGATTTCAGTGTTTTCCATGCTTTGAGCAGGAGGTTGCACTAGTGACCTCCTGAGATCCATTCCAACCTCAGTGACTAGAAATAAAGCACTCTCAAATACATCATAGGTAATACTGTCCCAAAAATGTGTATTTTCCACTTTGTGAGTTATATACTAGCATTCATTTATCCAGAGAAAGATTAAATGTTGATTGATTTATTTACACACACAGGCCCCTCCCCAATTGAATCAATTCTTGATAATAGCTTAAAAGGTTCTTTTGGGGACACCATTAGTTTTATTTCTTAAAAAACTGAAATGAATTGTCTGAGGGAAAGGTGACTTAAAGAGTGGAGAGTTCCATTTGCAAGGTCTGTAGAAAGTAGTGCCCAGAGATAGGAAAACATAGATAAAAAGAAAGTGAGAAAGATTGAATATACAAAAGTAAGAGCTGTATGTTTGATGTGTAAAGTCTTTATGCAAGTTGTTTGGGACATATAGTTTAATGAATGGTAGATTTATCTTACTGTAAAAACACTCCTCATTTTCATTTATTTTATTTAATTAAAGTGATAAATAACTGTGTTTACCTCCCCCCCCCCCCCCCCCCCAAGTTCTTAGATTTACGGTAAATTACCTTGTTGCCATTTAAGACAATATTCAATTAGACAGCTTTAATGGGTTTAATGTGATAAGATAAATTAAACTTCAATTAGGCTTGATTCTAGAGGGTGGACTTGATTAGAAAAATACTAGTGCTGTTATCTACTAATTTAAAACCTTTGCTCTAATTGGAGATGTTTTGAGAAGACCTTTGATAGGATTGCTTCAGAAATTATTCTTTGTATGCTTAAACTATTGCTTATATTGTGATTAATTCTAAAGGGGCTCAGTTATGATCCTAGTGTATTGGCACTGCGCACAAAGAAATGCAAAGAAAAACCAAGCTCAAAACAGTATTGAAATTTCACCTGGTAGATGCAAAACCAAGGGGATCATGAAGAACCTGTAGATGTTGTAATTAGCATAATAACTAGTAGACATAACACCCCCAGTCTGTACATGTTAGTGATGTTTTGCACATATTACTATAATCATGAAATGTGAGAAGTTATTGAAGTAGGTTTGCATATTTTTGTTTTTTATGCTTGAGACAGCTGGGGAGAAAGGGCTAGAGCCACTTAATTTAAGACATGAATTAAGTGTGTGACTGGAAGGAGGCAGGGGGCCATGGTTTAGTGAATAAGCCATGAATGGCCTTAAGGCCAAAGCTGAGTGGCTCTCTTGTTTATAAAAGTGAAAGAGGGAAAGGGCGATGGTGGCTGGTGTTTTGTGTCTGCTATCTTGGGGTAAAAATGGAAAATAGCATACCATCAGTGAGACTGATCCTTGTGTAGGGTAGATACGGCTAGGGAAAGTTTGCTATACAAAGGTAGGGTAAGGGTGGGTTTTTTTACTTCTTACGTAGTACCAGTAAAAGGGTTGTGTTTTGTTGTTTGGTTTTTAATATTAATATTATTTTTAATTTTTTTTTAATACAGGTGTTAAGAATGCAGTGCAGGGTTATAACGTGGGACAGTTCAGCCTTCGCGCTGGGACTAAGGCCAGAGACTGCAAATTGTGCCATTTTTAAACTAGTGATTCAGCTTGGGAGCATCCTTGTTCAGTGAAGTGATAGAGCTATGGCAGGCTGAGAATATATCTTTGCACTTAGCACAGGCTTGAACGTTAGGGTTAAGAGAAATTGTGAGCTAAGAACTCTGTTATCTATGTTGGGACCTGGAGTAGTGCGTCCAGCTCTAGACCTCCCAACGTAAGGACATGGTCCTGTCGGAATGAGTCCAAAGGAGGGCACCGAAGATGATCAGAGGGCTGGAGCACCTCTCCTATGAAGACAGGCTGAGGGAGTTACAGTTGCTCAGTCTGGAGAAGAGAAGGCTCCGGGGAGACCTTATAGCCCCTTCCAGTACCTAAAGGGGGCCTACAGGAGAGATGTGGAGGGACTCTTTATCAGGCTGTGTAGTGATAGGATGAGGGATAAAAGTTTTAAACTGGAAAAGGGTAGATTTAGATCAGATATTAGGAAGAAATTCTTTACTGTGAAGGTGGTGAGACACTGGAATGGGTTTGCCCAGAGAAGCTGTGGATGCTCCATCCCTGGAAGTATTCAAGGCCAGGCTGGATGGGGCTTTGAGCAACCTGGTCTAGTGGGAGATATCCCTACCCATGGCAGGGGGGTTGGAACTCGATGATCTTTAAGGACCCTTTCCAACTCTAAGCATTCTATGATTTTATGTGGTGGTGTGGTTTGTGGTTTTTTTCTTTATTTTCACCTTGGTTAACTTTTAGAAGGAAAGAAATCTCTGGGTCTTTGTATCACAGTGGAAAATCAAAGTAAGAATCCAAGCTTGTGAAATATCAATGGTTTCACAGGTGACCTGCTGATATTTAGGGAAACCTCTAAATAAAATCGACTAATGCAAACAGAAGTTATACATTTCATGTCCCAAGTGATAACATAATATAATTACTTAATACTTCACATTTCTCTAGTATTTTACATACTTAGAATCATCAAGTAATGCAGGCTTTGAGAATTTTTCAAAGGTTTCTCATTGTTATAGGTAAAAAGTCTTTACAATAATTATCTCCTGAAAAAGAAGCAGCAGCTGCATTTGCTCCTGAATAATTTGATTCTGTTATTATTTGGTATATTTTTACCTAACTGGTGTGGTAAACTTAATGCAATTCAAGTTTTGTGGCTTCCATTTTTGTTTTCTGTTGAAGTGAAAGTTGCTTTTCCATTTTATAAATTGGATAGAAAAGAAGCCTAGACATAAATATACTGTTTCATTTAAACAAAAGAAGGATAATACATTTATGGAAAAGCTGTCTTTCCAAAGTAGATTTGGTACTCTACAGCTCTACCATGGTAAGTCATGGCAATTAAATTGTGTAGCCTTAAGGCTTTAGTAAATAAAAATCCTTGTGGACCATCGGCTGGCACAGACATGTGGGAACAATCATCTTAGTTTCCAATTGTTGCAGGGAGGAATTGCAGTTGTGCACAGTGAGCCATGAAAATAGTGGTCTGACACTTGAGAAGAAGCTGGGCTAAACAACTACCGTGCAGGATAGCACCTAGTTAAATAAGGATATTAATGTCCTTAGAGCAAAAGTTTTTAAAGATACATAGTTGATGGGAAGGCTGTGAATTTAATTTAATTAAATACAAAATGCTCTCAAAGGCAGGATGGTAATTAATATTTGCTGGACTAGACTACAAGCATTAAAAATTGCTTGTAACAAAGTTCTGAAATCATCCATCTCCTTTGAAAGATGTTCTTCTTAGATCTCGGGTCATGTAAGTGGTTAACAAGGTTAGCGAATTGTGGAGTTAGTTGACTGTGGTGCAGTTCTCCATTTGTTTGATTCTTTGATTCTTTTCCTGGGCTTATTTTAATGTATGGCATTATAACTTAAATCTTAGCTTTTCAAAAAAATCCTTTGCATTTGTGTTTCTTGCACAGGATCATATACCTTCTCCCTGCTAGCAGTAGTTACATTAATTCTATGCAATAAAATTTGTAATGGAGTAATATTTGTTAAAGAAATAGCATTATATGATATTAAGTAACTTGAATCACTGTTGCCTTTGGTTATTATCTGTTCTGTGAAATATAAAGAAGAAAGGCTTTGAATTATTTCCTCTGTACTTCTGTGTTGAATGTGCACTCTTTCTCACACAGAAGATTAATTTACTCCTATTGTTCTCAATGTGAATTTCCATATTTTTGTAAAGGAAGCATGGGATGTAAAAAGTGATGGGAATGCCAAGGTTTTCTGATGTTGTTACAAACACCATATACTGTAGGTTTCTTGCTCTTATATGATCATACTTTTCTTAACTGTGTCCATTTCACCAGCTGTAATTATTTAAGGACTCCGTGTGCATCCTGATGAATTTCCACTGTATACTCTGCTGCGGATCTGTATCTCTGTTTTTGAAAGATTCTTGCTTAACAGTAACTGAATATTTTCAGTGTGGTTGCATTTTAATTTTACAGAAGAAACTGTGTAAGCAGTACCAATTTAACAACTTAATTAATGTATGCCCTAAGACATACAGATTTAGAAAAGTGGGGGGAAAATGGTTTTAAAAATGGAAACATATTTCTGATGCATTTGAAGGAATAACAGTTACAAGAGAAGGAAAGGAGAGGAGATTTTTGTCAAGTATTAATAATAATGTAAAGCTTTATGAAGAAAAGCAGGTGTTCTACAGAATCAGAGGGAAATAAGTGAAAAATGAGCATGGAAGTGTGGAGAAGTATTGCAAAAGATGCTATTTCTTCCGAGGTCTGGGATAGGAACATCAGTGCTGGTGTATAGAGCTGCTTAAACATTGTCTGAGGCAGTAGAGTTCTGCTATGATTAGTGTTAGAAATGTATTTAAGTTTTGTAGAACTGAGCCCTAGCAAGATAAAATCAGGGAGTTAGAAGTCAAGTATTTGGAGAGTTTTGAAAATGTTTGTACTAGTGTAAAGCTGGATTGAGAAGTAGATCAGAAGATAGAATAAAATGGATAAGGATGCCTTGGTTTCTCTTTCTGTAGGAATTTCTTGGCTGCCTATTTTAACATAAGGGGTCAAACTGGGTTTGCAGAGGCAAAGCTTAATTCTGACATTTTTTAATGTGTGGTGATGGGTTTTTTTTCCCAAGTTCAGTAATAATTTTCCTTTAAAATAGGTTGGTTTTGTAGATACTCATATAGAGCTTGTGAATCGTCATTGCCTTTGCTAGGTTCCCTCTACTTTTGTGTTTCAGTGGAACGGTTTGATGCAAGCAAGGTGCGTGTCAGATACTATTACCAGAGTTGGCTAGAAATAGGCTGAAACAATTCTGCAAATACAGCATTTATGAAGACTCTTTTTCTTTCTCATGTCCTTTTGCCTTTGTCTTTCAAATTCTTCCTCAGTTCGAACAAGTGTAACAGCTGTTTCTTATCTTTAAAGAGACTACTTTCTTCCAGCTGCCCTACACTGTGAGATCAGGCACAAGATCGGTACAGAGTGGGAAAGACTGAGAAGCTTGTAAATAAAAACAGTTCTGGATCATGTTCACTGCATGCTTATTTTCCCCTTTAAACTGTTTAAACTCTCGAAGTTACAAGAAAATACCTAAAATACTTTCCATTAGTTTAATTACTTTTACTCATTGTTCTGAACACTGTTAGAGCAACACTAAATTGGATTCTGGAATATATTATAGTATTCATAAATACTATAGCTGTCTTCTTATAATACCTAATTGAAATGAAAATCAGTATCTATTATATCTGCCCATTTCTATATATTCTTAATATTTTGCATAAATAATATTTTGCTGTTTTCCAAGTATGTGTACTGTTTGTGGTTGAATTTAAAACATTTTTGTAGCAAGATCAGAGAAAGTTATTTCCTATTGTAAAACATTTACAGTGTTTTCCAGTAGCAAATTCGGAGGAACATTACAGCTGAAATATTCTTCACTGAGGACACTAATGTTGCCTTAAAATGTAGGACAAATAATTATTAATAAGAAATTTTCTGGTAGAAATTACTACCAGTAGTAATAGAAGTTACTAAAATTCTTCTTCTTTGCATTTCTGAAAAAAATTGTTCATGATGCCTGCTTGCCATATCCAGTCTAATAGAAATGATGCTCTGGTCAGTGGCTTGCAAGGAAGATGGATTACTGGAGAGATTTGTGTTGGAGGTTCATCTTTCATCTTTAAATTTGTCCTTACAGGACAAAGAAGGAAACTGTAGAGGAGAATGTGCTCAGGCATATTCGAGCTCCAGATTACACTTCACTGATCCTTTACATGTTTCAGAACTCTAAAATGTAACGTTTTTAATGGACTCTGGCCTACAGTGAATTCCAAAGAGATGTATTTTGCATCTTGGTATAGTTCCACGTTCTTTTCTGCCTTTGAATACTTATAACTAAATTTCTCTGCTTTGTGTCAGGAGCATTAATGTTCCTGAGATTAGAGAGTATGAAAGTAAAAGATTGAAACCTTAATTCTCTGCAATACAAAGTCAGATCCACATTATCTGAGTTGCAATAAAGTAAACTTTTCCCTTACTATTCATTAATTTCATTTTTTAGGCAAGTGTAAATTTAATTTTACTCTTTCGGCTAGAAGAAATTTAATTGTCTTCATTGATAGATAATTACTAAGATACTTCATTGTGGAGCTGTTTCATCTTTCTACTTAGTTGTTAGAAGAGAAAATTGCTTTTCTCTTACTGGATATGTATTTTTTTTTTGGCCAGTTTTATCTTTTCTGTAAATAAGGTCCTGGCTGACCTTTCAATATAAGGATTGGTTTGCTTCCTTATTTATTTTGAAATGTTGCCAGAAATTGGGGAAAGAAAGGGGGGGAGGAAGGAAGGTAGGTTGCCTTTATTTTATCCCATTTTAGGATTTTATGCATGATTTCATGAAGCTGTGGTAAATACAATAGCACATATTTAATACAGCTTGTAGGTTTATGTTTGCAACAGACTGGAAACAATTGAGAGTAGTTTTCCTAAGCATAACCATAAACATAATGAAGTTTATCCTGCCAAGTGTCAGGCCACAAATGCAGACAGACATATGTGTGGTCAACCTGCACTCTGTTTCTAGGAAAAGTGCCATTGGACCAAAGAAGCTAAGTTTAAATCATGCAGGAAATCTTTGCCAGACTTGACCTAGACTCATATACATTGGTGACTCGTGGTTTTTGCCCAGCCCTGCAGCTGTGTTGGTTTATCAGCCATGCAAAAGTTCAGGCCTATCTGCATTGAAGTGCCAGTTGCCTCTGTTCTGGTTTTCTCTTGCAGTGTGATTCTGTGTACTCGCAGTCTGGCAGTGGGCTGGTTTACTTTGTGTCATCTTCTGTCATAACTTTGAAGCAGTCTGCCACATACCTACCGAGAGGACAAGTTTAAATATTTTTCCTGGGCAATGAATGCTTTCAGGAATTGTTAAAATATATGAGAATGTTTTGGTACCTTGCATTTTCAGAAATGATCACTTTTGTATAACTGAAGTAAACTCTCATTCCTCCTCTTCTAATTATGAAGCTAAACAAAAAGGAAGATATACAGCGACCTGTGAGGAATAGGGACACCCTGTCTGAGCGTACAGGTATAGGGGTAAGAAAGCCAAAGCCCATCTGGAATTGAATATAGCCAGAGATATGAAGGGCAACAAGAAAGGTTTGTAGAGGCACATCAACAGCAAAAGACTACTGAAAATCTGGGCTCACTGATGAATGGGAGTGGGGACCTGGTCCTAAAGGTCATGGAGAAGGCCAAGGTATTGATCCTCACCTTGATCTTTACACGGCCTTCAGCAATCCCAGGCCTCTGAAACCAATGGAAAAGTCCAGGGCAAGGTAAACTTACCCTCAGTAAAGGAGGATCAGGTCAGAGAATAATTAAACAAACTACACACACACACAAGTCCCTTAGCCTAGCTGGAATGCACCTAAAATTGCTGATGGAATTGTGTCAATTAACTTTGAAAGATTATGGTGGTTGAGGGAGGTTTCTGAGGACTGGAAGAAAGAAAATATCACTTTTATCTTTAAGAAAGGCAAGAAGGAGGATCCAGGGAACTACAGGCTGGTAAGCCTTGAATCAATCCCTTGGAAGGTCATAATAAGGAATGAATAATCCTGGAAGCCATTTCCAAATATATGGCAGACAAGTAAGTGATTGGGTGGAGCCAGCATGGATTTATGAAAGGGAAATAATGTCTGAACAACCTGTGAGCCTTCCTCAGTGAGCAATTGCCTCTACCAGCATTGCACATAAGCATTTACTGTTGACACTCGTAAGGTCTTAAGTATTTGTGTCGCTACACAAGATTGTGACTGTGTTCTGTTTATCAAGCACTACCATTTCTTGGGCTTTTCTTGCTAAATATACCACCTAGTCCTAAAATCTCGTGAAAGTGTATATTTTAATTTATGCCAATGTAATACTTGTTTTCAGCTTCTCTTTCGTTTTAGCTAGAGTAATTGCAAGCTAACTCATCTTTAAAATACACTTTGCCTTATTATAATAAAGATGTGAAGGCAAGAGACTCACCTTTATTTGTTTTCACAGTGGCATAGTATATTTTGCACTTATTAAAAAGCAGATTATAATTATTTTATCATTCTATTATTCTATTAATTCTTTTCTGAAAATATTAGAAATTGGGTTAAAATGAAATGTATTAACAAAAAGGAAAGTATTTATAGCTAGCTAACAAAGCACATGAATAGTAATGGCTAAATATGACTTTGAATATAGCAGCAGGATGCCATGATAAAGGACAAGATTAGCCCCATTTTCCCTGTGTATAGGTGTATGATTTCTGAATTTCACCAGCTTTCAGACTGCCTGCCTATTTCTCAAAACGTGATGCTTTAAGCGCGTTCTCAGCACACTCTAAACATACGCTCTCATTGGTAGGGTTTTTTTATTCTCTAGAATTTCTGAGGTTATTAACTGGGAATATAGTAATTTTTCTTGTTGGTTTTACTCTCTTTTAAAATACTTCATGTCTGTAGTGGTTCTAATGGTTTTTAGTCAAGTGGGAATCTTGACAGATCATCTTCAACCTCATTGAAGATGAAGATTCATTCATTTATGGAAAGGATGGTTAAAGAACAGTTACATAATAAATTCTCACCACTTAACTCATGAACCAAAATCACAGGACAGCTGGGATTTTGGGACCTTCTTACTTTCTCTTATGCAGTGCATTTCATACTCAGCCCATGCAGACCCGTTGCTGCACGCCCATCTCTGTGAATTTGGGGAAGTCCTCAGGGAGGGTTGATCTACAAGTGCTTCCTCTTCCAGTGGGTACTTCCTACTGTGGTATGTTGTGGTGCTAGGCTTAGTGTGAGCATGTCTTTTGTCCAGTCAAGTTTTGGATACCTCAGGAACGGATATTCCATAACCTCTCTAGACACCTGTTCCAGTAGTTGACCAAGCTTGTGATTAAAAATGTGTTTTATCTATGTCAAAGTGGAATTTCCATGTTCCAGTTTTGTCTCATCCCTTCCTAGTGCACCCTTGAGAAGAGTTTGGCTCTATCTTCTCACATCCTCCCACTAAGTAATTGAAGACGGCAGTAAGATCTCCCTGTGGCTTTTTCTTCAGGATGCACAAATCTGGGGCTTAGCCTCTCCTGATACGTTTTGTGCCCTAGTTCCATGACCACCCAGGTGGGGCCTCAGTTGGATTCATGGCTTGTACTGTCTTGTACTGATCTGTCTTGTACTGGGCAAGTCCAAACTAGGCACAGAGCTCTGAGTAAACCTCACAAGTTTTAGAGACAGGCCCCATACCCCAGAATAGGTGCTGCCTGTACCTGCTGTTAGTTGGCTTTGTTTTGTGCTGATTTACCTATTGTGAATAATTTTGTGTTCTGATGCATAACTGTGTCCTGGTTTGAGGGCCCAAACCACGATAAACCAAAAGAAGCATTTCTAGAACATGAGGTCAGAGTTGCAATATGTTATTAATTCCAATAATTATTATTAGTCATGCATAAGTCCAAGAATTATTATCCACTTGCAGTTCTAAGAAACAATTTGATGAAATGCTTATATTACTGTTTTATGTGTTATCTAACAGTTCAGTGTATTTAAAAGAATACACAGTAGTCCATCAATAAAAAGAGAACCTTTCCTATCCAACAAAAAACTTCGTGTCAGCTATAGACTGAAAACTGTTTCTGTGATTATATCGTATTTTGTTTTTCAAACTTTGCCTTGGTTAGTTGCCGGATTACTGGTAGGTGGGTTTTCTGTATGTTTTTGTATTTTCCCTATTTGCTACTGTGGGAATGGTGAGCAAATGGCTTTGATGAGCAGCTGCTCAAAGAGAACATGAAAAGAAGCCACGACAGCAATGTCAGTCAATCTGATAGTCACCTGCTGTAACCTGGCTTCATCTTTTCATGAAGGAGACAGAGATCCAGGGCATGGTTATGTGGTTCTCTGCTTCCATCTCCAGTTACTGTACTGAAGCCCATAACCATCTCATAGGGATCAGGACTAAAGGCAATGGCATACTTTGAAGTCCAGGGCCTCTCTTTATTTATTTCATTATTTTTGAGCTGGCTGAAAAGTGTCAGCAGTCACATGCACACGGCGGTTGGCCACATGGATAAGAATCATAACAGAATTCAGATCCATTATGTTGGATTTTCCCCATCTAGGAAAGAGTATTTGCATGGCTATAATAGTTTTATAGATCTGAAATGTAGTGGCAATTGTTAATGCAAAATTTTAAACTTGCAGTCAAATGCAGCAACTGAGAGGGATCTCAGGATGGCAGCTGTGATGTGCCATATTGATAAATCAAAATCATAAATTCAAAACATATGTTATGATCTCAGTAATGTAATCCAGATTATGCATTAGAGGGTAACAGTTGTGCATTTGGAGTGCTAGAGGTTTACTTTGCCTTTGACCAGATGCCTCGACATAGACTACAGGTAACAATCTTGCTGTATTGTGATAAATCCTACTTGGGCTCAAGTGGTACTATCAACCTAAGTTTTTATTCAAATAACACATGCAAGTTTGATTTACAGTGTAAACTATAAAGACTTTTATTCTATGAGAATTATATTTCCTTTTTTTTTGTTGCGTAAGATGCAGATAGAACTTTAAGGTACCAAAATTGGGGGGCGGGGGGGGGGGGGGGGGGCGGGGAAGGGAAGGGGGAGAAGCTACTTGCTGCGGTAAAGCCTTAAAGTGAGTGCGAGAGCATTTTTATACAAGTGATGAGAACCTCCTGGACATGATTGACTTAAATTAGCTTGATTGCTTTTTATCAATTGCAGCTGCACTATTTAGCATAAAAATGCAAAACATCCAAAAATCATTTGCCTTGCAGTGTAGTAGAAAGATGGTTTTAGTTAGTCTTTAAGATGTTTCAAATGTTTATTCTACACAGATTCTCTGTGAATGGATCCAGAACATATCTAGTTACAGAGAATTAGTACAGATATTGTAAACTTTGAGAAAATTAATTAAGGAAAATATGCTGCTTTATGAATTACATATTTAGGATTTTGGTATTTTTCCTTTTAACTGTGTTAGTAAGTTAAACAGTTCAAGGATATTTGTTATAGTGGCATAATCAGGCATCTGCTGTTAAGAGCTAAAAGAGAAAGACTAGAACTTTTTGTATGATGTACAATTGTCTCGCTCTCTCAACAAGTGACATGGTTGAAAAAAAAATCTTGAAGTCATGTAAAAATAAATTTCTTTCTAAATAAGAGGTGAAAATTTTGGACCAGTGTTGAGGATTGCAAGCCAGTGTTGAAAACGACCAGGGGAAGGCTGCTACTGTAATTTAAAAGCTGTGTTTTGCATATTGAGTTTTGATATCAGATGTCCGTTTGCCATCTGAACTTCCGTTTTGTAGGACAGTACTGCTTGCAAACTCAGGATCCTGTCTTTGTTTCAAAGGTTTCTAGTTTTCAGTGGCTTAATGATTTATATAGCATGTGACCTTGAGGCTAATTAAGTGCTTCTTTGTATACCTTGGATGCTTAATGTTATCTAATTCACATGTTTTCTAATTCATGTATATAAAACTTGCATCATTTAATGTCATTACTTATAACCATCAATTGTGCTGAAGAAAAGCCCTTATTGTTATGGCAAGCAATCAATTATATTAGAGGATGAGATTACCCAAAGTCAATCTGTTGTACACTTTTGAGTGTTTTTGATACAGGATGCCTACATTGAGGTCAAAAGCTTTTATTATTCTTTAAATTCATTTACTCTTACACATTCTTAGGATAATGATGCTGGTTTAAGTCTTTAGACAGATTCTTGGAATTGAGATGTTCAAAACGGAAATGCAGCCAGTTAAGGGCCTACAATGGTACAATTTCAGTGGCTGAATGTCTATTAAAGTTAAAAAGTTAAATATTTATATAAACATATATATAAAATATAAAAGTTTGTACAGTATATATAAAGAAATCACAAGCAAGTATGGGAAATATACTCAGGTTGCTCCTCAGGTTTGTTCTTTGTTAACATTAAAAATCACATCTATATACATCATTCAGCAAATAAAGTTTTAATTTTCTTTACTCCTCTATTAGGTCTTGCAATCCAGTAGAGAGATTAATGAGGGTAGAGGGTTATATTTCTTCGTGCATAAATAATAGAAGGGTTTAGAAAGTTTCAGTTACAGAGGCACTTAATTGCATCTGCACAAGTTTACAGGCGAACTGCAGAGGTATTAATGAGCGTATAGTATATGAAGGAAGAACAAAGGCTGACTTTGCCATTCTATATGGGAAATCTATATGGAATGTCTATTCTATATTCTATTTTCAGGAACGATAGGACTAGCCCCCCCCCCCCCCCCCCCTTTTTTTTGTTTGCTAAAAGTGAGATGGAAATCAAAGAGGCTATTACACCTATGTATCCAAAGATATACTTTTGTAACGCAATTTTAAGGTAGATCTTTATTTAATAAATTAATTAAATTGTTGATTTTATTCTCTAACTACTAGCTTTTCACTTTTTAAAAACATATGTCTTCACTAAAGAAGTACTTGGAAATTAAGTTCTCTGAAGCATCATTTTAAGCTCCAAAGTGCTTATGCGTTTTGCCGTTTAGTTGAACTGTCTGAAATGCATGTCACTCTGTGGGATTATATTGGGAAAGGCACTAGGTATTGTTTAAGACAGCTTGACAGCTACAGAGAGAAATACTAGCAGTTCTTTAACATATCCTTTTTAACTTGCTGGGTCGGAGAGGTGGGGAGTTTCAAGGATTGGTTTTGTTTTTTCCCCTTCTCCTGGAGATGATGTTGTACTACTTTTATGTACTGATAAATATAATAAAATTTGCATAGTGCAGGATCCTATGTAGTTAATCTATGCTAAAGTTTACATTAAGGTTCCTTTTGTGTGCTGGCATTGTCCTGTTTCTTGAAATGTATCTTTATTTTCCCAATCTTTTGAGGAGATTGGAAAAAGGAGCAGAATTTCACCCATGTGCAGAATAATCTATGTCTGGAAAAAAGATTACTTTCAGAATGCTTTCCAGGAAAAGAAAAACAGATGAGGAATGATACTTACTTACTTTATTTATTTATTTATTTTTAGAATTTTCTTAAAGAGCAGATTTATAAGGCTCCATGTTAATGTCAACTGTCAGAGATTGGGGAATGAATTTTCGTACTCAGGTTTCATTTCCATGACTAGTAAATCTGCTTTCACATAGCTTCCACTTCTGCGTTAAATTATTCATACTCTGATTTTTTAGGAGTAATATTTGTTTATACATGAATATGTCTATATCTATATATATGCACTGAATAGACTAAAAAGAATATACACTAAATATACTATATACACTAAGAAAAATATTAAGAATGATTAAACAGTAAACATTTTAAAAAAATGAATGTTTCTTATGTGTTTTCTATGGCATATTATCAAAATGCTTTCCACAGTCATTTATGTATTCATATTTAAGGATAACTTCAGTTGAAAGGGTTAAAATCCTAGAAGGATGAATCCTAGAGATATTTCAAAGGCATACTTCCAAGTACAGAAACTTTCAACAAAAGTCTTTTGAACGTATTTTATTAAAAAAACCAGGAATTCTGGTGATATTTTGTATGGAACAAAATAGTTACTCAAGAATTGCAACTTCATTGCTAACATAGGATTTAGAATAGAATTTTACCACTTCCATGCCCAGATTGGATAGCAAGCTTGAAATAAATAGTAAAAATTCATTTGTATCTTAAGTTAAAACATACATTACTCTGAGTATCTCCCTTTGAATTTGTTATAAAAGATTATTTCTCTGATATATGAAAACCCTTTTCATTTAGCCATTTTTAGAGAGCCACTGTGCATCCATTTTGGTTAAGAAATCTGTTAAATTAGACTAAGGCAGTATCTTTATTTGATAAGGGTGTTAATTTTGTAGACCAAAAAAATACATGATGTCTAATCTAGTTGAATCTTAGTAAGGCTTTTCATGCTGTGTCATGTTGGCAGTGATTTAAGTGGCAGAAGTTTGAGGTCCATACAAGAAAGGTAGAATTAGTGAAATGTTGGCTAATAGAGAAACATTGTAGATAGTATGGAAGAAGGAAGACCAGATTGGAGGAAATTATTGTTGAAGCATCTCAAGACCTGATATTGCGATGAGGCTTATTTTATATTTTCATTGCATATCTTGCCAAACTTTGGTAGCACAATCATAAGATTTCACGAGATTCACAGATTGGAGCCACTGGCGATGCTGAGGAGATTTGGATGATCTTGAGTTCTGGAGTGAGAAAATGGATGAGATGTGGTAGTATGAAATGCAGTGTTATTCCCCTGAGGACTAAAACTATAACTTCTATAATGTAAAGATTGAGGTAAAGGTAGTAATAATGAAGATTGCTCTTCATCTCCAATAAAAATGTGGCTGTGGAAAATCTGATCCTAGAATGTATCGGGAGAGAGTTTTGTGTTGCAGGGGGGAATATTTTAATGTACTCTGTGAAATTGCATCTGAAATGCAATTTATGGCTCTGGTCACCCAGGTTTGAGAAAGATTAATTCATGATAGGAGAGGTGCAGAGGAAGGTTAGAGAGGTGATGAGGAAAATGGAAAAGCTTTCTTATGCTAAAAAGAGTTGGCTCAAACATATCATTGGATTGTAGTTTCATTTACAGGGGTCATTTCAGCCAACTCATTTTGTTTATCACTGCCGTGAACTGGTGACATTCCTCTTTCTTTCAGTTATGATATATTTGCTAAAGAATAGTAATTTCCAACTCAGGGATGAATGAGGTTTTAAACAACTTCAGATTGTTTACTTGTGGTAATCTGATCAGACTGTAAAATACTTTAAAAAAATTATTTTATTTTTTACAAGACAGACTTGTCAGTTTGTGCTCAGAATCTTGTATCATATATCTTGTATCTTATTTGATCATTTAGTATTATTTACATGTCACAGTCTGGTGTTCCAACAATTTGGGTTTGTTGTGTGGAAAAAATCTGTAGAATGTTTCTTTCTCCTTCCCCCTTTAAAAATGGAATATCTTTACATTACCAATAACGGTCATAAAATCTTTGTTCAAACTTTTCACAAATTCACTTTTTAGAGCAAACCAAGAAGAAGTTTCCTTTTGAAAGGCCCTGATAAAAGAATTATTTGAAATGTTCATTTGTGCATTTTTTTGGCTCAGCTGAACTTTTGAGTAAAGTAAAATGAAGAACCTTTTAATTTTTTCAGTGGCTATTTTTTGGTCCTTTTATAATTCTAGTAGTTTTCATTTGCTGAGTCTTATTTTAGGGAAGGCTTTAATCCGTTTTGTGGATGAAAGTTCTCCCAAACCAAGGATTATGCAGTTAAACTCAGTTGTGTAGACTTTTGATGATTGCTGTGACAGAACTAGGCTATTCTGGAAAATGTGTGGGGTTTTGGGGTTTCTTTTTTGTCTGCTAGGTATAGTCATATAGACTCATTTTGTATGTTGGATATTCTACAGAGGTGATTGCCAAATTCATAACTGGCTTTGGGTTCTTTTAGGGACCACCATTTTAATCACACAGAACTAGCTGAGAAGTTTGTAAATGTTATTTGGTAGCTTTGTGCTGTGAACTGTTTTTAACAGCCATTTTAATATCCAACAGAGTTATGAATTTTATTCCTAGGCATTTCATTTGAAGATGTTTTGCAGGACTCCTAGAGAAATGAGACATCAGGAACAAATTGTTTGCCTTATGCAAAATTATTTTCTTGTAACTAAATAGTTCCTCTGCCACCCCATTGATTGTTTATGTGTCCTCATTATGATATATAACAGTTATGTTTCATCAACATATTTTTCCTTATAGCAAATAGTACATTGAATCAAGTATATTTAAAAATCTGGGATGCCTCTGCAGGATTTAGAGGGACCTGTTTTACAAGTCTGGGATTTGTTGCTCTGTGACACTCTGGTTGTATTATGTCTATACTAGCTACATTTTTTTTTCTGAGTATGAGCTTTACAGACTGGAGATTCCTTGAAGAGAGGTGGGAAAGGGAAAAGAAGGAAAGATTTCTTTTAAGCTATTCCAGTGTAGGTGATTGTGGTTTAATGATTTTTCCATGCAGGTTCTATTGCAGAGCAGGATCAAGCATGGATACGTAGTTCATGAAGTTTCTCTTTTTGAAGTGTAATAATATGTACATGATATCTAGTAATGCCTTGCACATTTTGGAGAAGGAAAGAATATGATGGCATCCTGGAAATTACATTTAAGAGATCTGTGGGTTCTAGACTTCTTGCGCTGTGAAGAATGAGAGTTGGCTTATATTCTCATTGAATGGATGCTCAGTTGAGGACTCCTTTGTTTATTCAGTCCCTGTGTTTTGGCTGTTGCTGTTGGTTCTTGTAGGTTGCAGGGCTCTTTCTCTGAAAGTAGGTTTTGAGAGTTTTTTCACTCCTGATTCTTTTTCTGAGAGTATCCCATATGTATTTGGCAATGTAAGAGAACTTCTGTGATAGTTTGATTTCATATCTAACTTAGCTTGTTTAGTGTCAAGACTGTTACGAAAGCAGCACATATCAGTTTTGCTTTATCTTTCTTAGGCAAATGATATTCTGTCTTGAGAAACTGAGTGTCTCCCAGATGGAGTATAATTGTGGTAAAATAGTAAGCTTATAGCTTCCAGCTGAATAATAAATAAATGCAAGATCAGATCTTGACATGTCTCTGACTTGCTGCTAGATGATCTGGCAGACTGGATTCTGTAAAAGCATTTGGCAAGCTAGTCTCTGTTAGCATGTTAGGAAACTTGCAACTGAAACTTCTGTCTGATTTCATTCTTGCATAACTTTTTATTTTTAATTTACCATGTAACCTCTATTATAAGCACTGTATTTAGACGAAAAATAGAATTGTTGCTTTTATGTCACTAGTTCCAATCTCATGCATTTCTGTGCAGTATTGTTGTCTATTTAATTATCTTAGACTTTTCAAGTACTTAAAATATGAGGTGAAGATCTACCATTTCTGTGATGCTTGAAGTTTTTTTAGAAAAAAATGCCTTCTCCGGTTCTAGCTAAAATGCCTAAAGAATGTTACTGCAAAGATGACATAAAAATGGAATTCCCACTTTGGGATCTGAAACTGCCCTTTTAGTTTGTTCTTGACGTACTCTCATGGTCTAAGTAGTTTTTTCTTGTCTGGAATTCTTATGACAAGACTGTACAATCTCTGGAAAGTGATTGTCCCCCAGTACTCGGCACGGGTGAGGCCACACCTTGAATCCTGTGTTCAGTTTTGGGCCCCTCACTACAAGAAAGACAGTGAGGTGCTAGAATGAATCCAAAGAGGGGCAACAAAGCTGGTTAAGGGTATAGAGCACAAGTCTTGTGGAGAAGCAGCTGAGAGAACTGGGGTTGTTTAGTCTGGAGAAAAGGAGGCTGAGGGGAGACCTTATTGCTCTCTACAACTGCCTGAAAGGAGGCTGACGTGGGTGTCGGTCTCTTCTTCCAAGTGACAAACAATAGGACAAGAGTAAATGGCCTCAAGTTGCACCAGGGGAGGTTTAGATTGGATATTAGGAAAAATTTCTACACTGAAAGGATTGTCAAGCATTGGAAGACACTGCCAAGGGAAATGGTGGAGTCACCATCCCTGGAAGTATTTAAAAGACGAATAGACGTGGTGCTGAGGGACATCTTTTAGCGGTGGACTCAGTGTTTGGTTAATGGTTGGACTCAATGATCTTAAAGGTCCTTTCCAACCTAAATGATTCTATGATTGTAAATAGTTTGGGAGTGTGTTTCCAGCATAAAAAGTAAATATATTTGCAATGTCTAAGATGCTGTTGGTATTAGCAGGTACACATTTAACTTGTTTCTTGGTAAAACACTGATGTATTATAAATACAGATAAATACAGAGAACTGTATTTATCTGTACTCTTAGATGAGTAGACCAGCTGGCGAGTTCCTGTGTCACTTGATGATCCATCCAGAGGCACTGCTACAGCTAATTTATATTAGGGTCACTTTTCTGATTTTTTTTCAAGTTGACTATTTGCAAAAATCAGGTAATTGTGATTAATCAGGTCAGCTATGTAAATATTTGAGTTTTGTAACAGAGTCCTTAATTTTGAGCAATAGTTTGCTATTACAGTTCTAGCTGTTTCGTCTTGCAATGTCAGGTCATACAAGAATGTCAGTTCTTTTGTTATTCCTTTTGTTATTCTCACCATACAGCATTTTTTTCCTTAAGTGAGCTATTAAGTTATATCCTGTTCTTTTTTGGGATTACCTTTGGTGTAGACTAGTCAACACCATTCACGTGAGAAGCAGCAATTTGTGCAGATATCACATTGAGGCAATGTCAACAGTTTTTAATTTTGTAATTCAAGAGTCCTTAAAATCTTGCCAGCTGTAGCTATACATATGTATTTATGTTATTAGCTTTTTTATCTCTTTCGCCTACTATCAAGAAGAGTTTTCATTGCTAATGTTTGAAATTTTTTGCTTTGTGATCTTGAACATAAATTTTCTTCTGAATTCAAATACCAAGCTTTACTTACTCCCAAAGCTGAATCTCAACTCTTGCTCCTCCTCCAGTTAAAGGAGTAGATTTTATGTGAGTTGCATGTATATAAGCATTTTCATTCCTCTGGAATGATGTTTTAATCTTCAAGGTGCCATAACTGGAAAACTAAGGTTATAACACATGCCTAAAAAGAATCATCAGCTGAGTTTGAAATGTCTATTTAGATAATTTATAGCACTGACATCACTATGAACTTGCTTCCGAAGCATTTCTTTTTGAGTCTTATCAGTCAGAATTAATCAGTGATTTTTCCCTTAGTTCAGAAATAAACCTCATTAAAAAAATTGTCCTTACAAACACTGGGATCAATACTCTTGATCTGAGAAACACATGCTAAGTTGTTGCCTAAATCAACCTACCACTTCCAGGAAGCAAAAGACCTTGCTGTAGATGGAGTGCAGATTGCCTTTGCTTGAAACAGACTTCCCATTAAAACTGCCTCCCAGAACAGCATGCAAACTTTGCTACTTAAAGAACTATTTATTGCTATTTATTATATCCTGAATAGCTTAGAATGTTCTTGCTGGGAGATCTCTATAATTTTTTAAATCTTATTAATGTTTAGTAGATAGAGAGATAAACTTTTACCAAGAATGTACCTTACTACATGCCAGAGTAGTCCTTTTAGTATCCATTTATGGCAATTTCACTCCATGTTAAAAAACAAAATTAATTGCTATTAATATTACTCACAAACTATTACTTGCATCAAACATTTTAGAAACTATGGTTCAACTCTGAGTATGGAAATAAAGATCTCACCCAAGGTTAATCTATTCTTACATAACTTTTACCTAGTAAGATGTAATTTAATAATCTAGTTTCTTAGTTTTCTCGTTTCTTGTTTTAGCAGACCTGACTTCTGAATTCCATGAAATTTGTTTCCTTGGCCTGGTAGAACAAAGAATTTAAAATAGGATGTCACTTGTAATTTCATTTTTGAATGTCAACTTGTCTGCTAGAACATATATATTTTCGGATTTAATACTTATAATAGAATTGAGCCAGCCAGGGTTTGTTTCACAGACTTTAGGTAGGGTTTCTCTACATAGATGCTTTATGTCATGTATGATCATTAATTTGTGTAATGCTACCAACTGAATTATTTCTAAATGTCACCCAAACTTAGCTGCATGCTGTAAAAGGGAATTTAATTTTAAAAACAGGTCGTGGACAGGGTGTTCTGATACAGCTCTGTACCACAAGAAGATACATACCCCAAATCTGCATGGGTAACAAATACTGACTATAAAGCTAGGAAGAAAACCCTAAAAGCATAGTATACTGACCGGGCCTTTCTGAAGGGGTGGCTGATGTCTGTAATTGCACAGAGGACAGAGACCTCCTGAATTAGTGCATGTTTAAGCACAGAATCTTCTGGCAAAGTGCCTTTTTCTCTTTTTATAGAAGTACCTTTTTTATCCTTTTATCTTTTTAAAACCTTATTATAGGAAGGTCTGTTGGTCTACTACCAGCTCTAGTTGAAGTGTATAAATACTAAGAATATGCTGGATGTTGGCAAACTTAACCTTTATTGAGGTTTTTCCCTTGAGAAGAACTTCCTTTATGGGCAAATCTCAAAAACAGCCTCCTAACTTATGTGACGACTTTTCTCTTCAGAACATGGCTATTGGAATGCCAAATATTCCACATCATCTCTTTGTCCATCTAGTGTAGTGAAAGACTGCACTAGGCAAATATCATCTTGCCTCATGTATGCAAGGGGAGTAAGCAAGAGGGTTGCCTTTTCTTCATGCCTCAGAAGACAGAGCTAGTGAGAAAGTTCTGAGTTGTAGAAGGCCTAGAGAACCAAAGGTTTGGATTGAGGACCAAGTGATGGAGCTAAGCAGAGCTCCAACACTTGCTGGTACTCAAGGTTGATATCAAACCAGCTGATGTTTACTTTTGTGTAGGAGGTTATGGAGCCTGGCTGGTTGGAATAGAGGACTTCACTCTCAGCTTTTATATTTTGAATATATTCAGAATTTGAAAGGTGAATTTTTAATCATAGAGATTACAAGTTGTTAGAAGCTTATTCACACTCGAGAAAAATGCAGCAGTTTGCAGAGCAAAGGCTATAACTTGATCTCTGGAAGAATGTGGGCAGGAGAGATAGAAAAGGAAAATGGCATATTTCTTGAAGAAAATGCTGTGTTATATTTAAAGTAAACAATATATGTTTAGTTTATTGTTTTAACCTTCTTCTCTGTTCGCTGTGTTCTTATGAATAAAAGAAAAATATTGCCCAAGCTGTTTTATGTCACTCTATTTATGAGCTGGCCATAGGTCCTGGAAGATAAGCTCTTGTAGCCAAGCTGATTCCAGCTGGACCTACTGATGTAGGAATGTCTGATAAACAACTGGGTGACATAAACAGGTGTTCCAGTCTCAGAACAGGGTGGATCATAAGGTTGTCCTCCGAGAGATGTGTCTCACTCAAAACATGTGAAATTGAGTGAGAGGTCAAGGATACAGCTCCCCCGGCAAGCATCACACAGGCTCTCTAGCTCTGTTGGAGAGAGGTTTAGCTACAGGCACCTCCTTTGTTTGGATGTTCTGAATAGATTACAAACCTAAATGTGCTTTTTGAAAGTCACACCTTTGCTGCTATGTCAGCTGACTCCTACTTTAAAAAAAAATTAAACTGAGAAAGAAAGTTCATGTAAAAATTCTGTTTTTATCATGTATCAAGCTACAGATATTTACTGATGATTCTTATACTATTATGGAACTCTACACATATTTTTCATGAAGCAGTTAAATGCATTGGCATGACTTTAAAAAAGAACATTGTGCCCTTTTGATTCACTTTCTAGTTACAGTATAACAAAATTTGAATGCTATTGGAGACAGAAATTTCAAAAGTTAAAAACTTCCAAGATTGATAGTTTTGTAAATTGGTTTTAAGTATTTTGAATTTATAACTATCATTATGTTGCTAAATAACATTGACTCTGGAATGACTGACTTCCTTTTGCAGTAATTCAAAAATATTATGACAGCTATAGTTTTATAGTGAGCATAAAAATCAGTGAGGTAAGTTCAATGAGGTAAGGTTAGTGTTGGAAGTTTTATTAACAAAATCTTTAAGTATTAGCACATGAGTTACAATTCCCATGGGTTTTCCAAAATTTGCTGGAACTGATCTGAATATTAAATTCTGAACTTTGGTCTAGTTGCTTTGAACTACCTAATTCTAGTGGTAGGAGTAGGCAAAGATATAGACTGCTCTGTGGAAGTTGGCTGCATTGATAAGATACACACCATCAGAATTCCTTGTGGCATGTAACGCTACACAAGGATGAGTTTCAAACTGCCTGAGGGATCCATTTATATCTTGGCTACAATCTCTGCTTCAGTTAAAACCTTTTCTAGTGTACTTTGACCAGTCAGTATTACCAATTTTCTCTTTTAAAGAGCAGCATAATCTGGACTGGTGGAAAAAAAGAATGAAAGACAAATCAAGATTGATTAGTAGAGATGATGGCTGGATAAACTGTTGGGGGGGGAGGCTGGGAGCTTTATGAAACATGCAGGTGCCGTCTTTCAAGGAATAAGTAAAGGAGAGCAAGTGTGTTTGATGCATTCCAGTGTCAGGTGGTTCTCCCAACCTCGTATGGAAGGATTGAAAGAGCTTGTGACAGTGATTCTGTGAGGGAAATAGTATGAGATGGTATAAGTTTGTTTTCCTGATGGGAACAGGCAACAATGTCCTGTGTTTATAAACCATCTTCCAATGTTGCTCTCTGTCTGTTCGCCTCGACTACAACGTACTCAGTTGCTTTAAACCCCTCTGCCTTTGTCAGTTCTTAAATACTTTAGTAGTAGGAAGAAGACACTATCCTTTAAAAGTTACCCTTTAAGGAGTATAAAGCATGTTAACTATCAGCTCTATAATAACATAATTTGCTGAATTAAAATGTAAACTAGAGCAACCATAATACCCAGAGTAATAGGGGTGGGAATGTTGTTGAAATAGTGCTTGAAAGTGGAGTTTTCCTCTAAGAAGGGAAAAAGCTAGCTAGCTCACTAAAGTTTCAATTTGGAACAATAATGTAAAGCACACTAATTGTACAAAACTCAAGTGTCTGCAACTTCAAAATGTGCCACGTTCTGCTTTTTCTACCTTGACTTTTACATGGGTCACATGTTTTTGAAGGAAATGAATGTATTATACCATGGATTTCCAGGTACAGCCATTGCTTTGAAAAAAATCGTGTTTATCACATCAGACTGAAAAATGAGGGACAAATATGACAAGGGGATAGTTATTATTTTATTGTTGTATTTTAGAATATTGGTTTTTTACTATCTCTGAAGCAGAGAGTTGGGACATTTTAAAGATGCATGATACCCTTTCTATGCTTGTACTCAGTTCTTATATTTGCAAAAAGGCCCATGTGAGGCCTCACAGCTCAGTACTTCTGTATAGAAAATTGAAGTGACAGCTCTTTTTTTCATGGTTTAAACTTGGTTTTTGTAAATCAAAATTTAGTATATTACATTTCTCCAGATAGATGCAGATGTATAAATACAGGCACTAAAATCTTTAATAGAAGTTTGATTTTTGATTAACTGAAGTGGTTCTCAAAAGATGGCTGCATAATACGCTAAGAAAGCAAACAGTAGCACAGAAAAGTGTCACCAGCCCTGTGGAGCCTGTAGTGGTCCTCAGGAAGGGAGGGAATAATAGTACTAAAGGGCAAAAGGCTGGTTCCTGGATGCAGTGGCAAATACTCACTGCAGTTTGTGCTGGAACAGAGGTGGGATTAGGAGAGAAATTGACAATGGGTTACATTTTGCCTTCTCTATTACCCCAGGTACTGCAGGACACTTGGTGCTTGACTGGTAAATTCAGAATTAGTTAAAAAAAAATAAAAGCAGCCAAAGCTTTGCTTTAAATGTATTTATTTATGCTGGTAAAATAAATAATTCTTAACAGTGAAACACAGTAGTCCTTCTTCATGTTTTACTTTCTCGTGGAGCTCCATAACACTAAAACCACTTTCATAAATAATATATATAATATGGCATATAAGTTAAACAGTTAACAGTAAGGAACTTCAAGAAATAGACGTCACTACTGGAGCTGGTCATGAGTGGCGGGTGATGACATGAAGATTAATAAAGTTCAACTTTGAATTTGGCAATTTTTGCCACTTACATGAACTTTTCTTTCTAAAGTATAACCCAATTCTGAAGTTTTTGCAGGGTGTTCTATATTTCCAGAGCAAGTGACAGAGTTTATTGTATTACATAGTTGAAATAAGTAGTTGCTGAGGAAAAAGAAGTTAGACAAAATTAAAAAGCAATTTACTTGGGTGGAGGTCTTTGAACTGCTTTATGTGTTAGCTATCAGATCTGGTTTTGCTTTATTTTTCTGGAAAATGATGGTCTTCTTCAGATTGCCAAGTTTTACTAGTAAATGTACTGCCAAAGCTTGGGAAAAATAAGTCAAGGACTCTTAAAATTACGTACTGTTGAGTGAAAAGCCAAAGAGAGGGGTTTTGTGCACCAGAAATCCTTATCCTTTTGAATATAAAAATATATATCTGATTCTGTAAAATGACCCATATTTAATTTCCTTTTGGATTATATTTAAAATGCCATAGACGTAACAGGAGGAGTAACAAAATGGCAGACATTTCTCACAGTGTACTGGCACGTTCCATTTAGAATACTTCATTGTTTGATTATTTTTGGAAGATGTGATTTCACGTTGCCATTTTCAGGGAAGAGATAATTTCTAATATTGGCAAATTCAACCTGGCTATAAGTGAAGTAGTGTATTTTGCTTCTTGTCTTCCACAAGATCAGGAGCTGATTTAACAGCTTTTTGGTTTTACACCACCTGGAGGTTCATGTTTGACTTAGAAGATGATGTCATACATGCTTAGTACCAAACAGATACCATATAGTAAAAGGTCGCATGCAGTTCATGCTGAGGTAGTTTTATTTCACGTTATGAGAAATGTAAAAGTCTTGGTTCATGATTACTGGAGGCAGAAAGAAGAATTAGGGAAGGAGAAAATGACTGATACAAGTGATGTTCTTGTAAACCTCCACATTGCATTCCTGTGCATAGAAAATAAATTGGTACACCTAAGACCACATGCAGTATAAGTTGCCTATTCACTCTCCCAGACTTGAACTGGCTCAGAGTTCTGCCTCTGAAAACTCAGAGAGAGCACTGATTTCAGAATGGCTCCTTGCTGTGTATGTTAGTTTGGGGGATCATATAGCTATTCTATCAAAATACCTGGGCTTCATTGAGTAGGTGGATTTTTGAATTAAAGTGCTCTTTGGCTGTTTCAAATAATTTTCAACATTTTTCTCAGTGCAATTGAAGCTGCACTTCAGTCATGCTTTTAAGCTTTTATTTGAAACTACCAAGGCTAGAAATAATTTCGTAGATTAAAACCAAGATAGTCTCATATTAAGAACAATCTCTGGTGGTAAGTGGGGCTCTAGGCAGAAATTATACTGCTTACATCTAAATATATTCAGATACTAAGTCCATGTGCAATTTCTTATGGAAAAATGCAATTCACCTCAATCACAGGAGTGTTCATTAATAAGTGTTAAAATGTTACCATGGAGCTGAAAGAATTGATCTTAGGTGTCAACTATTTACCTGAAGGCTTGAGGAGTAATCTATTTATGGCATTAACAAGAAAACAGTCTGTTTCTGCATCTAGAGTCAGTCCAGACAACTCTGAAATACTAAGTGCTGGTACTCTGGCACAGTCAAGGTCATAACCTCTGTGCTAACTTGAAGGTCTTTGTGTGGCTGGCCTGAATGCTACCAGTGAAAGGAAGGATGGAGTTTGCGGCTCTGTTGCAGAATTCTGAGCGTGTTTCTTTTTGATCTGAAAGAAAACCGCCTTCTCTTGAACCTCCAGGTTGTATTTGTGTCTTTGTCTAGGGAATAGAAATAATGTATTAATTGTGTTATGAGCTGTCTAGTGGTGAAAGGAAATGCAGAAAGGTTCCGTCGTGTGGTGCTCTGTAGCAGCTGTGTGAAGGCAGGATTGGGGTCTGAGAAACTGGAGTGGACAGGGCTCTGCTCCCCTTTCCCGCACAGGTTGTCACTCACAGACTTGGACTTCAGTGCAATCTACTCATCTTCTCAGCCCTCCTTGTGCTCCCAAGTTTTAATGCCTAAAATCCCCATTTCAGAGCTGAATCTAGTGAGCCGTAGTGACAGGGTGTGTGGAAAGAAATTTGTGAAGGAGAGTGAGAATTGTCTGTTCAGCCCTTAGGATGGGGACCGAACAGGTAGAGAAGAAAAGACTACTGACTCAGAAACTGCCTGGTTCAGCCAAGCAGAGCAGAACTATATCAGCATGTGTAAGCTGCTGGGCTATCCCAGTCCCTAGGGAACAGTATCAGTGCTTTGTTTATCAGCGCCTCTGATCACCTACAACTCCCTTTGGCTTCAGGCATTAAGGTTCTGCCTAGTGGCAGTTGGAAAATGAGACTTGCAGTGCCTGGCTGAAGAGAACCCCTTTTGGAGCTCCTGCTGCAGTGTTATGATGAGCTTCTCAGCTGCAGCTTAAAGGCCCAACAGAGATTTTTGTGATTTGACTTAAGGGATTGCTTTCAGACATGAAGCAAGTAAGTGCTTAAGTATAAAGAAGATGTGGTAATGAGTTTCAGATGAGGTCTTTTATGTTTATTAAAAGAGGTCTGAAAGTTTGCTGCTACTGCTATTTCTTGTTTTCTAAAATGTCATCTTTGAATCTCATACTGCACACTGCTTACAAACTGCAAGATCCTATTACTGTAATATTGTAAAAAAAGTCTTAAAAATAAAATAAATCCAGTAGAATATAAAACCTTTTTTTCCAGTGTATAGAAAAGCAATGAGCCATTTTAAGAGCAGGAAGAACATACATTTTATTTTGAGATCCAATAGATCATCTAAATTGGTCCCAAACCAAGTTTTAAAATGGCATTGTAAAGACTTTTGCTTTGAATAAATTTAGCATTACAAGACTCAGAATATAAAAAAAAAATAAATTAGATTTGCTGATTGTTTTGTACTTTACTAATATTCTGATTAACTAGGGAAAAAAGTGCTTAATATGTATGAACCTTTCTGACTATTCCAACTGCAGAGCTTAAATATGCTAAACTAACATTTATACCCTTTTAGTTACTTCCATCTAGCTTTTTATTATGAGTAAACTTCATGAATTTGTAGATAATATAAACTTTAAACCCTTGTTCTTTATTTTCTGACATTTGCGTGTTTGAAATTTGGATTACTGGATCTAAAAATTCTCTCTTGCCTAACTTCCTGCAGCTCGCTTGTAGGTGGAGAATTATTCTAGATTGCCACATCCTATATTTTCAGCCCAGACTTTGTCTTCTCAGTGCTGTCCCTTGAAGCCAAAACAAGCCTGTGTGGGTCCACTTAATGTGAACACCTCGTGGTTACAGAGCTGCAGAAGAAAACAGTATCAGAAAAATGGTTTCTGTTCAAGGAAACCTCCCACTGTAATAATGAATGATTGCACTCTCTTTATCTTAGTTCTCTACTTTGCATGAAAGCATAACCTCATTCTAATGGCTTGCAAACCTTGAAAATGTTCTTCATGCCCACACTGTCACTTCTGTGTGCTTTCTGTGCTACAGAGCATCTTTCTCTCTCTGGGTGGAGTGGAAGGGCAAATGTAGATGTAGGTCTATAGCAGTACTTTTAGTATCTCCTCTCCTGGACTCTAAGTTTCGATGCGTTAACCAGCCTCTGGAAAACTGAAATATTTCACTAGAATAAACTCCTTGGTTTCCGTAACCCAGGCTTGAATTTGTGAGCTTGAGACTGCACAAGAAATGCAGAATTGAATCCATAATGCTGAACACTAACAATGGGTTGGTTTTGTTGATCTCTTAGGATCACTCACTTTTAAAAGTGCTGACAAAATTTCATGGGTATACTATATTTTCTTGTATTATTTTATTTACAAAATAGGCTCCAATAATATGAGGCTCACATAAAAAAAAAAAAAAAAAAAAGAAAAAGAAAAAAATGGTGTCTCCTTTGGTCTTTTAAAACTTATTATATGATGAAATCTGGGGTTTTTTACCCAAAAATATCCCAACCCAGTATTCTATACTGTGCTGGCTGTGAGCTGCTCAGTGATTCATTTGTAACTGCACTAGGAATTTGGAGCTGTGAAGTAGGATTGTTATATCTGCTTGAAAGTAGTTACTTCCCTATCTTGCTCTTTGTTTCTTCCCCTGTTTTGACATTTTTTTGTGTGTTTCCACCTGGATCCGTGTGTATGTGCCTACTGCTGTGCCCGTGTCTCTCTTCACATTGTGCATGGTTTCCTGTTTCTTGATTATACTCCCCAAAGAGCCAGTTCCCTCCTTCTCAATTTCCTTGAACAGGTACCCTATCATTTAGATTTTCCTTTTTCTTTCACTTTGTTCCTTTCTTCACCAAATGTTTTTCTCTTTTTGATAATATTAATGCTGCTGTCCTTGAAGGTGGCTGCTGCTTACTCACCGCTCCCCCGCCTTGTAATGGAGGAGAGACAGCTATTTTTCCTCCTTATTTCCAAATGCTTTTATAAGTACCCAAGCTTTTAATTGCAATTAGCAGTAGAGCTGGTTATAGAAACAACTGTATACAAATAGTAACCAGTATCAAGTGATCTATGGATTTTTTCCAGACCACCAGCAAGTATTTGCCTGGCCATAATTTGAGAACTGTTTGAATTGCATTAAGAGCATAATAAAATTGCATGCTTGAGCATTTATACAGCAAGAAATGAGAAAATCAAGGCTACACACGCCTTCAGGGCTGTTAGAATGCTTTTGATTTTTTTTTTTCTTTCCTTTTTAAAATTTTTTTCAGGGTTTCTAAAGGAAAAAAGCAGTTATGTAATGCAGAGCAATTTGGTGAGGTTCTTTATTAACACATTTGTGCTTAGGAAAATACTTGGAATATCCCTTATTTTGGTTGACAGGGCTTTGTGCTTACTACAGAAAAGTACAGTAAGGCCCATTTGTTAAGAGACTTATACGATATACACTGGAGAAAAGTGAAGAACCTTGTCATTTCCCTATTTGCTGTGTCTTTGTTAACTGATTCTGTTTCTAGATTACTGATCTGTGGCCAAACCTGCGTAGTGACTGTAGTATCTGATTGCCTACTTCATAGCTTTAACAGGCAGATTAAATACAGGTTATATAACACTATTTTCAGTGAGTTATACATTTAATTAGTCAAGATGATTATAATTTTTTTAATCCCTCATGCATCTGTCAAGGTAGGACTGTTTTAATGCTATTTCATGTTTTGACTATTCTACTTTTTCTATTCATGCTTTGGTGCTAAAAGTGCTTTCATTTTTTTTTATTGCCTTTTAACAAGTAAAAGAATGTCTTAGTCTGAGATAAAGTTGGAAAATCTACATAGATAAGAAATAAAACATTTCTTAAGTGATGAAAAAAAGAGGATTAGAAAAAAATTGCTAATGTTCTTTACTAAAATCTAAATAAGTTTGATTTACTTACTGTAGGTTGATGCTTTGCGGTTACGATTGGAAGAAAAAGAAACTTTTCTGAATAAAAAAACAAAACAACTTCAAGACCTCACAGAAGAGAAAGGAACCCTGGCTGGAGAGATTCGAGATATGAAAGACATGTTGGAAGTAAAAGAAAGAAAAATTAATGTCCTTCAAAAAAAGGTAAGATCACTTATGAAAGGATATGTTGTAAAACTTTTGAGGTACATTTAAAGAAAATGTTTATTTCTTTCTTATATATTTCTTATTTATTTCTTACAGTGTATAACTTTTAATGCATTAAAAAAATGCAAGGAGTAAGTCTGTAATAGACAGAAGTAGTTCTCTAATATAAAATGCCTTACTTTTTTCTGTGAGATCATTTCTATAGTATTATTTCTTATACTGTATCACAAAAATATTAGGTACTGCAGTTTCCACAAAATTATTGGAGTTAAATGAAAGTCCTAAAAATACTGACTAAACTTATGAGAAGAAGAAAACATGAGGGATTCCGTTATCCTTACTAACAGTGATTACTACTCTTTCCAAATAATGAAAATAAAATGAGTGGGACTGCTAAAAGATTAGGATACTGCTTTTTTTCTTTGAAGACTTTTTTTGTGGGAGGAAGAGGGGAGTGGGTAAGGAACCTAAATTAAGTCAATCATCTGCTTTTCCTGTGAGCTAAAGACATTAAGAAGGGAGACTCTCTCCAAATCGCCTTATTAGTCTAATTTCTAGTTTTCCACAAATTTAGTTAACTGAATTTACTTTCTTTGGGAAGTTGGATTTAATCATTATAGTTTCCACTTGGGGGAGTGGGGATGGAATTTCCTGGAAAAGCAACTCTGCAAGGGTTCTGCATACAAAAGTAGAGTGGTTTTTTTTACCATATCCCTTTTGTCACGCTTACAAAAATATTTATGCTAGCAGGTACGTTCTGTGTGTACCGCTCTTTATCTCGTATATAAATGCACTTGTGAGCATATGGATAAATGGAGATAAAGTTCCTGGCGCCAAACACATTTTACTATTACTTCTCCCCTCCTTATACAGACACTCAGAGAATGTCTACCCCTTACTCTCTATTATTAGGTAGGTAGTTCATGTTACTGTGGTTTTCCTCCAGGATTCATATAGGATTGACATGGTCTAGCTGTGCTTCTGTCTGTAATTGGTTAAATGCAGTCTTTAAAAAGCCAAGTCTTCATTTTCCAGAAACTGAGAAGACTGCTTTTTCAGGCCCAGAAAATAAGGCCTATCAAAACTGGAATATATGTACCCATCCATTTGAATCTTATTTCTGAGTATTTGCCTTGTTAGCAATGCTGATGATGTAAAGATAGCAAACTTCAAGCCTTTCATCCTGCGCTGAATGCTAATTAGCTTTTGACATCACTTGAGAATTTTGAATAAAAGAATGCATCTTTTTTTATGTTTTGTATTCTAAAAATAACCCAAACAAATTGACAATTTACAGCAGGTCTTGTATTTAGATCTTGAGGAAATGAATCAGGAGGAGTGAGGAATGTGAATTCAGTGATCAAAATTGTGTGATGAATATAACTTCCCACAGAGCTGTCAGCACTATCTGTCATGGCTATATGCTCAGAAATATGCAACATAGTGTGTTTTTCTGGGTTTAATACATCATGGCTATTTTATTAGATCTTGCAGATGGTCTTGCCTCTTTTGCACCTGCTTCTTAATGAAAATAATCACTTCACTAAATCACAGAGTAAACACGTTATAGCCTTGTGAGCTCTAGTATACAATGTGATGAATAAATCTGGCAAACTACTAGGTGCAAAATCAAAGTTAGTACTGAACTGATTCTTTGAAACTGGAAGTAGCACCTGAATTATTTTTTTGAGGTTTTTATGCTATTAAATATGCTTTATCAGGGGACTTCTGATGTTCAGTTTTTCTGCTATGGGCGAAATACTGGATTTACTTAGAGAAGAATGATGATGATTACTTAAAAAAAAAAAAAGAGAAGAGTAGATCATTTACATGACTTAAAAGTTAGGTGTAGATTTGCTTCTCTGAAACATTTTTAATAACCACATGATCTTAATATATAGATTTTTAAAGTTACCCTGAGGTCACATTTTCAGCTTTGGATTGTTATTTTACTTGTGCCTCACTTCTAATATGTTTGGAGATAAATTCATTGACAGGTAACTTGACTAGAGAAAAATTTGCTTGAAATATTGTCCTGCTCTGTTCACCCTTGATATTTAAATAAATCTAGGATATGATACTATAAAGGATGTTTTCACTGTGTACTTTTTATGTGTCTGGTGTACAATTCTGATGTAGAAAATTCTGTATGTCACCAATGGAAATCCAGGCTTTTAAATTCGCTGTGGGGGGTGGAAGTAAATCTACTTGTCTAGTTAACCCAAGTGTTGAACTTAGTTTTTGCAGTGCTTATTAGATCCTGACTTCTCATGGTTAGCCTCGTTGAGCATCCCAGCATCCTTGGCAGCAGATGCAATCTTATCTCTGGACCACGATATTTGCATGTAGAAAGGAAGATGTTCAGTGTCTGTCTACTTTTTTTCAAGAAGCTTTCCTGGGAGTAGTGCCTTTCTGTTCTCAATAATTTTATCCTCACTTCATGAAGTTGTGTGTCCCAGGGCATTCATACCTCATAGAGTCTTTATGTTCTGTCAAAACGAGCACAGGTCCTTTTTGACCATAGGCAGATTGTTCGTTCATTCATGTGTTATTTCAGAAATATGTTGGACTGTGCCTTGTAGTAATTCCTGGTGCTGTAATATTCTTACTGTAATATTTTTGAACAGTCATTTTTCAGGGATTTTCAGGTAGTCTAGTAGTGGATGCTGTGCTTTAGGAAAAAGATTGTCTGATGTACCCCTTTTTTCTTTCAAGTTTGTGGCAACAGACCTTTCCAACAGCAACCATATGTAAAAATTAATTTTGATGGAAAATTATTTAATATATGTATCAATTGCAGTAATTTTATCATTTACTTGAGTCCAATTATGCTTTTATCCTTTACTTCTTGCTGGATTGCACATGCCTCTTGCACTCCTCCGGTTTTTGACCATATTCTCCTTCTGACCTTTTGGCCACTTCTTCCACGGTTGTTTTTGCTTTGAGTGGCGGCAGCCAGACATTTCTGTGTTGAGCATTTGGAAATTAATTTATCCTCATCGTGCGCATATATGTGGAGAATTCAGTGCGTGGAAAGCAACATGGACTGCTTCATATGACGTTTAGGAGGTGAAACAATTACTGGGCCCTCTAGTGGATTGTCCTGCCTTTACACATACCTTCTTGCAGGACAATTGCCCTGGTTGCTGTCTTACTCTCATGAAAACCCATCTGAAAGTGAAGGATTTACTTCTAGTTCTTCTTCCTAAGTTCTCTCTAGACATTAGATTCTTCTGACTATAAGATAATAATGGTTGTCTCCATTTCCTTCTTTTCTATGCAGGGCCAAATTTTATATCTGTGTATTTTTATTTACTTTTGATATAAAGAGTTGTGAATAACCAGTTATTTTAGTGCTTCATTTGTTGATGCAAGATAGATGCATGGATCTCTCTTCACTCAGCCTGAAGTGCTTCACTCACCCTAAACGAATATTTGTTTTTATAGTTTTATTAATGTAATTGAAGAAGGAAGAATTTATATATAGTGCTTAGAAATATTTCTGTCAGTAATAATCTGAAACTGAGTACGAAGGAATATATAACTTGGAAAGATGCAATTTCTAATTCTATATTTCTCTTGTGTACATTACTATTATCTGCCATGTTGAAAACTATGAAGGAGACCAAACCAAAACCAGAGGAAAGCTCCCTTTCTTCTCCTCTCTGGATAGCTGTTATACTTGAAGGACAAGACAGGTTCTGTTGAGGGCTCTCTACCAAAGGTGTGGAAGAAACAAAAACATTGGCAACAAAAGAGCTGTGGTGAGTTCCACAGGATGGCATAGGAACACACATAACGCAACAAGTTGCAGAAAAAAGTAATGGGATAGATAATGAGCTAATGATGCATTGTCCTTCCATACAGTGATTTTGGTGTAATTTTTGACCAAATTGAAAAACCACTACACTATTCAGTATAATTTGCAGTCTTAAGAGAGGCCCAGCACTGGAACAGTGTGCATTAAGAGGATTTGGATCAAGGTAGATTGGCATGGAGTAATAATAAACTTATGTCAACGTCAGAGGTGCAATATTACTTAATATTTCTTTCTTTTAGAATCTTTGGCACCACTGTTCCATTTTAGTGCCAGTAAAGTTGGGTATGCTGTTTTATTAGCCTTGTTTAACCTGGCAAAGCTAGTCTTACACCTCATATCTGTCAGTTTAGCATGCACAGGGGCGGACCTCAGAAATCTTTATGTATTTCTTACCAGAACATGCAAGTTCTATGAATATGGCCAAGATGTAGGCTGAAGGGCAGAAGTGCTGAACTCGATGATTCTTTCATGTCCCTTTTTGCTCCCAAATTTTCTCTTTCATACAGTGGCTTTACCTGATGTGTTTTGTCCTCTAGGAATCTGTAGATATTTTCAAAGCAATTATATGCTCTGAAGTATGAGTCTCGGTGTTGAAAACAGTAGCTGTTGAGACAAGAACAGCATAGAGGTTGTAGACCTGGATCATATTAGGACAACAGCTTGTGGAAATTCGTTTGTGGGGACTATTATAAAAGAACACCATGTAAAGGGGGCTAATATAATATTCTACTTTGACTTGCAACATAACTTTTCATGTAAAATGTTGCAGTTTCCATCTTTAATAGTTTAAGCTTTGTGATTGATGAAGTGCTACATGACTGAGGGCTCTAACCTACCAGCTAATTAGCATTTGTAGGAAATATCATAAAGTCTTAGTTCTCATGTAATCATTGGAATCTGTACTTGGAGCGGCTGGACTGTGCACACTAGGTGATATTGTCCAGTTCGTGTTAAATTAAAATGTGTTGTACAATTAATGGTATACATTACTGTTAGAAATTTACATATGGTCAGATTGGGACTATATTAGCATAAACAAATGAGTCCTACTCTGGTGGTAAGAAATTTGCATGAGTATTATTGCTTGATGCAGGAATTCTTGCTGAGAAAGCCACTGAAATGGAAATTTCTGAATCTGGAATGGTCCAGAAAGACCTAAGAGACCAATTTTTTTCATTTGGTCTTAACAAGTAGAAAGTGCAAGCACATTGCTGATAGAAGATGCCTTTGATTTTTTTTCTATGGTTTAATCAGTTGGGAACATAATTTCATAATCCCGTAAAGGGGTCATGATGGCATGATGAAGGACTTTATTATTAACTTCATCAAATTCTATCAGACCACTGTAAATAAACTGTTATGAGAACTGGGGTTTTGCAATTGCCAAATCAGAATTCTGTTGTATTTCTGGAGTGAGGCAACAAATTCTGAACTAATTAGTTGTTCTGTAAAACAGACCAATGTTCTGACTGCAGATTGCTAGTGTTGTTAAAAAAAGTTAGGAAGTCATTTTGGTGTAACATGAAAGTTTTGATGTTTCAAAGCTGTTATGATGACTATTGACTTGTGTATTACATTAAGAAACGTTTCTTTTAATAATATATGCCCACTTTAAGGATACAGCATTCACTGTACTGAGTATTAGAAAATTGTACTTTGGCTGCTTATGCTTGCAGCTTTGCCAAATCATGTTATTCAGATAGGGCAGTCTGAAAGTGACATTTGAGCTAAATATAGCCAATTGTTCATCCAGGACTGTGGTGTTATTGATCCCAATACATCGTCAAAAAAATGGATCCTCAGTGATTCTGCAGAATAAAATGCAGCCTTGGGACCCTTAAACTTCGCATGTGGTACACATCAAGGCTATCTAAATAAATGCAGAAAAAACTCAATCCTAACCAGCGTAGCTGTTTGGATGCTCTTGGCCTGTACACTGAGACACTGTGAACAGTGTCATTAAGATCAGAGGCAGTGATCATTTTCACTTTCCTTTAGCTTCTTTAATATCCCATTATTTGTAACACATTACACTTCTAAGCTTTTACAGATTATAAATGGTCAGTGAAAATATGTGACTTTATATACGTTCACTTAGTGAAGCCAACCTGAATGATCATCCAGCCTAAAGCCATAGCTATGAGTTTAGGTAAATCCTTGCACCTTGAAATCTATGATCATTATAAAATTTTCCAGACTGTGATTGAATCTACTATCTTTTCCAACGAATTTGCTACCCACTGAAGCCAGAAGCCCAGCGTTTTGTTTGTTCCCCCCCCAATGACCTGCTTGTTCCTGCTGCTTTTGTTTCAAAAGCAGCTTCAAAAGGAGAATAGTTGGATTACACGCTTCTGCTTACTGACCTATTTGAAAGTAAGCACTTAACCTTTATAAGAGAAAATTGATGAACTCTTAAAACAAAGTTTCATGAGATTAATTTAATAACTGTTTTATCTAACACCAGTTCTGTAAATTTAATAATTTTTTAATATCGGGTATATTGTAAATCATGGACCCTCAAGTAAGTGAAGAAATATTGACTGCACCTGGTCTTGTTGTTAAAGTTGTTTGGAGAGCTGCTCATAATAATCATGTCTAAGCAGGTCTCCTCTTTATCAATGGCAATTGACAAACTCATGAAATGGCTGGAGATGTTTGGTACCAGGTGTTTGGAAGAATTCAGAAGCATCACTAGGTTTCAGTATAAGTAGCTGAAACTGCAAGCATGTCTTAGTTTACAGTAGTTATTCCCCCAACATGAGGGGGAAGCATCTATTCTTTGGGAAGGCCTTCAATTACTTGTCAGAATATATTAAAAGAAGCAATGTGTATGCAGTTTTTCAAGAAACAGGGGCCAACTGTAGTTGGTCAAACTAGTCTGGTTCATGTACCAGGAATATACATCTCTGAAGAGGTAACAAAGGAACCTGTTTGCTTGCATGTTTGAAAATTCTTATTGTATTTCAAAATCCTTAAAGTGAAAAATAATAATTTGGCTGCCTTTGTATGCCACGTATGGAAAACTGAGCATTTTGGATATGTCATTTAATTCCTTTGGGAGCAATAGGGTGAGAGATTGTTAGTAAAAGTGAAAAAAGTACTAGTTATTTGAAGAAATGGGCTGAAATAAGAAATAAGTGATTTGAAGAGATGCTGTCATATATTTGTGTAGTTTTTAGCACAGTAGTATGATACTATTGCAACATACATTATTAACTAATACATTATTAACTTCATAAATGTAGTTATATATACAGAAAGGAGGCCATCAGTTGTAAAATCTAAAATATAATGTGGTACAATATATGAATGAGAGCTAAAAAAGATCACTTTTTGGGAAATAGTAAATATGTATGTGTACATCACATGTATTTAGAATTTTAAAGATAAATCCTTAAGTGTAAATAACGTAGGTTATTCCAGAAGAAGTTATGCTATCTAGTTTTGAGAGGGTTCTTCACGCACAGCTCAAATAAAGAGAATCGAGTAGTACAAGACTCAGGATATACGCAGCATACGGAAATGCTCTTAAAAACAGTATGCCATTTGCAAAGTAGGACTGAGCTTAATGAGATACTTACATAAAGGTTTCATACTGCTAGTGTGACACCAGTGCTATTGGTGAGGAAGGAAGCTGCCATTCAGCTCTCAAATGTCAGTACTAATTAACAAATTTATCTTTAAATCTTTACATAAGATCCTAAATTTTATTCATGCCGAGAAAGCAGCCAACTTGCATGCTGAGAATTTTAAGCTGTGTGAAGAGTACTATTTTCTTTTCAATAGAGTTGGAGGAAATTTCTTTTGAAGTGGGAATGAGCTAAATTATATATAGTGTGACTGGGCAAAAAGAAAGTAAAAGTTGACTTATTTGGGAGGTGCAGAAGAACACAAATGAATTATTTAGGGAAATGGATGACTACTTATATATCTGAAAGAGAATGAGGGAGAATCAGAATTGCTTAAGAGAGGAACTATATTTGTCTGTGAAATAGTCTTCCAAGAAATGTAATAGAAGCCTGCTGATTGGAATTAAAAATGATAAGGGAGAGTGTTAAAAATGGATTTGACAATAATTTTACATTAGAGATGTATCCTGCTGTTTTCCTATGTGTTCAGATGCCGTATTGTATTCTAAGGGTGAATCCTACTTTCACTGAAGTCAGAGAGTTTTGGTTTTGGTTTCAGGTTTTCACCCTGTGCTCCAAAAAAAGCCACCAACTCCCAACTTTCTCCTCAAACCATGAAATAATCAGTTTTTCAAAACTGCCTGCTAAATGAAAGTTAAAACGGAAACCCCAAAGATCCTTAAAGCTAAAAATATCTCCAATTAAAGGACTGAGACAAATTAACTTCTTAAGTGCTATTGACTTTTCTCTTAGAACATTGACAGGGCAAATGCATTTAGAAAAGAAAAAAATTATTTAACAGTCATTTCTATACAAATAGAGATTTTTTCCTAATAATTTTTTGGATAATTTCTTAAACTGAACTAATTGGATTACTTTTGGAGAAATTTTACCTGGCATTTTTCACCTAAAATGTCTTTAGGTATTTATTTGGATGACTATTAATGTTATATCCAAATGAAAATTGAAAAATCACTAACAAATACCATATCTTTAAAAAAACACCCAAAATTACAACATTTTAAATGCTAAGGCTGCTGTGCCTTTTCTCTAGTGAGATATATTCACAATCAAGACATGAGTTTTTTTGGAATTTTCACCTGCTAATTTAAAGGAGAGTGTGCATTCATGTGATTCACTGCTCCTGGAGCTGCATGTTTGAGTGACAATCTGACTATTTCCTATCTCAACGTGACAGATTCAGCTGGTTTTGTACCTGCCAGCTGTTTACCATTGAATCTTGGACAACTCATTTAAATGATACAAAACCAGATCCTTCAGAAGGTAGCCCATGGAACAAAGTTTTGCACAAACCCAGAAGGCTTATATTTACATATTTGTTATTTACATGCTAATCTTTTTCTTGAAAGCTTTTTCCAAGCTGCACGCTCCAGGTGACTGATTTGGGGTAGGGAGGAAGGAGGTTGCGTGAATTCTCACCCTTTCTGACTGACACAGACATTGAAAAGGGGGATTCACAGGAACACGCTGCAGCTGCCTCTCTAAATCAGCAGCCATTTCTCTCTGTGTGTTGTAACTGAGTATGGGAAGTGCTCTCTGCCAGTCTCCAAAATTTATATCCACTGGATTAGATTACCATTTTAGACATATTCTGCAGTAGTATAGATACATGTATCTTAAAGACATAGCTCTAGCTTCAGAATATATAAGGTGGCAAGCTGGGAATAAGCTGGCAAGTAATACTTTAACTGAAGCAACAGTTTATTCTGTATATCATATTTTGTTACGTGGCATAACTGTGATTAGACCAGTATTGGTATAGATGTTTAACTCATCTTTTTCCTTTGTGATACGTGTCATCTTCAACATAATCCTCTGTGCATCTTGTCAGGCTAGTATGTTTGGGGATGTTATATGTACTTCTTACTGCTACGTGCATAGAGGGAGCAACTGTTGATGGGAGATTTTTGTTAATGCTAGAAGTATTTCAAAACTGTAATTACTTCCTGCTCGGGTAAAGTGAGGATGTTATTTACAAAACTGAGCAAACAAAATATTTGGATATTGTTTATTTGTTTTCATTTGAACCAATGCACCATTCATACTGGAATTTGGTGTAATAAAACTGTCAGACACAGTTCAAAGTTTACTAACATTGCCTATATGCAAAGTATAATGATAAATTTTGAATCTAAATAAATGGTCCATATGATTCTGTATCATGGTTATAGTACAGTGTTTCAAACATGTTGTTACCAGATTTTTATTAATGATCCTTATTGCTTTCTAGCATATTTTAACTAAAAATTGCTAGAAAATTACGGATCATAGTTTTAGAACTGCTTCCTAGGAGTATAAGTTTATCAGCTTGTTAATTAGATGCAGTAAAATCTATGAAAAGACAATTTTAAATCTTGAGTGATTCAGAAATACTACATTTTGTGTATGTTTTGAGCCTATTTTAACTGAGAGATTAATGTTTTTGTCATGGTCTTATGCATGAAATATTTAGCAACGTAGTGATTGAATAACTTGTTAATGTGATAAACCACCCTGACCTTATCCTGAAATAAGAAAGTAGATCCCGCTGCCCCTGTTCATCTCCTTGCTAGGATAGGCAGTTACAGTTGATCTGCAACTTGACCTAATGTATATCCAAGTTTGTTATATCTGGAAATAAAAAGAGACATTTCCTAATAAATATAAAAAGTAGACTTATGCATTAGCAGTTGGTTTTTACCAATTTTGTAGTATATTAGATTTCTACTCTTTTGTTGGCATAAAATCAAACACCTTAATTTATGCATTGCTAGAGCTCCTTGTTGTTGGCAGTCATGCTTTCCTGGTGGTATTCCATTGCTGTTTGTCTGTCTGAGCAGTCTGTGGCTAGAGACTCTAATACCTCAGTAAATTGGATATTTTATCACTTTTGGAAAAGCATCACCCCTCACCTTTGAGTGGAGCTCTTACTGGCTTTATGAAAGCATGAAGTTCAAAGACTTAAGGGTAAGCATGCAGATAATTTTAATGGTAACAATAAATGAGAATTGTTATCTTCATACTTCTCCCTTCATATTATTGTTACCAGATGTAGCCAGAGCTAGTGGTGCCAATTTGGTCAGATTGCTTTGATAATTTTCTTGTTGCCAAGTAGTATGTATTTCTTGGTGGTAGATTGAGCAGTGGTATGTTTGAATATGGGTAGTATAAATCCAACTTTAGAATGTAATCTGAATCTAATTCACTTCCTTCTAGCACACCTGACTTTAATTTTTAACGCCTAGCCAGGCACAGCGCTAAGATCAAAGTGAAATAAAGAGAATGGAGTAAAGCAGTTCTTGGAAAGTAAAAAGAAAAATTGCAGAACATTGTGTAATCTTTTATAAATGAAAGAAATATCGGGCCTATTTGCCATTCACTTAGAAATAAATCTGCAGTAAATTTACTAAAAGTAATTATGCTGATGTAAACCCTTATTTATCTGGGAGAAAATTAAGTCCTGCTATATTTATTGCCTAAGAGATGCCTTGATTTGACAGCAGAAATCTTCACTCATCCTCAGACAGGCACAGAGTCCTTTGTTGCTGTGTGTTTAACCCCATGCCAAAGTGACTGTACGCTATGGGAACTTCTATACATTGCTCTCTGTAGTGCTTACTGCTGATCTTGAGTAAGGGTGAGAAGCTGCTAATGGGCCACATGAATTTGTAAACCATTCATCTTAAAGCAGCTGCTTGTTGATAAACAGGATTGCGAGTATGTGAAAGCACAATTTAAATTTGAGTGAAACACCTGCTGCAACCTATCCCAAAATCTTATTCTGTGATTAAGTCTGGATTTTTGTTGTGGCCGTCACGGGAGCCATAAATAGCTTGATTTGAATGCTTATTAAAAAAAAATAAATCCATGACTTTTGAGAGTTTCAGATTTTTTGCATGTCAGGAGGTGGATGTGATAGTAAGCAGCTGAACAAATGTGAAGAACTTCAAAGTGTAGAAACTAGACTACATAGGAAGGTAATAGAAAACAGGAGTTTGCTAATTTAGTTGCAAAAGAGATCATCTCTGTGAACTATTCATGGGAGCTAATCTTATAAGTTATGTTATATTTACAAAACATGATTTCTTGCATGATGTTTTACATGTTCAGCAGATTTCATTGTTAGCAGTCTAATTGTTACTAATTTTTGTATACTGTCATTTTATGAAATGTATTATAATTCAGCCTCTGCCTTAAAATGTATGAATTGCAATACCTTCCATGAATCCCTATAAATCATACCATCATCCTTGTGAATTTCCTCCCCTTGGGAAGTCAGGAGCATTTCTCCTTATTTGGGCATATTGTAATGCTGACAGTAGTGTTTAATCTGACAAACGTGTCATCTTCATGCTGCAGGACATAGTAAGGTCTAAGTCTCTTTTTTTTTTTTTCGGGGGTGGGGGGAAGATGGGCAGTGCTACAGTCACTGGTTATCACTGTGCTTTAAGTATTCTGCTGCAAAAGCTGCTAAAAAACCCCAAACCCACAAAAAGGCACAGAACAGAACAGGAAGATTTGTTTGGTTTTGCTTAAGTTTTAATATACTATTTACAGAATACCTGATTAACCCTCATAGACCACCTGATTCATTTTTTGTACTAATGCTAAAATAAAAATTCTCTGAGTAGAGCAGTAGAAAATAACCTTTGTATATACTTAGTTCTGGAATAAGCTCTTCCCTGTGTCTGACAGTTTTTTTAGCTGTTTGTTAGCATTCAATCGTTTAAAATGTCCAAACCATTAGAAGTATCTATTGTCTTCTGAATGGGAGACACTGAAAATGGAAGTGTTGCCAGACTATTGTAGTGTCATTGTTAAGCAAAGCTCAAGTTTTCTAAGAGAATTTCCCAGTTAAATTAAGCACGTGTTCTTGAGAAAGCCTGACAAAAATTAAGTTCGGTAATAATTCTAATGCTTGCGGAACTACAGAGATAGTCAATCTGTGTAATATGTTTTGATATAGCCATCATCTCTAAAGAACTTCAAAGTGTTCTTAACTGCCAACTCCTAACTCACTTCTCTTCTGAAGGTTTTAGCTAGCATGTTTCAGCTCCCACCATGGAGAGGGGCACATGTTTTTTGTAGTAACAGAAGTGAATGTGAAGCTACAAAGGCTTACCTCGATGGGAGAGATGACTGCATCTGAAAATTGGTGAAACTTCTCACCATCCTGTGTAATTCTTTAAAATAAACTTTTAAATATCTGACTTAAAAAGCAAAGAAATATACATCAGAGAAAAAATATTACAAGGTATCCATTTTAGTGTAGTATGAGTTCAGTGCCACTGACATTGCAGTAACAGATGACCTCCAAATGCATCTTCAGGATACGCAGTGAATTTTCCTATAATTGCTGAAGGGACAATGAGCGTTTTTCATGGATCCTTTCATCAAGGCTTTTACAATAAATGAAAAAACTGAAGAAAGCTAAATGAGTAAGGATGGCTACATTGATTAATAAATCCCAGGCATCAACAACCTAATGAAAAACTGGGTTGGGGAAAGAAGTATTTCTGTGTCATAGATCTACTATATAATAATTTTCCTTTGTTTTTTAATAGTTGATTTTGTTAGAATGAGGCTAAGTTATACATACAAACGTGCTGGGTTTTAGGAGGAGATACATGATAAAGGAAATACAGTGAAAGGTTAAAAAAGAAAGGATATTTTTTCATACTGAAAGCAAACTATCTTAAGCACAGAACTACTTCAGATTATTTCTGCTTCCTATTCAGACGTTTATATGAAAGCATTGCTGTGTTACCTTTGCTGCTATAGAAAATCTAAACTGTTCAGCAGATGTTGATTAAAGACATCCAAGTTGCTGCGTTTAACATTTCAGTTTAAATTCAGTGGTGCTTTGATAGTTTATATGCAGAAAGGCTGTGACTGGCCTGCAGTAACTAATGGTGAAACTCAATATGCGCATTGTCTTTTGTGCAGCTATAGTGCAAATATTAAATTACATCTCATAGTAACAAGAATCTTGGTTCTCTGATGAACAACATTTTGAACACTTCAACTCTTAATTGATATAAACCTATGTACATTGACCATATGTTAATTTAGAATGAGTAAGAAAAGACATCTTTAAAAGAAGGGGACAGGGAGATATGTTATCCTTCTGCAAAGCTTTTCTTTCATGTAAAGTTGTTACACTGTCTGTTATATATGAATATAGATGCCTGCTGTAACCAGGGAGCTAAAAGGAAACTTTCCAGTAGAAAGAGTATTATTATTTCTGCTTAATTCCTTCCTAACTGTTTAAGCTCCGCTGCTGTGGCTTTTTTCCTGCTTTTTTTTTTTACCACTGGCACTTAAGGAAAATCATATAAAATAGGACCATGTGAAATTGGATTCTCTATTATGAGGTCTCAAATGCAATTTCTAAGGGCAGGATGCTCTTCTAGTACAAATCAATATAGCTGTATTGAATTCATATAGCCACCCTCTATTTATAGTAGCTAGGAGGCAGGCCTGTTATTTTTACTCCCAACATAAAATTTTTTGCTATTACAGATTTTTTTTTCCATTTAAAATTATTTTCCATTTTTAGGGCTTCCCTCCTCCCCCTTCAACCTCTCTGCCCCCTTATTCCTTACTCTGAGAGTAAGAAGTGTAAAGTTTAATATTTTTTCCCTTGTTGCTTTTGATGATGTATTATATTAATATTTAGAACATTTTACAGGAAAACTGGGAAATAAGAGAATATTGGAAATCTCCGAAATAGTTTCGTAATGCTGTAGGAAGAAGTATGTAATTAAGGATTAAATATGACAGTGTTTTTTAAAATACTGTACTTGCACTTTTTTCCTTTCAGGTGTGAAACGTCTGTGATTTATAAGTTCTATAGAATCATTTCATCATTTAAAATTAAGAGCAGTACACTTATCTGAAAGTCTCTGAATTAAAGAAAGAATACTGAGAGTTCTCTATGTTCTCAAACAATCAAATAAAGCTTACATTAACTCTCAAGTTAATTATTTGTCTGTACTTTTCAAGTCTTTATGCCAAATATGTTTAATATTGTCATATAGTTTTATCTAAAAGGCAGGTTATGAAACTAATAATGTAAGGAGATATATAATTACTGTATTAATGTAATTTATGGCCAGAGTCTTCTAACAAAATTAGTTGAAGCATGCTGCGGTAAAGGTTAGACATTTGCTATAGTCATAATTGTACATGGTCTGAGTTACACTGTCCTGTAGAACAGTGTGATGTTTAAATGTGCATTTATTTTGCTTTTGTCTAGACTCTTGTATCTTTTATAGCTTTCCATTGGAATCAAGACTATAGGAGTTACTTAAATGAGAGATGTATTGAGTTTCAAATTCAAACCTTACAAAGCATGTTAAATATCTCTTTAAACTTTCCAGGAAAGGAAATAAAGGTATTCTTTTCTTTCACTCAAGTTGGTGATTTAAATGGTAACCCTAAGACATCAATAGAAGCATAGAGGGTGTTAGTAAAAACAAAACAGATATTCTGAAAGTATTACAAAGCATATGTACATAAATTAAAAGTATATGAAAAATAGGCAAGAAAAACTGAGACATTACAGATTATGAGAGTTTAAATTTGGTGTTAATTCTTTAACTGGGTTATCCAGGTAGATGTATATGATATCTGAATGGAGCAGTGGCTTTGGAGGCTAGAAATATTTTATTATAAACCATAGTTCTGGAGCGAATATAGAAAGAATGAACATAAGAGAGTAAGAATAAAAGTGAAAAAATCCTTCAGGTAATAAAAAAAATTCCCTGCATTGCTTGGAGTTGATTAAGAAGTGTGAAAAAGGATAAACGGGCAACTACAGTTAAGATGAGGGGGACTTGGAGTGAGAAGACAGATTTTTATGTCAGATGTGGCCTTCTTCCATATTTGAATTTAGAAAACATTCTTCAGTATTTCAATTAGGAAAAAAAAAAAAAAGTTTAAATGCAGATGGGAAAAAGAAATGGTAACTAGCCTGAATAAGAAATTTGGAGTGTTAACACCAGGAGGCTGAAGGTAGTGATTGATATCAGTTTAGAAGGGTATTTGCAATGGGATGTGGTAGTAAAAATTGCCAATATTTCTATCAGCAGAAATAGTGTGTAGCAGAAAAAAGATGATGACCTCTCTCTAGATGGCCTTTGTGTCATCCCACCTGAAAAAACATACTTGATTTCAGACCATGACTTGATTGTCAGAACAATGATATGAATGTGAAAGAGTTAGACAAAAAGAATAGTTAGAGACCTGACAGGGTCAGCTATCTGGCTAAAACTAATAGATATTAGTTTTTTCTTCTAATATTCTGAAGTTAGAAATATCACAAAAGAGTGATATTTTGGATAGTGTAGAACTTAGAAAATGAGAAGCATGAAATCAGATTGACAAGGAGATCTGTTAAGTGATTGGATAGCGTTCAAATGGGAAAGGAAATTCAATTACCATAGGTTTTTCGATGCTGAGTATAACATAGACCACAGTCCTGGAAGGGATCTGAGAGTATCATACTGCGTTCCACTGCCCACAAGCAGGATCTGAAGGAGATTCTTATGGTGAATGAAATCCCTGCATTTTCTCTAGGGATTAAGCCAGACTTCCAGCCTCTCTACACCACAACCTGCTCAACCTTTTCACTTTGAAATGAAGTATAGTTTGTAAGGTTTCTGCCTGTTACTCAGAACTCTAGATGACGGTTCTTTTCTGTAATTAAAAATAAATAATTTTTCTGGACGTCTGTCTGTTTTCCTATCTTAATAATTTTCCTAAGTATGCAAAATCATAACTCAGGATAAGTTATGGTAAATCATTCCTTCTATTTTTCTAAACTCTTTTTAGTCTTTTACTGATGGAGATTGTTTCTGTTTTACTATCTTGTTTTCACTGATGAATTCTTCTCATTAATTTGTCAGGGCTATATTGCTCTTTAATAACTACATTGACTTTAATAACGTACTGTAAAGTGAAATAATTCTATTTAAAATAAGGTCATATGCTTTTAGCTTCTTTCTTGGGATACTTTGGATGCCAAAACCTGAATCTACTGTCGTAACAGATTGGTCATCTATTTTAAAACTTGTGTTATTCTTCTACTTCTATATATATTTCCCTTTATATATTTGTATTTTAAAATAATACACACAACATACACATCTGCGTTGGGGCTTTTTTTGTTTGGTTGGGTTTTTTTTCCCCTTTCTTTTTTCTCTTGTTGTACTTCCCATTCATGTTATCCAGCGGATTGATTTCTCTATGTTCATTGCCCTGGAAGACTTCCCATACTACCGTCTAACTGGCTTTTGCTCTCTTTCTGAGGCTCTTGAGGTACCTATTCGTATTCTATTTCCTTTGTAGCTTCCCTTTTCAGTACTCCCTGTTGCCCAATGCTTGTCTATACAACTTATCTGCTGCCTCTCTCTTCCCACCATCTATTAACATTTTTATGAGACCTGCTGTAATTTTTTAATCTGGACAGAGGCCCCAGAGTCTTCCTAATTGATAGAGACATAACAGGAACTACAAGATACAAACTAAAAGGTATATAATTTTTTATCTTAAATTATTTGTCTTAAAAGTATAAATATGCGAAAGCAGCTTTTTTTCTACATGGGAGTTTACATTAGAGTATAGTAGAGTATATATACTGCTCTGGCTTACATACTACATAGTGTTACGGTTTTCCATGCAAAATCTTCTTGAAAAAGTTTTGCTTATGCTAACAGATCTTATTTTATATGCACCTATACCAAATAATATAAAACTGGCCACGAGTAATAAATGGTCAGATGTCTTCAAATACCTGAAATGTAGGATTGAGCAGAAAGGTATGATTTTTCATAGGTAGCTTGGAGAAGTAACGCAGGTCATATTTTCAAATGCTCTCAATGTGCAATTGGGCTAGACTTCAAAAAAAGTTCAGGAATCAGTCATTACCCTGTAACATGTAAAATGTTGTGAGATGTAGGAATTAATACCCAACCAACCCAGCTCGAAAACCTGGCCCTGAATATATACAGACGGTTGCTATAAGAAGCAGTAGCTTGTTAAGAATGAATGTCCACCTCTTTGTGTGTCATAACTGGAATTATGTGTTAGTCCATTTAGTATTAGTATCTTTACTATCTGGAAAATACCTATTGCATTTTGAATTATATCACAATTAATGCGTATAATGAGAGCAAAATCTTTTCAATGGATGTCTGAAAAGACTGTGATCCCTGCTTAGAAGAGTCCAAGAGTCAAGCTGTTTTGTTCTGAGAATTTATTGGTCCCTGGAGAGAAGGAGACAGAGACTGAGTATTTCCAGATACACAAGTGGATATTATCAGCCCAGGCTTCTTTTGGCTAGCTTCCTGGTGAAGGTTAATTTTAGCATTAAGTTCCAGCTCTTTCTCAGCTGGAGTCTGGCAACAGAAGCCAAGCTTTCAGTCCAGGAGCTCCTTTCTTTGTGACAGCCTTCTCCTCTCTTGGCTCAGTTTGCCCACTGACCTGCTTTTATAGTCCTGTAAAAGTATCAGCTGACTTGAGGGCAGATCCCTTCCCTAAGCAGCCCTAGGGAAGTTTTCTTCTACTCTCTGTATGAAAACTCAGCACACATGTTTTCTTTCTTAATCCTTGTTGATTACTCTGAATCCTTCCTGGACCCATACATTTGAATCCTGTATTATGGAAGGAATCTAGAATCTCACAGTAAGTAAAAATGGGTGAAGTATTTCCTTCAGTGATTGAACAATAAACCAAAAAAACATGCTTGTTTTGGAAGAAGAAGAAGAAAAGATTTTTATCACTTTTGGTCCCCAGTTTTAGTTGCATTTGCTTTTATTTGTTGATGCAATAGGGTGCTTTCAGTTTCTACATGTACATGAGAGAGTAGGCCGATGTTTCTGATTATAGAATAATGATATTTTTTCTCTACTCACATATAACTGCACTTTATTGGAGGTACTGACCACAGAATATGACTCCATATTGCTGGTAAATGACATACGTTTTATCTTAGTGATCAACAGTTCATAGGTTCTTTTCCTTCTTTATACCTTTTTTTTTTTTCTCTCCCGAATTCAGGGATGCATAGATTTTCTTTTTTCTTTAGGTAAACTTGCAATCCGATTGAATTTTTTTTTAGATACTCTAATGATCCTTTATGCTTCTGTACTATTTTCCTGAAGATTTCACTAATACTCCATTGATACTCCATATGTTTAACAAACTGAATCATACAGAACATATAACGCTATGGGAAATATTTGCACTTTATGTGAATAGATCTCTTGATTCTACCACTCACGTGTTTGCTTTCCTCAGCCTACTTTAGGAAAGCTTAATTACTGGGTAACATCTGTTCAGAAGCTTGATATCAATGACAGTTTCATGTCTTCATTAATCACATCCATTTTGTTCTTTGCAGCTTTACAGCCATACTGTGGTGCATGTGTTGAGTGGACTATCAAATGGATGGGTAGACAGAGTGAACATATGGGACTAAACTGTTTAGTAGCAAGAATGTCTTCTAGACTTTAAAATATCCCTGTATTCCTAAATCACTTGCTTATTGGATCAGAGATTTGTTATAAGCAAACCTGACAAAACACTTGCAGTAAATTACAATATAAAAGCAAATATTAGTCCTGCTTAGGTGACAGAGCCCTACAGTTATGTATGTGACAGCTAAGAGGGATTCAAGGACTGAAATTTTGTTTGTAGAGCTTCTGTGGAAAGTGGGATTCCAGGTACTGCAAATCTGTGAAGACCTTATGTCTTTTCAGGTTACTGTACGTGTGAACTATGTGAGAATTTTGAGTTAATTTAGTTATCATCTATCAGAAAAGGAAATGTAATGCATTTTAATGCTTTATTAATACGTTAGCAACAGTTTTTGCAAGTTAATAAGAATCTGGAGGTAAATATGTGAGTCAATAGCTTTCGTAACATCTTGGATAGTCCTGGAATACAAGTGGTGACAAACACGAAGTAAGGACCCTTTTCTCTAGCTCAGAATTTCAGCTGAATTCACAGTGCTTATTTTTTGAAGAGAATTTATTCTAGCTGTAGAGCAAGGCAGAGATCAAATTCTCATGCAGTCGTTCGCAACTGTCTTTACACAGAGCCTTGGCTAACAAAATTGGTCATACTTAGTATGCCATCCCGAGACTTGACATTTGTTCTGTATGAAATGGTACACTTGGCTTACTTAATGTGTCAGCGCATATTACAAGGGACAACATAAATCCATGGGGTATAGTTTCCCAGTAAGTTCTTGGCTGTCAGTGTTAACACTGGACAATAGTACCATTTTGTAAGTATAGAGAAAGGTATGTCCTGGTTAACCTATTGGTTTATGTTGTTTTACTGGAGCTGTTTTATAGATAACTGTTTTAAAATGGCATTATATACATTAGTACAATAAATAATGTGATAACATCACCCAACAAAATGTGATGAAAAATAGAATTGATTTCACTAAGAAAAAAATCTTCATAAATGCTTCAATTTATTTGTGAAGTGATGTAGTATTTTTATTGCACTATTTCTGTGAAGACACTAATTAGAATTTGAAGCCTTATTTTGCTGAAACACTGGATAAACTAACACCCTCCTGGCCCAAAGCACTTGCTACTTTGTTACTAATGTAAAGATTGCCAACTTCAACCGAAAAAGGGGAAGATGATTCTGTTATATTTGAAAAAATGACCATGACCAGGTGGTTCTTAAGAATGTAAATGTAGTGGGTAAAAAAAAAACCAAACCAAAAAACCAAGTCTTTGATAGTATAAGAATAATGAACAACCATAAAAGTAAATTTTCAAACCACAATGTTAATCTGATCAACTATGTCATCCTAATGGCAAGTACTTGAGCTTGAAGAAGAAAAAAAGGTGTTGTATAGAAATGCTGTAACTTTGGAGGAAAACAATGTAAATTTACCTCAGAAAAGATATGTTTACCTTTTTCTTCTGTTTTCTTATTATGGTCTTCTTTTTTTTTTTTTTTTTTTTTTAAGCTTCTCAAGTAGAGCAAAATTCTTAAGGATTATTCTCTTTCCTGGCTGGATTATGTGAGTTGGGAAGGTAGCAATAGGGCAATTACTAGCTCATGCCACTTCTCTATTGCTCTTGTCATCGGGTTGATGTGAGGGCTGACGTCTGAAGCAGCATTTGCTTCATCAGCTCCTTTGTGACAGTCACTGTGCAGCTGCACTTTGAACTGTAGTCCTAAAGGAAGTTTGAGGTAAAAACTACTCAGATCAATCGTCTTTTGTGAAAACCTTACAGATACATTGATTTGGAGGTTGCTTTCTCCTCGGACACACACCATATCTATGGTTGGAAATGTGTTGGAAATGTTTACATGACCCTTAAAGGGTTATGTAAAATTTGTGGACAGCTTTGCAAATACCTTTTACTGTCTCTGATTTAGTAATGCACTGTCATATTGACAGTGTAGGATTGAGCTGGTCACGTGCTTTGGGCCATCTAAAATCTCTGATGTTTAAGAAAGTCTTGTGGGGCAAAGTAATTAAAGACTATAAAGCTAAAAGATACTATTGAACCATGAGGTGTGTTGTCATCTGAAGTACAATGCTGCTGTATTATTCCAATTTGGAAAATATAAATTTGGATGGTAGTAACAGGAAGGCACTCTGGAAACTTTTTGAATTGAGAACATATTGTGCAGTAGGCAACTATAGGTAAGAAGCTTTATTCTATTGAGAAATAATCAAGTGTGTTGGTAGCTATTGGAACTACGTATGAAATCCAAGGGTGTTTTATCATATCATGATTTATCATATCATGATAAAATTAGCAAGCTTTTTTTCAGTTACCTTGGTAAAGCCAAAGATTAGTGCAAATGCTATTATACTTTAATAAATACATTTAGTTGCAAGCAATAAAATCCAATTTTATAATAAAGAGTTTTATATTATAGTATAATTTCTCAATATAACATTTATTTTAATTTTTAGAATCTAAAGGTATATGTATTTTTACTTCTGAAAAAAATATTCCTAATTAATGCTACCTACTTAAAAGGAAGAAATAAAAAATGAAAATTAGTGCTACTGAAGGATGAAGCACTTTTGGGCCTAGTCTTTCTAAACAAAAGACAACTCTGCAGTGTCAAACTGTTGAAGCAGAAGTTGCCCTTCAATGAACTAATTTTGTTAATTGAAATGCTGCTTAAACTGAAAAAATCTATTTAGGTCATATCACGAATGTTAGTGGAAAACTATAGAGTCACATCTTCCCCCTCTTGCCTCCTAGGCTGAAACTTCAAATAGCTGCTATAAAGCCTCGTAATTTTAAAATACTTTGACTGATTTGATATTTAGTAACTGTACATCATTTGGTAAAAAATTACTGGCTAAAAATCTATAGTGGTTTCCAAAAACTATAGCTCTGTATATTGAGCTTTCAGGTAGTAATATTTTTACAGTCATGGTAGGGAAAAATTATTTCAGTCTATTCTGGGTATTTAATTAGAAATTATGCGTGCACACACAGACGTGCATGCACACACATGTACACGTAAATGGATGAAGGTGTTAGGACATCTGTAGATACATCTATTTTACTGGTTTCATGTTCTGGGATATAATGAGATGTTTCTGAAAAGGATCATATGAGACAGAACATTTATCATGAGCCTTACTAATAAAAGTAAATTGTGTGTAAGTAGACATTTAGAGTATTTGCATTTGAACTATGTCTAATTATTTTTTCTGTTTCAATTAATAGTTATGTTTTTTTTGTCTTTTGTTATGTATACCTATGAGGCAGCAGCTAAAGGTGGAGAATGAATACTAACATTTAAAGTAGTCATAGTTAATGCTCATTTTGGATGAATGCTGTTATTTATTAAATATCTTTTTCTCATAAATCCATTAACTGTTTTAAGTAGAATGTAACACTACTTGGGAAATTGTTCAGTAGAATTAATTACCTTAAAATAGTAAGATTTTTTTAAAGTAAATAATAGAAATTATATTTACAAAAGTTCTGTTTCCTCCCCTTTGTTTCAATTTTAAATTTAAATTAAACTAAGCTTATATTATTGATCTATTTCACTGCTTCACTGGAACAGACATGACCTCTGTTTCAATATGAAACAAATCTCAGAGTTCTGTCTAGAGAAATTTAGAATCATCACAGAATACCAGATTGGAACGGACCTCAAGGACCTTTCAAATTCGAATAAAGCAAAATGAGTTTTAGGATTAAAAAAGCCAATGTTACAAAATACTTGTTTTCTGAGTTATTTAAAACTCAAATACAAAGCAGAGAGGAAAATATATGGAGCTAAGTTTAAGTATATGGCTTGATGGTTTCACTAGCTAGACTCAGGAAGTCTCTGATAAGTTTTCTCTTACACTGTCTTAAACTCTCGTATACTTTAATGCATATCTCTAAAGGCAAATTGTTATAGCATGGAACATTTTCTTTGATTATATAATTTTCTTGCAAATTCCATAGTACAGTACCTTAATTTTGAGAATGAAAGTAATTTTCTTTTGAGAACTTGGGTTACTGTAGAATTTTAAAGCCTGTCGCAGGTGTGATTTGATTTAATCCCTTGAGTATTTAAGAAGCATTCCTGAGACCATTGCCAAAAAGTGACAAGATTAGCACTTGCAGTTTATTGACAGAATGCCTCATAGGATAGACATTTATCTGCAAGGGTATTGTTTTTTAAAAAGCAATAAAGTCTGTCTTAAGGTCTGGGAATATACGCACTTTCTGAAATACAGAAAGAATGGAGCGGTTTCTTTTCATACAGTTTGTGGCGCAGGGACATAGCAGTTCACAGAGGTAAGAATTACATGTTGACAAAACTACACAGTAACTAATTTCCTATCAGATAAAAATATAAGTGCTTGAGGATTTAGAAAGTCTTAACAGTCCCTGTCATAAATTGAATTCAGACTCGGAAGTCATTATTTAGCAATAAAATGGTATCCTTACATATATGCCTGTACCCAAATATATATTGGAGAATGACAGAGGTTACCAGAGGGTTTGTTGTTCTTTCTGGGTTTAAAAAGCCCAGGAAGAACTAAATCATATCTTGTGTTCCAAGATTTTAGCATGTGAGACTGCTCGGTCTCTTTGCCTCCCATAATCTTTTTGAGGGAACACTTTGTAATTAACTGGTCATAAAATCTTGTCTGCATTAGCAGACCTTTACTAATCCCCTGCCCATCCCAACAAACAAACAAATACTCTGTGGTACTGATTCTACTTTCACATACCCCAGTGTGGTCCTGTTCCCATCAAAGTATTTCCTTCAGATTTATATAGCACAAATAAAAGAATAATCAGATCCTTTCCTCTTATTTTATCTATGGACTACGCACTGAATGATTTACTTTAAAGCAGTTGTGAATCAATGGGGATGTTTTTAATTTGCTGCCTGTTCTCTTTACCTCTGAGGAAAGAATTTTGTAAATGCTGAATAATTTTAGAACATGTTTTCTTGGTTAAGGGTTGGATCATATTTTAAATTAGTTTTAAGAGGAAGGAAATCGTGTAAATGCTGTGGAATTCAGATAAGCACTGTGCATAGGAAATAAGTACTTTAATTTAGGGTGCCTAGAATTGGTAGGTCAAGCTGATGATAATAAAGGACCAGATCTTAACTTTGTTTCAAAGAACATGTAATCAATATTCACTCTCCTGTTTTATTTCCTTTTTGCTTGAGAATTTATTTTGAAGCTGAAATGTGCAGTTGCTTAAGTGTTCCACAGGGTGTCATGAGGTAGTCGTTGAAATCATTAATACTTGGATGAAAGTAAAGAAAGAAACATAGTGTGCAGTCCTCTGAATGCCAGTTAATGTAATTTTAGATGTGACTAATACACATGCCATAAAATAAAAAGTTCTTAACTCATTAACACATGTATCTTATTTCTGTATCTGTATAAAATATACACATGAAGAAAAATATTACGAGAAGTCATTTACAAGAGTGAGCTATTATATGTCAGGTCTTCCCAAAAAACCTTTCTATATATACCTTAGTATTTTATAGTTTACAGAGTGTGGAATCTTTGGCCCATAGCAGTAATGTGACATACTACACTATGTATATAAAAAAATAAAAAAAAGGTACAATACTTTTATCTGCCATACTGTTATACATTTCAAATTGGAATGTGCTCCTCCAAATTTACTTTCAAATTTTATTTTAATCTTTTAAAAAAAAAGATTCTTTTAAAAGTTCTTTTAAAATTTAAATTTATTTAAACAAACTTTATACAGTGCACACAGCTGTAGATTTTATGATTTGTTAATTAGATATATATGATGTCAAAATTTCAGGCTTTTTTTTCCTACACATGAATAATGTAGTAGGAAGAGAATTTTTACCAAAATATGCCCCAAATTAAAGTGTGTTTGATTATGGTCGTACATTTTTGCATATGGAGACCAAGTTTTTATTGACATAACAGTTGACTTCTGCAGAGCTGCACATCCATTGAATTCAGCTTCAGGTTTGTTAAAGAATCTTTAAGTACAATTTAGCAGTAATTTTGAAGGATCTGGTTTAAATCTGAATTGCTTTAAATGGAAATGATGTTGGCTTTGAGAAAAATTACATTACTTTATGAAATGAACAGCAAAACTTCGTTCATTTCAGTAGCAACAGAACACGATCCAAGGGGTAGGTTCACTTATGAAAGTAAGAATTTGAATCTCTGTTGACAGTAATAATTTGGCAAATTTTACCATCATTTTAAAAATGAGTTTTAAACAAATGATACCTTATGGATTTAGGCATATTTTGTCGTATCATATAAAGTGGTATACCAAAATAATAGACAAACTAATTTTCTTGTAGCTATTTACTTGTGCTAAGTATTACGGAACAAATTTTGGTTTTATGCCAGTGGCATAATAGTGAGTGGCACTGAGAGTGTAGGATGAAGGGAGGTTGATTCTTCTGACATACAATTAATAACATTCTACACATTTGACATATCACATGTCCTCTCTGCATTATGCGCAGAAGGTCATAGTGCTTTACAGCCATAGAAGGTGATTGCTATGACAATCAGAAGCTGAGTGCTTTTATTCAGATTTACTTCCAAAATCCACATGGTCCTGTGGACAATTGTTTGTGCAAACCCTTTCTGACTTAACCTCTATAAATCATGATGTGTTTAACAAACCGGTGTGTTTATAGGTACCTTAGCAGTATGTTTAAATACTTGCTAGAGGAATAACTAGAACTGTTTAAAGGAGTTTTGATATCCAAAATAGTGACATACCTTAAATCTTCATGGAGATGAAAAAAGTGAATGGAAATGGTGGCCTTTGGGTTGTTTGGGTTCTTTTGTTTCTGGGTTTGGCTTTTTGAAGTATAATCATCCTGATCTCTGCCCAGATGAGTTTCCTTTACAGCAGGGCATTGTGGAAGAAGATGCTTCTAGATAGGTAGGTTATCATCTTTCTTCTTCCCCAGTTTAAGGCTCACTGAACTCGCTTTGCTTCTCCCTTTCTTTGTCCTTCTTATTGCAGCTAGAATAATCTAAAGGGGTAATTCCACACATACTTTGAATTACTGAGATAATGCAGTACCTTAAACTAAAGTGATTAATATCAGAAAATATTTAAATAATAAAATATCTGCCTGCACGGAGACTCTTTTCTATAACGTATTAGAAAATGATACTTTTAGCAAAGGAAAACAGAATAAAAAGGACAGAAGTTAAAAACTGCTGATATTATACCATGTAAAAACCTGACAATATACTGAGGCATATGTATCATATGTGTGATATGTATATGTCCAGTTGATCCTAGCACCCAAGTCCCTCTTTGAATGTTAAGACAAGGTTGATGAATATTATGATCTGTTTCTGTTTTCAGATTGAAAATCTCCAGGAGCAACTTAGGGACAAAGACAAACAACTAACTAATCTAAAAGACAGAGTGAAGTCATTGCAGACGGATTCTAGTAACACAGACACAGCACTAGCAACTTTAGAAGAAGCTCTATCAGAAAAGGTAATGTTTTTCTCATGGCACAGCATTATGTGCTGCTCTTGTGGGTAAAGAATGTTCAGAAAATGTCTTTTTAAGTTGGTTTGGCACCTGTAACAAAGACTATGGGCCTTGTCAGGAAAGCAGGTGGCTCTGTTCTGATAGGATGAGCAAGAAGTGATTCCTGGCTGATGAACTGAAACAGGAGACTGAGGTAAAGAAGGATGTCCTTTTAAATAGGGATGGAGTAAATGGCCCAGGACTTGGGAAGATTTTCCCTTAGTCAATTGCTGAGTGGTTGTTCCCTGAAAGAACTGAAAGGCATGGACACCTGACTTAAAAACAGTGGACTTTGGGGTATTTTTATAGCTTTGTGCTCTTGATTATCCTGTTCTTTGTCTATTAAGCAGGGCCTAACTGAAGAGCCAACAGCAGGTGACTGTACGATTACCTTGGCTTGCTGTTAGTGCTATTGATTTTCTACATTTAATTTATAGGAGAAATTGTGTTTCATAAAAAATGGAGAAATACTTTTTTTCTTTAAAAACCTTTATGCTTTTAATTTGAAAATACCTAGCAGAAGAGATAAATCTGGACTGTTTAAATTAGTGGCACCATTCCTACCAGTTTCAGTGAGGTCAGGGTTTTTCTTCCTGTTAACTTTGAATACAAGGTAATCCAAGTAAATTTATATGCCAAAAAAATTAGTACAAGTATCCACTTTTTGCAGCTCATAGATCTTAATATATATCATTTAAATGTGCACAGGTGAGTGCAACTAATTAAACTATTATGTGCTATTCTGCAGTGTGTAATCCTAGGAAGGTATTTATGACTGTACATGACTTTAAAATGCCACTGTGATGTTGGCACTAACACCTAAAATGCTAATGTTATAGTTTTGATTTTTTTGTATGTTTAATGTTAATTAAACATACAAATGTTTACATTATTAATGTTAACAACAGTGAAAAAAGTTGGCATTACTATTATGGTGGCTTCATATGGATAAGCTTACAGCATTTGTGCCATAAAGAAAGAATGCACATTTTGTTAATCTTTCACTGCTAGTCTAGACAACAGTGCTCACCAATCTCACAGCATATTATTAAAAAATTACACAAAGTACTTTTTGATCTGATCATAGATGGGCTAATATGCTAAGTTGCAATCTGTCTTCAATTGTAATGTATTTCTCTCTTGAAAATATTAAACTAATGACAGTTTGCCAGGGTTCATAGTAGAAGCAGCAAGTGCGGAGGTATTGCGTAGAACATGTATAGCTGCCTTCTCACTACCAGAAATACAAAATGTTAGGAAGGAATGGGTTAAACCCTAACCCAAATTAATGAGTGGCAATTAGTTGTTTTTAAGTAATTTTGAACCAGTACCATTCTAAAAGCTGTTGAAATAAATGTAAACTAAGAAATAAATGTGAAAGTTTTTATAATTTTGAACAAGTTTTGTATATATCTGAAAATATTCTATTATTCTCAGAGATACAAATTGTAAAATTTTACTAAACTCAGGATGCATTATTTTTAAATATCATAGTGAGGATTTGTTGCAGAGTTTGTTTAAAAATTGTGCTATAGAATTTTGTTGTGTATATGGTGACTTGAAATGTGACAACACTAGAGACCCTGAGGGTATGGAAATTTTCTGTATGCTTAGTTTGATTGCTATAATAAAGGTTCAAAGTCCAATAAATGATGCTAGTTTTAATGTCTTGGAAAAGTTAGATAAACTTAGGTCCTTCTCTGAAATGTGTTTTTGCAGTTGATGTCTGCTTCATTTGGAATTGCATTAATATATACGAACAGACTTTTTTTATTTTATTTTAAAAGAATCAGTGTGATTACTGGTTTTTCTAAGTGGAGTTGGTTAGAACTGACATGGGGTCCCTAAGGTTGAATTCTGTACAGAGCAGTTTCTTTGCTTACAAACAGTCAGCTCAGAATGTCGTCTTTCCTGGAAGGTTTGCAGGCTCTGGGACACATACACAATGGATACTATGGGATGTTTCCCTCTGCCATAGAGATTTCTGTCTTTTTGCAGCTGATGAAGGCAATGATACCTTTTCTAAAACAATGCTTTCGAGAAGTGGCATGAAGCTGAGTGATGCTGTTGTTTCTGGTGACTGTTTCAATCACTTACAGAGACTGTAACTTATAGAAGTTAGGTGGCAGTATATGAAGAGAAGAACTCATATATATATAAGTGGTACGCTTATCGTGTATTACTTCAGCAATACTACTTTGTTAACCTAAGGAGAAGATAAACAGAATTATTAAATAGCCTTTTTCTACAAGCGAATTTTATAACTGAGTATCAGTTATTTTATGAAATGTGCAAATCATTATGCAAATTAGTGTCTGTGTTAGAATGGGAACATATGGCTTGAATTTTTACAGAAATTCTTCATTTGTATTTTTCTGTACTTTGAGATCTGTAAGCTTAATTAAATTATTAAATCATTAATATATGTCCAGTTTCTAAAAAGATACATAACACAGCTCCTACACAGTTACCGGATGATTTACAGTGGCTGGCAGTCTGGGCAGCAATATTGATGATAAACTTTAAAATCTAGAATATCAGTTCTAAAAGACTTAAAATATTGCCCTGTTTGTTGGCTAAATTTGATTATGAGAGAACCATGTTATAAAAACTCAATTCTGATGGATTTCTTTTTTTTTAATGTGTGTGCTACTGGGAGATCTTTTTACAGTTGGGGAATGATTAATATGTTGGATTAAAAAAAAGGAGAAAAGAACACTGCAGAATAAAATTAATATGAACTTTTGAGAAACAGATGAGAAACCCTTCATATATGTAAACATATACATCTATGTATAATTTTGATTGTTTATTGTACAGAGAAATCATGCACAGTTTCTTTCCCATTTTTGAAGGCCATGCTTTCAGGGGTAGATTTCTCAATCTTAAGTGTGATCTCTGGGATGTATTTATATGTTGAAAGATGCCAGTAGGCATCTTCTAGAAGTTCCAAATGAACTACATCTAGCTTTTTTGTCTTCTGGCAGCTAAATACCTTAACAGTTTATGTTTACATATGTGTCTCCCTTCGTATTTGAGTCCAGCTTTCAGATTCCAGCTTTCTTATCCCTATTTCTGTCTGCAGTAGCATTCTTTTGACCTACAGACTTTATCAATAGTTATTAACTTTTTCCGCTGCAAATACTGGTAGAAACATTTAATAGATTTTTGTCTAAATGGGACAAAACAGAAACTTTGGTGATACTTAACAAGTGCACCAATATACGTAGTTTAATCAATTTAAATTTGTAGTGCTGTCAAGAAAGGATGCTGCTTTCATTCAAGAATATCTGATTTCCATGGAAATACATTGTTTGTTTGGGGGGTTTTCCCTAGAAATTGTATCAGGCCTAATTTGCAGAAATATAATATTGTTTTATACTCTGAGATTAGGCCAGTTAGATAGTTTTCAGAATTTTAACTTACAAAAAATGATGAAAATACTCCAAGAGCATCACAGGAAGCTCTTTTAAATAGAAATTAAATTTATTTATACCAGTTTAGTTAGCCACAAGTCACTAAAACTGAATTTAATTACTTTTCTTAGTTTCTGTGGAAAGAAAAAAAATTAAAACATGATCATGTGATATGAATGAATTATGAAGCTATTTTTAAAGTCCAAAACTCAAATGCTAGAGCATTCATGTTTCTCCTGCGTTGTTCTTGAAAAGACTCAGATTGAGATTTTGGCTCTGAATTAGAAAATATGGCTCCTTATTCTTCATGAAAATAGATTTTCCCATGTATCTGTCTCTTATTTTCTTCTTCTTTCATATTTAGTGATTAGGTAGCTTGGTAACACTAAATGAGAAACTACTGTAGATGACATTTGGTTGGACTCAATGATCTCAAAGGTCCCTTCCAACCAAGAAGATTCTGTGATTCTGTGACATAAAACAGCATCAAAATTTACTGAAATGGAATGCTTTTAATCTTCATATTTTTCTGGCAATATTGCTGATATTATTTTTTGCCTTGTCAAGAATCAGAAACGAATCAGCACAACTTTAGTCACTTTTGAGTGCTTTTTAGAACTAAACGGAGAAATTCCTTTAATTCCTTATCCCTAAGTTTGGAGCCTCTCCTAAGCACTAAAAATTCTTAACAACAATAAAGGTTACATTGCAATGAGCAAAAAATAAATTCACTCCTATTAAAAAAAAAAAAGTTTGAAACTCAGAAGATGCAAAGCTGCTATCAGCTTTCCTTGATGTTTTAACAAGAAACTTTTCAAAGAATATCTCAGCTCTTGGACTGGCCCAAAGCAGCTCAAGAGGTTGCTTTCATGAAGCTGATATTTATAAAGTTGGTCCCACTGTAGCAGCATACAGCAGATAAGCAATTGAGTATGTCTGATAATAGAGCTATATGCTGTGGCAATTCAGTTCCTGCCTCTGTGATAAAGTGCAAATAGATTAGACCTGTGAGGTCCTAGATTAGTGCATAAGGAAAGCTCGCCAATGCAAATAGACTGAAACAAGAACACATTGTTGGGATTTCTGCAAGTTAGCTGTTAATCAAGTAAAACATGGTATATTAGGGCCTTTTAACACATTTTTGACATTTAACCTTATGCAGCTGACAGATAGATAAATTAGTCATCTTTTGTGATTGACTGAGAAAAAAACCTATACTGTTCATTAATAAGATGAAATAGTGTTATGTTTAATTTGTTATAGAAGAAAAAACTTAATTTAGGTAAATAAATCTTCAAGAAGGAATTGGTATAAAACCAAGTCTGAATATAACTAGATGGATTCTGAATGGTTATTAAACTGTTCCACTTAGTGGAGGCTGGCATTTTAATGTTAATATTCAAGGGATTAAGAATACACGTTATTTGTTACTAGGAGTAAACTTGAAGTTATTTAGTATCCCATACCATCCCTTTCTTGCATAATCTATATAGCAAAAGCCAGCTAATAGTAATTTAAAAAAACCCCAAAACAATCCTAGAATATTTGCTTGTTTGTCATTTGTGTAATACTCAACAATGTTGCTGTTGAAGGACCATCGTTCTGTATGAACACATTTCTACCTGAAATCCTGTCAGGTATGAGTCAAAGGGGATTTTGCCATCGGGCTGAGTGGAGCCAGTATTTGTCTAGTCTGCAGTGCCAGGGCTCCCAGTGCATAGACAGTTGATTATGTCCTGAGAAAAGATTGAACTACACGTCGCCTGCTACCTTTAGTTTTGGCTGTATCTTTTTTCTGTATGCTAAGTGGAAATAGTTTGTTCTCAATGTGTATTTCCTTCTGAATGAACTAAGTAGGGATATGAGTCTTATATGACTAGTCAACACTGTATTCTGTGAAGATTCTTACAGTAACATTAATTTGGTGATATGTATGTTCAGTTAGCTACATTGTGAAAAGGAGTCCCTGATGTCAGGGGAATGCTCGATGCAAAATGAAAGTAGTACTATCAACTTCCAGCCCTTTGAAAAGGTTTTCCTTAGGAAGAAGGAGTAGCAAATAGCTATGCCAATATTCTTATTACAGGATTATTATTACCTAAATGATCATTATATTACAGTATAGTGCTGATTATCTTTCAATGTCTAAAAGATTAAAAATAATTTTATTTACAAACTTAAATATAACTACTTATTTGGTAAAGATCTTTGTGTAACTGTTTAAAACCTAAAAATATGTAACATTGATTTTACTAATACATATAATTACATTATAAGATACTCCATGTGATGCATTTTTAAAAATTTTGACTATTGGTGAAACAAATTATTACAGCTGGAAGCCAATATTATATGACTGGAAGAAAAAAATTAATTTATCAGAGGAACATAAATATTTGAAATGGCTCTATAAGGAGTGTATTTGAAATAATGTTTTGCACTTAGGCGTAGTTTCACATCCAATAATAAACTAGTTATGTAGCAAGCATCTGTGAAGATTAATACCCCACATCTGCTTTTGATACTTGATCTTAATATCTCATCTTACATAATAAAATATGTTGCATCATAGCTTACATTTGCTGTATAAACAGAATGCAAAAATAAGTTAATTTAAAAATATTTAAAATAAATATAAGGAAATACAAACATTAAGATTGAAATTAAAATTCTAATATGCTTAATTGCACTTACACTGGAGTCTACAGTTAGCTCTCTAATAAGCAACCACAAACAATAGCGACATTCCAAATAAGTAAAGATCAATATGAGAAGCTGAATTTTTCAATTTCTTGAATTGGCATTTAAATATTTTCAGGCAGATGCATAACATTAAAATCAAATTGATTTAAGTGTAGCCAAGTTTTAAATCAGTAATTTTAAATATTTATTCAGTTCACACAGAAAGTGTTTATCGGTTTTAAACTTTAGACATGCAGATAATATGCCAGTTAAATGATAGAAGACTGAATAAATGGGAGATCTTCAACAGATGTGTAGTGAAAGACAGATATATATAAAAGCTGAAAATACAAGGGGACACTTACGGAAAACTTCCCAGTGTTCTGAAAACACTATATGTGTGTTCCATTTTCTAGTAACTAGTTCCTTTGCTGTGCAGTATGCAAGGAGGAACAGACAAGAAGCAGAGGCAATGGACAGTTGTCAGCGGAGTTGCTGATGTGGTCAGTGTTACAAAGGGATGAATTGTGAAAATGGGGGGAGAGAGACTGAGTAGAAAAGCAGTGTTTGAGGTACAGAATCTAGAAAATGTCTCTGCCTATTCTACAGAACCAATGAGGCTGGAAAAGACCTGGAGTTTATCTAGTCCAACCCAGCTGCTCAAAACAGAGTCAACTAGAGCAATTTGCTCAGGATCCAGTCCAGCTGGGTTTTGAAAATCTCCAAGGTTGAAGATTGCTGGGTTGAAAATCACAGCCTTGAGTTTAGGCTCTTTTTTTATGCATATAAGTGTTGAGAGTTGGCTGTTTGCAAAATATGTCTTGAACTTTAAAAAACACAGAAGTAATCTTCAGAAGATCATATAGGGCTTGGAGGAGCATCATACTTCATAGTATGTCATAGTGTATGGAGAAAATGAATGAATAACCAGGATTGTCTGAACAATATATACTTTTTATAAGTGCTGTTACAACTTAAGCTAACTTTGGTAATGAATTAATTTATTTCTTTCATTATAATGACTGAATTTGTTACAAATCAGAATGGGATGTACAGCTACTTGAAATGTTGCTTGCGTTGTAATGTTTGTTGAGATATAATAACCACAGAGACATAATAACCACATATTGATATGGGCAAAAGTAAACTTTATGTATATGTGTCTGTGTATCTCTCTCTCTCTCCAGTGTGTGTTTGTATATATATGGCAGTATAAGGAATTATGGAAGGAGGGATTCAGCATGAGATTTTTCTCTGTCTAATAATATTAGACTTCCATCAGTCTTGTCCAGTTCTATGAAATAGTGTTTTAAGTATTGATCTCAATCTTAAACTCCTTCCTGGAGATTTCAAGCATAAGTACAAAAGGACTTGAATAGGATCTGTGAGCATGCTGATGGTTCTACCTGAGCCATGTGACTGGTAGTGTAGAACTTAGTCAGGATGTAGTTTTGTCTGATTTAGGTTTAACTTTCCTAAACGATGTTGCTTCTACTGCCCTCCGACTACCACTTCCAAAATGATACTACTAGTTCCCCAATACTTTGCTTAAATTGACCTATTCCCAATTCAAATACATTTCTAGTGGCTATTTTATTTTGCCTTAAATATTGCTCTCTGATTAGTATTTGCATCCTTCAAGTATTGGTAGAATGTGAGTTTGAAGAATGTAATCAAAGCTTAACAAAACCATACTACTGCATGTGCTTTTTACATTTCACCCTTTGAATTCATCACCCAATCCTTGACTGGTGATTTTTAGCAATCCTTATAATAGTAACTGGAAGTCAGCAAAATATTTAAAAATGTGGTTGAGCTATCCTTTGGATATCTGAATTTGTATCAGGGTACGTTTTCTCTGTCTTGGACAATTTTTTTTTTTTTTTTTTCTCAAAATGTAAAACATGTAAACTGTAAGTTACTGATAGTTAGCAACTGATTGATTTCTAATTAGATCTGGAATCTTGAAAGATTCTTGCAATCACTATAGATGCTACTAGCATTCAGAAAACCACCAAATTCAAGCTGAGTAAACCAGTTATCACCTCTCTGTTTTGAACTTCTATTCAAGACTTCAATCACTTATCAATACAGGAAATATATTACTGAGATGAAAAACTTTCCATATCTATCACAAGACTAAACAAATTCATGTCAGTATAGACACTTAATAAAGTTTCTCTACTATGTTACTCTTGTCAAGTATTTAAAATCTTGATCTGATGCTTTTGAAATCAGGGGAAATCTTGCATTGACTTTAATACCATTAATCATCCTCTGCTTCTGATGGTTGATTTTTCTAAGTGCTACTTAATGTAAAGAAATTTTATTCTGTCTTTTCTTGAAATGATTCTCAACTTTTCCATTTTGCAATTCTTTCCCTTGTTAGGAAAGAATAATAGAGCGCTTGAAGGAGCAAAGGGACCGAGATGACAGAGAAAGACTTGAAGAAATTGAATCATATAAAAAAGAAAACAAAGACCTGAAGGAGAAAGTTAATGCTTTACAAGCTGAACTGACAGAAAAAGAGGTCAGTCTTTTCAGTAAAATCTATGTTCTTCTATCTGTGTCATTATGATGAAAGAAAGTGCATAAGGATTACACTTGAATCATTTTAAGTACTGAAATTCTGCCACTTGAGTGGTCAGCTTCTGAACTGCTGTTTACTTAAGCATTCTTCATAGTCTTCACTTTTGTACATAAAATATTGCTTCAGGTTTTGCGTAATTGTGTGTCGTTTTCTCTATATTTTCTTTTACATAAGCCTCCAGTAGGCTCAAATATTCCATTGTTGCTCCTCTTTTCATTTGTCAGTTAGAGCAATAGACTTCAAAGTAATTGTACCTCCAGAATATAATGTCAACTTGTCTGTATTATGACTGTTTCTGTGTTTCACTGCATATCAGTTCCTGTGATTCCAATTGGTTGTATTCTCAAAATGGTGTCTTCTGTTATCAATGCTTATCTTTGTGTCAGCTCTTTTTGGGGAAGGGGAGGGGGAGCAGGATCCAAGTGATTACTAATTTGGCAATAAGTTAGTGTCCTGGTGACTAGGAATTAACTTTTTACTCTTGGTCATTTTTCAGTCTAGTTTAATCGATCTCAAAGAACATGCATCTTCATTGGCATCAGCAGGGCTGAAAAGAGACTCCAAACTTAAGTCTTTAGAAATAGCCATAGAACAAAAGAAAGAAGAGTGTAGTAAGTTGGAAGCACAGTTGAAAAAGGTAAGTTCCATATTAAAACAAACAACAATCAGAAAAAAAAAAATCAACATCCCACTCCCTCATTTTGAGAAGATAAGCTTATTTACTCTTCTGGAGTAAATCTAAAATCTACCCATCTTATGCTGTTTGCTGATGCTTGCATCAAATACTGCTAACTTTTTCTTAAGAGGCTTGTACCAAAGCCACTAATGAGCCTCAGAAATTTTCTTGAATACCTATATGAGGGAATTCTGAGAAGCTGCTACAAATAGATGTACTGGGAACAGGACATTGGAGGGAAATTAGAAGGGCAAAAATAAATTATCAAACCAGCAATTTGTGTGTATATGAATTTATACCACTATTAGAAGTAGACTGAAATGTTTGTAGCATGGGGAAAAAAGTACAGACTCATTCAAAAAATCTGTACTTCCTCATCAAAAAAATTTTGCTTCCAAAATGGAAAATCTAGCTAGGTTTTATTTTGGCATTTTTTGGCTTTGTTGGTGAACACGTTTGTGATAATTAAGCAAAATAACGCATAGTTTATCTCAGCTAGCAATTCAGTATTTTTATTCAGCAAGTAGTGGAAGCAAGCATTTAAAGGAAAACATACAAATCCTATGTTTTATAACATGATTTTATTTAAAATGATGCATTAAAATAGTTTTTGCTTAAATGATTTGCAAGTTTGTTGATGCCTTTTCTACCATACATTGTTTCTTTGACCTTTCTCTGTGTCATTTGGTAATGTCTGCTCTCATTGTTTGAACACCAGTCTCATGACATATTTGATGGATTTAGGCATTATGTTTGCCTTTTGCAATTCATGACTAAGTGTGTGTTAAACATGGGGGGTTTTTTATATTGATATTTAATGGTTCATTTTCTAGAAAAGAACATTTATTTGTTCTATGAAAGTTACCACCATTAGGATAATATTATGACACTCTTTTACCCAGGTTGAGTAGTATTCTGCTCTGTGTTTAAGCAGTGTTTCAATAGCCTTACCTGTGAAGAAGGTATTGCAAAGTATAAAGGATACCAGAGTGTAAACCTAATACTTCTATTATTTTTTAATTCAGAATGAATATGTGCAAGTAGGTGCCTGTGTTAACATGTTTAGTTGTGGAGAGGAAGGAAAGGAATCTTTTTTCGTAAACATATACAAAAGCTTTTAACGGAAACACAACTACTTTAAATGGTTGATAGCTTATAAATGCTATTGATGTCAGAATGAAAGTATCCAAAGAAGCTGATTCTCTGGAAGTCCTTTATTTTGTTTTCTTTTGTTAGAAAATGTGTTTACTTTGCACTTCACTACAAAATGTACTTCATTACAATCTGCAATATCTAATTTTCTTCATTTAAAAAATTAGTTTGAAAACTCTAAAAGCACAGATCACAAAAAAAATTCTCCTGAAGGACTTGAAATCCTAAGTCAATCTTTTATGACTGTACATATAAACACATCATACAGTCATGGAAAAATAAGCACTTATAAAAGTCAGAGAGTGTCTGGGACGTCTTTCGTATAAAAAGGGAGTATGTTCCCTGTGTATAAATACAAAGGATTATTAAATGAAAGTTGAAAACATAATAGCTTTATTATATCATAAATACAGCACAAAGGCCCAGTGGAAATTCACCCAACATTTGTAGGAGACCAGGTATTTCCACAATAAAATGTAGTTACAGCCTCCTTTGTGGGCACGTTTAGTTGAACAGAAACAGTGACTGTTAATGATAGTAGACTCCAAACAGTAATTTTCAATTCACATTTTCTCTAATAAAGTACTTTATGTTCAAACCTGTAAATATCCTGTGTTAAAAAGTAATTGGTCTCCAGAAATCTACCTTCACCGTGTTTTCACTCCTTAGGAAACTAACTGAAACAGAAATCTGGGTTATTCTTGCCTATGTCTGCATAGTTTGGAACATCAACATAGTTTGGAGTAAATTAACCTGCGTGTCCCATAAGTATGCTTATGTATGAACATTAACCACTACAGAAGCTAGAAGGAATGGGCACAGTTTATATCTCTTTTTCAAAAGCGACTCCAAAGGACTGCCTGTTATTTTGAGAAACTTGAATGCAGATTACACTTGACTCCTCTCTCTAAAAATGTCATAGAGAAGGCATTTTTCATTATGGAATTTTAAAGTCATCATAGTTTAATGTTGATTTATGTGGTTTTTAACAGATTATACTAATAAATATGAAGATACTATTCTGTGCACATTTGCTAGGAGTTAGTTTTCCATGAGCACTAATGGTAGTAAGTACTGTGCCTGAAAGAAAACGTGTACAAGGGGCAAGTCCAAACAAAATATCTAAATTTTTTTAAAAAATTATTTTAAAAGCTTCTCTTCCCTTATTTCCTCCCCTTCCTGTTTTTGGAGATAATAAGATTCGTTTATTGATAATAAAGATGTTTTTGATTGGGTCTGATTAGATCCAAATATTTTTCAGTATTACATAACTGGATTGTTTGCATTTCAGCAGGAGCAAACATGCTGATTCTACAAACACTGTTTTCATTTTATAGAGTGGACACATTTCCAAAAGTAATAAATAGGATATTTGTAAAGAGTAATTACTCATGTGACTATGCTATTTTTTGGTACACAAAATGATGTTTAAAATCATAGACATGCTTATTAAACTTTTTCTGACAAAGATTATGGATTCATTTCATAAAATTAAAAAATAAGCATAAACCCCAGAAGAATGCTCAATGATTTTTTTTGCCGAAATTCCACAGACTTTTTATTGACTTGCTTTGTATTGCTACTAGTGAAAGAACAGCAGGAATTACCTAATAGGAAGCTAAGTGTTTTATATATATGTGTGTGTGTATATATATATATATATATATATTTAATCTTATTATCCACTCTAGAATTTCCTCCTTTTGTTGTTTTTCATTATCTTAAATTTACTTGCTTACTGACATATTTGCAGTTGCTAAAGTACTTTTTGCCAAGCTGTACTGTTTGAAAGTCATTCTGCATAGAAAATTCAGTCTTGTGTTAAACAAAAAGAAAGTAATAAATTTAATGATACAATTTAATTAATCTTTTATTATTACCATCTTTGAAGCTTTGGTGATAAATTGCAGCCTCAGCCAAAAGCACTTCTCGTGATTCATTGCTTGAGACCAGCACTTAATGTATCATCAAAAGTGGACACCTTTCTTTATTTCATGGGTTATTTAACTTGAGAAAGGGAAAGTAACACAAACCTTAAATTTCTTACTCCAGCTATTCTTTTTAGGAGCCAAAGTCAACATTTATGTTTCCTCAGTGCCTCTCACTTTCACCAAGGAATGTTTAGAATCTTAAATTTCTACTTTTTTATGACAAGTTCTTCTGTGCAAATGCACTAGTTTTGTTGAGCTAATGCTGTTTTCCTGGATCTTTCCTTCTTTTCCTGTCTGTGCTTCACTCCCTTCCAACTTTGCAATGTAGCAAGCTGAACAGTTGTTCAATCAGATGTACAATCCAGTAAGTTCTTTTTTAAAATGCCCGCTGTAACATATGAAAGCATGAGGATCCATTTACCTTACTGTGTTGTGCTCTTCCTCTGTGGAGCTTTGCAGAATACTTCTGATGCTCACTATGCCATATTCATTGTATCCAAATAAATGAACTTTGTGGACTTGAAGGCCATTTTAAGAATATGAAATGTATTAAATAGGTACATGCAGTATTTCTGGGAAAACAAGCATCCTAGCCTTTAGGTCCTCAACTTCTCCATTAGAAAAAGCATGCAGATGATTTTAATTTTTTTTTTTTTTTTTTTTTTTTTGCTTTGCTTTGCTTTGTAATCCCTCCTTCTGCAGTACTTTATTTGATCCTTCAAACTTAAATAACTTCTAATTTGTTCAGTTTATCTTAAGTGACTAAGTTGATTATGTGAATAATAATATCTAGGCAGTGACTGGTACAAAAGCCCATACAATTAAAATAGTTCAGAGCAGTTTTACTCATAAAAGACTGTATCTATATGTTAAGAATATGGAGACGTACTTAGACTAAGAAAATGCTGAAACGTAAAATGATGAATGCTAAGGGCAGTGTTTGAAAAACAATACTTTGGCTTGTTTAGCATTATTATTCTTGCCAATATCTGCTTTAACTGTGCAATATCTACCTGTTTGACTTGACTGTGTTCCTTTTTCAATTTGAGGAAGAGCAGTAACAAACATTTTCTCTGTGGAGAACAGCTTTCACTTTTTGGCTGGGACTGTTACATTTAATGTGCAGTGAACATCACAGGACAGAAAAAATGATGTAACTGTAATAGCAATTTACAAGCTATAGTTTACATAGTAATCATAGCTAGTATTACCATGTCATTGGGATACTATATATAGAAGAACTTGTTTTGTAGATGAAGTAATGTGGGTACTATGCTTTAGGGAAGGTATTGCTTTCACTGAAGTCAATGGGAGTTTTGCCATTAGTGTCAGTGGACCAGGATTCCAGCTTTGGAGTCTATTAGTGCTAAATTTTGTAGCTTCTAACCATGTAATAGATATGTCATGACTTATTATGGGGAAAGAGAGTCCCACAGAATGTCCTGTATTTACTTTTAAAGTTATTGGTTAACTGTTTTTAGAATCCAGTCATAAATTGATTGTAAGTAGCTTGAGACCTGTTATCACCTCTACCATCCAGCACGCTGCTGGGCAAAGAGCTTTTCCCTTTGAATGATAAAACTGTTTTTTCTGTATCACCTTGGATCACCATTGTGGCAGTTATGTTTCTATTCATATCATTTGCACTTCTACTGTGCATGTCTTTTCAGACTGGAGTCTTTTTCGTGTTAGTTTTTTCCCTTGATTATCATAAAGGCTTTCCAGTAGTTATATCAATATTAGTTATTCTGCTGTATGGAATTTGTTTGTTTCTTCCTGGTCTATTTGTGTGTGGTATTGCAAAGTCAGTCCTTTTTTATTTTATTTTTTCTGCCTTCATGTGCTTGATTTTCAAAAGGACAGCCTGTTGCCAGGTCCAAAATAATGATACAAGATCCTTTTCCTTTGGCACCAGGCAGCAATTGTAGTATATCCACGAGAGGTTTTCTTAAATAAACTTTTCTTGCTCATCTTCTTTCTTCTTCTACTTACATATTTCAGTCTACTTTTAAAAATTTAAGTAGTAAAGATCCTCTTCTCCCACAAAACCACCTAAGGTCTTGAAATGAAAATGTGATTTGATTGAAGTCAATGGCAACATATTCTTTGAATTCCACAAAGCCAAGATTTCACCTTTGTTCTTTGAGGTGGCATAATAGCAGTTACTTGAAAGATTTTTTTTTTGTACTGCAAATCCTTATGATACTTTATTTAATGTTTCCTTTTTTTTTTTTTAGCATAATAGTGTTATAAAAAAACAGATGGCAATCTAATCTTAAAATACTGAAGTTTTAATGCTCTTTTGTTTACCTGTGCAGAGAAATAACAGTCAATCTCTGAGTAGACCTCTTTTAGCCAGTGCAGTGATATAGCAATTTTTTGTGGTGGGATGTGTTTTTTCTACTATGTCACACAGGTATCAACTCCAAGACTTTCATTTATTGCTAAATCTAATGTTTTTAAAATACAGAAAAGATAGGAGTATTTTATTCTTATACATATTTGGGTACCACAGTGGGGATGATGCAGAAGGAGTGCAAATCCTATGTACTCCATAGTAAATGGTTTCACAATGTATTCACCTGTGTGAACAAAACGTGAAGAGAATTGGACGCACATTTTTTTCATGTTTGTTTTGGAAGGTGAACTTTTTGAAATACCCAATGAATTCTTGTGCAAAATTGATTATAAGAAGTTACGTGATTGTTTTTGTCCTGTAATGAAATATAATGTTGTACTTATTTTGGAGTTCTGGTGAACCTTTTCCTGAATAGTAAAGACCTTATTTTCCAAGTGCTCCATCAGAGCAATGTCAGATTAAAATTTAAAGTATTTGCAGAATCCACTCTAAATTGCTTTGAGCAGTCCCTGAAGTTAAATACCCCCCCCCCCCCCCCCCCGATATTTAGGGAGACTATAAAAAATTTAAGGTGACAGCAATTATTTTTTTAGTTTATTATTGAAAGTAATAAAATTTGAAGGATCTTAGAAAGTAATTTCTTGCATGTAAATTCTGCTCTTTTTTTTTTTTTTTAAGTAGTCGGTTGATTTCTGTGTATGTTTGTGTTTAAAAATAAAGTACTATATCTATCCATCCATTTCTGTCATGCAGATTAATGCATGCATGATTGTACCATAAAATTTTAATAGACTAAATAATTCATGTTGCATGTTTGTGCCACACTATTACAGTGTTTCTGTAGGAAATTTGTGGTTTACATAAGGAAATTTTACTTCTAAAGTATTTGTAGTACTTATTAAGCAAATGTCAAACCAGATACATAATTACTGTAAGAATTAGTGAAATTCTAATAGTAGAGTGGTATGCTATTTTTATTGAATTGTAAAAATAACATACAACAAAGGCACAAGACTGACAGACAAAACAGCATAAACCAAGTGTGCTAGTTTGAAACTAGCGTAATCTGCACACACAAGTGTTATCGTTTACAGATACAGTTTAAGAGATCAATTACTTTGCTGCTGAAAGGTATGTATGAACCAGTCACTCTCACCCATAAAAGCCCCATAAAACCAGCAAATGTATTCTCCCCAAGAAAACAGAGAACTTAAGGAGAAAAAGGGGGACAGAAATGAAAAAAAAAAAAAAAAGGGTAGAAGAGAAGGCAACACTAATAGGTAGACACTTCATGATTCATGTGATAACTTCTAACTGGTTAGAAGTGATGCACAGCCTGCAAAAAAGCCAAAGAAATCTGGCCTGTCCGAGTGCGAGCGGAGTCAGTATCAGCTGAGGTGCCTTTCATCTCCTTTGGGCCTACTGTTTGACCTCAGAAGTCGTTCCATCTGTCAGCAAATCACCCCTGATCTGTATATAACAATTAAAAAAAAGTGCCTAGTTCAAATCCAAACACGTCTTTCAAAGTCATAAAATATAATTCGGCTCTTATGAGTGATTCTATACCTTTGTCCTGGGAATGTCAGGCAGATTGTGTTTTGCTCTCTTGTAGTATCAGCAACTTTGTTTCCAACATGAGGATTCCCTTCAAGGGACTCATTGCAAGTTAGAGTACCACCTGTGGAAAACCCTTTTAAAAAAAAAATGTTTTTTAACATGCTCTCCCTTTTTACTTAATTTTCCTTTCCTCCTTCTTTAAGGCAATGCCCTTGTAGAAGTCTGATTCCTGCCAATAGTCCGAAAATATTCTATAGAAAATGGTTGTTAAAGTACAGGCAACGGGCAAAAGTACAGGCAACTGGTGGTTTGCAATACTAGGATCTTTTGGGTATTTTTAAAAATAGATTAGAATAGTCTTATACATGTCTTTGAACTGAGTGCTTATATTGATTTATATGTGACATTATGGATAACTGTGCTGCATCTCAAAGCCCTGTATAGGTTGTGTACTTGATAATACTGGATTTAGTCATATCTCATACGTTCAGCTTTGTATTGAGAACCATAGGGAAGTACAATGACCAAGTTTATGCTATGGAATTTTCCAAAAACACATCCCACAAACATGGGATGGCATGAGTACCACAGAAAGCACAAGAATTGAAAATACTTTTGAACTTAACATTAATTTCCTTAGCATATTATTGAGCAAGGATTATGGGGCTAAATGGAAGAACATAATTTATATCTATTATTTAAGGTGATGTTTTAGTTATAAGCTGTGCAGTGGACAATTTGTTCAGTACATTTCTGAGCTGCTGCGTGCAAGGAACAGTCTATGATAGTTGAACATTTGGCACCTTTGCATTGGTGACTATCATGTTCTTGCCCAATTATGTATTTTCATCATAGAAAGTCCAGTGTGATAATGAAAAGCAAAAAAAAAAAAAAAAAAACCAAACCAAAAAATGCTTCCCTATTTCTTCTGCATTGCTTCTTGTCCTGGGTTAAAACTGGGCGGGGGGGTAGTTTGGGCTGAAGCTGAGAATTCTTGTATACTAATGAAAAGAAAGGTTAGAAGCAGGAAGATTGGTGTTTTGCCTGTTTATGAAATGGTGGAAGGTAAATAAAAAAGGTGTCAGGGAGGAATATGAAAGAGCGATACCCTCTAGAGGGGAACTGTGAACTTCTGGATTTACCCTAAAGAGAAGAGAAATCTGAAGAGCAATAGGGAACAATTTGCTCTTTGCATAGCTTTCTTAGTATCTTAAAGGTAGGAGTTGGGTTGTATTTTTTTTTTTCTAGTGTGAATTTACCTTTACATATGAAATTTTTTTTTTTTTGTTGCTAAAGAACACTTAGTGTTCATTTTGGAGAGATAAAACATTGTCTAATTTCTAAATAGAGCTGATGGAAAATTGAAGTGCTTTGCAGCTGGAAATTGGTACACGGTCTTTCACATAATTAGCCCTGAACCTGAGTATTACATTTACTTCAAAAAATTCCAAAGCTAGCCGAAAGTAAATTTCTTGACACAATTAACACCCAGTATAAAATAAATCAGTTTATTATCTAAGCAGGAAGATTTATGAGGATGAAAAAGAATCTGTTGCTAGCCTCTAACCCAAGCCATAAAATCAAGATACTCATTGTATGTCACCTTGAAACAAGCTCTGTGTTAGTAAAGTCATGTGTCTGCATAGAATTCAGGGCTGGATCCAAAATAGAGAATTTGAAGAGCAAGGTCAGTAAGTTTAGTAGGCCTCTCATGTCATTCCCTTGGCTTATTTTGGTAACCAATTGTTTCTTATGAATAAAAATCTCACAGTGGGATATGTAACAGTTAAAATCTACTATCTTTTTTCTTATTATCCTCATGCTTAAATGATATGTTACATGCAACCCCTCTAAGTTTCTTCTGTAATAATTTCAATTCTTTTAATTGTTGTATTTATACTAAACCCAGACTTGTTCTTTATTTATACAGAAAATTTTTAACCATTGCAAAGAATATGAACCTTCTAGTATCTGTAGTTTATAGTAATTCTTTCCAAAACACGCATGTTTCATTTTGATCTGCATTTCTTTCTTTGCTTGCTTGCATTGTCTATTCCCTGAAATTAAGAAGATAAATAAGTCCATGTCTTCTCTGCATAATAAGATAGTTGGAGGACCTTCATTTCTAGATATCCTGAATTTCTGTAAAATTCCTCTATGTCAAGAGAATGTTATCTGAATTTTCTATGTTTAATGTGCACTGCCTTAAACTACTTGTTTTTTCCTTGCCTGCTCTTTCAAGATGCCAATTAGGAATAATGGGAAGCAAGGGGTAGGCTAAGCATTGCAGTGCATTGTTGTTTCCATCTGTCTGTGATTATTCCAGCCAACAGTTTAAAGCACTTGATGCCAGATCATGCTCCCATTGAAGTTAATTGGTTTTTTGCCATTAGGTTTGATGGGAGTAAGATTGGGCTCTGTACTGTTGTTGTTGTATTCATTGCGTTCTTTCTTGTCTGTGAAACTGCCACCCATCCATGCATGTGTTTGCCAGGTTTGTGCCGTTTTCACCAATGGGCTTGTTCTTCTGATGTTTCAGGTTAAGTATTAATGATAAGAGAAAAAGGATTATTGGGTAAAATGTCTGCTGAAGGCAGCTTTTTAGTTGATTGGTTTGTCTTTTAAAAACACTACATAAAACAGATTTCTTCCTTTTTTAATTCTTCGTATCAAAATGCATTTGAAACATCTGGTGATAAAGATTACAGTATGTGTATATGTATCTATATATATATACATGGACAAAGTATGTGTGTATATATATGGGGGAAGAGAGAATATGCTTTATTAAGAAATTGCCTATATATTTGAAACACTTTAAAAGCTTAATGTGAATTAAATGAGTTACAAGGTGTTTTTTAAATTTAAAACATACCCATAAAATATGGTCACTTTAATATGTAAAAAGACTTATTAAATCCCCTCCACCTTCAGGATGATAGCATTTGACTACAATTTCAGACTATGAGGATATTTTCATTATTTTTTATAATCTGTAGAAAATATTGTCATCAGACAGAAATACCCATAATCCTTTGTAATGAAAATTTGAACTCCAAGACTGAAGAATAAAAGCTCTTCAAGCTATATCAATTATTGTCATCCTTATTTTTTTAAAAATATTGATTCTGAAGGCTCATGAGGCTGAAGAGGAGGCACGGATGAATCCAGAATTTGCAGACAGAATGAAACAGCTTGACAAAGAGGCATCGTACTATAGAGAAGAATGTGGCAAAGCTCAGGCTGAGGTTGACAGACTTCTAGAAATACTCAAGGAAGTAGAGAATGAGAAGAATGATAAAGATAAGAAAATTGCTGAGTTAGAAAGGTAATTCTTGTATTATTTATTTTACATTGAGTGGCAATTTTATTTACTTGATCTTCATTGCAGAGCAGAGTATGCTTTTTAACAGAATATTTTTTACGTCTGGTAAAACTAAACCAGAAAAAAAAAGGCTACCTGAAAACTGCATCTCCCATATCTTGACTGGACAATTTAAGGTTTCCACTTTTTTAGTAGTCTCCATGAAAGAAACACATATAGGAAAAGCCGTAGGCAATTTACAGTGACAACAGCCCTCCAAGAAAACCTTGTTGGGGAACAGTCCTGCCTTTTAGTCACTGGTAAATCAGAACTGTCTCCACACGTGCTTCTTTGGTGTGAACAGCATCACTAGTTCTCAGAGGTCCTGAAAAGCATTGGTAAGTGTTTCTAACCAGTCTCATGCCTATTTAATAATAGTTCTAACTATGTATGACGGTTCTTTAGTCTTTGTCCTCTTCAAATTAATATTTTCTGATGTTGATCAGGCAGTGTTTGTCTTATTTCTGGGACTGTTGTACAGTCTTTTCCTTAATGGGGACAGGAGGGGTTTGGATTCCATTTGTCTCATTATTTCAGAAATTAAATGATTGTTGGATCCTTCTCCCATACAGTATTACTACAATTTATTTCACTGATAAGCAATTTATATGGTTTTGTTTCTTTGTTTCCTTCCTGTACTTAGCACCTCTTAGGTAAATGAAAGAAGGAATTTTATGTTTTCAAATATTGTATATAATTGTTTTCAGTGATCAAGTCAGAAGAAAAGCGCTTCATGGTTCCAAAAGGGAAGTTTAGGGGATCTCATTGTTGTGATTATTGGTGTAATTCAAGTGAAGACATAGCAGTGCTCAGCCCCATTAACCGTGAAAGAAGGGAAGATATGCCAGAAACGTTGGAGATGTGTAGAGCATCTTTTACTGATGATGACTTAGGAACATTCACAGTTATCTGTTGCCAAAACTTATCTTTCTCTGCAAACATTTGGCAGAAGTTTAATAATGATAATAGGCAATGGCATATAATTATGAATCTAAGTGTCACGAGAATCAAGACCTCAAATTTAAATTGGAAAAAAAAAAGGTTTGTACTCAAAATAGAACTGAGTGTTTACATGAGGATAACTTTAATTAGCATTTACCTCTCTCACAACATCAAAAGGAGTTTAGAATACTATAGTGTTTGCATAGATTTTAATGTGTAAAGTAGATACCAGAGGCAGCTAGTAATGAAGAGCAGTCACTCTGTGCACCATGACTCTGGATTCTGCCTAAGCTCTCCAAAATCCTAAAACAGTATGTTGAAAAAAGGTAACATGGTTAGTGAGTTTGTGTGCTCAAGAAAGTGCTGCCTATTCCAGCCATTGGTGCATCTACTGTAGGGGCAATTACAGACCTTTGCTTGTAATATAGTGACTCCAGGAGTGACCAAGCTGGTGTGGAAACTGACTGTACAGTTTTTCCAGAAAGAGTAACTGATATCCTCATTGGGCTATAAAACCTACTGAGTTATTGTGTGACCTAGATGCAATAGCAGGCATGCTAAACTTTTGTTCAAGAGAATTGTTAAGTAGCAATCATGTATGTGTTGAATGTTTGAATATTAAAATGGCAATTAAGATTAAAAGATGAACATGATGAGGTAGTGAAGCTTCTGATCTAAAATTATTAGCAAATGTTAATTTGATTTAAATATTTTATATAAAAAAGAGATAAAGAATCAATTTAGATCAGTAGATTTATTTGAATTAAATTAAGAATTGTTGATTACAAATCAATGATTACAAAGAAACAAGGAACCAAGGGATGCAGAGATCTTAGAATGGCCTTGTCAGCATACAACCTCTCACTGTCTGAGAACCCTTAAAATGGGTTATCTACTGGACAGAATTTTCTACTTTTGAATTAATTTTTTTTAAAAATTCAATGCACTTTCATCAGTGAAATTTTGGGACACTAGTTTCCAGCCTGTTACTGTTGATGAAGGTGTTGATCCTGGACTAACTTTTCAGAAAATAATTTGGTACCACTGAGTAAGCACAGACTTTTTGTACAGGGTATACTGTACTTTGAATATGAAGAAGTAGTTAAGATTTGCTATGAACCTTTAAGTGCTTCTGTACTCCTTACAATAAGGAATGTTGTGGCATGACCAGCTAAGGACAGTAGTATGTTGCAATTTTGGGGAATGATCGTGCTTTAAGATTTGTAAACTGTATTAGCTTTAGTGCAGTTTCTCACTTGATTTAACTTACAGCTAATGTACAGCTTTCAGATTAATTCCGAATTCTTATACACACAGTATATGTAAGTTAATCGTTGTAAACTAGAATTTACATAAAAATTATCTAGTATAGATTTCATCAACAGAATTTACTGCCTTTACTTGGTAGTGGAGTCTTAAAGCTACTTTCCACCATGCATAAGCACAGGCACAAATTCATTGGTTGGTACAATAAAGCTAGCAATCTGCCAGAAATATAAAGGTGGAGTAGGGAAATATTTTTAAAGAGTGGGTATCTAGTCAGGCTCACCCTAGGTTTCTCTAAAATTTAATTTATTTTCTCTCCCTCTTCCTTATTTTCTGAAAATATTGGCCTGAAGATCTAAATCTGTGTATAACTGTGCCACCTGTTGGTGTCCCTAGAGAGGGAACTTTGATGTTGAAATTCCCCTTTCTAGGGGGTTAGATGGAGTGTAAATTGCTGTAGCATTTTATGAAGTGCTACTAGTTTTTCTGCTTGTAATGACTACTTGATTGGCTCATTATTGAAGGGAAGAGGTGGAGCCAAAGCTCAGTTTACCCACTTTATGGGAATAAAGCATTGCAAAAATGACTGCAACTTTAACAGAAGCATATTTGAAAATGTTCTTTCCTTCTTGTCCTGCTGTTTTGTAATTCATATAATGTGCTCTAGGTTTCTCTTTTCATTCCTTACTATTTCTCCTTTTTTTTCTTGATCAGAAACCACATATCTTCAACATTTCCCCTAACTTCGGATGCAAGGGCTTCTCTGGGTTTTTTCAGGAAAACAAATGCTCTTTTGAAATGTATTTGTTGGTTAATAGCTTGCTGGGATCCATATTCACTGCTATGCCAACATCTTTACATTGCAAGATAACTGCAAGACCATAAATTCTCAAAATTTACAAATTTCTGAAAGTGACAATCTAGAGTATTGCAATTTATGGTATCTTCACAATATTTATTATATTCACATACAAATTCATCAGCATAACGAGGTGTACTTGTATAAATCAGCCTGAAAAGTAAAAACATTTGTAACAAAGTTATCATTTACAAATTAAAGTAAGAATTAAAACAAGATGATGAATACTAATGTTTTACTATTTGACAGAAAGTAGTGATGCAGAAAGTGTCAAATACTCAAGGATAGAGCTGTCTTCTTCAAGATATGGGCAATTAAATTTATAAATGTATGCTATTTGGCAGATGCACATTATTAATAATCCTGAAGATTTCATATGAATGGTAATTCTTTTGGTTTAAATGTGATTTTCTTGCTTCAGAAACTATCACGCTTCTGAGTTGCATCACTTAAGATTCATGACTCATACTATTCCTCATATGTGCAGACATGTTGGTCTGTTTCTTAAATTATTCCATATATATTAATTTTGTATTTTATAGCTTATTATTGCTACATAGGAGAACCAATTCCTCCTCCTATACTAAAGCTGCTCCATAACTTTTATCGCATCTTTCATGACTTATCTGTTTATAATGAGAACAGGTTAAAATTAAATGCAAAATATCCCAGCATAATGTACCTTTGGAAGACTTACCTTGGTGTTTTTCTCTGGTCTTCTTGAAGAAGGAAATGTGGTGTGGATTTTTGGTTTGGTTTGGTGGGTTTTTTTTTTTTTTTTTTGATAATGTAGATGAAACTGGGTAAGATGGTGATCAGCTTAAATTTTAATGTGAAGGACCTAGCCAAAGGGAGGTAACTGCAGCTGAAGAGGAACTGTCAGGCTGGAAGGAGCATATTGTTTAATGCTTTTATTAATGGTGTTAGAATGAAAAGTATATTTATGAAATATGCTAGGGAGTTTGAATAATGAAATCAAGTGAAATACAATAGTACAAAATGCCTGATTGTGAAGTTAGGACGAGTAAGACTGCCTGCTGTAAACTAAGGATAATCCTTGATACAGTTTAGAAAGAGAAAGATTCGGTGAATTTGCTTATGGCAGTGTCATTATGAGCCATCTAAATAATGAAGCAGACATCTAAATAATGAGGTGTGAGTCCTGGTATGTCAGATAAATGTTTGCAGTAAGGATAGGAAGGTATTAATGTCATCAAGTGCTAGCAAGACTCCATGTGGAACACTGCTGTATACTTCTCATCAGTCATATTCGAGAAGGTTGAATTAAAACTGGAAACAGGTGCAGAGAGGGCTGGTAGGATAATTAAGGGAGTGGAGGGCTTGTGTCACAGGAGGAGTCTAAACAACAGTGGTTTGTTTCTCTGGCAAAACAAAGGCTTGGTAGGGATGCTTGTTCTCTATAAATATGTGAAGGGCTAAGCACTGCGGTGAAAGAGGAGTGATTTTAGTAAAAGAGAGTTGACGCATAATACAATGGATATAAATTATCCATTAATAAATTTAGGCTGAAACAAGAAAGAAAGGAAGAAAAAGTTTTCTAATTCTCAGAGAATTGAAGGTATTGGAACAGCTGTCTAAAAGGAAAAAAAGAATGAGAAACCTAACTAGTTTTAAGATGCAGCTTGATAAATTTATGAACCTGATTATGACATGTGGCTGCCTGCAATTGCATGCACAATTCCAGTCCTCAGAACCAGATTATTCCTCACAGTCTTACAAGAATAGTTTGCTGTTAGCAACCTGTGTGCATGTCATTCCTGTGTTAATTTTACCTTACTTAACGTTCCATAAATATCTATGCAAACGCATTGCGTATATTGAGTGGTTTCTTAGGGATGAGAACTGTAACTAAGTGCTCTCAGAACGTAAGAAAGGCAGGTTTCCTATTGCCTACATTGTGCCCTTTGGATTAAATCAGAATAACTGGAAAAGAAAAAAAAAGCCACTGTATGGGCGTATGTGAAACTGAGGATGAAAAAGGAGCTGAGAGGCTGCCCTTGCTCATGGGTCCTGACACTGTAACCAACATTCCAGCTGTTGGGAAGACAAATTCCATGCAGGAAAGTGGTGTATTTGGAGGAAAAGAACTAGATTAATAATTACTTTCTCAGGGAGGGCCATATTTAAAAATCCATTGTTGTCAATTTCTTTGAGTGCCCTTACTGGAGAGACCAGACTGCCTGTCAACCTGCAAAACGCAATTCAGGACACAGCAATCTCTTAACTTTAGTCATCCCTAGGGACACAGAAGGAGTTTGGGCAAAGGCTGATAATAAGAGATAGAGCAGGACTAGCATGTTACCCCCCTCCCTTAAGAGAACAGGCTATGAACTAACCTGTCTGGTAAAGGATAAATATTGTAATCCTAATCAGACTGTTGCTGGTTAAGAGTGAAATGCTGTAGCTTGATGTTGAAGTGATGAGAACATAGTGTGGAATGCAAAATCTTGGATCTGTGTTTCTCCAATGGTATGTTAGAAGGTCAGTCATTTGGTCAACTAAGTCTAGTTTCTCAACAAAGCTTACTTTGTTGAGAATATAAACGTTCATTTAAAAATACTATACTAGCTATCAGACAAGAGCAGTTTGCTTTTAAACAAGCAGTTTGTTTTTTTGTTACCTACTTTGCAGTTCGAAGTTTTGGATAATAAAACTATAGATGTGCATTTTAGCTCTTGGGTTGTTCAGCCTACAATTAATTCATTCTAAATTGATTTGGATTTGAATTCTGATTAAAATAAGTCCACACAGCACTGACAAGTCATTGCATAAATGACAAAACATCACCATATGGAATAATTGTGTTTTAAAAAAAAAGTGGCTTTTAAAAGATTTTCCTTTCATAAGTGAATGAAAAGCTGTGCACCAGAGACAGCTTTAAGGATTAGTTTAGCTGGGTGTCAGGCAGGATTTTTTTTTTTTTGGTCTTAATTGAAAGGGCATGTTAGATGTTTTTTAACAAATGTTATCGAGCATCAGAATATTTTCAGTGATGAAATATTGACCTTATTCTCCAGACTGAAGAAAATTTGCTGTCGGCTTTAGAAGGGGTTGTATATCCTGGAAGGGGCAAATCTCTGATTACTAGATACAGTACTTTGTGAACTTTTAAATGATATCTTTGAACAAGCTGCTAAATTGTTTCACTGTTTGGGCTTTCATGGGAAGACTTTAATGTGGGTCATCAAGCCTGTGCTGGTTCAACAAAAGACTTTGTGCTATATGAATTTGGATGGTTAAAAATATGGATGGTTTTTCACAGTCCACAATTGACAAGGTGCCATTTTACTTTAAAATTTGTGTTTTATTCAGTGCACAGCAAGGATATACTGCTACAGAAATTTTATTTTACTTCTCGCTTTCCCTTGCCTTGCCTTTCCTTTTCTTTTTTTTTTTTTTTTTGAATAAAATCTGCTGATATAACATCTGCTTGTTATATTTTTAAAGAACTAATGTGTTCCTCCCTTTATTCTCTTTTGCTGTCTTCCTTCCTATCTGTTTTTCTCCAAACTGCTGCTTTCATCCCTCCTCCAACCAGCTTGACTTCCAGGTTAGTATTTGCTACTCTCCTATTTAATTGCTCCTTCTGCAGTGAAGGCTTTCATTGATGCTTCATTTATTTGGCCATTTTGATTCCCTATTAATAACTTGTGTTTGTCTCTTTTTGGGTTTTGTTTTTATTCAGTTTGTCCCTGTTGTGAAGTTTTTGGTCATTCCATTTCTGGATCAGAAACTTTACAGTAAACAAATGCTTTGGTCAAAAGTCTGTAAGAAAAAAATGCTTATTAACAACATATTGAATTCATATGTTGTTTTGTGTGAAGATTTTTTTCTTCTTTCAGTTTTACTTTTATTATCTTTGTACAGCGAGTTCAACATTGGGAATAACTTTGGGGTAGACAACCCAACCCAGTAGGTAATGGATTGAACAATAACAATAGTATACAGAGACTTATACTTAGGATCGCAGAGATCAGAGACTTATTTTTAATACTTTACCATCACCACTTTTACTGCCATTGCAAACATAATAGGATGAGTTGAAGTGGTTCAGCTTCTGGTTCAGCAACTTTTAGCTGTTTGTGCTGACCAGGTTCTGGACCAGAACACAGCTGCAAGGAAGGTGTGTGTATGTTTTATATGCTGTGTTTGTATATAGCATCATTTAGTCAGATTAATGTTTTTCTTTCTTCCAGGTTTTAGATCAGTTTAGCTAGGGTTTGTACTTGTGCACTGTTTTTGAGTAATCTTACAATTTTATCAAGTAATATGTCTTGTGGTCCTTGTTGAAAGTAAAAAATGGTAGTCAAAATTTTTATACTCTCCTGGTAGGCCTTGATGTTAATTTTTCTTTCTCATGCTGTAAAGTGTAAATTAGTGAAGTCTTAAAACATCTAGTTGGTATTTAGAAACTAATAACTTTATATGGTTTGGACTACAGGTTCGCCTGCTTCTTCCTTTCCCCATTTGTTTCAAAGTGTGGCTTTTTTTAAGTTTTTCCTGTGACAAGTATTTAAGACAGTTCTATACTCTTAAGCTCATCCCTTATTTTTCAATTTCTTAAGTTGGTGATTGGAACTTGCACAAAGTGTTATTTCCTGTACTGAAGGAGCTTTGCTTTATGCAGGAACAGACCTGGTTTTCAATCATTATCAAGGTAGAAAGTGTTTATTTCTTCATAGGTCAATCGGACTGGAGTATAAAGGAGAGTGTTTACTGCAAAGAGTTTCCAGGTGGATTTCATGTACCAAAATTGTGCATTTGCAGATATGGTTCCAGGTATCAGGTTGCCATGCACCACATTTTTTACTAGAATCATTGCAAATGTCCAATCTGCCTATATAATATGTTCAGATCTGAAGTTTCAGAATTTTTATGTCAATGTATACTTTTTACACAGCATTGTTCTCTATTCATATAGAAGCAGAGCTTGCCAGCTTGAGAGAGTTTTGGTATCTTAGTCTCAAAACCAAGCACAGTTCACAATTCACGGTTCAGATGTGTCAGAGAAGTTTCTGACGTGGATGTCTTCGAACAGTTTGGCAAAAGATGGCTCATTATGAAAAGACTGACGAGTTTTTTTTCTCCTGATGTGCTTTAATGCACATCACAATTGCAAGTTACTTTCCAGCTGGAAAATTTTGTTTCTGAAAATAGAGGCTTATTGATTACAGTAATGAATCAGATAAACACTTTCTGTTTATTGTCTACTACAAGCCCATATTAGTGTCCTGGATTGGATAGTTATTACACCTGAATTATAAAAATACTTAATTTATTTTCAGACTCTTTCTTTCTTCCAAAGATTAATTAACTGTGTTTACTCTGGAGTTGGCTATGATGAAATTATTGTCTGAATGTGACCACTCTGGCATTTCTATCAGAACATACTCAACATAGATTGAAAATCTCTCTAGCCAAATAGAGCTTAAAGAAAGGTATTATGCTATGTGGTTGTCATTATGGTTGATTTCACTGGAATTCAATGATTGGTATGCAGAAACATTTGTTCAGCAGTTGGAGGTGCAATTTCTGTTATGTTTTATTGACCTAAAAAACCAGCTGACCTTGCTGAAGCAAACTGTCCTCATAACCCTGCCAACTTTTATCCCTAGAGTCCTAAATAAGTTGTAGCATATGATTAGAGTATATTGTGGGATTTCAGTGAAGTGTTAAGTTTTCGCAGCTTGAATCGTCATTAAGGTCAAAACTTAATTTAAGAAGCAGATCTATTAATGTGTTTAATTTCTACTAATCAATATGTTCTTACCTGTCATTTTATTCAACTCTATTTATATAGGGTTGAGTGATCAGAAAAATGCTGCATCCGTTTTATAACATGATGGGCTGTTGACACTGGTGGCAATCAAGAAAATTGAATACGTTGGCATAACCCCTTACCCCCATGTGCATCTACCTATACAATAATAAATGTTCTCAGCACAAGAATGAGTACCGTAAGGTTTGGGTTTTTTTTTTTCATTTAGGTTACAGTGGTTTATATACTCCCCAAACTTTTCTGGCTGCAGATAAAGAGAAGATGGATATTTTTTCCATGTATAATATACTGATCAGTGCTAGAAATTTTCCCACCAGCCTCTGGTGTTTGCCTTCCTAATTGTTTCCGTGGGAGGCGAAAGCTCAATGTGATGTGTAAGGCAAGGTTTAACAGAGTTTTAAATTTAACTTACGAGCCTTCCACAGTTTTGTCAAATGTCAGTTTGATGGTTCCAAGGGCAGAGTGATATGTTGTTCAAAGATAATTTCCCTGGAGAAATTGAGATAGTGTACTAATGAAAACTGAGAGAATCTGTGATATACATTACTCTTCTGAGAGACTGGTTATTCTGAGTGAGAAACATAGTTGTCACATTGGATAGCATGCAGATTGTTGTCATTTCTTTCTGTTTTAGTCTATTTGCTACATGTACAGAATGAACATTTTAACATTTAAACATTTTGAAAGAGATGAAGATTTGAGATGAGATTATTTAGATTTTTCTAATTAATCTAATCTAAATTTAATTTAGATTTAGATTACGTGTGGTTTTCAATTTCCGTGCATTTACATTTGGTTATATTTAAGAAATATTGAAGCAGAAAGTTTATTTCCTTGGAATTCTGCTTTATTAAAAAAAAAGGTAAAATAATATATTACAAAATAAGCAGAAATCATGGTGATAAACAATAAAAAGATACAAATGGATTCCTGGGACAAGATAATGCATTATTATTCATTTTTATCCCACTCACTCCTGAACCTGTCTGCTCAGTTCTATACTTTGCCCTTTCAGTTTGCTTAAAGACACACAGAGGTTAAGATAATAATTTCTGAGACAACTTTAAATTAGGAAGGATATTTAGTGATTTCTTAGTCATGCTTTTTTTGGTTTTGTTTCGTTTTGATTTGGAGTGTACATATGCTGCATATCCAGAGTATTTGCAGAGTAAACTGGATATGAGGAGAAAAGAGCTCTACTTCTCTGAAAGAATACTATCCACTTTGGATTGGGTTGGACCTGACACCACAATTCTGTGTTGGGGAAGAGACAACATAAGGAACTGCTACTCTTTCTGTTTCATGGGTATTAATCCCAAGACAGAGCAATATTTTTTATGCTTCTCTAGACCTGCTGCTTCCACTAGTTTCCCCCAGGGAGAGGATCCACAGGGCATATTTCTTGACCCCGTGAATGTGTGAATAAAGTAGTCATGCAGCACTCTTCTGGGGAGCTTGGTAGCTGCCTGGGTGCAATGCCGTCAGGATTCCTTGTGTACAGTGGAGGGGTGTGTGTGTGAAGAATCATTGTGAGATAGCACAGCTTACCCTTAAAAAGCTGTGACTGAAAAGAGACAGGGGAACTAAATTTAGGAATGGGTTGGTGGAACCACTTCTTCCACTCATATTGTTTGCTTCCATAATGCAAGAGCAACATGCCTGGACGATGTGATTGCGACTGGCTTGAAATGCTCTGATCTGAATTTATAATAAGGGGAAGTTAGTATGTCAAAACAAGAAACCATACAAAGCGTACCTGATTTATTTGAAGATATGAAGAGGTTACTGCAAAAGTATGGAAAGTTTAAGTTATGTATTGAATGATAATGGCAGTATTGATTGAGAGAACTGCTAGGTTGAGCCAGGTGTTGCAGTCGAAAGATTTGATTCAGAAGGAAATTGCAATGAAACATGAAGTGCAGCAGAGGAGGTTTGATCCTGATTGCTGGCAGGCTGAGCTGGGTGTGCTGTGGAACAGTTGGATGCAGAGACTAACTGGACAAAGTCAGGAGTTGACAGGGATTTTTTGGGGGTAGTTTTTTGGGTTTGGTTGCTTTGTTTCTTTGTTTAGGGGGTTTTGTTTGGTTTTTTTTGTTTGTTTTTTAAAGAAAAAAAAAAGAAAAAGTCTTACTGGGACAACAGATGGAAGGAACCTTATGAAGCAGCAGTAGGACTGCAACTCCTTGGTTGCAAATATCAGGCAACAAACTATTTCCAGTTACTGGTTACTGCTATCGCTAATGGTATCAATTAATAAAATAGCTGAGCAAGCAATTGCCGTATTGAATCAGATCAAATATCCTTCTCATCTAGTGTCCTGTCATCAGCAGTTTTTATTTTTTTTTTTTTTAAAAAAAGAACATCAGAAGAAAATGCAGAACAATTCTTGGTGTACAAGATAGATGTATGACAGATGATTCTTCTGTTACGGATTTCACACATGTTCGTATAAAGTGTCATCCAGTAAGAATGTGCTGAGAGAGACAGTAGTGCAATGCACTGTGCTGGAGTTTCAGTGGTTGCAGGCAGGTACGTGTTGAAACAAAGTGATACGAACCATAGTTTGGAACAGGATTTTAGTAGGTCTTTTCATTCATGCATTATCCTCATGTGGATATTTCTAGCATCTCTCTAGGGCTTTGGCGGGAACTCTGTCAGACTAAACACTTCTTAAACAAAGATTTTGGAAAACTTCCCGGATTGTGTGTTAGGTAAACCCTTCCTCCCACGTTTTTGTCTTGGAGGTGAGAAATGTTTCAGTGACTTCTGTGACACTTGCTTTATTTCTACCAGGCAGAGTTCTTGGTTCTCTCAAGGCAACAGTATCTTTTTGTGGTGCATTTGGAGGCAAAATAATTGTCACACTGAGGCACTATCATAATCTGAGTATTAAGACATCTTAAACCAGGCTTCAAACCTTTGAAATAAAGAGATTTAAAGGGGGGAAAAGAAGAAGAAGAAAAACAGGGATTATTTGAATGTGGTGTGGTTTTTTTTTGTTTTGTTTTTTTTTTTTTTTAATTTTTCCTAACCGAGCGATAGAATCGCCTTGTGTTTTTAGAGATCTATAGATCTGTGTTGGCTGCAAGCTTTCTGTTCTGCAAACAGAAATAGCTGTGTAATCCATTGGTAATAGGAGCTGGGAATGTAATTAAAAGATTGAATATACTAAAATTCATTTATCTTAATCGGCAACTCTGAGCATTACAGCATCTTTGCATTCCACTGGAGAATTAGGGGTGTGGGAATCAAAATCTTTGGAGATTTAAAAAATACTGTTTGTTTTGGATGATTTTTTTTTGTCCATTGTTTGCACTGGTCTTTCTGATTCCAGTCCTTTATATCAACATAGAGAGAACACAGAAGGTGCTTCTCGGTTCTTCTGTTGAGTAGATGTTGTGACGTGGAGTTTGTCGTAGTCTCATCTTCAGGTGAATGGCAGAAAGACCAAGCGTTCTTCTTCAGTAAGAGATGACAATATTAACTTCTTGTGATAATATTCTCTGACGTGTAAAGGAGAATAGTGGCCTTTATTACCAAAAGATAAAGTAATTACCAAAGTTATCCAGAGAGTATTACCTTCCTCCAAATCCTCTTGTCCAAAAAGCAACAAAATTTTACTCAGTTGTCATAAGCTTATTTCATAAGGGAAGGTCTTAGTGTCCCCTGTTAGCCTTTGTGGGAGCAGGGGCAGTCCAGCTCCAGGGTGACAATGTTTTCCTGTCTCTCCAGGAGGCACCCACTCAAACTTCCCTCCTCATCCCGTATTATAATAGATGTGCTAAGGAAACTGAGCTACTCTTAATTTATATCACTGTAGAATGGATATTTTTTTCAGTTATGAGATCAGGTATCACCACTGTAAAAATGAAATTGTGGTACAGGGTCAGCTGTAGGTTGGTAGGTTATGTTTTTACACAGTTTAGGAGTTTAAACAATTATAAAGGCAATTAGCTCAGGCAGTTGAAGTCTTGCCCCTTCTCCTTTCCAGTGAGAAGTACGAAGGGGAAAATATAGTTCTTGTATAAAGAAGAGAGTGGGAATAAGATCTGCTAGATTTTCTGCTTTGGAATTATGAGGGCAAGCAGGGCGAAGGTGAGACAGGATTTTTTTTTTCTGTAGTATGGTAATAGGTTAGTCAGACATGCAAAAAGGAGTCCTTTGGGATTTGGGGACAAATTAATTGCTCCCAACTGTGGCCTTTATGATAACAGACATGAAAAAAATTTTTTTTTTTCCTTTTGAGTCTGTCTAAAGAAAATAATTTCTCTTCCCCCCCCCCCCCCCCCGGAAGTCTTCATTTAAAACATTTTATTCATATGTGCCTATGTAGTGGTCTGTAATAATCTGTGAGCTTTTTGTGTTGGTCTGTCAAATTTTCACATTAAAAGCAGAAAAGACTTCCAAATTCAAACAAAGCAAAAGAAATGTTCTTTTTTTAAATGGTGTAATAGCTTTAACTTTTTTTTGTCTGATTTATGCCAATGTTATACTTTAGTTCCAAATTAGTCGGTGAGAGCCATGTCGTCCTTAAGGCAGACAATTATCTGTCCAGTTACATTTTCAGAATTTGGGTGTATTGTATGGTGTTATGAAATGGAATAAAGAGGCTGTGCAGATAAAGTATTACAAGTTTTGGCACTGTTTTTAACAAAGTAACAGATGTTCATAGCAGCTTTGTCATCAGATTGTTGGAATAACCAAAGAGACAAAACCCAAATGAAAATTACCCTAGAGGGGGAAACATATTAGAAGTGGTAATTTGCCTAATTATAGCTTTGGGACCTTCGTAGGCTCCATTCTACCTTTGTTGCTTGTTTTGTGGGTAGAGTATATTGTATCAGTTGTGAATATGCACTTTGTGTGGGTTGTGGATCAGTTTTGGTAGGTCATCACTGAAACAGTTCACACTGATGCATTTAGCCCTGCAAACATGTATACATTTTTCTGTGTTTTGAAAATTCTCTGTTGGGAGAATCAGGCAGCTGCTTTGTACCTTTGTTTTTCACTTTTTGCTTTTTGGTACTGCAGTTGCGACACACCTTACTTCAATGAGGAATACTCTTCTTCTGGCCAGCTTGGGACATACTGATTCTTTTCTCACTCTTAACAAATGCACTAGCAATAAATAGTTACATTCTGCGTTGCTGTAACATGGCGTGTTTGCTAGTCAGTGGCTCACAGAAAAAAATCATTGTGTACAATGGTGAGATGGCTTTGCAGTTTTGCAGTCAGATTTCATTTTACAAGGAAAAAAGCAAAATGATTATGAAATAAAATGTTGGTATTATTTTATATGTTAATAAATTTTAATGTTTTCTTCCTGTGGTTATGATCCTTACTCTCTGCCTATTTTATATCAGAGCATAAAGCTAGGTGAATGATTTGGCCAGGAATATACAAGCAGATTTGCTTCTGAATATCATCTACATCATTAAAAAAAGGGTCAGTCCCAATATAATTTTTTGCCATCAAGAGGGAAAGAATAAAAGTTATTTTGAAGCTCAGCTTTGTTGGATGTACTGGCTGTGTCAAAGTAATTAATTTCTTAATGCCTGGGATGATTGCTTTTGTTTTTGCATTTAAGGTATTCTTTTTTTTTTATCATAATGACAATTGTATAAGTTAATAAAAAGAAAATAAAAAAGGTTAAGAATAAGGAAAACCCCCAAATTTTAAAAGGTGTTCTGGATACTAATAATTCTTTAGGTTATAAAATCTGGATTTTAAAAAAAAAACCAAAACCAAACCTGAAAGTTTTTATTAGCATATCATAAATCTTAAGGTCACTAGAGTCTAACTTATTAAATAAATTTAGCAGTCAATCAGGAGGGCTTTCTTTTAGAAAAATGTTGGTTATTTGAGGCATGTTATATTTTCATTGTTATATCAAAATTTCAGCTTGTTGTGGATATAGGTTTTCTTATTGTGGTAATCCCTGTTTTCCCCAGACAAATCCGTCTATGGGCTGTAAGTGAATAAACAGTTCCTTGTGTCAGGAGTGTGTCTGTCAGTAACCTTGTAATGACTCTTGTGATGTTTACAGTTTGCTAGAGTCTAACCCATCTTTGTTTTTCAGATTGCAGCAAATACAATTGTATTCCAGGAAAATGCCAGAAAAAATACTTAACTTTGTTCATATATTAATGGAAATTCTATCTTATGAATTTCAATGGAGTTGGATCTGAATTTTAAAGAATTCCCCTTATGCTGTTGTTTTAGTCTTGACACAATAAATTAAATGGAAACCTATGCATATTGCAATTTTTGACAGAGAACTGAACTGTTGGAAATATTTCTGCTGAGTCTCACTGAAGTAATGTAGTTCAGAATGGACATTCACATGGACAGGATTTACAGGATCAGGTCTTCTGCATGACTAGCTACTGAGATACAGAGTGCCTAGTAAAATGTCGTGATTCGTTTCATTGCTCACGTATGTGAAGTGTTTGTAAAGGTGTAGACTATTTATAAAGGAGAAAGAGATGATCTGTTGAAAAGAAATATAATTTTTTCAAGTAATCATGTTGGTCATATTCTACCCAGTGCATGCCTAAACAATAAGTGAAGCCGATTATTTAAAATATGTATACTAGATTAAATTTTAAAATGTATTTTTGAGACTTTCCTATTTTGTAGAAATTACTTGTTTTGACTAATTCATTACATTTCATAAGCTTATGGATTTTTTTCATTAAAACATTATTTGGTACATTTATTGCACTCTGATTTTTATTTTTTTTCTTTATTTGTTGAGGAGTACAGGTTCCTAACATATGAGAGAATTTTTTGATTGACTTTCAGACAGCTAGTCACATTGTAATGCTGTTTAATGTGATGAAAATTATTACAGAGACATATTCCTTTAGAAAATGTTACGGATTTTGCTCTTGGGAGTATTTTACAAGTCTGCATTTTTTGGATGCTTTGAGGAAAAAAAAAATCTTTATGAAATAGAGTAAAGGCTATACTAAGCATGTAACACTTAGTTTTGGCTGACATTACCAACTTTTTGGCCAAGGTACCCAGGTGGCTAATTAAAACTGGGAATTTAATGAAATAGCATGATTTTCTGTAGCTATCAGAGATCAAAGCATTGGAGTTTAGACAACAGTTATGCACTACTGTAAAATGAAATTTGAAAGATACTCACATATCTGAGGAGACTAAATGTTAATATTTGTCTTTAAAAGTTGTACTGATGGAATTAAATATACTGTAATTAGACAACGGGATCAATTTGTATGCTATTCCAGAAAAACAAGAAAAAAACGCAAAGGAACATGGTTACACGTAGTCATTACAATTAGTGATATTCAAACTAGCAAGAACTAAGTGCTGCTACTGTTTTGATATTTGTCTTTCTGCTGATCAAGGGTCTGGGTCTCCATGGCACTGATGTCTATTTCTTAAAAAGACATTTCAATTAAAAAAATTAAATAGAATGAACAGCTAGTGTAACTGATGTAAGGGAATCTTGCTGTTTGCACAGCAAGATTAAGGGACTCTAGGTTCTTTGGTCCGGATTTCATAGGAGATGAAGCTATAGGGCTGTATAAGACTTTTTTGTCTTTTCCCATCACCTGTCTTGTTTGGATCTATGATATTCTAAGTGTACCTAAATATTTAGTGATCATAGTTTGATCGTTCTTCAGCAGTATCAGAAAACAGATCTGTTACAGTCTATTGATTCTGGTGGTCTAAGGCCATTTTTTCTGAAAAAGTTGTTGGACACTGAGGAAAACAGATGAAGGCATTGCTGTGGTTTAGATACCTGATTTTTTTCGTGCCCAGCTGAGTTGTAAATTAATGGCTGTGGATCATTCTGTGCATTGAGAAAGATTATAGAAAATTATCCCAGATCAGGAAGACTCATGAAGAGGAATAGGGAATTATGACTGGCTGATTTTTAATGGAGTAGCATGGCTCCAGTCTACTGTGTGTTTGGAGTTCAAAGCAATGGCTTGATCTAGGTCTAAAAAATTCATAAACTTAGTTTAATGTTCAGTAAGGTAGTTTCTAGAGAATTATGTTACTTTATATAATCTTTTTCTCTTCACTAGGAATGGAACGGTATCTAATGTACTAGAAGAATCAAATTTTATTTAGAATTTTTTCTTATATCTGGTGTTCTTCAGCTTTTCTTTATTAAATTCCAGTGTCACTGTCATCTAGTTTATAGGTGGCATGGGTGTTTGCTGGGTACTGTTTCTCTGTATTGAATGCTCAAATGAGTCGGGAGATGCCCATGAACTCCTTCAGTCTGTAACTATTTTTTTTTTTTTAAACTATTCAAGATAGGCTTACATTCTAGCTCCATTTTGAAGACAGCTTAGATCCATTCTGAATTCTTTTTTGTCCATAGATGAAGCTGCTAGATGTTTTATGACAATTGCTGACTGGCTATAGCCATAGGAACATGAACAGAAATTTAAATTTGTTATCTGAAAAAGTGTCATTAACCAGCCATTTTAATGTTTGGCCAAGATTAAGCATCTGTGTAAGGTGTTAGTCACCTACGCTGCTTGTTAGACTGCTTTTTTCCTTCTTAAATGTGAGAAGCTCAGACATCATTTCTTTAAGCCAAATGTGGTGTTGGCACCACTTCAGTGCGCTCTGGGCTTGAGTGCTTTAGAACTAGTTTGAAGACAGTCTTGCCAGTTACGTGAAGTTTGTAAAATTCCAAACACAGCATAGTATTCTATAATAACTAGTTTGAGATGACTGTAATGCCCAGCTCAGTGGGTAAAGAATTCAGCTCACTATAAGATACTAGATACCCAACTTCAAAATGAACTATAACCATGTGGAAAATCAGAAAGCTGTGGATTTCATCTTACTGCTTTGGGGCAGTTAGACTATCAAACAATAATGTTTTTGCGCATATTTTAGTACCAGAACATGATTAACATGTGATGGTAAGATCAATTCTACTTTCCAGACCCCTGCAGCATACATTTCCAATTCTGAAGACATATACCTTAAACAGTAATGTTTTATTTATTTTATTCTGTCTAATTAATTTTGTGGTCTTATAGCTTTAAATTGAAACAGTGTAGCAGATTCCTCATGATAAGGAATAACGTAGACTCAATCTATGCATATCAGCATAGCTACTTGTGTGCTGTTTCCAAATATTTTGCTGTTTCTCATGCGTAATCTTTACTTATCCTAATCTTCTATTTTATTCAAAAGTGTTTTTGAAATAAAGACGTGAAAAAATACCAGAGCAAGCATACTCAAAAAATATACGAAATTGAGGATTATATTTGATATATTTGCTGTTAAAAATTCTTTTAAAAAATGGGGGGAATGTGTTCTTGTATTTATTTCCTCTGTTGAACTCCTCTTGTACCTTTAATGCAGGCCTAAAAGAAAACTACTCAGCTAGGCTTTCTAACTCTAGCATTTTCTTTTCATTTCCATAAGCATGTAGTCAGTTGTGGAAAAAAGAGAGGCTATGACACAGCTTGCTTTTATTTCCTTCTCTTCAAGATTTTGCATATCACACACACCAGATGTGTTCCTTTGCAGCTTTACCATGTTCTACTTTTCAGTGTGGCATTAGACAGAAACCGAAATGGGAAGTTGTGAGAGGGAAGGGTGGTGAAAGAACCAGTTAGCATTGGCATAAAATTGAAGTTCTTACAGAGATTAAATATAAATTAATCATTTACTCTGCATTAGATTGAAAACTATTTTATATTTTTAACAGCACAAACTCGTATTACACCACCAAAAGTTCTGCCAAATACCGCATTTATATATGCAGTTGTGAAAGTCATTTTTTCTAGTATTAATTTTTTGTTGTACGCTAATTAGGTCTATGCTTACAATTATGCAACATGGACCCATGAAAGAGAACTGATTTTCACTTGGAGCTGGATTGAGCATCTAATGTATTTAAATACTTGATTTAATAAGACAAAGGCCATCACTCTAAAATTCTTGAGGAAATTTAGTGAAAATTTGACAACTCAATAGCTAAATCCATTATATTTTTTAAGACCTAGAAACAAGTTTAAACTGGAGCATGCAATTTATGGTTGTTTTTTTATGAATCTGTCGGTGTAACTTTGACAGAATCATCCCTGCTATTTTTAGCACTGTCATGTTCCTTTATTATTGGTTAGCTGTGGCAGACTATTGTGTTTTTCAGAAAATTAACCTTTATTACAACACTATGATAAAATACTGGTGATTTATTCTATACTCCCAAGCCTATTGAGGTAGGTCTCATGTAGGCAGGTTTCTTCTGACCATTATGTAGTGTATTCTTTTGTTCTCAAGTGAACTTAATTTGGGGATTTCAACATGATGCCAGAAATCTACCAAAAGACAGCTCTAGTGCTGTACTGATGGTGTCTTTGAGCTGGGAAAAAGGTGGTGTTTCTTAGGAGTCTTGTCATTTTGTTAAAGGTATGTCTAAAGGAGAGAGAGCCTTAGTTGTATTGTTTATTAGAACTATATCTGGGTACTATAAAAAATATTCAAGAATATTTAAGGAAGATACAGGCTAAGGTCTGACCAGAGTTCGTTCAATCTGGAGAAGGTCAGCTGTTCATCTTCCAGTTACTGTTTTGTGTCATATAGAAATGGTCATACTAAAAAAATAAAGTTAAAAAGGATGGCTTTTGTTTTTTTTCTCTTTAACTGTTCTATTTTCTGGTAACAATGTCTTGTTGGGGATTCTTTTAGCTTTTACAGTATTTGCAGTCTTCACAAATTTTATTTCTAGCATTAAAAAATGAGTACAAAAGATAAATGCTGGAAACAGATGATCAGTGAGGCTAATCTGTATTTTTGTGCCTTAACAGGCTCATGCAAACTCTTGAACACAACTATAGGAAAAAATCTATTTTTCAAATAGAGGAACTTGTACTTGTCTTTTTAAAAAATTATCTGTGAGCTTGATGTAGATTCTTTTAAAAACCAAAGATTTTTATTTGAATTATCTGTACCTACTTTTTCTAGCCAAGTTGAAGTTACTTTTTTTAGTAATAATACATTAGCTTTTCTGTTATGTGCTGTACCTACAAACTTCTATATGGAGTGTCTTCTAAGACTTTTTAATACCATGACAACGTTTATTGATTAGAGATTCATTGTTAATTTTTCAGGATAAATAAGTAGTGAAAAAAACAGTGGTAGGATGAAGAAACCAGTGATAGAAGTAAATATAGAATCACCTAGTTTCTTTACCATAATAAAATCAGTGCAAGGAAAGTATTCCATGACTTTTTTTTTTTTTTTTTTTTTTTTTTACTGGAAGTTCTAATGTGGGAGCAACAGAGACATTTCCAGTGATCTTTTTGGGCATCGAATAATATTCTCTTCATTTGCCAAAATAGGATTAGTGTGTAGATCTCATTAGGAATTTGCACATGACTTTATTTTTATATGGATAAAAGGGGGCAAATTCCTCAAAGTCAAAGAAAGTCGGGAAAATAATATCTAAGAATCCAAGCAGGTAGAAAGCATTACTGGAAGGATATTTTTTCAGTGTCTGCCAGACAAAATTCAGCTTGCCTTCTTTCTTAAAAGGATGTGTGCGAAGTATCAGAATAGCTTCTGGTAACTTAATGAATAAGAGCTACAGCAAAAGATAATTAAACATTGAAACAATTTAATTTTTTTTTTTTTACTTGAGTACAGTCTTAACAAAAGAAAATGCATAACGGTCAAGGTTGTTTCATTTTCATTAGAAGTTACTCATAAATCTATTTGTTGATAGTCTGTTGTAAAAAGAAGTCTTATTATTAACAAATATAGAAATGTAATGTTTTTCTTATGTGCAAAGCTATTTGTAAAGGTATCTTTTATTCTTCATGGCATATTTATGACCTGACCTTCTACCCCATCGCACTTTAATCCTCAGAAATGTTGTATTTATAGTCCAGGTTTTCAGAAATAGAGTTTCACGACATACATTAGTCATCACCTTCACCTTCTGCTTCCTTTGAAATTAATGCTACTTAAAGCACCCATTAAAATTGTTCTCGAATTCACTGAGTGTGTAAGGACTGTTGGATAATCTCCCTCTGTTACAACAACAATTTTTCTGTATAGTGCTTAGAACATGTATATTTGTGAGCAAATAATAAAAGAAAAAAATCTTGTAGGCCCGAATAGTTGCTTTACCATTGTATAGTCTGATGGTGTTAAAACTGTTTTGAAAACAAGATGAAGTTTTATTGTTTACATCTGATACTTGAAATACTTGTATCTGTTGGAGAATCGATGTCCTGTGTCATAGTCACAAGTCAATTTATAGAGGAAAAAAAAGTGATTGCAGTCATTAACACTAGTGCATATGTGTATACAATTCTTAGACATATGAAAGACCAAAACAAGAAGGTTGCCAATCTGAAGCACAATCAGCAACTGGAGAAAAAGAAGAATGCACAGTTATTGGAAGAAGTTCGTAGACGGGAGGACAATATGACTGACAACTCTCAACATTTACAAGTAAGTTTATTTTTCAATTGTGTTTTAAAACAATCAAAGAAATTACACTTCTGTTTCACTGTATGTCTTCCAGGATGTATAATGAATCTCTTCCTACAAAGAGCCGATGGCTCTCTCATTTCCTACCAGAGGATGCAGTACTGACTTCAGTTGCATCCATGAAATATTTACTATTTAAGGTGAGGAAAAAACAATAGAATTTGAAGCCCTCTCCTCACAAGGACTGCGTTAAAAACGTTTAAAAGCAAATAGGTCTTTATAGCTTGTCTAGCTTTATAGCTAGAGTCAGAAAAAAGGAGGATAATTATCCGTTCTGAATTCTATTTCTGTGCTATTCACAGCATTATATCCACAAGCCCCAGTGAGGTTTTATAGTGGGGTTATGAATGTTCAGCATGTTTGACTATCAAATGGTAGCGTGCTGTGATTTTTTTTTTTTTTTTCCTTTTTTTAAACTGAACATATCTGCGTGATTAGCTCTCTAAAATACAATTTAGTTTTTCAAAAGTATTCAGTTGTATAACAGAAGGTCTGCCATGTTTTCCAGTGTGGAGATTGAATGCAACAACGTTTGAGACCCATGAGCCCCTTCCTGTTCTATGTTTCTACATGTAGCTCTTCACATTAAATTCCACTATCTGGGAGTGAAATTCTATATTAGCAGGGATATCATCATCTGGTTGTATACTCAGATAATTTTTTGAGGGTGACTTGATCTTATTGACTCTTTGTACATGCATATGTTGTGGGTTAAAAGCATGAGGATAGATTGTCTAACAGGGTAATGGTGAATCTACAATCCTCAGCAAAGATCGTTTTTATCTTACGTACTTAGACGTAGCATAAGAGAGCACTGGAGACAGCTGTAACCATCTCATTTGACAGATCTCATAATCGTTACTGCACAATTCCTACGTTGGCAACTTTTTTCTTACAGTTGGAAAGAAGCGGTTTTCCTATATCTCTCCTTTATTTAAGATAGATTTTGAAACTTATTCTAGGAGAATTTCTACAGTTTGTAACATACTGAGTTCAGGCATTGAGATTTGAAAGATGATTAGCTGATCTGGTTAAATGATACATTATATATTCGGGAATTTGTATTAAGGCCACAAAACAGGTTTGATGCTTGACTTAGAAATTATTCTCTGAGATCTGCCCATGAAAAACTATGAAGAGAAGTATGGATTTCTGTCAACATCATCAATGTCTCCACACCCAATGTTTATGGGCAAGTCTAATTTGCAGTGCAAAATATCAGTTTCCCTTGATCTGCATAATATAATGGGTTTCTGGAAAAATTCCAATACATGGAATCTGACTCTCACATGCTTCATATGGTACTGTGTTTCTCATGTACCATTTTCTCTATGCAAAATAGAGAAATCAACACCACACCTCTCTTCAGGCTTGTGTTGGTGAAACTGTATGAAAAAACCTTGTCTGGGGTATAGCTCTTCTGTGTTGTTGATTTGCTATAAAAAATTTTACACACTATGAACAGTTTATGATAATGTTATTTTAAGGCCTGGTAACAGAGAAATGTTAATATTTTAATATTGTGTACTTCAACTTATTACTTTCAGTAATGTATCTGTGTATGTGTTGTGGCCCATCCTACACTTGCTGAGCTGCTGGGAAAGTGAAAAAGAGGGGATCCCAGCTGCTTCTGCCTATCAGTAGGTGCTTTGCATTCCCCAGCTCTTCCTCCAGTAGCCGCAAGAACAACCAGAGGAAGTGAGTATTGGTTGTCTGTGCTGCTGGCTGCTGGTACACCTGATCCTGCCTTCTCTGGCAGAAGCAAAACAGGCAATCTGCTGCTCTTATCAGTTTGCTGCCATAACTATTTGTTATATTTCCTGTGTCTAAAACATTTCCTCATTTCCTTGGCTTATTCTTCCCAAGCCTTTCTTAATGTTGACCATTGTGTTCATGCAGGGCTGGATGTGTTCACTCATTGCAGTTTGCTTCTTTAGTGAATTAGAATGGCTGTCACTGCATGGATCACAGAGGAGGCAAATCCACCCGAATGAAAATGGCCTGTTTGACTTTACAGATTGAGCCGTAAGAAACCTGGAGATGTGCAGTTGCAAGTAGAAATTTGACTCTCCAGCACTATGATGTGTTCAAGTAAATCCCTAAGGAAACAAAATGAATGGAGAGGGGTGGAGAAAAGCAGCCAAACTTGATGAACATCTGGCAGTTTTTTCCTTCCCCAGCAAATTAAGATAGAGTTGTTTTCATCTAGCAGGTACAGGAGACAGATACCTTCAAGAGGCCCATTGTAAAATGGGCTTGATAACATGTGTCCTTGTACGATCGCTTCTTTCATAAGGTTAAGGAAGATGGGGTAGTGGTAGTATCTGGGGCTTTTTTTTCCTGCTGCTCTTGTGAGGTAAAGGATTGTTATTCTCTGTGGAAGCTCCTTAGGGTTTGCTTTCAAAAATGAATCACAAAATTCATTGTTCCAGTAAAAGCTCATCGTACTACTTCTACATCAAATGGAGACGTGTCCCTGCCTCATGTGTTGGAAGCTTGAGGTTTCCCTGTTGCTGCAAGATTTGGGGAGCTTTTAGTTTTTCTATATAAATGCCGTAGTGAACCTTGCAAGTAAAGCAAATAGTTTGAGTAGTGGAGGTACCATGAGTCTGATGTGCATTTATTCTGCTGGTAGGAGAGTATTTTGATTTAAAGTTTTTCACTGGTATGGTGTATTTGTTTTATACGTGTAAGGTAGTTACAAATAATAGGTGAGAGCATCAAGTCTTGTTGGAACACACTTGCTTTCCGCAGGTCTGAATATGCAGCTACATTTGTGAATGTTCTCAGTTTGAACTTATTTATGCATGTGTTCAAAAGGATACATATAAAGCACTATGTATAGGTAAATTTATTTTATTTCCTACCAGCCCAAGGGTACGATGCTTTCCCCAGGAAGCAAAATATAAACTGAAGTTCTCCTAGTGATGTGAACATATACAGAATTCAAATGGGATAATGAACAATCTGACAGAATAGAATACTTGATCACTCTTTATATTAAATTGCAGTTCGTAAGATGTTGTAACAGTAGTGATCTAAGGATTTAAGTGAGGCAGGATTTGTGGGAAGACACATGATGTGAGATATATGATATACTTTGAAAAACAAGTTTCTGGGAGTACTAACTGCTACTACTACTGCTAATTAAAAATAGAATTAATTGGTATTTCAATAAATATTGAATTAACATCTTAGTAAACCATGGGGATCTGACCACCTTTTGTTGTTTCTGTTTATAATACCTTCTACTATGTTTAGTAGAAACACCCTATGCTATAGGCATTTATAGTGCTTGTGTCTATACTGTACTTGTTACATTTGGGAATGATGTATTGAGCTGTTAGGGTAAAGTATATCCTAAAATTTTCTGGCCTGATGTAATGATTGTATTTATTGTCTATCTGTGATAAACTCAGCTGAAAATTGAAGAGCAATTAGACTAGTCAAATTACGTTTATTCTAGCCAAGTCTCAATCCCTTTTGCAGAAATACTGGAAAAGGTATAATAAGAAAGCTAGTGTAATTGTTTGTGGACAATTCAGGGAGTCATTAAGGGCAAACTGAAGCAATCAGTTGAAGTGCCATCCATTTTGTACTACCCAAGTAGGGGCTGAAGCTCTACCCATTCAGCTGTCCACTTGCTTTCTGGTAGGTTTGATGAAGTTCAGCAGTCAGTCGTTTCTTTGAAGCTTCAGTAGTATGTAATAGTTCCTGAGGCTTGTAGCATCATGTATATTTGTGACACTTTTCACTATCTTTTCAGATAAAAGCCTCTCCAAGCTAGTTCATATCCTAGCATCAGTGCTTGCAGGTCAACTTTGAGCCTCTGGTGGCCCCATCTCACAGCACTGCAGGGCCACTGCTGTGATCGAGAGTGCCCTGGGATGGCTGGGGAGGGAATGCACGTTGGTCTCCCTCAGCTATAATTGTGAGTGATGCTTCAGGTGTGGTTTTGGGGGGTTATTTGGATCACTGTAAAATTGGAAACATCAGGGAGCCAGGCTTCAGATTAATTCTTGGGAATGAAGAATAGTTGTGGGGTTTTCTGCTTTTTCCTTCCACAAATCAAGGGCAGACCTGTGCAAATCTTGCCAAACGTGATGGTCATATATTACATAAAGCATCACAGCAGGAGGTCTGGCCCTTGAACACTTTATCATGAAATTTTTTGAGAATGGTGTATCTAACATGCCTTCATTTTTCTCTCTTTTTTGTCTGTCTCAAAAAGATAAGCCTTTTTGAGAAATGCTGAGCTAAGAAATACACAGGCATTATGTCATAAAGTTGTGCATAATTCCTCAAATCTCTTTGCAGGATCTTGAAGTGTTATAGATGTGAGACATGTTTATTTCCTGAGATAAGTTTTTCTTGATTCTTGTATGGAACATGTTTGTTCCAGTAACACTGTTACCTCAGTAGAATTGGGAAAGAAAACATTTGCATAACATTGAGAACATTGAGTGGGTTTGGTTTTGATTCTGATTTTCAAACCTGTTGTAATAACAACAACCAAGTCCTTTATTTTCTCTAGAGTAAAAAATAAGAATGTGCATGTAATAATGTTCCCATATGTCTCATCACATAGCCTCAAAGGGAATTAAGTGTACGCTTTTATCTGTTTATACTTTTAATAAATGTAAAGTATCAATTTAATAAGTGAATCAAACCTTATGGAATCATATCTGTACTGTCAGAAGCACTTCTCTGAAAACTTATGCAAACTGTCCAATGCATGCATATCATGAGAGGTGCAAGGATGAGCCTGAAAACAAATTTGAAAAGTTTGATACCCTATTCTGCTCTGATCTACACAGCTTCTGTGTTTCCACCTTTTCTTTTGGTTTAGCTGCTGGGAAAGTTTTTTGACTCTCCTAGTGTTTTAAATGCTTGGGTTATTTGTCACAATTCTCTTTTAGGTAGGTTGGATTTTCTTTGGGTGGAAATCCACATGCTGAAAAGAGATATTTCACTAAAAAATGTTTTTGAGTAGTAGTTCTCATGGATTTCAAATATCATATACAGGTGGCTCGATCAGTGCTCTAAGCCTGAAGTACTGTGAATAGATTGTGTACACACTTACATTTTCCAGGTATAAATATCTCGCTTTTTAAACAGAGTCCAGCATGTCAGCCTTGGTTTATCACTGGACATAGTGAGACAAAGCAAGAGATTTAGTTTTTCAATAGTTTCATACTGGCTGGAAGTTAAGTCTTAGGTAATAAATAAAATATAATCAGGAGAAAGTACTATCAAAAGAGATAGAAAAATTGCTGTCTGATAGAATCTGCTGTCTGATTCTTGCCATGTGAATGTGGTATCTTGCTTACTACTGTGATACCGTGCTCACTAAAAATAGCTCCCAAGATATTTCACAGCTAGTCAGCATGAATCCTTAAACTTGGATTTGTTTCTTTATTTTTCACTCTGTGTATAATTTTCTTCTCCATAATACTGCTAGAAATACAAAATATACTGAAGACATGGCACATTACTATATATTATGCCTGTGTCTTTTAATATAAAATAGAAGCATGGCCTAAACAAGGGGTATACCTGACATTAATTTATTATGATTTTTCTCTTAATGCAGTGTATTTCCTACTGCATTGTCTCAAAAACTTTGAAACTGTAATATTAATAAAAAGAGGAAGCTGGGGAATGAGATGAAGTCTTGCAAATAAAAATGAACAGAGCAGTGTAATCAGTTCAGAGACAGAGGAAACAGTTGTGATTGTTATGCAGACAGGCTTTAGTGTACGTAGCTGACATAAGGCAGGAGAGAATTCATTGCATAAACACATGGCTTTGTATTTATTAGTGCTGAAATACATATGTAGTGAGAAACCTCAACCTTTAAGAGGTTAAAATCACAAGTTACTGTATTAAAAGTGAATTCTACTTTAAACATGCATATGAAGGTGGACCTATATCTCTCTGGAATAGGTATAATTTATATAATTCCGAACGTTTAGGAGATTTTTATGTTTCTGTCTTCAGAAGGCTGGTCATTTTGTAGGATGGAGGATGGAGATAAGATTGGGATTTTGCCTTTTACACCATTGCTCTCTGATTTCCATAATGTGCATGCGTGAAATTGTGCATTGTGTGTGCATTTGGTCTAGCTCTGATGAGTAGAATTGCTTCCTATCTCTCATTCAGTTGTGGGCAGAGGATAAGGGGAAATAGATGACAGCTCTTGATTTTCCTTTTTCAGTGTTATGAGCAATCAGAACACACAGGTGAGATATATGGAAATGGACTTTTGGAAATATGTACAGGGGCAAGAGAAAGGTTAAGATATGGTCTGCAATGCTTGTGAAGATCTTACCTCTTGCAAAGATTTCTGCTATCAGATACAAATATTTTGAAATAAAAGCTGGATATTTTGCAAGTCTGTGTAAACGTCAGCTGCAACAAGTCTTTTAAATAGAGAATCAAAAGGGGTTGGAAAACAGTTCAGTGACAAATTTAGAAGATGGGTTAAGCTACAGCTAGAATAAAGTTCTCCCTTTAAAGCTCCCATGGACTTGTTTGTAGAAAATACCGAATAGAAACCTATTTTTATTATGATTGTAGTGAGTTAAAAAATTACTTTACCAGAACTTTTCTACAATTAAAGCAGAAGCTTAATGATGCACCTGGTATTTAAGATAGAAGACTGTGACGGTCTTGTGTTGTAGATGTCCTATTTAATATTGTAGCCCATGCAGAAATATTTTCAACAACAAGCTTACTTCCAAAGTTTCACACTAAATTGTAATTTTTTTTGACTGGATACATTTGTTCAAGCTGTTGCAAATACTTTTTAACAAGTGAGTTGATTTCAATTGCAAGTGAGTAATTTTTGCAATTTTTGCTAAGTTCTCCAGATATGAAGACATGTAAAAGTCAATATTTTATGCTAGTTTTCTGTAACACATCTACAGAATTCTTTTCAATTTATTGCTTGAAAACTAAAATATGTTCTTGTATGCTTCTGTTTTCAAAATATAGGTTCCTCGGGGACTGCAAGTTTCATATTTGAGTGTTTAAGCTGAAATGTGCTCAATTTGTAAGAAAATTAGTGTTCATGTACATATGAAATAATTTTACCCCTGTAAAGCAAGAATTATATATTAGCAAATGGAGAACCTAGTACAGTAGATTACACGATTGTGTGCATTAGTGATATGTTCATGGGTACTTCCTCTGGCATTTGTGTCTTCTCTAATTATAGCTGGATTTTGCCAAGATAGAGTGTAGCTAATAACTACAACCTCAAAAATGTCCAGCCTTCAGCAAAATGTATAGCTTATTATAAATTTCACACAGTTCAGGGAACTTTTTTTGTCTTGTGAATATCTTGGAAAAAGGCAGGAATTGCATTTTCTTAAAATTTCAGGGCTCAGTTTTGGGGCCAGTCTTTTTTAATATCTTTATTGATGATCTGGATAAAGGGATTGAGTGCTCTCTCAGTAAGTTTGCAGATGACACCAAACTAGGTGGGAGTGTTGATCTGCTTGAGGGTCGGAAGACTCTACAGAGGGACCTGGACAGGTTGGATCAATGGGCCAAGGCCAATGAGATGAGGTTTAATAAGGCCAAGTGCCAGGTCCTGCATTTCGGTCACAACAACCCCAGGCAACGCAACAGGCTTGGGGAAGAGTGGCTGGAAAGCTGCCCAGCAGAAAAGGACCTGGGGGTATTGGTGGACAGCCGGCTTAACATGAGCCAGCAGTGTGCCCAGGTGGCCAAGAAGGCCAACGGCATCCTGGCCTGTATCAGGAATAGCGTGGCCAGCAGGAGTAGGGAAGTGATGGTGCCTCTATACTCGGCGCTGGTGAGGCTTCACCTCGAGTACTGTGTTCAGTTCTGGGCCCCTCACTACAGGAAGGACATTGAAGTGCTGGAGCGTGTCCAAAGGAGAGCCACCAAGCTGGTGAGGGGTCTAGAGAACAAGTCATATGAGGAGAGGCTGAGGGAACTGGGCATGTTTAGTTTGGAGAAGAGGAGGCTGAGGGGGGACCTCATTGCCCTCTACAACTACCTAGAAGGAGGTTGTAGAGAGGTGGGTGTTGGCCTCTTCTCCCAAGGGAATAATGACAGGACCAGAGGAAATGGTCTGAAGCTGCGGCAGGGGAGGTTTAGATTAGATTTTAGGAAGAATTACTTTACTGAGAGAGTGGTCAGGCACTGGAACAGCCTGCCCAGGGAGGTGGTGGAGTCGCCATCCCTGGAGGTATTTAAGAAATGTGTAGACATGGCACTTCAGGGCATGCTCTAGCGCCCGAGATTGTTGGTTTGTGTCTGTTTGTGGGTGGGGTGGTGTGTGGTTGTGGGCGTTTGTTTTGGTTTGGTTTTGGTGTTCTGGGATTTTTTTTTTTTGTTTGTTTTTTGTTGGTTGGACTCGATGGTCTCAAAGTTCCCATACAACCAAAAATATTCTGTGATTCTGTGATTCTGTAAAGCAGTCATTTTCATGTAGCTGAACGTAAATTTTTAATAGACATTTTGAAAAAGTAGGACTTAAAACTACCTTTTCTGTGATGTATTGATAACTAATCTATAAAAAAAAAATCTTTGCCTGGAGACTCAGTCAGCGGATAATAGAAAACATAAATAAGCCTTTGATGATTTAGTGCAATATATCAAAAGATGATTAGCAAATTAGAAGTGCATACTTATAAAAATCAGACTAATCAATTAAAACATATATAATACTATTGAAGACACAACTAGTGTATTTATCTGCAGATTTCTAGCATAATATAAATATAAATTCAGATTGTAAATACGGATGGACATTTAGGAATTTTCTTTCCTTGGCCTGTGGAAGTTCCATAAGTTGTGGATAAATTCCATATGTGTTGCTGAAACGTGTGTTGAACTTCAGCCAGTAGTTTAAGAATATGTTGAAGAAAATATTTCTAAAAGGTTTCAGATGAGGAAAAGCATTTGAGAGTCTACAGAGGGCAGGAGGGTTGATTGGTAGGTCTGAGGATCAATAGCAGAAGTGGTTTTTTTTCTTTGGGGATTTACTTTGACATTTGTTTTCATTGTGCAGTGTAATTCCCAGAAGCCAAAACTACTCTTGTTATAAAATGTCCCTATAGACAATCTGTGAAAATCTCACTTGAAGATCAGTTTCTACTAGACTCACGGTCTCTTAAATCTTGTTTCTTTTGTCATAATTGGTAGGCTGAGAGAAGGGACTCGAGTGTTCTGTGCTATGTTGTTCTAACCAGCTGTAGTATAAAAAAAAGTTTAGTGGGTAAAACATTATCAGTACAGGTATTGTATGTAGTTGTCATGTCCTTTGTTGTCTAAAGTGCGACATTATATGAGTATATGTTTGTATAAAATAACATGAATTTTATTCTTAGAACTATCCCAATTTATTACTTTTAAGCAAGTACACACTATTCTAGAACATTATATATAATTATTAATACCTTTGCACTAAGACCTTCTAGAGCATCCCATATCAGAAAGTCTGAAAACTGACTTTTCTCATCTTTCTCAGTTTCTACAGTTAAGTCAGAAACATAATGTTTTCCAGTGTTGTCTAAGTAATGTGAATTCACTGTAGCCAGTAGCCATGAATAAAACCTGGACATCTTGATTTGTGAACAAAGTTAAATTTGTATATTCTAATGTAATTATTTAGAAATTTGTGAACTGCAATTATTGACAAGTATTTTATGTTTAGATTAAATAAGTTATTTCTACTATGTGCTTTAATAAGTCCTTTGTCAGTTGAAAAGGGCATATATGGCTAGGCACTGGAAAAAAAAGATGCTGTTAGAAAAAACAAAACTGCAACAATAGGAAACAGGAAAAAATTTATCGTGATACACCTTTTTTTCTCCCCTCCAATATTTATGTAATAACTCACACATGTGGGACTCCTGTAGTCTCCAGGGGGCAATCACATTCAACATGCATCAAAAGAAATAGTTCAGTTAGACCAACTCTCCCTACCCAGCAATAATTACCACAGGTTTACACTGAGATATAGTTGCAAAAGGTTAGTCAGTAGGGCATCTGCAAATCAAGTCATATGTCAACTCTACATCAATAACCTCATTATAATAGATGTTAGTATTTCAGCACATGACTGTCCAATATAGCATTCCACGTATAGTTCATTTTTAACTTTTACATTGACTTATAGCTCGTCTAATATTTTACTAACTTATGTATTTAAACACTCTATATTACATAAATTATAATCAATGACAAAACAATGATTTAGATTGAAATTCTGCAAAGTGAAATTGCAATAAAATGTCTGACCCTATTTGTGTAGCTGTCTTCAATACAAGATGAATATAGGAGGCTTAACCTTGTAATATAAAAGCAGTATAATGGAAATTTCTATTAGCGTAATTTTTAATACTTACTTTAATATTTTAATTGCTTAAAAATGCTACCTATACTTTTTTTTTTATCTTTGGTTTTCACAAATGAAAGCTGTTTTCCTATATATAAGTAATCATGTTCTAAAAATACAACTGATTAGCTAAATTCAGTGCAAACTGTGTCTCTATGTACTTTGTTTAAATTCATAGCTTATCCATGGGCTATAACATTTTTTGTTGAAAGCTTGATAGGCTGGATGACAATATAAAAAGGTGTTCAAAAACCTCCTTCTGGAGGCTCAGATTTCTAGCTAGTTTCATAATTTGGTCTTGTATTTACCTGTTTGCAACCAGTGCTAGCTGTTGTTACTGTTTGTCACTCTCCATAGATCATTTTGAATAGTATGCAAGTCTGTTACTATTACATCTGGTCAGTAACAGAAGTTCTGCTTGAGGTAAGCCTAAGTAGAATTACTTTGGTTGGTTGCTAATAAGCCAGATTTATACCACTTATATTTATACACTAATACTTACAGACTACCTCGTGTTACAGACTGGAAAGAAAAGAGAAGACCTTTGACGTGGTCCCCTACAACATCATTTAAAGAAGTATAATGTGATCAGATTAAACCCAATTAGAAATAAAAAAGTATTGGCACATACTGAAATGTGTAGTCACTTAGAGCAAAGTCATATTCAGATATTGTCATCTTAACCATGGAAGTATGAGACTAAATTGTTAATATTTCTGGTTCCTAGCTGTTTTGCAATACATGCAAGTTAGAACAGTACACAAATGCTGCCAGAAAATACTCATTTGTGACTAAAGGTAAAGGTAAAACTTTTAGTGTTCCATTAAGAAACCACACATTTGATATAACATGCTTTATTAATAGATCTCAACATATTTTACAGAATAGAGGTATAACAAATATACTGAAAGAAACTGAGGTATAAGGAATAAAGTTTACAAGGTATCCCAGATGGCTGACACCATTTAGGAGCATAGACTTAGTCTATACAGTATTCCATTTACTGGTCTGACTGTTTACTGGTAAGATTTTGAAGTGGTGTGTTACTCACGGTACTAAAAATGTTTGCTAATGAATTGCTACTGATTGAGGTACTTAGTGCAGTTTGAAATAGTTTTTGATCTGGTGAGCGATTGGAAGGTTGGTCTTTAGCATGTGAAAGATGAGGAAGACTACATACCACATTGACTATTTTGCCGCAACTAAGCAGTTTTACTAGTCTCTCGCTTCTCTGTGGATGATCAATAATAGCAGCATATGAAGAAAAAAGTACTGCCATCTGCAGTTTAGATTTCTTTTACAATGGATTCAGCTTCTTTTTTTTTAACCTGGATTATCAAGATAATCAGATAAATCAACAACAAACAATATTGGAGCACAGTACATTAAATTTTATGGAAGGCTGATGTTTATCTGTTCTTTTAAGTTACAGCTAGGGTCCTTACTGCCTTAACAAGCTTTTCTTTGATCCTCTACTTCTGTTTGTATTTTTCCATTTCTCTTTTTTCTTTGGGAAACAATCTGTTCAGCTTTCTGCATTTGAGAAAAGACTCCTTCCATAGAAATACCTTGGAGAAAGCCTGATAGGTTATGGATATTGTTAAAGTCACAATGTTTTCGCTAAATAAGTTGGAGGTTTTTTCCATGACACCTCTCATAATTGTCAATAGGGATAAATGAACTTAATTTAAAATATTAGTTCGATGTAGATGAACTATAAAAATGTTAACTTTCAATCTTACACACCAAAACTATGCACAGAATGCAGAATTTTTTCATATGGTCTTCTAAAAAATACATTTTTAATTATTTGTATTTCTGTGGATATTTTAGAGACATGAATTAGAAATGCTTTTACAAATGCACTTGTTCTTTGGTGGGGTGGAATTTTATTAAGCAATATTATTTGGTATCAGCCAGTCATGTTTCTTTTTACAGTTGTATATTGGCATAATGAAAGAAGCATTTTACACCTACTCTTTAGCTGTCACATACCTTTGTCATACTGAGAACTACCATAATTTATCCATCTAGAAGCTATGGCAAAGATAAAAGCCAGGTGTATGTGGTTCTCCTCCCCCCCCCTTTTGTTTTAAACTTCAAAGGGACATTACAACAATGTGAACAGTGTGTCACATGAGTTCTGTAGTCCCTTCATTTTAAAGAAAGAATTGTGTTTTTTCCTGTGTATGGGGTGAATTTCTGGCTCTAGTAAAGTTAATGGGAATTTTGCCACTGCCTTGTCAGACAAAGATTTCTCACATGAAGAGAAAAATAATTAAAAAAACCCTGTACAGACAGAAAATAAACTTAAAAGGTCATTGAGAAAGCAGATCTCTAGTACAAATGGAAACAGTCCATTGTCATTCATCATTTACATCTGATCTGTTGATGGGAGCTGTAATTTGTGCGGAAGTCCTTCCGCAGTCAGCTGTAAGGTTTGTCAAGATTGACTTTTCTGTCTGGGTGTTCTTTTATAGGAACATTTGGCTGCCAAGTCCTAGCAAAAATCATTACTTCTCTTAATACAGACATTTGAAAAGACTGCTAGATGGCTGCTGTCTGGTTCTTGTGCCTTCAGCATAGGCCTCGATCCTTTATGCATGATGGCTTTGTTCACCTTTTTCTTATGAAACTGATTAACACTAAAATAATTAGTGCTATAAGCAAGATAACTGATATCTTAAACTCCTCTTCTGTATCTTTCCTCTAAATGTGAAATAAGCTTGTCACAAGAATACTAGAAAGCTAGCATATAATAATAGCTTCCTACCTAGAAAACTTTGCTGTGAATGTGTTCATGGGATATCTGGATGAAGTCCATTGTGGGAGGATATGAATTATTAACTATACTTAGCTGCCTGACATAAACTAACATGTATTGCTCTCTCAGGTGCTTTATTCCAATTTTCAACTGCAAATTACATTCTTTCCTTACCTAATTGAAATGTGTATAAAGTACCTATTAAATTAAAACACATATTGAATTATCTACTAGACAGGTGAAATAATTGATCTCAAATCCTGAAAATGTTTCTTAAAAGCTAAAAGGGAAAGTTTCATATAATGGTTGTCCTGGATGATCCCACAAGTAGTGATTTCCCCTGTTCACTTTGCCGTGGTACTTTGAAAAGCCAGGACATTGTAAAGTACATTTGAAGAATATTTATTTCTGCAATTTCCCAGTGCAGAATTATCCTGCAGTAGCACTCTTCTGCTCATAATAAAGGAAGCAGGGACCGTGTGCAAACATTTTGATGCTAATGCTGATCATATTAACGAGCAAGCTGCAGCTGGAGCCTGGGGTGATCCAGGAGGCAGGAGTGGACACAGGGCTGAGGTGAAAGGCAGGTCCAGAGCCTGTAGGCAGGGGGTTGGGGAGGCACCAGGTGATGCCACTCAGGACCATTAAGGCCTGTTGCTGCCCTCAGGCCCCTGAGAGCAGCCTCTCCCCTCTGCCCTTCCCCATCTTCCTGCCTCCCCGAGGTCTGGGCTCTGAGAGGACTGGCTGTGAAGTGACCTATTCACCATGGGCTGTCAGTGAGCTGTTTCAGGGGACAGGAAGGTGGCGCTTGGAGCTGGGTAAGCATCATGGCAAGGACATGGCTCAGGGGCCTGTGGCTGGTGGGGGGAGTTGGGTGTCTGAGGATGCCACTGAGAAGGGCTCCCATCGCACACTGACTGAGAGGTCCTTGAGGACACAGGCAATTTCTCAGCCATGTAGTTTTGTCAGAAACTTGATTAACATTTGCACAAAGCCTTGTCTTTGTTGTTCTTATCTTTTAAATGATCCAAATGGCTTTATGTGTGTTTGCAGTATGATGTTTTTATGTTTATGTCTTGATTCCCAGTGTTGAATACCTAGGGAATTTTGGTGCATCTATAGATATCAACAATTTTCATTCTTCATAAACTACTTCAATATCCTTGACAAGATACCCCATTCAAAGAACCTTTCAAGTTCTCTTTTTTTTTTTCTTGGTGTAAATGAAGTTTCATAATTCATGAGGTAAAGCTGGAAAGCAAGCAAAATGCAGCTTATGTTGTCAAATGTGGTACAGCTGTGATGACTACCTCTGATATTAATTGCTGATACAGTACTCTCTGTAGTTGTTTAGTATTTTCAGTCAAATAAGGAACCTGAATATTAGCCTATGCTGATTAAGTAAAATTAAATTGAAACCTGGTTTAAAAAATGGGGACTGAGAGTGATGCTATAGCAGCTGACGTTTCACCTGGACTCACTGTGCTTGCTGGACTCTACAACAACCAAGAAATATATTGTATCTGTTTTAAAAAAATGGAAACTGCACAAAAATAAGGAAGATTATTAAAAAGGACAGGCAAAGGAGTAAAAGCTTTACAGGCATCGTGAAGGCCATTTAAAGAAAATTATATTGGCTCAGAGGAAATGGATACCACATATCAAAAACTACTTTAGGAAGACCAAATGGAAACCAGCATAGTTAAACAGCAGGATAAAGGAAGCTATCAAAAGCATAAAAACATCTTTCAAAAAACTGAAATTTGTCCAGTTGAGAAAAATAGAATCATAAAACCTGGCAAGTAAAATGTAAAAAGCACAAATCGGGAGACTATGAAATGCATGAAGCACAATAAGGAGTAAGTCATGAAATGCATTCAAACTAGTAATTTTCCAATGTGTCAGAAGGCAGAAGCCTGCCAGAGAACCTATAGAGCCAAAGATAATCAAGACATATAAAGAGTGCTTTCAGAAAATAAGGTCATTAGGTCAAAAAAATGAAAGAAATTTCTTTCTCCTGTGTTCACTGGAGAGGAGCTTGGGTAGTGTCTGCTTCTGGAACTCCTTTTGATGGGCAAGGTATTGGAAGATTTATCCCAGAGTGAGGCTACAGTAGAAGAGATTACACAACAGTTACCAAAATTAACAATGCTATTATCATAGAATCAGTGAATCAGAGGATAATTCAGGTTGAAAGGGACCTCAAAGGGACCATCAAGTTCAACCTGCTGTTCAAAGCAAGGTGAGGTTGTGGTCAGGCCAGTCGCTGTCAGAAACAAGTAGTTTTCATTCTAAACCTTTTGGAAATTAGAGGTGAAATGTGTGATTCTATAACTCCAGTGTATAATTTACTTAAAATTTCCTTTTTACCAGAGGATCAGAAGGTGGCTAATGTGACATCTGTTTCTAAAAAGGGTTCCAGGTAAGTTTAGGAAAACTCCCTCTACATATGACATCTGTATTGGACAAATCAAGAGAAATTGATTTAAAAAGTGGTAGAATTAGTGGGCACATGGCTAAACATAGTATGTTGGTGAATAGGCAAAGTGCCTTTCCTAAAATTAAATCATTCCTTATGAGTTCACAAGTCATGATCTTTTTCAAAAGATCCGTAAGAATCTGTTCGGTGTGTTTTTAAAAGGCCCAGAAAAGAGAGTGAATAGTTCAATGAAATTCAGCATCATCCACTCCAAGACCGAGGATTGTTTGATTGTGCCTCCCTGCAAACTCATAGGAGACTGGATAGTATTTAAAAATACAGTACTGATGGCAAAAAGCTTAAATGTTTACAGGGAAGAGTGTAGTGAGAAAGCTTATGCAGAACAAAAAAGAACATTTTGGCAAACTCAGACTGATTTATGATGGTAGGAGGAACTCTGTGGGTTTGCATGGTTTTGACCCTAAACCTGCAAAAATATGTTGGATTTGGCAACGTTTCACTTGGATTTTTTGGCTTCCTTTAAGCCCAGAAGTCAAAGCAACATTTGGGATATGAACCAAAGCCAAAGAAAAGGTTTGGATGAACCGTACATACCATAACAGCCAAGTTTCACACAACTCTAATTATCATAATGGTTTTCCCCTTTTTTTGTTTCTTTACACTTTTTTCCAGAGCTGCTTTTCTATTTCTGAATCTTAACGGTTGGGAGTCTCTATACCCAGTAAAAATCTTTTTACTGTATGTGCGTAAGAAGATGAAAAATGAGAGCTCGAAGATTTTTTTCTTTCATTTTTGTATTACAGCAGAATTTGAACAAAAAGGCTGTAATATCTGAAATGATGAGATGTCTTCATGTCCATTTAGGAAATACTTTATTTTGTCTCTTTGGTGGAAGTGATAATGTTTGATACTTTGCCTTCCCTGTGTGTTTCAGAATATGAAATGACATAATTAAGACATCCAAACCACTGAACAGTTTAAGAAAGGGGTGTAGTTTGGCTTCTTTCTACCACTTATTAACAAGTATCTCTTAAATTCTGGTAATGTAAATACCACTTTCCATGGAGACAGCCATGCCGGTACAGTAAATGGTGCATGTTCTGCATCTCGTTTGTATCTCATGAAACTGCAGGATACGATAGGTTCAAGCTGCTGGTCTGAGAAAGTGTCTAAAATCCATAGTCTTTGTATGCACATCAGACACTGTACATATGGTAAATGATAAACATACCATATGGGATTTGTGAAGTTAAGACTATCAAATTCCTCTCCCATTTTTTTTTTTTTTTTTTTACATTGTAAGGTCAAATCAAAAACATATTATTCATCACATTATTAAGGGGTTATGTTTGTGGCCCCGTTTATAAGGTTACAAAACTGATCACACTTTAAGCTTTCCTTTGGCCTAAAAATTTTCCTGGTTACACTCAGGTTGTCATTTTTTAAAAAAAAAAAGCCAACCCAAAAAACGTGTGTGTGGGGTGAAGTTTGCAGAAGTTCGGCCAATTTTTGAATTATAGAGTTCTGAAAACTTCATATGTAACCTTAGGCAAATATTACAGCTCTAAAGAGCTGAGTTTAAGGTTCATTTTGAAAACTTAGTTTTCCAGTTTTATTGTATGTATTGTGGAGATAGTATCTGGAAAGAATAGTTGCAGTTCTGTCAACATCGCAACTATATATGCTAGGGTTTTTTTTATGTTTGCTTTGTAGACTTGAATAACTTAGTATCCTTAGCTGAACTGTCAGGCGTTTACCTAAAAATTACAAATTTAGTATCCTCATCTTCACTGACTTGCACATGACAAAATTCTTCTAATTGTACCCCAAAACTGAAATTAGTTAAGAAAAAAAGTGGAAAAGCAGTGACCACAGTAAACCATCGCAATAGGAGCCCATAGGTACTAGGGTAGGAACTAGAAAACAAAACTCCTTGAAAAGTTTAAGTCAGGAATTGAGGGGAGGGGGAAGAAACGTAGATTTTGTTACTCTGAATGCTGTTACTCTGAATGATCAACCTAATTTCGCTTTTGCTGCTTGTTTTGAAAGCAAGGACTGTATATCCTGAGTTGCATTGGAATACAGCTCTATTATTGTGTCTCCTTCCCTTGGTAAGTCAATAGCTGAAACAGATTAGGGCGAGAAACTCTTCCATACTACGTGCATCTCTGTGCTTGAACTCTATCTGTAGGTTAGTGTAGACTTTCCCCCCCCTTCCCCCCTTTTTTGGGGGTGTGGGGCAGATCCCAGTAGGTTTCTGCTGCAACTAAGAATAAAAAAGTTGGAAGTATATTTCCTTTGATGTTTCTCTCTCAGATTTTCTAAGTGAAGATTAGTTTTTTAACACAATAAGATCTGTGTGGAATTTGTAAGCAGTAGCGATACGGCTGGGTAATGCTTGTTACACTTGGAATGTATAGCTGTTTCTTTCCATGAAGATGCTACAGGTTTTCCTTCTAGACATGTCACACTGATGCTAAAGAATATGTGGAAAAAGTATATTCCACCCTTATTTTATGTCCTTCTCAGCATCCTCTTCTCCAGGGGCAGGCAACAGAGAGAAGGTTCTACATGTGAACTCTTTATGTAGGTTCATAAACATGTGCAAGGCTTCTACACTCTTATACTAAGACTTCTGACAGTCTGGCCCAGTAAATAGACATTTCATCAGTGAGACGACTCAATGAAAACTGTACAGGAAAGAAGAGTCAGACACTTAATATTGTAGTTTTGGGGAACTAGGATAAAAGTTTCCGAAGAGATATGGAATACTAGAGGTGCGCAGGGTTTATCTGAAAGGTCAGACTACCAACATACAGGCTTTTAAAATTAATTATTTTTTTAACTTACAGGAATACCTACTGTAAACAATGAAAATGTCTATTTGTTTCTGAAAGCACTATTTAGGGCACCGATACAAATCGGTAGGTTTTGGTAGCGGGCTTAATTCTGAAAGTTAGCAGTTGAATAGAAGAATCAAGAATGACATCAAGAATCAAGATTTCCACTTGATACATCATGAAGTGACCTCATTGGTTGATATGAGAATGAAGCACGTTGGGTGTAAGCTGTTCTTTTTCTCATTGTACTTATTAGTTAAAGGTACAGTGTTATGTTAGAAGGGAGATAAAGACACAGATTTGCCTATAGGATGTCTATAGGATGTCTTTGAGACTGTGTACCAAAGCTGACAGGATTCTTTAATCTTACAACCTGTGGACCAGAAGTTTTATGGGTAGGAGCCATAAGACTTACACCTTAGAAAACCAAAAGTATAGAGGTAGAAGATGGGCTTTTAGGATTGTTTACCAAATAGGAAATGACTCTGTCTCTGGGGAGTCTGTGGGTGAATCTGCTTTAGCCATGGAGCTGGCATATAAATCAATCTCATAATTTTAGCTGGTTCTTTTCCTTCCCAGCCAGGGATTCAGATTACCCAGCTGTATCCCTACTGCAAAGCACTGTTATCAGTTGTGTAATGAAACCCTATCACAGGAACTTTATTTGACCTATCCACTAGACAAGTGGCTCAAGAGTCACAGTCTGGAAACTCATTTCACATACAGCCAAAATGTGGCTTAGGTTAAAAAAGATAAGCAGGTATAAGTCTTGACAAGTATCTGCTTAAAGACAGTAGAAAACCCTAACTCAAACGAAGAAGCTCATATAACTGAGGAACTAAGAATCTCCTGCTCTTAGCAAGCGTAAATTTGGACTTAAACTTTAACTGAGTTAAGTCAGATCCCATTAAAGTAATCCCATTAAGATGAAAGGGCATCTCACTGATTGCCCTTCATGCAGAACAGAAATAATAATAAATTAATATTTTTTAATATCTAGAGACCATGTTTACAGGGAAAATGATCTGGTGACAAATCAAGCAGCAGTTAACTGACAAATCTAGATGGAATGGTAGGCTTAATACAACATTTGGGTGGAATCTGCACTAGTGGAATCGTTCAGAATTTTTTCATAGCCTTAAAGGTAGAATTAATATTTTAATGATATTTAGGGGAACAATGGTTCCCAGAATAACCTCAAGCCTGAAAACATGAACCATTTCTTTCTGCAGGACCATAACATTGATAGTGATTGAAGGCAGTGAAATTATCAGGCAAAAGCTGAAAATGTGAAAAGGGACTGGAATACGTAGTGAGTGGTGCTCTTAGGCTGCAAAAGTAAAATGGATGCACATGGTACTGCCATGTCTAGGAACTTCCAGAGTTGTTCAGTGCATGAGTAATACTTAAGTAAGGAAAATGTGCTTTAACTGCTGCACTGTTATTTAGAGTCAATTACTCAGGTAGTAGAAGATTAATTGAATAAGTTTGAGACCTCTGGTTTACATCCTTTTGCATACCACCAGTTAGTTCTCCACTTTCTAAAACACTAAGGAAATATGTACAAGAATGTTTTAGAGTATCAGGGACTGCAGGAAAAAGCTAAAAATACCATGCTTGGATCTTTCTAAAAGTCTGTGAAAGACATTTATTTTTTTATAGTAATTTTTTAAAAAAACTTTTAAATCTGAACAAAAGCCTTAAACTTTGTACCTGGAGAATAATTGGTATGATTTTCTGTTTCCCCCCAACCCCCATGCTACAACAGCATATCCTGAACATGAAAACGGCTTCATGATCTAAGTCACTGATTGCTTGTAAAAGCCCAGAATAAGCTCTAGACATCAAGGCCCCTAATCCAGCCAGCTGGTGTCTTACTTTCCAAGGAAAGGATCTAAAATGGCAGTTCAAATGACTTTGTTTCATGAGCCATTTGAACTGAGGTGCAGTGACTTTGGAGACAAATGGTTTCCTGAGATTTGCATATGATCATTACACTTCAGTAAGTAATTATGTATGTAGCGATATGGTATATATAAATTTTAAATTCCAGTGTTGTCAAGGAAAAATGTGCATACATGAGTGTAACGTAGTGATTTACAGTAGGGCACTTCTATCCACATTATTGTATACCAGAGGACCAAGAGTATCTGTCAGTTCTTATCTATCTACTCACAGCTGTATTTAAGCAACTAATACACATTTCTATAAACAACTTAATTTATAGACAAAGTTGGCCACTAAGAAGTAAAGTTTTCCTGAAGGGTAGAAGACATGTCGTTCTTCTTTGGCTTAGTGGGGAGATCACAAGCTTCTGGCTGCTGTTGTGCCTTTTGGTGTTCAGTAAGCATTTTACTCTCCATAATACTTGTGAGTCCTTTTCAATTTATAATAGACTTTGTCCTTTCCTAAATATTTATTTTATTTTCATGAAACAGAGAAGTGCTTTTAGTACTTTAATTCTAGTTACTATGGTTAACTCTTTGATAGACTTTCTTGATTTTAAGTCAAAACAGAGGAATTTGACTTACATTTCTTTATTGATTTTGGAATCCTTAGCTGTAGTGGTCTCGCCAAGAGTGATTTTTTTCACTCTATGTGAAAGAATGACTGAGAATTTTCTTCCAGATATGAATCTTTATGCATTTCTGTAAGCACTTTTCACCCTTTTTTTTAAAAAAAAAAAAAAAAAAAATCTGGTTCCCTGTAAGGTTATACATTACATTGCTAATGCTCTGAGGCTGAATTAGTGTAGCCTGTGTGACATACCTGAGTGGTTTTTAGATATTTCCCCAGAATTAATATTAGGCTGCGAGCCATGCACAGCAGTAGCTTTAATTAACATGTCTGCAGTTTTTGTGGTTGGTCCCTGCAGCTTGGGAACTAGTTCTGTAATTCTGCATCACAGCTACCCTCTGTGGGTATTTTTATAATTATAATGCCTTCCTGATGAATTGAGAATGAATTGCTGGTGGCTGCATTTTCAAAGAAGGAAGCATCAGCCTTGACATCATTCCTTTCCTTCTTTCAAGCAACTAAAACGTGTTAATCTTTGCAACATAAGAACTGACACACCAGGTTACATAAGAGATACATCTACTTGATTTTTTTTGGTCCTGGTCAGCAGAAAAAAAACTTGAAGTAGAATAATACAGCAATTAGGGCATGAAAAAATAATAGGCAGAGTGTTTTTTCCTCCTTATACTATCTCAAGTTTTACCGGTTGGTGGCCTTAGGAACCTTTTGAGCTAGGAATTGCATATATATATAGGCATGTTTAGAAGCCATAGAACTTATAATCAATAAAGTGTTTAAAACTCTTTGGCACTAATTATGTGGCTGAGAATTACCTCATATCCTTGAGCTCTGCAACTTAAAATGTCATATTAAGAGTTTTTCCCTTTATGTGTTTTTTAAGCTTGTTGCCTAGTAGTGTCCTTAGGTGCTCGTAGTTAGTTCTTCAGCTGTGAGAAATAGCAAACAATAGTTCCCAGTCCACCTTCTCTGTAGCATTTATGGTCTCGTTTCTTTTTCAATGGTGCATTTTCCAAGCTGAAAAGTCCTGCTTGAAAGTCTGCCTTTTCTCATTACAGATAGTTGTTTGTCTTTCTTAACTGGGAGAGTAGGTTCTTTTCAAATGATTTTTGGCAGGTCCGGAATGTTTTGTCTAGCAATTCTTTTGTGCATTTTATGCTAGAAATAAGATAAACAGTTTTTACATGTATTTTAAATTAAAATATCATATATAAACAGGGCTGGAAGGGATGTGAAGGTATCTCCTGGTGCATCCATAGTACTGAGTATCAATTATACCACTGTTATTTCTGAGAGAAGTTTGCCTAGCTTGTTCTTAGTCACCTTTGTAATAACCTTGTTCATGATTCATTGTCCACAGGTATTAAAAGATTTCTCTAATATCTTAACTTACTCTCTTCTGTAATTTCAGGCAGTTATTTCTTGTCTTATCCACATTGGATATAGTGAACTGATTTTTTTTTTTTTTTTTTCCTTCTCCTTTGTGAATGGCCTGTATCTGAAAATGCATATTATGTTCCTTCGCTTCTCTTCTTGAAGTTAATTCTTTCAATCATACCATAAAGGTTATGTTTTCTAGTTTTCTTATTGTCTTTGTTGCTTTTCTTTGTAGTCTCTCCAGTTTATTCACATCTTTGAATGCATAAAATTGGATCCAGTTCTTCTGCTGAGATGTTGCCAGTGCCAAAGAAAACAGAAGGATTACTAGTACATATACATCTTTCCATATTGTGTTTTTTGCAACAACATGACACTGTTGACTTGTCACCTTAGTGTCTTGATCCTTTTCTTTAGCAGAAAAAGATAATTTCTTAATTATTTCTTTTTCTGGACTTGTGGAGTTGATTAATTCTGCTGAAGTTTATGGCCTAGCTTTTCTTCCTGTTACATATTATAATTTTTTTCCAGTTCAGTTCTCAGGTTTGGCAAGATATCTTAAAGTCATTTTTTTGTTTTTCATACTAATGCCATCTGTAAATTTGTAGACTTAGTATTTGGAGTTATTAATAAAATAATTGAATATCATAATTGAATATCATGGCCCTGCAAAATCCTATCTTTTTAAACACACTCCTAGTTTAACAGTGAATTGTTGGCGGCTCGCCTCATTTTCCCAACTACTTTGGCATCTATATTATGTTACTTCCACTGCAATCGTGTTTTTCTTTAACTTGCTTATGTGAATATCTTGAGATTTGATAACAAATATGACTGCTATGTCCTTCAACAAAGCCAATTATTCTGTCATGAAAAAATTTGGTTCATTTGGCATCACTTCTTGGGAAGTCTATTGATTCTCCTAGCTGTTTACAAATAGTCTGAAGCAGACTACTTGTTCCAGTTCATCTCCAGAATCAAAACTGACTTATCTATAATTGTCCAATCTTCCTTTTTTTTTCTGTTAAGATCTAAATTATATTTGTCATTCCCTAGTTTTTTGGTATAACAACTGTTCCTCAAGAGTTCTCAAAACCACTTTTGTTTTCAACAGCACTGAGATTGTATCAGCCATTTTTATTCCTAGGACAAAATTCACTATATCTAGCTAATATTAAAGCATCCTAGTATTGTTACCTGTTTTCCCATACTCTTCCCCACTAACAGTGATATGTTTCCTTTCACCCCCTTAGTGCTAATTGTTCTAGCTATTTGATCAGTTTATACTGATCCTTTAGATAAAGAGTGATGTAGAAGAGCATCAGCCTTTCTGTAGTCTTGGCACAATCATTTAAAAATTTACAGATGTGTCAAAGAGTAAGCTTAGTAGAGTTAAGCCTCGCTCTTTCAGTATAGCTTTAAGCATTTTGTTTGTATGTGAGTTTATTTATGACATTATTTTAAAAGTTTGTAAGTGAAAGAGATAATGCTGTCTCGTCTAGTACAAAATGCTTCGACATTAAAATCAATAGGATAGTAGAGAATGCATTTCGTAATTATGATAGTTAAAGATCCCAGCGAGGTTTGATATCTACCAGCATCCAGTAACTTTAGCACAGACAGGTGGTAAAGGATGAGGGAAATATAGCTGTAGCCTCAGGCAGATACTCAGCTCACGCAGCTGTTTCATGCATTCTGGCAACATGACTCAGTTAAAACCAAATAACATTCCTTATGCCAATATTTCTTACCTGCATATGAAACCAGTTGTCTTTCATTTTGCAAAAACATGATAATTCAAAGAGCATTAAAAAATGTACTGTTTCTCACACAGAATTTATATCTTGCAGCTGCACACTAATCCAAGTGAAATGGAGTAGAGTTTCACTTTATCAGCCAATCATAACTTTAAACTGTTTTTACAATTCATCGTACAGTTTTTAAAGCCAGATTTAAGTCTGTATATGAAAAATAGTCTACTTGATGTATGAAACCATAGATTAGTCAATATGTATTTAAAGAAGTACTTCACTAACAACAGAAAAATGACTTTAGAGAATTTACAGACTAAACTCTGAATGATACACATGGAATGCAAGTGTCATGGCATCAGTACAGTTAGGACTATGCGTGAAAGGAGTAGCTGAAAAATATAGTTAAATTGCTCAGTCTCTGATCCTGGTACTCTTACAGCTGTCATATTTAGATTATTAGTCTGTCCCATATCCTAGCTGCTTGTTTGCCTTTTTATTTCTGAGAGCAAATATGCACTAAGTGGAAGAAAGAGTGGATCTGTTGTATCTGGGTAAGACTGAACCTGTTCATTATTTCCTTAGCTGGGATCATGGAAGAAGGTGAACAAACAATCAAATTCCTACTTGTGAGAAGATGTGCCATGTAAAGATGATAGGAGATTATCTTTGTCCTCCCAAGACGCCGCTAAGAATTCAATTACATCTTTCTATTGGGAAAGCCACATCTTGGTTCCTGTGCCCTATTTAATCCCCTCTTAGGGATTATTAGTATTAAAGAATTATTAATTCCTTATGTTAGGAGTGTTATGGTTTGAGAGAACCCATAACAATCTATTGTCGTTAGACAATTATTCTATCACCCGATGACCCCTCCCCACCCGGAAAGGGGAATCGGGGAACACAAAGAAACACAAGGGTTGAAATATAAATAGATTTAATAGACTAAGACTAAATAATTAACAATAATACTAAAGAACCAGTATTAATCCCGATACTGATAGAAGATATACAGGAATTATACTTGGCCAATTATATCAGTAGGAAGCCGTGCACTCCCAGCAGTGGACAGCAAATGTCGGACGCTGTGAGTGCAATGGCTTCAGGAGGAAGGGAAGGCCTCGGGGGTTCGGCACCGGGGGAAGGAGTTGTCTGGACCACTGCCATCAGGGAGAGAGCTACACAGCAAACTTTTCTAGTTTATATTGAATGTGACATTCATGGTATGAAATAATCCTGTTGGCCAGCCTGGGTCAAATGCCCAGACCTTGCCTCTCCTTGTCCCTGCCCCTGGCAAGGCTCGAAAACACTAACCTAGAATCCCACAGAGCCTGGCTGGCTATAAAGTACATATTTTCACAAATTCAGACACTAGAGTCTTCTAAAAGTGCAATTTTCCCCAGCATTAGAAGAAAAGTTAGTCCTGTGTCTCTCAGCCTAGGACAAGGAGGAAAAGAGGAAAATCATCGTAATGTGCAAACTCAGCACTTCTTGTCACACGCCGATGGCTCAGGTGGTGGTTAATAGTCTATGGCATAGATTTGGGACAGAACTCTATATGCAGAGAAATGCTTCATGCTTCATCTCCTCTATCTGAAAATGTCAGGAGAATCATAAGATATTGATTTAGCCTTTTTGTCTAATTCAGATGAGAATTTTTTCTTGGGTAGAGTGTGTTGTAACAGGAAGAAAAGGATTAGAAAAATTTCTGTTGCCAATAATTTCAAAATTTATCTTTCACACTCATATTATTTTAAACGCATTTTTGGTGGTTCTTCAGCAATGTTTTTATTCTATACAGGCTCAGCTAAACTTGTTTTAATATATGAAATGGATTTTATGTATTCTTAGGCGGTTTTGGTACTTCAACAATTAGTCGAGGTTGTACAATGAAAGTTACAGAAGTGACTGCACGGGTGACTCTCAAGATGTTCATTTACACAACAGATTTAAATATACTCATACTTAGGTTCACCCTCATGTACTATTTTGCTAACAACCTCTAAGTATGACTTAGAAAACACAGCTCCTAGGAGTAAAAAGCTGATCAAGTTTTGTGCCTACTCAGTCCTTTAAAATTCTGTTTACTCTGCCAGATATATTTTTTTTAATTGATGCCAGTTATAAAATTTGCCTATTTTTTGCTGTCATCAAGCTGTTAAACATACTACTCTTCAGCATTTTTGTATGAATAATGCCTTTCCTATTTCAACTCTGTTTTTTAGAAGGAACTTCCTGCTATAACAATATTTTCTGGAAAAAAAGTCAAGAATACTTTAATACCTTAAACAGGTTTTACAAGTTCACAATTCTGCTATAATTAGTCTTCAGGCTACCTCTGGCTCCATGGATTTAAAGCTATCAGAGTTTACTGTTTTGTGAAAAATATGTTTTACTTTGTTTGGACATGCTTGTCATAAGTTTCTCAGTATATCATTATCCTATAAAACCTCCCACTGGCAGTGTCTGGAAGTAAAAAATATAGTGTAAACTATAGAAGACCTAATGGCAGCTTCCTGCCAACGTTCATTCTTGAGTCAACAACATTTGTTTTTGTTTTTGCTTTTGTGAAAACATGTCACAATCTAGTCTTTCATATAAGTTTGCTAGTTTTACTTATCAGCCTAGTAGAGCATATATCCACATCTTCTACTTTCCCCTATTTTTCCTCTTTTTCATTCCATGATATCTGTGTTTCTGGTCATACCACCAGTGAGTGTTTGCACACATAAATTATACACCTAAAACCACTCATCACTAGAAAATTTACTGCTTCTAATATCTTTCTCATGAACAGTTGTGTTTATTTCTGAGTTGACTTCTCTGGTAAAGACAGCAATACTCTTAGCTTTGGTTCAGTTCTTTGTTTTTTCAAGACTCTCATTTTAGATATTACAGTGTATATGGGACCATGTGGGATTTTAACCATAAGCCCATGCTGGGAATATTAAAATGGTTTTATTTTATAAATGCAACTCTGAGTAAAAATAATAGTGGATTGCTATCTGTATTAGCTATACTGCTTCTCTCCTACTGAAGCCAAGGGCAGTACGTGGGAGCAGAATATATCCTCCTGACAGAGGCTATAATTGGCTTTTCTTTTTTCTCTTTGAAACCCTATTTGAGGAAGACAGGGGGAAGGGAGGAAGGTTGCTGTCCTTTAAGGTAAGAAGCTTGAATCTTCTTTCCTATGTCCAGGAAACTTACGTTATTTGGTTTGGGAAATCTCTTCTGGGCCTCTTTTTGGCAGCTTAAATACTAACTCTACTTAACTAAAGGAGAGACAGATACTATCTCAGAAAAGTAGATGGTTTTCTTTTCTCTTTTCTTTAAAGCTTTTTAAACGTTCTTTGCCAGTATATTGGGTTTTATGAATATGAAATACTTGCTGCTTTGGTAGTATTACAGCAGCCATAGTAAGTTAATAGTTGCTGTTATTTTTATTATCATATGTTACTGTGCATTTATAGCAATGAGGGTTACGCTTTTGTAATGGCTAATTTTCCCTCCTCTTGAGATGGAATGTTGTATAACAATTACATGAAGCACCATGAGATACATCTCAGATTAAACTATATTCATAATGCAATACAGTAGGATTCCAGTTATTCAAATAACTTGTATGACACTAAATTTGTCTGGGTGACTCAGAGTTTTTATCATGAGGAGTCACTGTCAGACAGGAAGACAAGTACAGCAGGGAAGTTTGGATAACTAGGATCATACTGTGAGTATTTAGGCTTTTTGTTGACCAAATCCATTGTATGTAGGAAGGCTATATTTCTTTTTTGTTTATTTATAGAAAGCCTCTTTAATATTACACTATCACATGAATTTACTGAACAGATATATTATAATCCGTTACTTTTGATCTTGTCATGAAAAGTAGATTTTTGATAAGTGGCACCAGCACAAAAAAGACATCAGACTGAAAAAGCCAACTTGCAACAAGAGAATTGCTGAGCTCTAATTTTTAGTAATAATTTCATTTACAAATTGTTTCTTAAAAGGAAAAAACCCTAAACCCTTAAGTGCCTGTCTCTCTTCCCAGATAAGAAAATATTCAAAGCACATCTTATAGGCATTTGCTTACCACTGTTTTCTAATTTTTGTGTCTTTTTACTTTGTTAGCCCACAGAAAATAGACAGATATGATGATTTCGTATACCAATGATTTTATTTTATTATTTTTTTTACTAGCTTTGAAACAGTATTCTTCTCAATATCCCTTATACCAATCAAGATCAAGAAAAATCCACCTTTCAAGAAAAAATGCCTGGAGTTGCCTAAGTTGTGTCACCTAAATGAATGAGAATTATTGAAATCTACAGTCTCTGTGGAGATTTTACTTTGTAGAGGCGTTTCCTGTGGAATTCATCTTAGAGAGGGGAAGGAATTTAGATGTCATTTATGTGCGTATGTGTGTGCTCACTGAAGTGATTTTGAAGGTCTTATGTATGCACCAAGAAACTGGAGAAATTAGATATTTGGGAATGGAAATTGGTGGTCTTCCAGGCAATATTGGATCTAAAAGTGCTAAATCCTTTAATAAATAAACCTTGATTCAGACTGGAATGTCTTGGCTTGATCTTAAAGGTGATATTATGAGGGACTTCTAGCTGTTGACTAGCCTCAAAGATAATTATCTGCACATTCCAATCTTGTTCTGCCATCAGCAGTGCCTGAAGTCTAAATGGAGCAAATGTTATTTCCACTAGAAGTATATTATATTTAGGCTATCCTCATTCCCAAACATTTCAAAAAATATTTGCATCTGACTGGAAATACAAAGAACAAAATAATTAAATAACTATATGACCTGCTTCTTAGAGTCCTGTGTGCTTAAGACAGGAGTCATAATTTCAGCCATTATAGGCAGTTTTCTAACTATGAGATCGTATGTTGTGAGCACACAGTTATATTGTTGGTGTTACTATTTTCGTTAGACTGTGGATGAAAGAGTAAGTTTTTCTTTGCTGAACATTTTGGAGGTGAGATCTCTTAAAACACATCAATATGATTTTGAGGAATTTGCTTATAATACAGATCAGATGCTCAACAAATTTCATTTAGTGTACCATGTACTGGAGCTAGCTTGAGAAGCTGAATAGTCCATCTGAAACAGTATATATGTAATTAAACATCAGAGTCATATTTCTGTATATGTACATTTATAAACATACTCCAATACAGATTTAATGTATCCTTATTTGTGGGATTGAGTGTTCTTTGGATAGGGACTCTAGATCTTAAAAAATACTTAAAATGTACAGCTTGATGTGGACATAGTCATCTCTGTCCTCTGAAACCAAACCTGTCTTTGCACGAGAGGGGCTTAAGAATAACAAAAGATATGTCCTGATGAGAACAATACAGAATATGAACAGTGGCAAGGGCGTTAGTTTACATGAAAGGTCAAGCAGATCCAAAATATAGTTCTCTTCAAAGCCAGTTTAAGCTTCCCAGCTGTAAGTTTTGTAAGTCCTTTCACTTAGCTTGTCTTAATGCCCATATATTTTGCTTCGAAATAGAGTGAATAATATCAACTTTTAGATCTGCATGTTTTCTGTTTATACTCTCCTGCATTTTTCTTCATGGGGGAAGAGGCTTGAGAGACTAAGAAGGAAAACAAACTTTGAGCTGAGGAATAAAAGGGAGCTTATGTTAGTTAAAGATTCTGTTACTATTCCTTTTTTCATCTAGTAAGACGTATTATTGTTCTCGTCAAGCTTTCCATAATGTATTTTGCCTAATAAAGTATTTATAGCTGCATAAAAATTAGGCTTTTATATAAGTGCCCATTGCTTTAGTATCTAAATAATGTTCATACAACACACAATAGTAAAATCTTTAGTAAATTCCACAGAGCAATTATTATGATTGTCCAGTTTAGGCCAAGGCTTTTATAGTGCAGTTTCTGTTAGCTTTCTTATTATAAGCTGATTATTACTTTGTCTTTACGGAAACTTTCTTCATACTACCTGTAAATAGAATTCCTTCAACTAACGAGGCTGCCTTTCATAAGGATTGCTGTTGTAATTTAGGAAGCATGAAAGCTCTATCTCTATGTCAGCTGCTATTCTTCAGTATTTATTCTAGCAGATGGCAAAACCTGCTTGTGATCACTAAATGAGAAAAGCTGCCTTACCCGAGTTGTTCTGTGTATAACCACAAAAAGGCTGAGCAATAACTGCTTGGTAATAGTTGGAAAATCAATTAACATCTGTAGGGAATATCTGTTAGAATATTTCAACTGTCACGTCTTTGGGCTGAGAAGATAAAAAGGCAAACATATTTAGTTAAGTGACTACTGAGCAGAATTTGGAACTGAACCACTCCAAGAATAACATGGAGAAATGTTCCAATATGACCTAGACCAGCAGGTTTGGAAGCTGAAGTGGAAGAGGGAGAGACTTGGTTCAGCAAATTCTGGGAGCTTGCTAAAAAGGCACCTCTATGATATATATTCCATCGGAAACCAAAAGGGACTAGAATGGACATAGAGCATTGAAGTGCAGAGCGTTGTAGCGGGGGAGTACTTGTGTACAGTTATGAGAGGGAAGAAGCAACTGAATTCATAGAACAGAGAGCTAAGCACCATTTTCTATTGCCTTTTTCTATTATTTTCTTGTACCTGGTAGATGTTGAGATAATACAAGTACCCTGGAATATATAGTTATAAGGTGAATAGGGATGTGAGTATTATAATCTTCTCCTCTTCCCCTTTTTCAGTCTAGTGAAACAAATATTATCACTTGGTAGAAATGCATCGCCAAATGCATATTTGGCTGGTTTATCATTAACTGGATGTGGGGGGACAAACAAAAAGTTTAAGTACTGGAACTTGGAGCTACAGTATTTGCATTTTTATACTTGAGCCAAACTCTCTCAAACTGATGTGACAGAATTGACATCTTTGTTTTCGTCGTAGGTGATGCAACAGTTTGAGTCAGCTCTTTTTCTTCATCTGGGCATCCTCACTAATCCTTGTTTTGGTTTGGTGACAGGCAATATGGTTTTGTTACCTGAAAAAGATCGAGTTCTTTAATTCAGTGTCTTTGTTTTTTCCAATAATGTTTTTTATTCATTATTAGCTGCTGCTGTATTTCATGAAGAGATGGAGGTGAATTCTTCAGGAGCTAACCTGGAGTAAAACCACTGTTATAAAGTCTCTTTACTTCCTCTTCCTTCTTTTCAGATAGTGATTGAGGAAAATTTTGCAGTTTCAGAAAGACAGTGTTTCTCGGGCTGTCTTCCTAACCTTGTCAGTGTTCTCTCCCCCTTCTGATTTTCTCTTCCATCTCTGTAATCATAGCGAGCCGTTCCTGCAGTTTCTTTTCTGCGTACTCTGTGTGGGCACATTCTGTCTCTGCCACTTCTCTCTGCAGCACTGCACGTTGTCTGTGCAATTATGTGTAAGGGTCTGTGCAGTTGCTGCATAGTTTCCTCCTGAGCGAGTGTGCCCGGGGCATTGCGGAGGCACCTCTGGGCCCTGTTACTGCTCCTCAGCCTCTGCTGCGCACTGGGGGCCCTGCTCTCGGAGGCAGCCACCCTCACATCTGGCTCCCCTTTCACACAAGCAGTATTTCCCGAGACTGTTGTTGAGTTCAGTTCGGCATCCTGCTCCTCCAGCGCTGCTTCTTCGTCCCGCAGGGTGTTTCTGTCTAGCCTGGTGACTGAGGGGAAGTAGGCAGTGATCTGTGGCTGATTTACCCAGTAAGCTCGTTACTGTGTAGCAGGTGTGGGGATAGTTTCATCAACAGGGAGCTACTATTTGAGCACAATTTCTATTTAGCACTCTGAAAATTTGACATGCTGATTGTAAACTGCCATTGTGGAGGAATTCCTGCTGACAAATTCTGGGTCGGTATTTTTGCTTCATCATCTGATCATTGCGAGCTTATCATGTCTTAATAATGGAGTCCAGTTGGCAGACATTTTGTTGTCCCTCATAGGCCTCCCCGACTGTCCTATGGGCTCTCCTGTCCTGAACAGACTCATACGCACTTCGGTTCTGTTCCTATTGGCTGGTCTCTTCCTGAAGTGACCTTCCAAAGCAGTTTTCAATTATTATTTCTGTAAGAAAAATTTCCTTCTAAGGAACCCTTTTCCCCAGAAAAGTACTGGAATTACACAAAGTATATAACCTTTATTTTTAGGGTTTAAGTGTACCTTATTTGACCTATGACAGAGCCCATATTGGTAAACTTGTGTTGCTTATGTTCGTACCATGTCTGAAACAGTCAACTGTTTGTAGTCCTGCTCCGTGTGTTCTTCTGTATTTCACCCATGGCTCTGGATAAATTTGAGGAAGGATGTAACGTCCAATTACTATAGCAAGTATTAAAATTTTTCTTGATAAGCAGATCTGCAAATGTGTGTGCTCGAGCCAGAACTTGACTCTTTAATGTACAGACATAACATGACTTTTCTTAAGGTTATTTATATAGTTAATATTGCATTGTATACAATAGGAATTAAGTTTAGTTTTTAAGCATGTAGCATGTCCATGCCACTGTGACTTTTACAGGTGTGCCAAGCTAATAAAATATTGCATAAGTAATTTTATATTTAAAATGCCAAAGAATTAAGTAAACAGGGAAAGATTACGTGCATTAAGAGAAGGTGGCAGATACACAGCTTCCTTGGGCATTCAGTGCTGGCAGGAACATTATGTTAAAAGCCACTGTACTGAAGATGGTATCAAATTTCTTTGGTGCAGAAACTATACCTTGATACCAGTTGCACAAATCTTTCTATTTATCTTACTACATGTTAATATTAATTAGCTTGTCTCAAAACTAGATAGGGAACCGAATTTTCTGATATTTCTCATGTAAGACTATCCAAGTATTTTCATACAATAACATTTTCACTTTAATAGATCTTACTTGCTATTTCATAATGTGTAAGCACATTGTAGTGTGTGGAGAAACTCTTATGTATGTAAACTACTTGTTTGCAGTAACACTTTACACATACCATATGAATCTCTGCTGCCTTTGGAAATATTCTGAGAGAAGCATTTCTACCTTTAATAATATTTTGGGATTATGGATTAAAAGCAGTGGGGAAGTAGCTTTGTGCAGTGTAACCTAACAAGTGTGCTAAGAATCAGCTTTTGGCAAGAAAACTCCCAATTTGCCCTCTCTCCCTGAAGTTGACCTGGTGGATGAAATAGTAGATGTGTGTATGATTCTAGGCATGCCTTCTCCAAAGATCAACATTTGTACACACTTTAGTCACCTTTTATACGCAGTGCTATTGACATTAACCAGAGAGGCCAGTCTGACAGCGCTGTACTTTAACACCAGCTAAAGAGTTGCTCTGCTCTACTTGCATGGTTTATCTAAAAAGACTCAACACTGAAATCACACAGTGTAATTGTTTTTAGTCTATAAGAGTTCTCTTCCAGATAGAATATCCTGTAGGACAATTGAGTGTCCTACTGAAATCAACATATGTTCAATAGCTAATTCAATTACATATATTTTTATACTTCTGAAAGCATTAGGTTGAGCTCTGTAATTTTTCAACATATTATATCTAAATTTGCTTTAATTTGCACAACTATAAAACACCTTTAATGCTACTTTTGTACTTAGGTTTGCACAGCATCAAACAAGTGTAAGTTAGAGCAGAACTGAGGCCACCAGTCTTTTAAAACAATCACAGACTTGCTCAAATGAAGCTCAATGGAAAGGTAGAAAAAAGTAATAAGATATATTAACAAAATTTTTTCACTTAGTTTAAAAAAGGATTACTTAAAGGGATCCTGCTTTTTTGTAAGAAGTGGAATTGCACAATTGTTCAGGTGGTTTGTCTTGTTTCCATTAGTGTATGTCTGGGTGACTTCTAGAATTGAATGAGGCCAACAGTGTGTTGGGCCGTGTCAGTGTCTTGGACACTGGATGTGTCTTTGTCTTGGACAAAGAACATTTATTGACTGATTCTTGCGACACTTTGAATATTGTATCTTTATTGACACGGTCTGAGGTGTAGTGGTTTTTTTTTTAACATATATGGCATTGCAAAATCAGAATATGATACTAATTACTCCATCATATAACTGTATTTTGCTGCTAATGAAAGAGCTTTTATTTGGAGTTAAACATTCCAGCTACATGTGCAAGGAAGAGGAGTATTCTGCTGTTTTACCCATCCTTTTCAGTTTTGCATTCACATTTTGACCCTGGGTTGTCATACGGTGTTTTCTAGTTGAAACTAATCGAGAACACTGGAGGTCAGTTGTGTTTCACAAGATGAAGTGTTTAGATGACAGTATTCCTGGGACTGCAGTTGGAAGCATTATTTTTGTTTGCACTTGAGAATGCTTTTTGTTTTCATCTGTCTAGAACATGACCCTAGAGCATAGACATTAACATTATTTTATACCATCATTTTAATTTGATTTTATTGAAAAAAAAAAAAAAAAGTACACACACACATATATATATAAACCAGGTGGTGGTGTTTTGGTTTGGTTTTTTAAGCTGATTATTATTTGATTTAACTGATTATAACCAATGTTTTCCAAAATTATTTAATTATATTTTTAAATTATAGGTGAAATCACTATATTAATTGGAAGACTGGATAGTAAATCCAAGAATTATGTTGCTGTGGTCCTATATTTTATTGAATTACTGAGGTTTAGAATAAAAGATGATCAAAGTTTTAACTGTGAGTATCAAGAAAGTTAATAATTTTAATACAGTTTCCACAACTGTCTTTCAAAATCTTAAATTAACTTAATAAAGACCACTACATTGTTATTCCTTTTACTTAGGATATATATTTCTTTTAATCTATGGGATTCTGCTAAATTCTAGAATATTTTCACTGAATTTCACTGAATTTTTTTTTAGAGTTGGAAGGGACCATAGAGATCATCTAGTCCAACTCCCCTGCTGAAGCAGGATTGCCTAGAGCACTTTTATGTAGAGATGGACATACGTGTCTATCATAACATCATGGTAATATAAATTATTGTGATTGGTATCTACCGTGGGACAGCCAGCAAGGAAATACTGAGGAAACTAAAGTACCTTCTCTGCCTGGCTGTGATCCCTACAAGTCTGGGTGGGAAATATGTGCTATATCTATAATGTTTCTCTTCTTTATCTGAATAAAACTAAACCTCGTGTATTATTAACATAGCACTTAGCAAGAGTATTAAAATATTTTTAATCCTACTTTAGGTAATAAAATAATCTCAATAAGGTTTCTGATTTCATATTCTGCAGCATGGCATCCCGTTGGATAATTGTGCTGTTGTGTTCCTATAGAGATGGCAAGCCATGGGATTGCTAATTCAGTGCTTCTGGTAATTTGTTATACTACCACTGCATTGCTGGTTGATATCGTTGGGCTCTACTTGCCTAGCTTATTGTGATTTTTTTAAAAAAAAACAACCCCAAGTTGAAAATGAACTATTACCCTGGATTTTATAAACATTCTTCTTAATTTTCTGTCAAATCCTTTACTTACAATGTTTATTTTAAAGCTTATATGAGTTCTGGAGCATGGTTACTTTTTTTTTCTCTGTCAATATCCAAAATTGTGAGAGACAACATGTGTCTAATTTCTTCGCTTGGAAAAGTTCAGGAACATCAGCCTCCATAACTATACTGGTTTTGTTAAACCTGTTTCCTGGGTTTAAAAGCTGTGATTGAAGATCAGAGGTGAGGAATTTGGCTATGGATGACAAATGGGATGGGAAGAGAGTGGAGGAGAGGGTGACAAAGAGTTTATTTCCATGCCTTGCAAAGCTCAGTATGACACTTTGCTATGTCTGTTTGCTTTTGCAAAAAACACCTTTGTAATGAAACTTCAGGCCAGTTGCACACTGGAGAAATTCCCATTAGAAACAGAAAGAAACAAGGTATTTGCAAACCATATTGCAGGACAGTGTTGGCAATTTTAAGAGCAGTAGGTGCACGTGACTTATGCTGGACCTCCTGTAGGTGTGTAATTGAATTAGTCATGAGATAGAGTGGGTCTCTGCATAGCCAGCAGCCGCTGGTACAGGATCCTGGGATTCCAGGCACTCATCCTTCCTATGCAAAGCACAGGCAAGCCATTAGTGTAAAGGGCTGAAGTGTCCAGCCTGTGAGTCAGAAGAGCTCCTAAGTGGGTATTTGTGTGTACATATCCAGGTTTTTATCTGTTTTCCCTCATCTCTGTGAATGTGTTACCTGTGTCCTTTTAGTCCAGTGACAGAATAAATTTGTAGGAAAGCCACAAAGAGAAACTTAAAGGGATGTAGTCTTTCCTTGTTTGCAGTCTTATGCTTAATCATGGGGAAAACCCCCCAATATAGTTTTTATTAAATTAATCTTCACAGAAGCGGAGATAACTGAAATTTATATAGTGTGTAACTTGGCAAAAACAAAACAAAACAACCCCCCAAACCCAAATGCATTTCCTTAGCAAATGGAAAAAAGGAAGCAGCTTTGAATTCAGCTGGGAGGATTTTTACACTGACTGACTACTTATTATAAAAATGCAGCTCACGTAAACCCGTACTGGTTAAATATAATAGTTTGTTAAACCTTTTTTTAAATTATTATCTATAATGGTTAATATTCTTGTCTTAAAAGTGAAGAATCTAAATAGTAGTATTTACTTATTTTTATTTTTTTTTACTTATTTTTACTTTTATTTTACTTAGTACTAACTAAATAGTAGTATTTATTTATTTTATTCTAGTATATGAAACGAACAAATGATCTGTCTGTATTAACACAAGATTAGGTTTTAAATTACAGTAGATATGGAGGTTGTGTATAGCTACTGATACTTGAAAAAGTCAGTTAGGGAAAGCCAAACCTCTTGTATTTATCACTAATACCGTTGCTAAAATGAAGTGCCAACCCTTTAGAGATAGTAATACTATATAATACTAACCTTGATTGCTGGAAAGTTGCCAGCTCTTCATCATCCTGCAGAAATATATTATACTTGAACGGAGAAAACATGCAATTGTCCCTCCCCCTCCTTATTTCCACTAACTGGAGCAGTATTATGTTAGTGTGAGTTGTACTGAGCCGAATCCAATCTGGAATTAAGAATGCTCCAGGGCATTTTTAATAAACTGTCATTCATTTGAACTCTAACCTCCTTTAATTTGCAGAATCTGGTAATGCAGATACACACTTCAGCTACATTCATTTCTTTTTCTTTTCTTATCTTGGTGTGAAACTGCTGGTTGGACTTGAAAATGTGAAGCTGCAGACGCAGTAGAAAGTGTTCTTTTAAAATGGTCTCAAAACAAAGAAAGAATTATAATAGTTTAGTTTGCTGGTTTTCTGCCATTCTGAAATGTGAACTTAATTCTAGTATTGATTTTAATAAAATCCTTGAAGTGCTGAGGTCAGTTAGGCTTTCTGAAAGTATGGAAAAAATTAATGGCTTTTATTAGAAAATGCAAAAGATAAAATGACGCTGTTGTCCTGCAAAGGGGAAGAAAACCCAGTTAATAATATATTCAGGGCGTAGAGTACTTACTAGCAAAGAACTTTGTATTCAATGAGGTTTTCAGAGTAAACTCTTTCAAAGCATGAATTCTTATTAATTCTTTAGCTGGTATCTAAAATGGGAAAGTTTGTGATTAGAAGTAGTTAGACTAAGAGATATAGTGGGGAAAAAAAAAAGAGCAGGCTTTCAGGCAGTAGCTGTCTTGCCAGGCTGGGTGAGGAGCTGCCCCCCAGCCCTGCGGAAGTTGGGAGCTCCTCGCTCCAGCCTTCTGAGAGGTGTCCCTGCAAGGCAGAGGGGCTGCACTGGCACCGGCGTCCTTGGAAAAACACCAACACTGCTTGCACAGTGACAGTGCCTGCCCTTGCTTCAGCTCATGAAGGCATTTAAAATGCTTCTTGGATTTTAGAATATGTTATTGATCAACAGAAATTACTTTGAGAAACTTCTCTGTGTTACTGTGTAAACAAAGGTCTTAAGGATGCATATGTGATAATTAATGTAGAATAGATGTTTCAGTTTGGGATGGAAATGGCTGAATGAGATATTACAGTAAACAAATATGGTCATTAATACAAACTTTATCTTGATCCTTTTTATGATGATAAGAAAAGTATGTAAATGTGTGACTTGGTCCTTATTGAACTGGTACTTTGCTGCGGGACTCAGTTCAATATCTGGAGAGTGGAAAAACTAAAAGGAAACTGGAAGGCAGGACCATACCAGTGCTTTGGAGAGGAAAGGACTTCTGGACACAAATTATTCTCTAGATGAAATGCCCCTAAATGCAGCAAAAGAAGTATTTGCCATAGGCCATAACGCTAAAATTTTGCAGTAGTAGTACTGGATTTGTTTCCATTTCTTACAGTAGGACTAAGAGGTAGTAAATCAACATTAACCTTTAATTTTTTTCTGCTAATACTTTAATTCTTATAGCACATGTTCCATGTTCTCTTCTTTGATTACATCAAGTTTGGTTTATGTTTTACAATGCTTTTCCCCTCCTAGACTTTTATATCTAGATAATACTGCCTTCAGTGTTTAAAGTTGATTTTCCACTGTAATATATCTGCTACAGCTATGTAACAAACATGCTAAGATGATTGTGTGTGCAACTTCAACAGTCACACATTTCCATTTGATAGTAGTTCATTAAAAAAAAAAAAAAAAAAAAAATCAGTTTCTTCTGCACATGCCTGACAGTTGAATTCTGCTGTACGTGTTGGTGAGACAGTTAACTATGAAAACGTATTACAACTCTGAACTTGGGTCATATTCAAAAAATAAAGGAAGAACTAGCTGGCAAATATTGTGTTGAAAGTGTAAATTAAAGTATAACTTTCAGGTCTACACATGTTAATGATTTGTGGTTTGAAAAAGTTTTCGTATTTAAATTTTTAAAGTTTTTTTCCCCTCTCTTTTAAACTTTGATCTCTGTTGTCTGGTAATATGAGAGTATGTTATTAATATACATTAACAAATCCACAGCTTTGTTTTCCACAAGTCTTTAATTCCCTTAAATGTTTTAAAATATAACTGATGTGATATATTAGAACTTAGGTTGAGCATTCATTCAGTCAACAGGTTGGCTACTAAATTCAGCTGAACCTGTAGGAAAAGGAGGGCAATGATACTAAAGATACGGAAGTGCTACTCTTCTGGTTTTTTATGTTCTCATCTGCCAGACAAATCTACAGGTGTGGAGGGAATTGGTGTTTGAAGATACTGTCTCAAAGCAAGAGTCTGTATGAATGAATGACTTTGCAGTCTTGGATCCTTACTACTATTTCCATTAACGTATGTTGCCTGGAATTAACAGGCTGGAGCCTCAGCAGAAACTAGATGCAGTTTTTAAAAAAACACAAGGACGAGCCTAAGAAATAACCCAAGAAAACGGGGAGAAATATATTATGTTTTAGTAGTTGAGGCTTGTCCTTGTTGGAGGCGGCATAGGTTTTTGTTCTTGTACTAAAAGAGAAAATGAAGTATCTGCTGTTATATAAGAAACTGAGTATATTTTTAAAGAAATGTGATCTGGCTTTCTCCATTTGTTGTTTTGTTTGGTTTTTTTTTTTCCATCAAATATATTTTGTCTTTGCTGCTTCTACTGTGAAAGTTCACTACATAGTCATTTTACAAAGTTATCTAAAGTCTTCATCTTTCTTGAGGGTTTGCTTTAATGGAATCTTGCACCTGCACGGGCTCTACTGCACAATTTGCACTCCTTGCTATTTCATTTATATCAGTATTACACTGGTTGTACTTTTTGAGTGGAAGGTTGAACATCAGTAGTTTCAATGCTATTGGTAATTCTGATTCTGCATTCATGAAATATAACTTTTTACGCACTGAACGGTACAAGATGTGTTCTAGTATTCCATTGATCTTATTAGAATATTTATAAAGACTCAGATGCAGCTGGTGTTGAAGGGGTAAGTAATCAGTGTATCATTGTCAAACAGGGTGTGCATCCTCATTATAATTTGAGGAAGATTGCATTAATAATTTTGCTTTATTGAACCTGTCATATAGGAGGCAGTGTGTGTTTAAATTGAAATAAAAATATGTGGCTTCTAAACACTGATTGCAGACTAGTAGGATTTAGACAACAACAAACATCAATTAAGCATGAACTTGGGAGAAAACTTATTACTTTTCTCTGTAGACACTCTGATTATACGACCACAGTGGAATATACACCCGCAAAAGTGAACACTTTTCAATGACTTGAATAACATGAAAAACTGGAATATATCCTTTCTCCCATTTCATTTTATTTAGATGTTCTTTCTGAAGTGTTGGCTAATTTATAAAATGTTAATATTTGGACCAAGGGGGTGAGAAAGAAAATACAGGAAATAGGACATGCATTATTTAAATCATTATATCTCATAAAAACAAATTAAATCTTTTGTTTACTTGCAGCTCTTAATGTAAACTGTATCATTTCAGCAGGGGGAAATCATACTGGTGTCCTGGTTACCAGAAACTATTTGTGACCCTCTGGTTCTGTGAATATAATGATTCACCCCACAAATAAATTTTCTGCTGCCAGACAGGTGTCGTGTAGTCTCCATTCTTTAGTATGTTCTTTGAATAATGTGATAGACTATGTCATACACTTTCTTTACTTCTGAATTTTATTTTCTGAAAAGATGGTTTTCTGAATTCCTGCAATATGCAATTTATCCCACATCTAGTTGACATTTACCAATGCAAAAGAAAGAGTGGGATTACCCTAGCTTTCCCCTTTTTCATACTTCAGAGATTCTCAGAGTTGTCATGAGGAAAATAACCTGGTTGTTATTAGAGTATTAACAGACTTTTAAAGTTCAGAATCATAGAATAATTCAGGTTAGAAGGGACCACTAGAGGCAATGTGGTCTAGAGATCTGAAAGTACCCAAGGACAGGAGAGTCTACAGCTTCCCTGGGCAACCTGTTCTGCACAGAAGGATTTGCAGTTTTTGATGAAAAAATACATGTATCGTCATGAGCAGTTTTGTATTAAAATATATAGCTATATCTGCATCTAAAATTCCTGAAATTACTATTATGATGAGTTACCACCGCCCTGAATTTAAATAATATAAATGGTGTAGAAAATATTTATACATTGTGTCTGTATGTGGCGGTGTGGCCCAGGTTAAATAGGTTTCTGGTGATCTGTGTTAGTTGTGCTTTGTATGAATGTTGTATATTATGTGATGGATTCATGGAAATGTAAAGATTTTTTGGTATTTAACATCTGCTGTTGTTGTTCGTTTTTAAAACAGTTAAGATAGGAATGAGTAGCCATTTACTTAAAAAATTACTTCCTTTTGTGTGGTGTTTTTTTTTTTTCTGGATTTATATAGATTTCAGATTTACTTATTGTGAAGAATATGGACCTTAAAAAGTTCTCTCTCACAGGTAGAAGAGCTGATGAATGCACTGGAAAAGACTAGACAAGAATTGGATTCTACCAAAGCCCGTCTTGCCTCAACACAGCAGTCTTTGGCTGAAAAAGAAGCACATCTGGCTAACCTGAGGATAGAGCGAAGAAAACAGCTTGAAGAAATTCTAGAAATGAAGTAAGTACATTGATTTGTCTAATTTCTAGAAAAATTAAAATTACTACTTTCTTGTCATAAGAAAAGGGTCTTTTTTTTTTTTCTGTATTTTTTCTATGTATATATTTAAATCTGAATCTAAGGACTTCTAATAACTGTAAAACTGTTAAATTCCTTTTAAAATATGGGAATGCAAAGTCTTAATTTCAGAAGTACTCAGCAATTGATGTGTGAGGAATTTTTTGAAAGCTGTCCTTTGTTACATGCAAATAAACTATCATCACAGTATAACTTCCATGATAAATTGAGGGTCTAAAGCCCCATCTTCCAGTGAGAATTCTGTGTTGGAGTTTCTCTTAGAGTCAAATTCAAGGAAAGGGTGGTGAAATGGATGGTGAAAATTTTATTGCAGTGAATTGGTTAAAAAAACCCGCAAACCCAAACTGACAACCTGTTCACCTACACATCACTATGTATAAGTGTACAGAACTGAAAAAGGAAGATAGACCTATAATTGAAGTCTAACTTCCTACCCGCAATAAAGGTAAGTATCTGTAATTATGGCATGTTAAAGCTCTGACATGATCTTTAAAATTGGCAAAGAAGAGTGAACCTGTTATGACTTGGCTAGGCTGGTAAGTGTGTAGTTAACATTCAGCAAAGAAAATTCACAGTTGTAGTTTCAAAACTGTTTTATTGAGGGAGGAAAAAAAAAAAACCCAAAACACTTATATAACCTCAGCTAAGTTGTTGTAGATATCCTTACATTTAAAAGGAACGGAAATAATCAGAAAAAATTATTTTAATAATGTTTTTGTAAAGAAGACAAAGTGGAAATACAGACATATGCTTCCTAGAGTTTTATAAAGGTAGATTTTAATAATGGCTGCCATGTAATATAGGTGCAGGAATACTGTAATATAAGCGTGAATGTTTCCAGTGAAATCAAAAGAACTGCTTTTGACTTTAATGAGGTCTGTATATATACAGAAAAATGGGAGCACATATGAATTAGAGTAGTATGTGATATTATATTTTATATAATAGATGCATTTTCTAGTTTTCTAATTGTTTTTTATATGTACATGTTATTTCATCTGTGGTAGCTCAGGTGCTCAGTGCTAGTATATTTCATGCAGTCGTCTGTTTTCTGTATAGTGCTTTGGTGTGTTTCTTTGAGTGCATGTTTGGTTTTCATCTGAATGGTAAGATTTTTTTTTCCTTTTTATCATAAGTTTCAATCATGAAGCAACACAGGGGAAAAAAAGCGGTATCTTTAATTCTGTAATTGTGACTTTTTTGGTTGGGTACACAGAACCTCGCAGAACTGTGCAAGTCATGCATCTCCAGTCTGGGAAGTGAGGTTGGCAAAAACTGGTGAAGTTTGACTTTTCTGTTGATAAAAGCTGTTCTATTTTATGACTAAAGGACTGAGTGGATGTTACTAGTCGTGAAAGACCTAGTATCAAAGGCACAAGTCAGGAATAGTTTGGAATTAAAACCGAGATATAAACATATAGTGTGTTTTTACAGTATCAATTTTACAAGTAAAATAGTAAAATTAGAAGAAAGTTTTAAATTAGAATCTAAAGAAAGTTTTAAATTAGAATCTAAAAATGTAAATTAATGAAAATTCATAGTTAAAAGTATTTTTTTCTTTTCTTTGAGTAGGCATTATTATGGTTTCTTTTGTAAAAGACTTTTCTTATTTTTCTTTTTTGCCTTTGATTTCTCAATTGCCACTTTGTTAGCTGTGCAAGTATGTAGACCTTTTCTGCCATAACCTTTTTTTTTGTGTCAAGAGAAGCAATTTTTCATATACAGTTTTCATTTTTAATCCTGAACTGAGCTAAAATAAACTCCTATACAAATCACTCACCCTGAAATCTATGATTCAGCTAATAACTTAGAAGTAGAACTCACTTTCATTAAAAAACCCATATATTCTATTACTATTTTAAATTCTATCCTGACTTTACTTTCTGTGAAATATGTTTCAAAGCTGAGTTCATATTGGAGATGGAATCAGACAGGACTTCCGTTGCTGGTCTAGGAGACAACAAATAGAGATAATGAACAAAACAAAATATATAAAATCACAGCACAATTTTACTAAACAGAGAGAACAAATAGAATAATGATGGAAATTCGCATGATCATATTTATTTTCTTCTTTTTACTGCCTCTTTAACATCATTAGTACTGAATCAGAAAAGCAGAAATGAACATACCTATTCATTCGCGCTCTGTGTACATCAAGGGCTACATGACCGCTATTAAATATAAATTAAATGTAAATCTTAATTTCAGATTATAGAATTTAATAACCTATACTAAACAACATAAATTAATAGATACACGTGTATTAGTAAACTTTTTAAAGAAATCAGATATTTCATTACAGTAGTATAATTTTTTAAATTGCTTATTGAAAGAAATGTATGACAAATTTATAGAACTTCTGCATTAAAACAGAGTATACTAAATATGGCATTACATTTTTTCTAATGAACAAAGTATTCTCAAAAACGGGTTGTAGAAGCTGGCTTAAACCCAGACAACCACTGGCAGAATAATGATAATCCTGTGTTGTAGTAATATACTAAAATAATGTGTCTTCTCTCTGATATCTTAAGATAATTTATTAATTGGCAGCATTGACCATAACTTGTATTTATAATTTTTTTTAATTTAATATTGAGTGATTACAGGTTTTGACTGCTAGCTTTCAGTTAAATAGGCATGAACTGTGTGTTTAAGAACATTCATGATGATTTCCTATGCTTATATTATGTTCAAGTTCCAAATGTAACTCTGCATTCTAGGCCCATCTGGCTGACACTGCCAAGATCCATCTTAATTTACTGGCTACAATCAGTTGTCAGTTTTAGATAACTCTTTCAGTTGTTGTTACATGTTCCCATATACATTCAGATATTTAAGGAAGTTTAGAATAAAAATGGATACCAGCTTAATCTTTTTCATTATCTGGTTGGTCTTTTTGAACTGGAAACTAGAGAAGCACCCACTAAATGAAAGGTAATTTAATAGAAGGAGGTAAAAATCAAGTTATTCTTAACTTGATGCCAACATGTGACAAAATAAGATTTATTTTAAAGAATTCCAAAATGTTAGGTTTGGAGAAGAAGTTGCATTTGCATGTTAGTTTCTAAATATGTGATTTTTTTTTTTTCCCAAATGTCTATTAAAAATATTGCTATATTAGTTCTGGAGGAAATATTTTTGTTATGGTCATATTATTTTAGCAGTGCATGAATAACTCATACTGACGTTAATGGAAGTTACGTGTACATGTTAACAGCGAAATGCAGCATGTGTTCAAATCCATCATTTTGCCTAACTGTCTAAATGCTTTGTGGTCTTTCTATCTCTGAGCATAAAAAAAATCAATGCACTTATAAGTGATAGTTTAAAAATAATCTATATTGCAGTGTGACAAAAGGCATGTTACTGTTTTTTTTTTAATGTAATTATCATCTGTAGAAATGTTTCGATTGGCCTGAACTTAAAAATTAGTAGAAATATATATCAAGACTACTTTTTCCAGACATTGTTTTTGTTTTCTGAGAGTCCACAAGAAGGAGCATAGCCTACTGAGAACTTCACAAGGCTTGCCTAGAAAAGCTTATTCATTTTGTAATATGAAGAGCTTGAGGGCAGGAGAAGTTTCTGCTCTGTGATGTGGTGGGGTTTTTTTTTCATATGTTTCAGAAATGCCGTATTTGTAGAGCATACTTTCATGACCACCAGCCGTCCACAATGCTTTCATACAGATGTCTTTTCCTAGATGGTAGTTCATTCCAAAACTCATAAACCTGCTTGTAACAAAATTAGGGAGCTGTATGGATAGATAAATGAGTATTTACATAATTTTAAAATTGTTTTTTTTATGTATGTGAAATAAATGCCTGTCCTTATGAAAAGTGGATTTTACTCTATGGGATAGATCATCTTTTTAGAAATGGTCAAAATTATTTTCCCTTTGAAAGATATAAAGTTTGACCTGCAGAGCCTATAGTCATAAAAGAAAGTCTAATGGCATGTAAGGGAAAAGATATAAAAATTATCACCTCTTTTGTTTGTTCAACTTCTAAATTAAATGCATATAACCTTCAAGCTGCAACCACTGAAGTTAAAAATGAAACAAAAAAAACCCAACTCCCCTGCCAAGCTCCCCAAACTTTGTTATCAAAACTTGTTGAAAGCCCTCAAATTAACTTTCTGTGGTGTTTACTCTACTTAGAAATATGTTTGAATACAAGATTAAAAAAAAATAATTTCCCTGTGGTTTTGCATTAATTTGATCTTTCAGTGACTTAGTTACATGTGACAAACACAGCACTTAGTAGTGAGTGACCATGGGATTAATCCCCCAAGAGACTGACCTTCATGTTTTGACTTGAAGATCTGCAAATTCTTAATTTTTGGGATCCAACTGTTAATTACTGAGTGTTTCCTTTAGAAGTCAACTCAGTAGACTCAGTGCTCTGAAGCTTTGAGTATCCTGAATTAAATTCTTGCCAAGAATTTGAAAGGTAATTTCCTTGACTTTGATAGAGTTCATGCCATCACCTGTGGGTATTGCTAAATCACTTTTGCTGGAAGTGACTGTGTCCTGAAATTCACTACAAATTTCCAGAAGAATATATATTTTCCCTTATGTGGAATAAATCAGATTACTTCAGTAATGAAGTATTAAAGATCTCCTAATAAAATAACCAGCTACTAGTCCTTTCATTCAATAACAAAAATAGAACATCGCTATGCTGTCCAAAAAAAAAATTATTTTTAAATTAGATTGTGCAGTAAATTTTCTTACAGTGACAGTATAAAATTAAACATCCCTTCCTTTGTTTAAGAATGTCCACCATTTTTTTTTCACTGAAAATAATAAATGAATATTGCTTATCTCTGTTTTTCAGTATGTTTACTTTATTCATTTAACAGCACCTGTGTATGGTCAAGGATGAAATATTTGTAGGAAGAAAGGGGATAAAATGTTTTTTTCACAAAGCATTCAGTCCCACCAGCTGCCACTCTTTGCAGAAGTGCTGAATACATACTGTACTTCTACCTGCTGGGTTGGTGGTTCAGCTGCTCTGCCAAACAAGAAGAGGGCACTTGTATTTGCCACTAGATGCCAGTCTCGGGTGCAAGACCAGGGTCTGGATCTGCTTGGTTCAACAAACTGAGTAATAGCAGCTTCACGGAGTAAGGAGGAAGCTTGTCTTGTTGCAGGGAAGAGAATGTGTCTTGTCTGTTTTTCTGTCACCTGGTCTGACTGGTCCCCTCCTGCCTTTTAGTGCAGGAAATTCAAGTGTGGGTGAGTATACAAATGGCATCAAGTGGACTTTTGAGGATACTGCAGAGCTGAAGAGGGTCTTTGAATGGTTTCTGGAAGTCAGGGATCACAGCCCAAGTATAAGACTGTGTAAGATGTAAAACTAGAGAGTCACAGTCAGAGTTTGTAGGAAAGTCAAAATGCTTTATGAAGTACTAGTGGCAGAAGTATAAGGAAATTTCCCTTTCATATGGTTTTCTGCAGACATACCCCTTTTTTCCATCTATAAATTTTACTGGAGTAGAAGTTGGGGATTTCACATCTGTGTAGCGGCTCAGCAGGAGCTGCAGCTCTGACAAGGGCTGTTGGATGTCCAGAGAATCTAGGCATGTTCCCAGCACCTGGAGAAATCAGCTCATGTCCCTGCTTTACATTCTCCTATTACTATTTTCATCCATCACCATCTCAAACTGTTATTTGGGGAGGGAAAGAGGGAGGAACTCAACATGTTTCCTTTATTTATGTCATAATTACTCCACCCCAAGAGGTTCTGTCACCCACAGGGTAGTGGTTTCTTCCTCATTGCTGTGGGTACCGCTATGGTCAAACGCACTTCTGAAATCTCTGTGTGAATAGTAAATCCAGCGCATCTGGAACATTTCAAAGTAATTGTGTATGCAATTCACCTGTTCAATGCATAAACAGGCCAGAAACATGACACCCATTGACAGGAAAATCCCTGATGAAATTGTAGGGACTCTACTTCCATGTAATCATGAAGTTAATTTCCTTTTTTTGGGGTCTCCCATACAGCAGCAAGGATGAGGAAAGCAATATAGCAAGGTAGGAGAAATTGGCAAGGTGATTTAAGGCTGGAACCACTCTTTGAAATTGCTGGGAAGTCACACTTTAAAACCACTTAAACTGATAGCTACCCTATAGACACTGTCTGCTTTCTGTGTTACAGTTAGGCAGTGCTTGTGTCCCACCCCCTTCTTTCCAGAAAGGAAAGCCAGTTTCTCTTGCCTACACTGAAAACTGAGGTGTTTAAATAAAAAGTGTGGGCAAAGATGCTTAGTTTATGCTCCTTTTAAAATACTAGTATATTCTAAAAAAGCCAGCACCTACTTTGGGGATAGTTCCAGGCTAAAGAAGTAGTAGTGGATACGTGACATTAAAGGATACTCTTTGAATTGAAGTTTAAGCAAATACATCAGAGTCAGGTTTCTTAGACTATTAATGAAGTATTATTTTGAAAGTAGGATCATTTAAAAATATTTTTCTACTTTGTAAGCTCTAATACAGCCTATATTTTGAGAAAGATAGCTATGATAATTCCTCTAACGTGAATTCTTTCACATATCTATACTTAATAGATTAGAGTAGTACATAAATAGCTGTGAAGAAAAAATAGTTTTCAGAAAGCAGTTTACTATTTTTTTTATTTTTATTAGAGGGATTATTTTGACTTGTTTCGATTGTGGTAATGCATGCTATAAACATGTTCAGTGAATGGATAGCAGGTTGATTGTCTCAAAAATTGTACCATTTCAAATGTAGAACACTAGACTGTTTTTTAGTAACCTGTGGACTGCTTCCATTTAATTGTAGGATTCATGCTGAGAGTGTAGAGAGTCATATCCCAAGTTAAATACAAACAAAACAGCAGGATGTTGATACAACTGTGACTTCCATAGGAAGTAGTTAGAATGGTAATGTGGTCTCCTTCTAACTTGGGTGGAAAGTCTCTTGTGACTGCTTTTGCCCCACAGACCTGTAACACAGCATGCCTTGACTAACATTTTTGACACCAACTTGCAAACACCATAAAGATTAGAGAAAACCAAATGAAGGCTTTGTTCTCTGGAACAGAAGCTTTCTTGACTAAAATGAAGAGATGTTTTTCTTTTGTAAACAACGAACGGGCACAAAGCAATGAAATGTTTCTTTCTGTGAGAATAGAATGAGTGAACTGTTTACTTGACAAAGCATTTGTCTTATTTAAAGGTGTATGTGTCACCAAGTTCCTATTCACTTCAGAATCTTATACGTTCATGATAGTATACTTTGATTTTATTTTATAAAATTCATGATATTTGAAGTTTCAATAGCATGGGAAGAAAGCGTGCCATTTCTTTTCTTCATTTTTTTCTTGTTAAGCTCATAATTTACTTTCAAAATAGATTGTCACCTGCTATTGAAGTTTAGTAAGATCAATTTAGGATTTCTCTGTAATGTGCTATGAGAGGCTGTATTTTGCCTACTTATATATGGTTACCCAAGCAAAAGAAGCTGGAGCCTCTCCCATGTTTCCTGTCCCCTTTAGACAATGGGAGAGTGCAATAACAACCTTTTTTCAAAGTGTTTCCCTCCCAGAAAGGCAGTGTCTTCCTCTTCATTATGCAATGGCGGTAGTGCTTCTTATGTCACAGAAGCATTGCCTGAAGGTGAACTCGAAAGAATTCAAATATATTCCAGACAACACATATTATGTTTAAAATAAATAAGCATACATTTCTGATCTAGAAAATGGGTCTGGATTTTGACCAGCTTGTTTTCTTCATCTCATAAGTATTTTGGTTTAATTATCATGTGTTTCCATGAGTAATGTTTTCAAAAAATATAGAAATTGAAGCTTCTGGCTCCCTAGTTGTAAAAATGTTCTTGCAGGTTCCTATGATCCATATGGTTTGAGGCATCCGCCAGGCAAAAAGGGACTTAGATAGTAGTTGCCCCCCTGTATCCTACTAGTGCACTTTTCTTTCCAGTTTTGTTGCTATTATTCTCTACCCTTTCAGGCACCTTGCCTCAGTAGAAAAATAGCAGTCAGTGCTCCAGCAAACATTTTATGCTAGAAATACCATTATTCCTGAGCACTTTCCCCAGAACCTGAATGGTAGAGAGATCAAGGGGATCCTGCAGCTGTTTTATGAGGGTGAGATTCAAAGACTCTTCAGTCTGGGGAGGGGAAGGCAGGGGGAGGATATGTTTGAAGTTTGCAGTATCTCAAAGGAAGGCATAAACTGAACGTAGTACTGTTGTTTGCCAGATCCCCCAGCCTGAGGAATATCAAGCACTTGCTGAAGTTAATCACTGATCAATTTGAATGAGAGAGAATGCTGCTTTATGGAGTGGTTGGTTGGTGACCTTCCAGAACTTGCTTCCATAGAGGGCAGGTTGCTGGTTCAAAAAGGGGTTAGACAAATTCATGGACAGGAGGTCCATAAATGGCTGCTTCTTTATACTGTTTAGTCATTGTTCTTAAACCATGTTCCTAAAATTTATTTTCTTTCTGAAGTATTAGCTCTCTCCTCCTACATTGCTCCCTTACACTCAAACACACACAGTTAATGATCACATGAATTTTAAATCTTTTTTTTTTTTTTTTTTTTTTTTTTGAGAACTAGTTATATTAAGTAAACTAATACTCTGGAAAGATTAAAGGCCACACTTTGAATAGCCTTTTGCATCTTCTGTTGCCCTATAGTATCTAAGTGGATTTACAAGATGATAAAAGTGACGAAATAATTGTTTTAAAGGGCAGGTTATAAGATTGAGATATGACAGTTACATTACAGTCTCTAGTGGTTGAACTAAGAAGACAGAGAGGATTAACAGTGCTTAAGGTTTACAGGTGTTCTCAAGCTGCTTGAAGGACTGTAAGATGCAGAGTATTCAAGCTTTTTATAATGCAAATGAAAATTTGAAGAAATCATTGCAATTGAAAATCACTACATGTGCTTCCCCTCTTTCTTTATTTTAAAAAAATCAACCTCTCTAAAATGCTTTTCTGTGGTGTTTTTTTTTTTTTTTTTTAAATTTATATATGTGTTAGGGTTTAAAATACACCAGTTTATGCTATAGCTTCATTCATAGCATTCTAAATTCACGTGAGTTGGAATATTAGTTAGAAAGGGACAGTGATGAGAAGGATAGTAAATAAAAGTGAGGAGGGTTTATGAGTTAATATTAGGTGAAACATGGACGATGGTAAAAGGAAGAGGGCTGTACCTGAAGAATGAAAATGCAGGTCTGGACTCTTCCAAAGGAAAAGTATAGTTTGAAGTGTGTTTCTATCTTCTAAGAAAAGTTACTATTTTTATCTAAAGCTAACTTACTGGGGAGTTTAGCAATCTTAACTTTTTAGATAAAGAAGAAAAAGATCGTATGCTATCTACTAAGTATTAAACACTTTTTGTCTGTTTTCTATTGCACAACTTTTTTTTGATTTTGTTGCTTATATTTTCTTACATTAATAAAAATCACTTTACCAGAATAACAATACTATAGGAAAAAAAAGTACTCTGTAATTACTAATCTTGACAAAGATGTGTATGGTTTGCTTGAAAACTACCTTAAAAGTGCTTTTATTAGCTAAAAAATTAGTACTGATAAAAATGATGAAATAGGGTGGCATTTGTTTTGAAGTTCAACCAGCATGGGAATGTGAAGGCCTCCACCTCTGATAATATACTCAAAAGAACAAGTGGCTCAAAAGACAGAAAGGAAGGAGTAGGAGGCTGAAAGTAAAAAAAAAAAAAAAAAAAAAAAAAAAAGTTAGGCTTCTGTTTCATGGGGTTTTTTTAAAGCTGACTGAATTACGCCCTTGTCTACTGAAACCCTCTTAGTGTAATTCCCATTGGCCTCTGTGACACCTAGGGCAGTGCTGATCAACTGCAGGCTCCCATATTCTTAACCTCAGCCAAGTGAATATGATTCTAGCAGATGTTTCTGCATTTTAGACCTCAAAATATGATGGGTCAGTTTTTTTTTTCCTTTTTCCAGTGGCAAATCTTGTATACTTGAGACCCAGGACAAGCAACTCAATGGTAGGAATTATGAGCTGAGGGTCTCCCTGGTGGGATTATGCTGAATTTAATTTAAACTCAGATCTTTGAAAATGGAGAACCAAAGAAATTTAAAGGTTTGGATCATTTGAACTAAATTACTGGATTATTGTTAAATATTGTGTAAAAATTTAAAATGTGCTTAGAAATGTTTATGATGATGTTTCCCATTAAAAGGAAAAGGTTTTATAATGTCAGGAGAGAACAGTCAGAAGCAACCAAGTAGGAACGGCTTTCTTAGTGGCATAAGGGGAAGGTTCAGTTAGCTTTCTCTGCTTTCCCATTACTTCTTAGGTGCTATGAAGTAAATCCACTGCTGCCTCCTTCCTGTGCTTCCTATTTCTTCCCCCTCTTCATGCCCTTAGAGAAACAAGTACTTCTCTGCGTGCTGTGGAAAAATAAATCCAAGTTCCTATTGCTTTTTTTCCTCTGATTGGATTTTCTCATGTCTAATAAGGTGTAAGGTGTGCCTGAAGTTTTACTCTCTTGTGTCTGAGAGTGTTCATTAATGCTCTGTAATGTGCATTCTCATGCTTTATAAGGTGTGAGCTCATGGGGCAGCCTTTCTGCCTGTAAGAGCATAAGTAAGATTTTATCTTTTATCTAACTGATATAACGACACCTGTAAATTCATTGTCATAGAGGTCTGTAGCTCTATCTTGAAATGAGTCAAAGAGTTTCTGTCTTTTGGGGAGGGAAACGCACTCGTACCAAGAGAACTTCACACTACTTATTGTGATGATGTTTATGCCCTTCCAGTGAACTATGTATAGCTTACCTATTTAGAGTATAAGCCTGACAAGACTGATCAATACTCTTTATTAATACGGTGCCAGGCATAATAGGCTGCATCCTTCATTGGCCATCAAGCACTACTGTAATAAACAAGATACTAATAAAAACATGTATCACGTTGTCACTGTCAACACTAAACAATGTGAGTGTAGAAATGCAGTGGTAAAAAGAGAATGCTTCAAATATAATTAAAATATGGCATATCACACAAAAATGTTCTAAAGCCCTGAATTTCTAATGAACACCACCTCTTAGTGCTGTGCTGCTGCTTAGCAGAGACTGAGATCATGACTTACCTGATGACAGTGAAAATTAGGATGAACTCATCTCATTTTTCTCTGAGTGTGAACAAACTTGGCGATGTCCACACTTGTGCAGTGTACCAGGGTATCTCAGCAAAGAAAAGCCCTATTTAAGAAGGTACATTATCTAAGTCTGTGCTACATCTTATAGTCAAGCTGTTGTGTTCAGGTAAACATCACCTTAAAAGGACACCTTGTCTTACTTCCTTAGGGTGAAGTGGCTTCAACTGAACAGATAAACTTTCCAAGCTGAAACAAAAGCTTGGTGACAGCAAAAACTTATGCAGAATATTGTTAATGGAAAGATTTTTTTTTTTTTTTCAGTTGTTGGTAAATAGAAAATTTGCATTTGTCGAGGGGCTTGTGTAATGGGAGTACTATGCTTATTATGTTGCATTTTAGTATTTAAAAGTGTATTGGGGAACGGAAGTGAAAGACTTGATATATTTTTTTCCTCGTATTTAATAGTGAATTTCTCAAAACCCATCCAGTTTTAGTTTAGTAAATATGTACATAGTAAGTGGGGAACTGTGATTCACTGGCTTAAATTAGCAATGTAAAAATAATTTTTTTGGTTAAACTCTTCTCAGTTTCTAACCACTCCTCCCTCAAACATATAGTTTATCTTTGTTGCATTTGACTCACAAAAATTAGGCCCCTCAGGCCTCTGAGGATCACCGTATTCCTAAAATCATTCTAGTTACTAGGATTTCTTCTTTTTTGCTTCACAACAAACTCATCTTACATTCTTTGAAGACTAGCTTACATGGTTCTTGTCTTCTAGGTGGTAGGGAAAATGTAGATTCGTCTGAGAGACAGTCATTACATGTACTACTTTGTTTTGTTTTTCAGCCCTCTGAGCTTTCTTTATGGTTAGGAAACAGATAGGTACTGAGGAGAAAATGTCGAAGGTAGGTTTTATAGGATAGGTAGATCACCTCTGTGAGATGCAGAATCAAAGCTAGGTACTTTGAAAACCTTACATAATGTGGATTGTGAATATAAGGTATTGAACAAAATTCTAATTCTGCTTAAATGTACACCTATAAGAATTTAATTTAATATCCTGCCTTATTTCTTTAGGCTGGAAGGGTTTTGGATAAAATTAAATCAGTTGTGAGTGCAGGACCTTATTGCATCAGTCAGGGAGCCATAGTGAGGGGACTTCATGGTGGTTATGTTCAGATGTCTGCATGTTATAGCAAGCTGTGTCCCAAAGACTGGCTAGGAAGGAGTGATGCAGTTAATAGGAAGAGTGATCTGAACTTTTAAACTCCCTCACTCTAAAAGCTCAAAAATATGGAATTTTCTCATCACTATTTAGGGGATTTACTGTGTTTGATAACTTATGAGTATTTTGGTGAGCTGGACAACCTCATCCAGATCTTGTATGACTATCTTGAGAAACTCCTTTTAGTTTCCTGTGTGGTCTATAAACAAAAGGTAAGTAGTTCATGTCTGTGGGGTTTAGAGCAGGAACTGCTGTTAGGACTAGTGTGAAATTCAGTAGCAAAAAAGTAGAGAATATTACTTAACACGTGAAGAATAGAAGCCCAAGAAGTGTGGAAGATCATCATCTGACATTCAGCAACCTGATACCCTCTTAACAGAGTGGAAAATACTCTGACGTTCCTGAGCTTTAAGCTAAGAGTTTTCACCTATTGAAAAATATTTAAACTTTCAGCATGCATGGAAGAGACTTGACTGCTTTCCAGTTTTGTTTTGGGTGCTTATTACCCTCACCAACCCTCTGGATTATTTTATCAAAAAAACTGAAGGAAAACTGGTGAAATGAAAACCCAGTCTTTTATGGTTTTTGTGGCTATGCATACACGTGTACCACCCAGGTGCCCACTGCTGCCCCTCCCATCAGATCCCCGCTTAAAAAAAATAGTACAAGGATCCAATTAGGATGAAAATTACCTGCAGTATTTTCACAGTAGTATTAAGAAATGTAATTTATATTATTTCTCTCTTAGAAAGATCTCCCTTCAACACTTCAGTACTATGATGTTTTGTTTAGTCTAATGTAGGTTTTTGTTAGTATCTAGCCTAAAAATGAATCTAATTAACAGATGAATTTAGGAAATCCCTACTGTAATTTGGCAACTAAATGAATGGAGGATATCAGTATATGACAAGCAACTTCCACTTAAGGCTAATGTAACTATTACCTCATTAGAAGTGCAACTTTACACTCTTCAAATAAAACCTTTATTGAATTTAAAATATGTATTTGACAAAGGACTAGCTGAACTTACTTGAAATTATGCTGCCTTTATTGATACTGACTAGCTTTATAAATGTTTATCTTAATTATGTTTTATTGTGATTAAAAAAGATTGCAGATACTCTGCCATTTCTGTAAAGTGAGCTGTTGGAGCTTTTTTTTGTTGAAGATGGGGGTAGGGTACAAAGAATAGTCCAGCTCCAGAGAGGAGGCCCCTCACAGGCCATATGAATCCACTTACATGTAAATTGCTTGTCTATATGAATTAAGGTGAAGGTTATGAAAGAACTGCATTTCTGTGTTTATTATAGGATTTTTGACAGTCTCTTTCCTCTTTCAAGTAAATTTGGCTTAAGTCCACAGTCAGTACAGTTTTAAGTAAACTCCTCTTTTGTTACATTAACAAGGTTATAACATCACTGAGGCAGATTTCCAGCTGCATGAATTGAGGCCTAAGCATGCAGACTGAGGGGATAATTAAAACCTTAGGGTAGGTGAGTTAAACTACCAACTAAAATTGGATAAAAGGCTAATTGTCCATAGCAACGTAATACATGTTTCTAAATACCTGTGAAATAAAGATAAATATTCCTAGTCTTTTAATTCCTTTTTGAATGCTCAGATTCAGATTATATTTTAGGGCACTATCAAAATCAAGAGTAAGTAAATGGAAACACAAAGAATTCTTTCCCAGACATTGTTCTATTCTATTATTAATTGAAAAACAGAATTATTTTGAATACTTCAGTGATTTTCTAACTTTCTTTACAATATAGGAAGCATTTTTGTGTAGGTAGTATGAGGCTTGCTGTCTGATACAGTATATTGAAATGGACTGGTTGGTGCTTTGTCAAAATTTGTCATATCTCTTTTTCCTTCCTCCTTTTTTTCATTATTAAGAGTGGAGTTACATACTTTTGGTGACCTTCAAGAAGATGACATAGAGTCAGGCAAGATGATACATTACCACAAAGTTAAAAAAACAAAATGGGTTGTAATGGCAGCTTGTACTGAACTAAATGAATTGTGAAGGTCCATTTGTTATTCATTAGGAGAAGCAGAGCAGATTACTGTTCTGCCTTCATAGGGAGCCTTTAAACTTAAGGTCATTTTACACTCGTACCCTTGTGGCATGGACAGCATTTAATACATTTTTAACAGCTTTTACATTTCCATGGTTTGCAGCAGTGATGGTTGAATCATTTCTGTAATGAAGGTGTTTTAAAGTAGTTTAGAGTTACTTTGGGGGAAAAACAGGAAAAAAAAAGAAATAATTGGGTTGATGAAGTGACTTTATATACTAAAGAGCTAAGCCTGCAGAACATACTGCTATAAAGTAATGCCTGCTGATTCCCACAGCTACAGAAGTACATCCCTAGGGAACCATGGGTGGTTTTTTTTTTTGTTTTTATTTTGTTTATTTAACATAAATAGAACTATAGCTGTTATTTCACAGTGCTCATTCTTTCGGGGAAGGAAGGTCTGAGGATTGAAATTTAGGAATATTTTTTGAGCTATTTTTGAGTTTCTCAGGAATCTGGTGGAGAACATTCAACATTTTGGCGTGTTTTGGGGAAGCGTGTGTACTGTGTATCACAACCGTTGATGCGGGCATCTAAGGAACCCAACGTAAAATGAACGTGAAGTGGAGGGTAGAATTTTGCTGTTCAGAATAAATGTTGATTATTTCAGTACTTCTCAAATGGTTCAGTGGTGCTGTGGAAAGTCAAAGCAGAAAGGTAGGTACCAATATGAAACAATCTGAGAATAATTTGTTTGAAAACGCTGAACAAATATAAAATTCTATTAGCTTAAAGAATGATATATAGATCTAAAGAAATGTATGGTAAACCCTAGTTAAAGGAGGTTATCATTTCACAAGCTCACATTTTATTGTAGACTATGATCTTTCATTTGGTACCTTTTAATTGTTGTGGATTTAGCTGTAAAAATCCATATTACAGTGACTTTATTTTTGTTCAGAAAATATTAGAACACAAATGATGCACTGTGTTTCAAGAATTGTTTACAAATAAAATTAATTAAGAAAATGCTAATTTAAATGTATGATGGTACTTCTCCCAGCAGCCAGTTCACCCCTAATTTCCTGTTTCTTGTTTAGCAGATTAACAGCATTCATTCTATACTTTATTGCAGATGGCTTTCACTAGAGTTTCTTCTATTAGTTTTACTGTTTTGTGAGGATAATTTTTGACAAAATACTTGTGGATCACAACCAGCATTTGAGGAAGAAAGAAATGACATATTCGTTGACAGCAGAAGTTGTTGTTTTGGGGTTTTTTTGAGATTTTGAACAATACATATTTTAAAGCTGAAAGGCTATGTGTTTTCAGAAAATAGCAAGCTTTAAATAGCATTATAAATGCAACAATGATTGCTTTTATTTAATATCAGGGAGATAGTAGAATGTAAGAAACTGAACTCTCAAAATCTTGTTGCTGTTTGGACTATATATTTTTTCAGTAAAATTAGATTCTCTTAAGATAAGTTTTAAATTTTCAGTTGTACCAGTATTACTGACTTTTCCCCTAATAGAAATATTTGTCTTCTCTTACCTTTGCACTAGTAGTCATTTCTGGTTTGTGGACTAAAGCTGTTTTAATGAAAACTACTTAAATCTCTCTAAGTTTTTAAAAGTTCTTCACACATATGAAAACATAGACTGTCAATATATGTCCATAAAATATATCAAGAGTGGGTTTGTTTGGTCAGAAAATGAACCCCATTACTGTTGTTATTTTAGATTTCTGAGTATGCAGTGGAGGGACTGTTATCATCCTATGCCAAAGCAATACTGCAAGAAAGGCACAGTGCCACTACTTTCATTTGTAAAACTCATTAATGAGAACGTAAAGAATTCTGCAATTCTGAACTGGGGTATAGTGCAAATTCAATTTTTATTTTATTTTTTCAACCTAAATACATGTAATTATTGATAGCCATATTTAATTGCCTGAAACTGGTGTTTATTTTTTCCTTTAAGTTAACTTACAACCTTTTCATGTTTGTAACTTATTTGTCAGAAATGTAAAATAAAGAACAAGCTAGTAAGAGGAGAGTTCCAGTGTTGGGGCGACCTGAATTATAAAATTCTGTTAAGTAACTAAGACACTTTAATATTCACTCTGTTGGCCTTTTAACATAGGCCTGTCTCCTAAATTGAGGGATTTAGTCTCCCCAGTTCTGAAGCTACTTCTCGTGCAGTACTGAGTTAAACACCTTTTGGGTTGCCATTGCTTAGGCATCTTGTTAAAATTTTCAGACTAATTTTGTAGCAACTGTGATCAGTGAAACATGAGATAGGAATTGTTCTGGCTATGTGCCTCCATAATGTTCTTTGCATTGTGTGACACTAGGAGGGTCTCTGTGAAAGTATTATGCCAGTTGAGACTTAGAATAATTCCAGATGTTTATTCTGCCACTGGGAAGTGATACATTTAGTCCCATGTTTTGATTCAGGCAAGAGTTCCAGAGTTTGAACAGGTTAAAAAAAAAAAAAAAAAAACAAACAAAAAACCAAAAAATAACCCCTTCAAAATCTCTTGAACTTAGGCGTGGAAGACTGCTATTAAAAAATTGTCTGAATGCTGGTATTGTTTGAAGTGCTTAGACACTGTATGTCGCATTTCCAACATTGTTACCTTGCTTGGAGCCACATAGCAGAAAGCTTGGTCCAGCATCTTCATATATGTGAATTTTTTCCTTTTGATAATACTTGTCCTGCAATCTCTGTGTGAGAGAGAACATTCAGATGCCCCTTCAAAAGAAGAATCCATGTTTGTTTTCTGGGCCTATTTGTCGAGTAGGAATTGGGACATTCTCAAAGACTTCCACATTAAATCAGTGATTTTTGACATATAGTAAGGGATAGGCGTTAGTCAATTTTATGCCTTAAGAATTAATTTGTGGTTTAATTTTACCCTTTTCTGGTTTCCAGAGGCAACCAGACTTGATGATTCAGGATGTCACTTTGTATTCATCTTCCTACTTCTGTCCAGTTTTTCTCCAGTTATTAGGTTTTTTCTTCAAGATTTTAGCTACTTCGAGTCACATAAGTATAATTTATCTTCCTTCACTCCTTCTGATTTCCTTAAAAAATAAATGTAACAATTCTCTTTTAATTCTTTTTTCCAATAGCAAACTACATCTCATATAATACATAAAATTGTGCTGTTTTCAGAGAGACCTAGGTTTTGTAACTTTACCATAAGGAAAAATACTGATACGTCAAAAGGACTAGAACTTTAAGGCTGCTGTGTATTTATTTTTGTCATTTCATCTATGTCCAGAAATGCACAGGTGTTGGAACTGAGGCTGGTCCTTGTAATTTGGTGTCTCAAAGTTAGTCTTTTGTGTATAAACGTTACAAGGTGGTTGCAGTTGTCAATCATATTTACCAGTATGCTTGGCAATAAATATCAGAAGCTTGTTTGCTCTGGTCTGACTCCTGTTTCAGGGATTATTTTAAAGATCAATTTAAGATCTAACTTTCACTTTTAATGGCTTGTTTCTCTTAAAAAATTGCAGGAAGCTTGTGAATAAAAACGCTATTCTATGAAGTATCTATTAGTATTAACACTGAGTTTAGAGGCCACATACATCCAATCAGATAGAGCAAATCTTAACCTGCAGCCGCCTTCTTACTATTCCTTGTAGAATAGAGTTACACAGAGGGAGTTCTTCTGAACAATGAAGTATCACACAGCAACCTGTGTAGGAGATAGCAGAAAGACAGAGAAATCATGAAATAAGTTCTTTTTTTTTTTTCTTCACCTTTGGGAAAATATTATCTCACAGTCCATAATAATGACTATTGAAGCAAGTAGAGGCACTAGGAGGAGAAAAATATTTTCAAGAAGGGATGTTCGTATTAACATCCTGTTATATGGAATCTGTTCAGACTTCAAAAAAATAAATTAATATTTTCTAAAATAAGACACTAAATTTGTCTCATCTGATCTTCATTTATTTTAGTGTTTGCCTTCTATAAATAGTGTAGGAAAAGAATTTGCTTGTAGAATTGTTCACAAAACCACTAAATTTTTAGCTTGTTTTAAATAATGGTGACTGTATGCATGCATCCTTGACTGAAATTTGGTTATAGAAGTTGTCTACCCCAGTCCATGGAAAGGCATGTAAAAATCCCAGACATAGGTGATATGGAAGCCTACTTTTATAAGAAACATCTTATTTCCTACCCTGCGTTTTTTAAAAGTACCTAGGTTTTGAGATAGTACAAGTGTATCTATGGTGGTTAATTTTCTTTGAACATATGCAAGTCAGCCCTCTGATGGATCTAGTGCATCTGGGAAGACTGACAGTTTTGCCTATCATTCATTACAAAGTGGGTCCATTTGCTGTGGCACAAAAGGGACATGATGTGATAGGATTTGTGAGAAACTGCTAATGGTTAGAGCTTTGCAGTGTGCCTGCTTGCATCTAGGCTAGATGAATCTAAATGCTAAAATTTCTATGTAAATAACCAAATTTGACTAAATAGGTATGAAGTATTACTGAAAAGAAAGTGAAAATATTATTGAAAAGATAGATAAATGGTAATCCACAGACAAAATCTTGCAGTGGTTGTGGTCTTTTGTGTTATTTTGGCATCGCAAAGCAAGCAGGGGGTTTCCTTAAAGACAGTGAAAGGATTTAATCCCTTGATATGGAGAACCCTGTATTGTTTTAAATCTGGCAAAGCTATGAGAGGAAGAAAATCTTTTTCAGTTATATTCCTTCAGGTGGTTAACCCTTGGGCTGATAAGACCAGTGACCCAATAAATGAACACCAGGTAAAAGATGCGTGTTGAGAGCAGACATCGTGCCTCACTAAGGAAAGAACTGGTTTCTGTGCTGAGTGTTTCTTTTGACAACAACCTTTGTGGCTGGAGCATGCTTCTTAGGTGGGAATGACCGTAAGTACTTCTAATGTAGAATTCATAGGAAAGCAAAGGTAAACGCAAACAGAATATATTTGATGTGATCTAATCGCAACTCTGCTACATTGCTTGTTTCTAAATCAGGTGAAGGACAAAGCAGTCACGTTGGGGTCTCATGAAGGGCAGGCATGCATAATATACAGTGTATCAGGAGCTCAAGGTAAAGAACAGCAGATTCCAGGCTCCTACTTCCAGATCTATGGCATGCTTGAGAAAATTCCTATGGTTCCCTGAGCGAACAAAGCAGTAAGTAGGACAGGAGCAGAGCTTAAATGAACTGCACAGCAATGTACTGCATATTCCTTCTCAAATGATAATGTACTACACCTTGTAGGCAGGTGGTAGTAACAATCCAAAGTTAACTGTTATGGTCAGATAGAGCCTAGAAAATGAAAGTGAAGACATTAAGGAAACATTATATGCCCTTTTCCTTTAGAATTAAGATGCGTAAGAGGGACAAGCTTTGGAAAAGCAAAAGCCAATATTCTCCAGTTGACAGCACAGTATCTGGTATCTGAAAGCTGGTATAAGCTAGTCTTTCTTCCATTGAAAGACAGGGGATTTGTCCATGAAATTTTAAGGTAACGAAGGGTTTGAGCTATATTCCATTCAGAGATTTGGACAGTATGACTGGCTCCTTTAGAGTCACAGCTAGGACATTCTGGGGTTAGCAAGGTATGTTCTCTTAAGGAAAATTATAGAGGTACTGATTGTTGTCAGGAACCATCATGTCAGTAACATGCAGACAATAACTATTATGATAAAATTTCTGGTATCAGAGATCGCTTTATTCCCACTAGTGAAAACGAAAGATTTGATCTTCAACTAGACTATAACTAGAGTTTAGATCTTGTAAGAGAACAAAACAAGCTGATGGATTTCAGTGGTGAAATGCTTCTGGTTAAATGAAGTGAGCTGCAAGGAGCAATAGTCATGACACAGTTGGGCAGGGACAGATGTGCAGATGAATTACCAAAATTAATAGCAGGCATCTTTAAAGGGCTGGTTAATCTGCCAGTAGAGAGTCTGTCTCTTTTCTACCCACTAGTACATCAGCTCATAAAAAATACAAATGAGCCCAATAGCAGCAAGAGCCTTAAGATCTGTTTCCTCATTAGTGAGACTTCAGAGAAGCATTTCCTATGGCTCCATATCTTTTTCTAGCGTCTAAGAAAAGTTGTTAGCAGGAATGTGTAGACTGAGTTGTTGGGGCAGGGTGGGGGGGAGGGTAGGAAGTAATGGAATGAATCTATAAAAGGAAGAGTTTATCTTGGGTTACTTTGGCAAACAATATTTAAGCATTTTAATGGTAAAAATACATTAAAGCGTTTGAGTGTTTTTTATACGGTAGAGAAGAACAACTGTCTTGTGTGGTTTATATTTATGTTCATGTAGCCCATCAAGAGGAGCAGCGCTAGTAGATTGTATGTGATACTCTGTTCATTCATAGCTATTAGGGGTTTGGAAGCAAATTCTCCCGTTTTGCACCACTTGGGCCAAACTAAGGAAAAGTGATCCAAGGAAGTGCTTTCCTGATAGTACAGGAAACGTTCATGTACTGTAAGTTGTGTGTGTAGTGTTGAAGGATAAACAAAGTCACAAATTTGGGGTGGGAGAAAATGCCCTTTTGGGGAGCTGAAAATAGTAAGACAGGGTAGAACAAGCTGGAAAAAAAAAAAAAAAGAAAGAAAAAGTTCTGTTTTATGTAGTTGTGCAAGATGTGGAAAAAAAGTCAGACGGACAACTGGAAAGAAGAGGTCTCTGGTCAAGAGGTACACTAGGGGTTGTCCAATTGTAACGAGGGCTTGAATGGATAAAATTAGTTAAGTGGGGGTTCAGTCCTCTGAAGAGTTCAGCAATCTAGCACTGAAAAACAGAGGATGTAAACAACTTTGTTCCCTCTGTCTTGCTTCTGAAATTGCCCAGTGAAAGCTCGAGCTTGCTTCAAGCACTCTCTCACAATTTATCTTCTCTTTGACCTTCTGTTTGGATATACTGCCTAATATATAACAATTACCTCAAAGCTATGTGTAGTCATCTTTTGGGATCGTGTGGCTAGTTACGTGACCCACTTTTTTTAAAAGTTGGAATAAAATTGTTCCATGCAAAACACCCAGAAAGCAGAATTGGAAAACTGGGTGCACATGTGTTTACTGTCATGAAATTTATGCGCAACTCTCTCCCTAATGCTACGTAATAGATCATGATGATCTTATTCCTGTACAATGTAATCTTTCTCCAGCATTTCTGGGTTATTCCACTGTTAAACTATTGTTCAAATTGTTGGGTGCTTCTTTGTCTCCTTTTCCTCCTCTTCCCTCGTTAATAGTAATCACATAGTTACATGTTCCTGTATTCTTTTAATGACCTAATTTATGCTTATCAGCAGCTCTTACAAAGGCATTCATGTTTCTTTCCCAAGGTGATGTACTGTGCCCTTTCACAAGTTCTTAGACTAAGTATCTTTATCCACGCTCATGTTTAGAAGGGCCTCCATGCATGAAAGATCCAAATAACAATAGCAATAGAGAACAAAGATGCACATTTGAAATTATTACAGTGGTTTACTGACTTCTAGACCTGTATGATTCACTTCGGAATTTTGTTCATTAAGTTTTGCAAGACCTATGTCAATTTGTCTGTGTCTGTCTTCATCTATAAAACTCGTACAGGCACACACAGATTTTGTACTTGTTTCAGTGATGTGAAAGATCCTTTGACCCTCTTCTGCTGTCTAATAGGTTCAGGAATTACTGCTTTTAAATACAGCTATTGACCTGATGGAGTCAGGAAAATCACATACTTTTAAAAACAAAGGTTTTCTATGTCAGGAATATTATTCATTAGCAATATTATTCATTTATCTAAATTTATACTTAGACTATGTTTAAGTACTTCCTATAGGTCTGTTAATTGCCGGTTGACATGTCAGTTCCACACAGATAGAGTGTCAAGAGATTCTAAAGCTTTCCTCCCTTTGGGGAACCTCAGAGACCAAGAAATGTATTAGCTATTTAGAACAACAGTAGTTATATAATTTTGCAAGCATTAACAACATTTATAGAATTATTTAAATTGTTCCTATTTAAGGGATAAAAGTATTTGTGTTTCCTTACCTGCCTTCTCTACACAACAAATTTGTTAGCTGCCAGTTTCATACAGAGTTTATTTATGTTTGACACAGTGGGGATGGCCTGCACTTTCTCATCCATCTGCCGTATTTGCATAACCTTGCAGAGTTAATGGCTGCCATTCTGACAAATTAAGCTGGTTTCCTATGTCTTTAATGGATTAAGTCCTCTTGGACAAGTTATACTTTATTTTAACCCGTGAATAGTGTTTGCTAAGTGTTATAAATAATACATTCATTCATTTTATTCTGGTGACATTTGACTTGGATGCTAAAAAAGATACATATGAAGAATACTTAACAAATGTGGAACAAAAATTTTTATCTATATTAAGACAGAATAAAAAGATTATCAATGTTTAATAGGGAAAAATAAAGGGCATTGTGCTTCAATTACTGTCAAATATTTGAAAACATTTTGGCTGTGAGAATAGTCATACTTTAAATGTTTTGGATTACGTTATTGTAGAATTTAACTCAGTTCCTGATTACTCTCATGATTTTTTAAAATTACATAATTTACACAGGCTACTCCAAGTGCAGAAGCATTATGTATGATACATGTGATAAATGAGTTCCCCGACAGCTGCAATAATATATTGAAGTTGTGAATATGCGTAAACAGGTTAGAGGCAAAATATCTGAATTGAAACTGTATGTTAATGTTAAAAATGCCTGAAAATGTCATGTTTTGCAGCTAAGGTCATATTTAAAAATAATAATCTGTGGGAACTGAATGGCATTGAATCTGAGGCAACATCACCTGCCTATTTATTGAATAGCATTTTGATAATTCTTACATGATCAATAATGGACGTATTCTTGAAGTATTCTGATGTGGTAGAGAGAGAGTGTTTTTGCAGTTTTTTCTCTACAGAGAAAAATGGTTTTGCTTGATACCCCTAATGGAGGTATAAAGCTTCTTTTTTTCATGTGAATGAAAATTTTTGCTGAAGTTTTTTTTTCGACATGAGAATTAGGCAATACATTGATGTCACGCTAGTTCAGGCTCTGAATTTCCTACTTCGCTGCCTCTGCGTTTCTCCAGAAGTGCACCTGGCGTTTGGGAATGCAAATATGCATCTCTCTTCCTCACATTGGCATTCATTTAGATAAATGAGACTTTTTTAACTCCATGAAGTTCATATATAGTGTATGTGATGCTTGGGTTAGAACTGCTTTGTAATTGAAATGTATTTAGCCACATAGTATAGCTAAGTGGGGAGGTATTGAATTGTTCCTGCGTACCAGACCCCTATTCAGTTCAGTAGACCACACATACACTGTGCTATGATTTTTTTTTTTTTTTTTTTTTTGGTAATATGTCAGATCTCTGGCAGTGTTCCTAAATTCTGTATGTTTTGTGTGCACGGGCTTATAAACTAACTTTTTTTTGTAAGCAAATCTGAAAATTCTGTTTCTTCCAAATAAGTCCTATACACGAGATCTCTCTATGGACTATAGGGTAAAACAATGCTATTTGTGAGATATGACATAACAACAAAATATTAAACAGGAGCTTAATTCTCCCCATCCTACTCTGGACCATGACAGTGGGCCTCCTACTGGGAAATACAATGATCTATTATTAAAATGACAGCCCCACCTAGGGAGACAACAGCCTGATTCAAAGAAGAGAGCCAAAAGCGCCTCCACTACCACCACCAGCAATTGAGATCAGCTGGTGCACTAACAATCCCTTGATTTAAACATCTGGTGGCAGGACTTTCTCAGTGGAGGTCCGTTGACTGTGGAATTCTCTTACACAGACACATACATGGTTTAACAAAGCCAAAGTTTCTTTATCCTCAGGGTACAGAGTAAGGCTATTTCCTTTCCCAGGCAGAAGCATTTGCTGATGGTTCCACTGGCATCCAGTACTGCATTGCGAGAACTGTCCTTGAGGGATACAGCCAGCGATGCCAGAGGATGAGCTGCTCTGCAATGTCAATTAGTATTCTTCACCAGTTCTCCAGAACTAGTAGAGCCTTTAAGGGAGTGCAGTGTCAGAAAATTCTCTTATTCTTCCGTTGGGAATTCATTGTTTTGCATGTTATCTCAGTTTTACAGAGGTACACACAGCTGGGAATTAGGAAGTCAGAATGTATATGCTCTCCTGTTGTTCAGACTAGAGCCTGTGTTCAACTGCCTGATTTCCCAGGGTGCTGCTTTAATTAATCTCCTGAAAATGCAAGAACTTAATTTGTGTTTTGCAGGTGTAAATTTACAGTGCTTTTTACTAGCTTTATCACATCTATAAAATATGTCTGTGTTGAAGAAAACATTTTAGAAACACCTTAGCTTGCTGTAAAAAATAACCGAGCTACTACAAGCAGTCAGGTTGCAGTGACAGAGAAGAGAGTGTATTAATTTGTCTTGTAGCTGTGACCTGGTGTCAGACCTCATGGAGGTGGGGGCGAGGGAGATTGCTGTTCTACCCAGTTATCTATGGACACAAATACTCTTTTTTCCTAACTTTGAGTGTTTCTCTTAGAAGCAGGTGGAATCTGCAGTCTTCTCATTTATTTGGTCTTACTATACATATTTCAAATTATGATCTACTAAATTAAACATAACATGACTTAGTTCACAACATGGTTTATTTGCAGCATGTTAGGAAATTAAGACCACACAGTGGAAATAATATTCAACACAGATATGCGAATCAAGAACAGAACTGGGAAGGAGGAATTAGTAGGTATCCATGGAGATATGATGTAGCATGACACAGAAGTGTAACACAGTACTAGTACCGTAATGTAGATACAAAGCAGTACAATTCCTCCTCCCTACCCCCAAATCTTTTACTTTGCAAAGTAAACAGAAGAAAGAAGTTTAGCTGAAGAAGATAAAAATTGTGTATCGACTTTTGAGTGCTTTTCAACCATGTTTTAGCCGCTTATCTACATGATGAAAATTCGTTGTGAAGCATATGATAAGGAGATGCTGCTACTTTTAAAATGTCTGTAAAACTTTAAGTGTAACTACAGTCTGGAATACTGAATACATTAGCTTTCACTGTGAATATGGAAAACCTAGAGTGAGGAAAATTAGAAATATTTTCTGTGCTATTTTTTCTTTGTTGTTAGAGGCAAGTATTTTTAGTAGCCCAGTACTGTAAGTTGCACAGTCCCTTAAGTTGTTTTTTTTTTTTTTCTTTCTATTCTCACTATGTACATATTAATATAATATAAAAATTGACACTGTGTGTCAGAACCAGCTTTGGTCTAATGACTCTGGTAGGAAGTACATGAAAGTAATGTTGCTGTGTCTCAGCTGCTTATGAATGGGAATGACAGAAGCCAGGACACCAGTGCATTTACATACAGCATCCTTGAAGTGATGATCAAATTGAGACTTCTATTAATTTCAGCAAGCAAGTTAAAAAAAATAGTCATATTATCAATAGTTCATGTAGTTTTATGTTTAGTTTCTTTAGTTATTTCTTTAAGTACTTCATGAAGCTAATTTTATACACATGCTTCTCAGTGAAAGAACAATGCTAGTTTATATAGAAATAAATAAATGTGCTTTTGTGTGTTAGTGCAGAAGGAAATATGCCATTGGCAATACTGCAGAATATGTGTTGTTGCTGTTTGTGGAAAATAAATATTTAAAAGACAGAGGAGAATTTCTCCCTAACACTCTTCACTGTAGCCTTCATTTAAAATTTGTTTTACATTTATTCTAGATTGAACTTCACTGCACATTACTTTTAATTATTTTTTGCCTTGTTCTTTTGAACTCAGTTCTGTGCTTTTGAACAAAAGAAACCAGAGCAGAATAGGATAAAATTAAAGATGTTTGTCTATACAGTGTGTGGAAGAAGGACACATATTTCTTACTTTATGTGAGAGATTATGTTATTTTGGTTATTTAAGATAATACTATATTTATTTCTGGAATAAAAGAAGTCCAGGCTTAAAAAAAGGGATAGAATTTTGTTTTGCTAACTTCCACTAATAGCCCTTACTGAATATGTGCAAATAAAAAAAATAATAAATGCAAATAGCAGAAGTCAAAAATATTCATGAAGTCATACTAGCAAACTTAACTAATATCCACTCTCATAAAATAAACACCAACCTTCACCACCTTCCCTCAGGCATAGTTAAGGGGTATTGGAATGTTGTTCCAAAATGGCACGTGTCTTTGCAGTTCTAATATCATCATTATCCAATAGATGCTATCCCACAAGTGGGAAAACAAAAATGTATTCCAGAACCTTTTCTACTCTCTACATGTGCGGTAAAAAATTTCCATGCACCACATGTCTCTTTATTATATCTGTATGGTATCTGCCAAAATAAATATTTTATTCCATTTATTTTTAGTTGGTATTGCACAGGTCCTTCTAAAATTAAACAGTCAAAGGTCAAATAAGTTGAGATGAACTATAGTTTTAAAGTAGTTGTGCTGCTCATAATTATGTGTATAGAGATTTTTAGATATATACACATATACGTACATACATATATAGATACACATACATACTTGATTAAAAGCTGAGGATGTTTGCTCAGCAGAGAAGCAAAACCATCATTATCTGATTGTACATGGAATCCAGTGGCTGCTAATCAAACCCGGGACTGCATCTGGTTAAACATACTTGGCATAGACTTGTTACAATTAGAGGTTTTGCCATGTCAAGGGAATCTTTCACTCAAAGCAGCGACCCATATTGTACTGAACAAACACATGAGTTTTTAATTGAGAACAATAGCTTAACAAACCACTTCCCAGGACCACTGAAAGAAAAATATGTGCCTGTGGCAATTCTGGCACTGAATTGTGTTTATTTGAATCCATTTATTCCAAGCCAGGGTTCAATATACCAAGCAAATAAAAAAAAAATTTAAAGTCAACATGGAAAACAAAGTTAAAGTGAGAAAAATATAGTACACTGAAATGTAATGCCAACCTGTAACTGAAATACTTGTGATTTAGCAGATCTATGTGTATATGCTTGTGCCTTCTCTTCTCTTTTATAACTTTTAAACCTGAAGATCTATACTTAAATTATTTTCTTTCATAGTGTATGAATTTTACAATGTATATAGCTATGATGTAGTATGTATTTACATTATAAAGTGAGCACTGAATATAGCTTTTGTTATATAGAAATTATTCTACATTTGTATTTCACAATACAACTAGATAGAAATTCTTCTATATTTAGAAATAGCTGGGAGTGGTAACAAAAGTGTAATAAACATTAAAGAACAAAATGCTTAGTTTGGAAAGTTAGGTGTTATATACACTATCCAGGGCCCAAAATTTCTAACTAGTACATATGATATTCTAAATTCAATAATATCTAAAGTCTGAGTATATATCTCATGGTATAAGTTGGACCAAGGTAAACAATTGAAAAAGAACAGCAAAAACTCAACACGGGATTTATGATACTGAATAAAGTTTAAGATATTTTAGTTCTATTTGCTGTTTTCCTACAGCTTTCTCAAGACTTTGAAGTCACAGTTTAATAATACTTTTTCAACCTGAGGTTTCTAGTAGAAAAATATCTGCTGATTACATGCAGCTGTAGATAAAGCTGGGTACTCAAAAAAGAAAGCATCTAGATTAGTAGAGAGTTTTAAAGACTCTAATCCTAATTTTTTTATGTTTGTCATCTTGACAATTGGTCTTGCTCAAACCTTTAATTCTTGTCTAGACTGATACATTGGCTCAGTTTCTGACTCATGACTGGAACGAACCAACTTTTTACCGACTGGGGACACAAAGATACAAGGAGGAAGCAGGAGGAGAGGGAAAGGGAAGGCTGGCTTGGACTTGAAAAGGCATATGCCGTAGTTACTGTGGACGTGGCTCAAGTTTAAGTGTATGATACAGCTTGGGAAACGGTTAGTGGACTGTTCAACATGTATCATAAAAATGCTGTAGAGAGTGCTACAGACAAGGTGGAAAGTCTGCAAGGATGCCTGATGGATCTATAATAGTAAAGGAGCAGAATCATAAGCGTGAGTTAGGTGTTACAGAAAATGCAATGTGGTTTCTAAAGAAGGATGGATGTATAGAGACAGTGGAGTATCTGTGGTTGTGTAATCTATTGACTGTTAGAGATATCATGCTTAGGAAGTCATGACAGTAAAGAAGTAGTTGTGTGAGAGATGGATAATCCCAAAACTTGTCTTTCTGAGCAGAAATTTCAGCCGTTTTACCGGAAGCAGTATGGCCCAGTCTGTTGCAGTTCTTCATTAGACTTGGGTTTTTGTTTCAGGAGACAGTAAATGCGGTTTTAGGGTAGTTATTAACAGATCAATAATGTTATTAAGTACAAATGCTGTACAGAGTCATCCTTATGGCTAGGTTTTTTTGGAAAGCCTGTTTCTTCTGGCAAACCCTATTCCACATCAGATATTGTCTGACCACATGACTATTGTGCCCTGGCAGTCAAGAGGGCAAGCTGTATTCTGGGGCACATTAAACACAGTAGAACCAGCTGGTCAAAAGCGCTGATTATCATCCTGCTGTATTCAGTGTTGGTGCGGCCTCACCTTGAGTACAGTGTGCAGCTCTGGGCCCCACAACTGAAGAAGGATGTTTAGGTATTCGAATGCAGCTAGAGGAGGGTGGTAAAGCTGGTTAAAGGGCTGGAAGGAATGTCCTCTGAGGAGCAGCTGAGAACTTTGGATTTGTCTAGTTTGGAGAAAAGAAGGATGAGGGGTGTCCTCATTGCTCTCCACAGGTTTCTGAGGAGGGAGGGAGGTGCTGAGCTGGTCTCCCTGGTATCTAGGGACAGGACGCATGGGAATGGTTCAAAGCTGTGCCAGGGGAGGTTCAGACTTCACATCAGGAAGCATTTCTTTACCAAGAGGGTGGTCAAACACTGGAACGGGCTTCCTAGAGAGGTGGTCAAAGCCTGTCAGTGTTTGGATAATGCCCTTAATAACATGCTTTAACCTTTGGTCAGCCCTGAAGTGGTCAGGCAGTTGGACTAGGTGATCCTTGTAGGTCCCTTCCAAGTGAACTATTCTATTTCATTCTATTCCTACCATATTTTAAAAGAAGCAGTTCTGTCCTCCTGCAGGTAACTTAAAATTAGAATAATCACCATATTTCATAATCAGCTGTTGTAGTGGAAATGCAGTTGTTCACGCTTCAACGTTTTTGCAGCATTGGGCTCCAGCACTGCACAGTTCTTAGTGCATTTAGAGCTATGGTGTTAGTTTTGTTAAAACAAGGATAAAATGTTTTCCTACTTAAGAAAATGTAGGCTACTTTCTTGTATCATAATCAGTCAGTATGTATGTTTGTGGTTTTGTATCGCAAATGCGGTTTCACTCATTTTTAGTGGGATTATGTAACTTCTGTGTTATATGATAATTTTGATGCTGCTGCTGATGTTTACATTAGAATCTACTGCAAATAGTGTTGCTTAAACTTTGTGATTGGCAATGAAAGGGACTTGAACGAGAGAGTGGGTGTTTTTTGCCTTGTGGGCATGAGACCTTGGTAATACAACAAGAGTAACTTAATAAGTAAATTACTTGACTAGGTGATTTAACTTCCAATATTCTAGTTTTATTCATTTATGCAATATTGCTAATAAGATAATCTTCAAGCAAGAATTGATTCAAGTAATATAAAGTTTGTTATATCCTGCTGCTCACATGCTATCATAGTAAGTCACTGCAGCTTAAAATTTTCTTACTGATTTCCTGAAGACTTATTTCAGCACTGGGAATCTCCCCCTGGCTATAGCATAGTTTTTTATTACTATTTCTTTATACATTTCTCCCAGAATGAATTCCAACTTGTTGACAGCAGAGCCTTGTACTAACAGAGTAGTAGAACTGAAATATTATTATGACAAAATGGAGTAGAAAGATACACTGACTCTGTTTTTTTAGGAATAGCTTAGCTTAACCGTGTCGGTTTTTTCTTTATTTTGAATGGGACATGTTTTTAAGTTAGTCTGAAAATGCAATAGTCAATAATTCTTACATTAAATTTTTGTACTGTAATCTCAGTGGCTGGAGTGAAAAAGCTGGTAAGTTTTCCATGATTGATTTAACCCTCTTGCATATCTTAGGCTCCTTTCAGACACTCTGTTCTGGCTGCAGCTGAGTCTGGTTATGAAGTTACCTCCTCTAGTTCAACACTGCATTTTTCTACTCTGCTAGAGGAGACTGCTCTCCTTTAACCTCTTTGTACTTGTGTTTGCTTCCTACCCTGGTTCTGTCAAAATGATCAAAGTTATTTTAAATTCTTTTATAATGCTTAAGGATTTTTCTAAACCAGACTGTTTTGATAGAAACAGATTTACAATTACATTTGTAGTTCTCCATCCCCACTATGAAATCTGTGGGGATGGAGAAGTTCCCTCACGTGATACTTAAGGGAAGATATGCAGTTAAGATTTAGAAAAATGGAAGTTGGGCAGCTCCATTTCACAGGATCTTCCGTGCTGTGGCAAGTGAGGCTAGTGGTGAAAGTAAGGAAGGAATAAGGATTGATTTGTAATATGTAGGTCTTTTTGTGCTCATGTGAATGTTTGAAATGAAGTTTATGGCTGGAATTACAAAACCATGAGCTGAAAAATTAGTGCATTTACTGATTACTGGACGTTTTGCCAATACAAAATGAGGGCAAACATCATCAGTACAGATGGACTCATCTTTTCCTCCTATGCATGGCAGAGAGTGTAAGAGAGTGGTTAGGATTTTGGACAGATTGGCAGGAGAAAGGATGCACACACTACAAAGGGGAGGAAATGGTTGTTCATTTTTAGGTCATTATTTATTTGCAGGAATGCTTTGAGCCAGAGGGAATGTTAGAGTCTGCGCACTGAAAGCCATGTTTGCAGTGTACATTAGGTACTTGGAAAGGTTAAAGTCAGATAAATCAGGAGCTGGAGAGCTTCTCTACTGAATCTTGCAGTGTTTATAAACTAGGGTCAAGAGCACATAGAGGATGGAGTCCGATCTCATATAGGTACTAATAGGAAGCAGTAATTTCTTGGACACAGTGTTAGGGTTTAGAAAAGCAGCTGGAGGACTACTCTACTCAATTAATCTTGCATAATTTCCTAAGCTATGATGAGGTAACAAGACTACAGGGGGTAGGAACTCCTCTTCACAAAGAAGTTTAACTGTTTCTACTGGTTACACACGTGCTCATTTCTAATTTGTAGCGAATCAGAAAAATGATGCTGTTCTGGCATCACTTGTTATCTTTCACATGACTTGTTTTTGATGTGGTTTGTGTTTTGCAAGCATAACTGCTGCATACAAAACAAGTTGCCTTTTTAAAACTGCTTCTTCACTGCTTTTCACTACTCAAACCAACTTCCTTTTGTTGCTTGTTGTTATATGCAGCACTTATTTGCTGTAATGTTTCTTTACCAAAGAGAAATGGAAAGAAAACCTGGATATTTTTAATAGCTAATACCTGGTATTATAGGACAGGCTTAATATATACTTAACATTTGCAATCTGCTGTTTTAGAATAGTAGCTGTCTTTCAGTTTGGGTGGATAGTAGTGAAAAAAAAATGTCACTTTTGCAGTCATTGTAGATAAAATTTTTAATCTGGGGAAATGATTTTTTTTTTGCTGTAATTGGCACTACCCATTCTCGAAGTTCTAGAGTGGCTTGTGGAATCTCCTAAAAAACATTAGGAACATTTTTATGGCCTGCTCTAGTACAAGATCTGAAGATGTCTCAGCAGAAGGTCTTCATACCTGGTAAACCTTCATTAACAGATGTATTAGACGTTCCAACATTCTGTGATTCTCGGACCAATCTGCTTAATTAGTTGTTTTGACATACTTTAAATCAGGGTCTCTTCCTGCAGTGTAGACCCTTAGTATTTTCTTTTGCTTATTGCTGCTAGCCTATGTGGAATTAACTCACTCACCCAGGTGGGTATTTTTTCAGAAGTAACATAGGAGCTTGTACTGTAACTGACATTTTTGCATGACTTTCTTGATTGAAACGGGCATATTACTACTCCGCCAGCCATTAATCTTCATCCTACTCTGTTAATGAATTGTCCAAGTGTGTCAGCTCGCATGATTAGCAGATGAGGAGAAAAAGGATAGTACCATGGCCACTATGTGGAAGAGAGTTCTGTTGTTAGTTCTGACTTGGCAATTTGTGAGAAAATTGCGTAATCATTGTTTATCTCACTTTTTGACTTTCAAAAGAAATATTAAAAAAAGGTAAGTGCTCTCCTGTATGTGATCAGTCTAAATAATTCTGAAGTTTTTTGCAGGCTGAGTGGTGATATAATGTTCCTAAAAATATGTGTGTACATATACACAAAACATACACAACATACACAACAGGAACTGATTTTATTCCCATAATCTTGGTGAGCTCTAAGATATTTCATGACTATTATTTTGTAATGGAAGATGTTAAAAAGATGTGAAAAGCCTCAAACAGTCCAGGAAATAAAGATGAAATAAAAATAAATTTAAAACTATGGCTTTTAGGAGAGGTAACACTGCATTATCTGAAAACCCAACCATTCAAAAAATCTGGATACAACAGCAGTAGTTATTGAGGGGGTTTGCTTACCCAAAGTTGAAATATATGATTACTGTTTTCATGTTACTAACCTACAAAACGTAGTGGAACAGCTGAAACGCCAGAAAAATTATAAAAGGCTAGGAGTTGAATGTATTTTCTCCTGAAGTGATGGATATTTACTCTTGTGAATTTTGAAATGCTAAAGAAAGTTGCGGTGAAAATGTGCTGTACAGGCAAGCCTCCAATCTGGGGTTTAAAAAACTAAAGCTTTAATATTTCAGATACAGCAAATTACTAGTGCAATAAGTTGAAAGCTTAAAAGGTTTTCTTTTTTAATAGAAAGTTATTCCTTTGAAAAATTTGGTTTGGGTCCTGTCTCTGAGTACACCTTAATAAGATGTTAAAGTTTATAATTCTCAGACTGTCAGTATCCTTTTGCAGAGATAAGAATAATCTGAGAAAATCATGTGCATCTTTTAGCCTGTTTAAGGAGTTATTTTTGCTGGAGATACAGGCAATTATGAAATTAGTTGGTATTAATCTCTAATTAATTTGTACAATGCAAAAGAAGAAGACACTAAGCTGGTTATTTTTTTTCTATATTTTTGCAAAATATGTTGTCCTCTAGAGTATGTTGTCCTTACCTTTACATTAGAAATCTCTAGCAATAAGCACTAACTAGTTATCTCTTAATGTGATTTTTCTGCTAGTAATAGATTATTCATTCTTTATCCTAAATGTCTGTAGATATGAAAAATTTATGTTAAATTAATGAAATACATATTTTCTGTCTTTCCAGTGTGTTATGTCTTGTAAGAAGAAAGTGTTTCCAATGTCTGTGGTATTAGGGAAATTTGGAAATGCAAGCTCATAAAGTGAAAATGATGCCGAGTGTGGCATTAAAGCTTCCTTTTGTACAAAATCTTCGACAATCCATTAAGTTGTCTCATCTGTCACTCAAACGTATATAGCAGAATATCTTTTGTTATTGGAGTAAAGAACTCCAGAGAGCTAATTTCTTCCTTTTTGAGTGATACTCACTGTTTTCATATTAACTCACAGTAAGCCAGCTCATAATGCTGATGACAAGAGAATAAGAAGTCTTCCCAGATCTACAGGGTATGACTTCCCTTTTTACTGTAACCCACTGTCCTTCTTGTTTCTCTTGGCATCGCCACAAAAGACCTGCTTTCATATGTCACTTCCTTGGTCCATCTATATTCTCCTAACTTACTAACATGCAAGAAATATGGGAGCACCTCCCTCTAGTTTCCAACCTTATCAAGGCGAGTCGGTGCAAACCTGAGTGAGCCAGGGTACTTTGCATTGATTCTTCATGCTTCAGTGAATATCACCTTTTGTAGCTGAGTTAAAATTATGTAGTTAATATATTTAGTTGCAAGGGCAATTTTCTTCTTTCAATTGATTGCTGTTTCATATGCCACTAAATGCAGTGTTTTTCTCATACTCGCTGCTTTTAAAATGACAGCATGAAAGTCATCATGAAGTAGGTGGCAATTTTGGCTTTGATCAAAGAAAACAGGGTATCACTAGCAATTCTTGGAAGTATTACCATGTGAATTGTAATTAATTAAAATTTTAAGGAGGGGTGGTTTCAGAGTATCAATAAAAATAAATACCATCCTTGGAAGCTGCAGATTGGAGATTATTTTTACTTTTATTCAGGCAGTATGGTATCTCCTAGCAAAATTACAGTGCATGTCAATAAGATAATATATGGTGACACATGAGGAAAAATTTCATTGTAGTCATGTTACTTCAGTACGTACAGATGAGCTCTTCTTTAGGCTGTTGAGAGAGGCTCATTCATCACATCTTCTAATGGAAGTCATATGTTGTGGAAATGTCCTTTAGCTATTTCTATCTGGGAGAAATAAATATACATTGGAAGGTACAGTTATCATTTGGAGATAGGATATAAAGGAGCTTTCAGTCATTCTGGAAAGAGTTGTAGGCCTTGCTCTAGTTCAGAGAATATATTTTGTAGTGTCCTTTCAGCTGCATTAATTAAAATTCATCTGAACTTGACAAAGGAAAACCGGAAAAAGTGATAGGTATGCATTAGAATCACCAGTACGTTTTTTTTATGTAGTCATTTAGCTGTGCATCATAAAAAGGGCAGTAGACTTCATAAAAATAAAGGGAATGATTAAGCAATGTATAACGGAGCTATTGCAGAGGAACAGTATTTATCTGGATGCATGTAATGCACAACATTAGACCACAACATTTTCTCTAAAAAAAAAGATTTCAAATCTCTTATGACTGACTCCAAACTATTCCTTGTTTTAAAAAAACAACAAAGCAAGCAAGCTGTTTTAGATAGTATGGGTACTGCCATGTAATCATTACTAGAAAGTATAGTAGGGCTAAGGCATAAGTGACTTTGCATTAATGCAATTTAAAGGTAATTATTTAATCTTGATGAAAATCTTGAACATGTATTAGTGGATATTTTAAAGTACTTTTTGTATTTTCTTGTCTTTTTGTGAACTGTATTAGTTTTTAAATGAGATTTTTTTTTACGTTAAGGAAATATATATTTATACCTCAGTTAGCAATATGTTGTATACTGTATCGTTCGATGGCCTAGAATGTGAGACTTAACGGAATATAGCTGGAGGTTATGGTTAAACTCAGTTTTATTATAGCCATTTTATACACTGTTAGGACGATTTAATTAGCTAATAAGCAAAGGAAGTTATTTCAACCCTCATCTGTTAAGAGGTTGAAAGAATCAGATGGTCCATATGGCTGCATTTAAGCTTCCTGTTGTGTATTTTTTTTTTCACAGTTCAGATATCTTCTTTGTATTAATCTGGGGGATCAAATAAGCCAGACATGCCTTAACTGGCACCAACAACAAAGACAAACGCCTTGTAGCTGTGAGACCTCATGAAAGCCAGACTTTGGTCTCTTTGACCTTTTTAATACCATTTACACGTCTACAGAGTCTATTAATGACATTTTTCTTAAGGTGGAATTACTCACCTTTGAGCCTAGTATAAGCTGAGAAGCAAAGATTAGATATTTCATATGACACAAAGTAGATGATGTTTATAACAAGTTTTATTGAATGCATGATGCTTACATAATATTTGAGTAAATAAGCTATTGTCGAATATGCATGGTTCCTATTTCTTTTGGAATTTTATTTCACTTAAGATAATCACTAAAAATAACTTACTATATTGAATAAATAGCTCTATAAAGCAATCTTCCATTCAGGAAATTACTCATTACATGTAATTTTCATGTTCAAGAAGAGGTTAAGGTCTATCCTATAACAATACAAATAGTGTGTCTACCACACAATCTGAATTCCAGCACATTTAGTAGTCTAAATAATCACTATTCAACTATATATTATACTATATTAAGTTACTAAAAAAAAATTGAACTGATATGCCTGTAGATTTTGCTACATGAAAAGGAAGTTGGGTACCTTGACATCTGTTCCCTGGAGGAACAAATAGTCTTTCAGTTAGTTTATAGCTTGGCACACTACTAAAATTCAGTTGTCTAACTTTTTGAATAAATATTTATGAAGGGTCCCCTGCACAGTTTCATTGTGAATTAAGAAATATTGGCAGTTGAACTGGTGTAAACCTACAGAGGACCAGAGACAAACATTTCTTTTGATCTTTGCCTTACGAAAGCCCTGTAAAAATGACCAGAACCTGATAGCATAGTCTCATCTCGTAGAGGCTGATCTGCTGAACATGTCCTGTAGGATGCTGAACATAATCCTTTTCCTGAAAGGCACAGTTACAGGTTCTGAGCATGTCACAGAAACAGGTTTCTACTTTGCAGTTTTTCAATAAGGTTTTTGAATTGCTTTGTGGAAATATATTTCTTCTAAGGTAGTTGTGAAAATTAGTTTATTCCCTGGAAAATTTTGATGAACCATGTTCAGCATAGCACTGCAGACAGCATGTTTTTTTTTACTGTCCCCTTATAATATTTTAAAATATTTTAGAAAAGTAAGTAAAGAAGCACATTTTGCCTTTCATACACATCTATCCATAAAACAGAAGCAGTAGGTTTTGCTGTAGCCTGATCTGCAGCTTTTCTTTAATAATCTGTGTAAACTAGTAGAGAAGACTTTTTATCTGTTTTTGGTATTTAAGAAATCAACATTTCTGTCCTGACGTTCACTGTCTGACTTGAGAAGCTTTAGTGTTTGCAGCGTATCTTCTAGTTCTATTAAGACCACAGATGATAGACAGAAAAAGTCAAGCTGCATGTATCCGACTCAGGTAGAAATAAAGTAATGCTCCTGAGTTCTCTATTACAATTTTGTATGTGAAAGGCATATCCTATTACATCTGTTGAACATTGTGCAGAAAAATTTTGATATCCAATCCTTGCCTATCGTCTCATTTTTTTAAGTTGTACTTTTGTTAACAAAACCATGGGAATCCTTACTTTCAATGGTGAAGTGCGTTGACTGACATGTCTTAGTGATCTCAAGGGTAATCCTTAATTGTAGCATTGTAATAATACAGGATGGAGGTCAAATGGAGTGATGACCTGCAATTTTTCAGCAGCAGAAGGCCAATACAGGCTTGCTGTAATGGAAAATGAGTTGGAAAGTGCAAGAAAATTCAGCAACAGGCAGGAATCAAAATTGTTTTAGTAAAAGCATCAGTGTGTGACCGCATTTTGCTAATCAAATAAGCTTCCACGTTTATAGCTATGTAATTATTTTTCAGTTTGTCCAGTGATGGAAGGAAGGGGGTTTCTTTCTTATCAAAACAAGAAAGAATTTTTTTTTTTTATTTCACTCATGGTAACAGAAAAAAAAGGTGGTGCTTAGGTTACTCACAGTATCAGAGAAGAAGGGGTACTGACTTAATTTTAATTGATCGGTTATGGTTGAATCCACATCCTTTACTTGCCAGGAAAATGTTGTAACCTTGTTGGCTGGCAGTCGGTTCCTCCTAGAGCTACTGCAACAACCTTCTGGAAAGAAAAAAGAAATACCACTCAATGTTTGTAGGAGACCTGGGGAAAACTGGGTTCCAGTCCTTGTGCCAGTGGATTAAAAGAGAAAATGAAAACATTTAGAGTAACTGAAGGATTAGGGTTAAATGTTTTACTTTCCTGGAAAACATTTATTTTGTTTTATCTGGATTGAGCCCCAGTCAGTTTTTGTCCAAGCTTCTATTGGACTAAGGTATTGGGAAAACAGAGGAATACCGAGATACCGAGTTCTGTTTCTGATACAAAGTGTTGCCTGTAATCAACACACAAATGGCATTTGAGTATGTTGTTTCTATCATTTTGTAGTTTTGTCATTGAACTGCACCTCTGTATTGAGTTCTGTCTTTAACTTAAAATGAGAATTCAGTCCCATTGCTAGAAACCTCTCTATATTAGGAGTCTGTATGTGTACAATTCTGCAGCCCCAAATCCATGAGAACAGATTGGATTTCCTTGGTTCTTCTTCAACTTTTTATTGAGAAAAAAGCATACTGTATTCAATATAGTGATCTCCCTTATAGTTCAACACAGACCCTTAGCTGCAATCTTAAGAACATCCACAGATATTCAGGGTTGACATATGTATGGTTTAGGTCTGTGGTATGTTGTGTGTTTGTGGGGGAAAACATGAGGTTGTAATTAAGGTTTTACATTGTACTGTGTGGAAAGATTAATGTGTTTGTCTGTAATGTGTTTCTTCATCACTGGGAGACAGGGGAAGTTCTTAATAATGATGACAAGCCTGTCACTGAAAATATGCTATTTGGGCACTGGCATGAAATTAAGTATTGTCCCATAATTTGTCGTATCCTGGGTTTGCCTTGTGAGTGATGCATTTATTCAGCTCTTTTTCTTTTAACATGGGATTTTTTTAAGAAATTTGACACTAAAGAAAAGGAAGACTAGTACTTCTCTTCTTTCAATTTCAATTCTTGTAACTGAAATTTATGATAGAATATTAATTGTAACATTGCATGAATAAGGGATCTCATGCAAGATGTTTGATTAGAAACTGCTCCCTATTTCCAAAATCTTTGATGTTAAAAACTGAAAACAACATTAAAAGAATTTTTTAATCATAAATCCTGTAATTTAGGTTATAAAAGATAATTTTAAGCATGTGTTTATCACTGCTGTCCTCATGGGCAACATTCTGGAAAGCAGGCTGGAAGAAATATGGAAATATGCAAGGCATATTATGACTAAGTTGAAATACCTTTGCTGTTCAATTTAAATGAAAGAAGTAGTACTATCACAAAATAATTAATTGAGCAAACAATAATCATATAGCAGCATTTACTGAAATGAAACATAGATATTATAACTAGAGATTTTTAAAGTTTGTTTAGGAAGTAAATGTTGAGAAAAAGGTAGCTTAATGGATTTTATAATGTTAGAAAATGAGAGAAGAGAAATTAGGATGAGGAAATTTTTGGTGAGTTATGTGGAAATTGGAAATACCAATTATATTGCTGACCCAGTGAGGTTCTGATGCATCAGTGTTTTATCAGTTAAGTAAGTATGTACCGGAATGGTTTCACTATAGAGTCTTAACATAGTTCTAGTCTTTCTGTCACCACTAAAGAACTATATGTGAGGTCACTTTTTCTCATGCAATCCTATTTTTATGAGTAAAAAAAAGTAATTTGATTTCTTTTTAGTTCTTTAATATGTGGCCTATGACTTTCCATTGATTGCCACATTGTCATCATCAGTGCCAAACCCTTCATCCTATAGAGACAGCATTTATGGTGCAAGTTCCTGAACTAAACTGAACCATGAATATCGGCTGGACAACAGAAACTTGAACTGCTCAGGAGTGGTAGGCCCTAGCTTAGATTCAAGTGATGGGTGTAAAGTAGGAATTACAAAGTCTTCTGTCTCCACCCCAATTGCCCCTCTCCCTCTTATTTGATTTCTACTGTTCCTTCATGGGCTCCTAGCATCTTGGTAGTCTCCTTACACTCTGCATGATGGATTTATTTTGTACCCTCTGGAGATGAACATGTCTGTTATTATAAGGATGTTTCTTTTCAGCTGGGGGCAAAGGAAATTTCTTAAGTTCTATGTTCAAATTGAGCTACTCTTCCTTCTCAGCATTGCAAAGTGACAGGTATGAGAGTAGATGGTTGGGTTTGGTGCAGAGATTTGAGCCTTATGAATCAGATGATAGATATTAATATTTACAATTATCTCTGTATTTCCATATATTGTAGTGATGGAAATTGTAATGAATATTATTGCATTTTTAATGGTGATGATGATAAACGCTTCCATAAATCTATTATGCTTTTAACTTCACATTGTGTTCTCAACTATTTTACAAAATATTTTAAATATTCTATACTATTGGGAAGCAGAACTTATATGGCAACGTCCAAAAGGATGGATGCCTGGGAGAGCCAATGATAAGGAAGAAAAGTCTTTGCTAACAATCGTATTGGAATTACATAAAGCAGTATGTTTATGAACGTGGCAGTGAGAGCACTGAGTACAAATAATTTAGCAATAAATTTCTGTGTTTAATTATAGACAGATTCAGACCAGATTTTTTTCCCAGGCATGCCTATCATGGGAGAGATATCACTGTACTGGTTTAAAAAAAAAAAAAAAAAAAAAAGGAATAAGTAAGAAAGAAGTTTCTCATGAGTTTTGCTGAATTAGTGACTGAACTGAACAATGCTTTAATATACCAGACCTCTCTCTGAGTAAGAAATATTGCAATAAGTTATAAACTTAGCTCAGCTCTGAATTATGCATTGTGTATTCAGGCTATTCTAGACCTATAGTATGTTTATCTGTTGACTTCCACTAAGATTTAGGGTCTATTTTGACTTAATAACTTGCTTTATTTTGTTTGACATGTATTTTATGTCTTCCATGTGCATGGATACATAAGATACACAATCGTGGGTGAGGGTCTTGAGAGAAAGTGCAGCACTATAAGTGCTAATAATAGTGGTTGTAACATAAAAAAATAACACATCCCTGTTTTTTTCTGGTGTCTTGACACTCCTTAACTGGTCTAGAAACCTTAATAAATGGTAAAAAGCACAAACTGAAGGAATTATCTCATTATGCTTTTATTATATTTTACTTGGCAAGTCCAAAACATTAAAAAAAAAAAAAATCACCATATCCTGTTGACATGTGGTTATCGTGTTCAGTGCAAAAAATCATTTTACAAAGTGTACTGCTGATTGGCATCCTATGCTACACCTCCGTTTGTGTTTCTAGTATTAAAAATGAGATTAGTGAACAAGTCTGTGCAGCATGTGAAGTGCTCTTAAATTTAGATATGAGTTTAAATTGCACTTATTTTCTATTAGAGATTGTAAGAATATTTGTAATTTACAAAACAAAAGGTTTTCAGCAGCTTGATCTTTGCTGTTAAATAGAGAAAGATTAAAGCTAAACTAACCTACTGTGTCTATAAATTCTTTTTGAATTCTACATTCTGTGTTTCTTTTAGCTTTCTGTATTTGCCTGTCTTTTACTTTTTGGTTTATAAAGGAAGTCAAGGGCAAACTGATGTTGTTATGGACCTCTCCTGTTCCAGTGCACTGCTGAAGCTAATCATTGCTTTCTTGGAGATGTATATAAGAAGATTAAATAAAAATAAAAATCTGGACTTTTAGTGGAGGAGGTGTAATCCTGTATGTTTATTAAAGTTTTAAGTGAGGTGACAGGGCAATCCTTGCAGGTTTGTCAAAGATGATAGAGGAATAAACAAAAGAAGGAAAATCCCAGAAACAAACCCAAACCAAGGAAGCAATCTGTCCAAAGACAACTTTCAGTTCAGTGGAGTTCATAGAGAAAATCTGGAATCGTGTGTTGTCTTACTTTGGTCCTGCCTTTCTGATATGGTGTGCCACTCCAGAAGCGCTAACAAAAGCACTAGTGAGATTCTATTTTGGGAAGCTGATTTTAAAGAGTTAGTGTGGATACGCTTTGACTGGTTTATGTGAAGATCTGGCTACTTTCCTTTCCTACACCACAGATGAGCAACCGTGAATGTAGGGTGCTCTGTGTGAGTGTAGAGTTGTGGGAGATCTGACTGGAGGTGAATTTGTTCACCTGGTTCTGTCCTATAAAGTGCATGGGCATCAAAAGACAGAACGCAAAAACAGTGCAATGTATTTTGGGACAATCGATAGAAGGTCAAGTGAATGCTCTAAAGTGAATGTCATAAAATATTTTATTCCATACAATAAATTTCATTCTCTACAGAATGGGCCTTCTGCTATGGGGTAGAAACATCTATGTTAGCAACAAGAAAAGGTTATGAGTAATTGGTTCTGTAGGTTGGGGTTTTTTTTCTATTAGGACGGATGGCATGATAATGAATAATTCAGACCGATCTTCTCCAGTGTGTTTTTGGTACATGCATACTGGTGTAGAAGATGGACGTGAGTGATTTTTTACAAATGCTAGCTCAGTTTTAACGGAAGATCATTAGAAAGGTTAGAAGGAGTGCAGTGTCAGAAACACTCTCATTAACTGAGGATGATCTTCCTGTTCTATAGAGCAATGCAAGTTTGAATTCTAGGAACAGTTTAACTGCAGCAATATATCACTATCTGAAACAATTAACCTTGTCAGGTCTTGTTAGCTGGGATGCAGCACTGTGCTGATGTAGCCACAGTCCCCCTACTTTGGAGTTACTTAATTTGTGTTAGGTCATGGCTGCATACAAGCCCTTTGAGCCAGCAAACATCATGTGAAGCAAGATAGACTTCACTACCATTCTTGCCTTTGCCTAATTTTTCAACTGCATAACCTATGGATCTTGGTTAATTTCACCTTTGTATTACTATGTTTATCATATTGTCTGACATTGTAGTTTTTGAAAAGCTAAGGAAAAAGCATATCTGGAGAACAAGCTATTAAAACACTGAACTATTGGTGGAGACTTTGCAATGGAAATATCGTTTATCTTCCTATGCAGTGATTTCAGGATCAAGCTGAGGTGATGTTCCAGGCAATGTAATATGAATATTCATTGCTTAGGAGCTAGACAATATATCCTTTTAAAAATTATTATATATTGATGGCTGAAAAGGAAAGCTTGACAAACTGCTGTGAAAATAACATCCCCCCTTGAGAAATTTTGTTTGATAAAATGATGATCTCCTAGTACAAATTCATTTTTGCGCTATCTGGAAAAAAAAAAAAAGGTTATGTCTGCTATCCATATTTTTTGATCACTGGGAAAAAAATACCTGTGATCAAAATAAATCAGACTTGTTGAAAATAGAAACTCTTCCTCCCCTGAGATTAAAACCATGGCTTTTATGATTTCAGGATTTTATCCAATATTGTGTCATAGTTTGCTTTTCATATACAAAATAGACTTTGAACCCCTGTTTCTCCAATGCAAAATATCAAGTTATAGTAAATGTCTTATTGTAGAAATTGATAAGAATTTCTATGAAAGCGCTTCTGAGTAAAGCTCTGTTAATTTTTCCTTTTACATTTTGAATACTGCTTATAAGTTATGAAATACTTTGGGTATGCTAGAGTTTCTCTTTTTGAATTCTATTTGTGAAGTATTTCTTATTGTTGTCTTTTCTGTAAAACCATATTTAAATAGAATTAGTTGCATATGTTTAAATAATGTTCTAAATTATATATTTGCATATATATTTCCATAAAAACAGATCATATTTTGAATAACTATAAATAAGGACTGTTCAAAGATGACATGGGAAGTGTCCTCAATGAGGATAAAAAACAGTCCCATGGATAAACAGCAGATTAGCTTTTCAAAGGAAATATGTTGTCAAACACTGCAAAACAGAGTGGATTATTGCAGACATTCAGTGGATTTGCCTCATCTGAAAGGTGCAGCACTGACATGTCTTTAGTTTATTTGATTCTGCCTTTGTATTGCATTCCTCTAAAAATGAAATGACAGGGTTGTATGGAGTTGTTTTCTAGGTGAGAGGAGATAGCTTTTTCCATGTGGAACAGCTAAGCATGGATGGAGGAAAAAGCTTGGAGGGATCTCTGGTGAGGAACAAAGAGACAGCAGGAAGCAGTAGTTTATCAGTTTAAGCAGTGAGACCGCTGAGCAGGGTGGGAAGCAGCTCGCAGGCCTCAAAAGAGAGAACCTTCCAAGGGAGCATGAGGGGGCTGGCTGGGTTCTGCACCAACCCAGAAATCCTGTATGGATACAAGACACAGGAAAGGAAAGATTTTTATCAGCAAACATTGTTGCCAATAAACTGGTACATATGTCTATGAAGGCTTAAGGTGTCAATAATTGGTGTCCTATGAGTTAATTACCCTGTCATGGTTTCAGAAAAACAGGTTATGTCCATGGCACTTCATGTTCTGTTGGCATAGATGCATTAACAGAATGCTTTGCCTCTTTAAACACATGTAACAATCAAAGGAGTTCATATACTTGAATTTATTGAATCATGTGCTCCTTTGGAAGATACTTTGAGAGATATATATATATATGTATTGGTTTTCACGTTTGGGCTCCTGAATTCCAAATTAGTATTTTTATTGAAATAGGACTGAAAGATGAAATTCTGATTTTTCTGTGCAGTGCTATGGAACAAATCAGGAATATTAAATATAATAAAATTATTTGATAAATATGGAAAAAATTATAGTTAATTTATGTGGTCTTTGAATTACTTTGTTATCATGATAATGCTGTCATACTTTGGAGCTCAAAGACTGAAGATACGAAGTCATTTAAATATATTCTCTCATTTGTTTCTTTGTTATAGTTTCTGTTGATCCAAACCAACTCTTTTTTCCCCCTTTTATTTTTATATTATTGCAAATTTTCCTAGGACTTAATTTTACACTTTGCTTAAGAAATATTTGTAAGTAAATACTATTTATTTTTAATTTTCAATGGAACCAAACTATGGTCCACTCCTGCCGATGTTTAAGTATTGCTTCATTTTAAGAATGCAAATACTTCTGCTGACTTTTGTCAAGTACGTATGTAGTCACTGGCAGAGTCAAAGTTTATGGATATTTCCAAATGAGAGATGTAAACATCATTATTAATACATCAAATGAGGCTTAATATGATTCTTAGAAGAAAACCAAAATTCAGTGTTATTTCGTGATACTAGTAGAGGAAGTTTTGAATTCTCGGTTGAAGATGGTGTTATAAAAGTTGAAAGTGCTATAATGCTGACTTTGCATATATAGTTTTTTAAGAAGAAAGGCCTTTTGCTAGGTGAACAGAGACATTATTTATTGATGATATAGGTCTTCACAGTAAGGGATAATAAATCCACCTAGAAAAGCAGCCACAAAATAATTTTACTATTACAGTTGGTATCCTGGGCCAGATTAATCCCTGTTTTTTTTTCTTCTGGTATATCAGTAGAATAGCACTAGGGATTAATTTATCCCTTATGAAAACACCCATTCCTCAACTGTAACTCCCAAACCCATCACCTTCTCTTGTATCAGAATATAGCCAAACGTGTATCTATGTATATATATATACGCTAGTTTTACGTGCCTTTTGACAAAAGTTACCATAACATGCCATTGTTCATTCTGTGTATGCCAGATGTTGTAAAAATAAAAATGTTTAAGCTAGAGCTCTGAACAGTGAAGAACTTTCGCATTGGATATTTTTGCATCCCTTGAAATCTGAATGCCTTAAGTCACAGTCAGTCCTACTGTATAGGGGTTTGTGAAAGCCAGATTTCCCAAGTTCTTTAAGTGAGATTGATTTTTTGTAGTTGCATAATGTATTGTGTCTAGTATTTCTGGTCTTGCTGTATGAGGAGCAAGCACTGACTTCTAATGGAAAGATAATGTCTAACAAGTAAAAGCGTCAGGTCTCTGAATCATAGTACCAGATAAAAGCATGAAAAAAATTGCTATCCAAATTCTTAAGTTTACTCAGTCTCCTTCTGGAAGTTTTTACTCAGGGTATTTTGGATTTAGGAGAAGGAATAAAGGTGTATTTCTTTAGCTAAAGCAATATATTATTTCAAGTTGCATAGTATCTCTAGTTTATATACATATATAGCCAATTACTGTTACATCTAAGTATCATGATAACATTGATTTAGTTAACTCTTGAAACATGCCTAATGTGATTCCTATCTGTAGATTAGAAGTGAAATAGAAAGAGGCAAGCCGGATAATACTGTAGTTATATACACAATTAAGCAACAGACCAGCAGAGTTTTCTGAAATGACTGGGTCAACGATGGAAAACTTTTTCATGGCATGTTCTAGAAGTGTTATCAGCACTAGATGTCATGATTCATACCCTGGGTCACTGTCATGAGCAAGTTCCTATATGAGATCTATCACTAGGTATAACAGAGAGATTAATGGATTTAGGTAACCTTCTTTTCTGAAGCAGAAGCAGTCTTTATTACTCAAAACTCTCAGGAATGTTTGGTAGAAAAGCTGAAGACAAGGTGTATCACTGTGTTGAAAGCATGTGAATTTCCAGCAGCCAAGCTGGTGAGCAGTTGAGATGCTATTAGCAATATATTCTGTTTGCCATAGATTAGCTATTACTTACCAGCGTGTTTTCTTCAGAAAGTCCATTGAGTTTCTAACTGGATCTTTAAACTCTTAAATACTCTTTTCCTAATTTGCCTTTAAGTAATTTTTCCAAAGTAATTTGTGGAATGTAGGATAGAGGCAAGAGGCACATAATTGTCTGGTGCTTGGTGTTCTAACTGCACTAGACAGTACTGAACATGTTAGTACTAGACTAGTTAGTGCTAGGCATGAGAATGTGAAACTGTGTTCTGGAGAAATTTATAAGGCGGCTGTGAACAGGTAAGGAGATCAAAGAAGTATGACAATTTTCAGTCATTGTGTCCACAGGCACATAACAGCTCTCTCTTATGTGCATGTTAACAGTTCAGCTTTCTATGAAAGCCCTGCCCTGCTTGCAGTTAACAAAGATTAATTACCTCAACTCTAGCATACCATGTCTGCACTGTAAGAGGTGGTGAGTTATCTTCCTGTTTTCATCGTCTACCTTCAAATGTGCTTAATGCATTGCCTGTTGACAATAATTGTTTCCTTAATAGCCTAGATTTCTTTCGCATATGTAGGCAAGGATATAAGAACATAGAGAAATATAAAACTGTAACTTCTTATGCAATTTCAAATTCTCCAAGTGTCATTAATTTATGCAGCAGTATCCCAGATGACAGATATGATACATCCTCTGTGGAAGTATTTTTATGATTGCAACGTGGAGAGAGAGAGAGATATAGATATGTATTTTTTTAATCTTCTGTGGTATCAATACAAGATTTTTTTGGGGTATAGTAAGAGATTAATAATGAAACTGCATTAAGCGTTACTTTGCACAGGATCGTTTCAAGATACATATATGCAATGGATGTTAGTGGAGAGTAGTCTATTTTGTAGATAGCTTGAAGGAGTTTATTGAAATTTTAAGTACTTAGCTGGCCAGTTAGATCTGTATTCTGAAAGCTGTGAGCTGTAGATGAATATTGGATGTTAGTTCTGTGAATGAAAATTATTTCTTAATTTTATGCTACAATTCTTTACTACTTAACATAGTAGTGTGTAATTTATAAATAAATAATAATGAGACAATGAATTTTTTGAAAGTAAAGGTTTTCATGAGTGGAAAATATAGAATGAATGACTATCATAATTGTAGATCTCTTAAATTAAGGAATGCCCCCCCCTCCCCTAATATTTAATTGGGAGAAACTTAAGATAGAAAACAATTTTTTGGTTAGTTCACATACTTTTTTTTGTTCTCTGGCTGCGTTCTGTAAAGTTCAGCAGTCAAGCATGACTTAAGAAACAGTAAAGTTCCCTTAGGGACACTTTGGGGATTAGAGACATACTGTAGTAGAAAATGTAAACATGATAGAGCAAAGAGCAAGGTCAAGCAGAGCACTGTCTGTTAGCAGAAGATCTTAAAATTGATTCACTGCTTCCCTATAAATTCTCTCTGCAGAAAAATAATGATGTCTGACATATAGACTGGATTCTTGCAGGAAGGTTTTTGCATAAAGTACAGTTGCTTAAGCAAAATAGAAAGATGACACTTTCAAATAATCAGCCATGTTATTCCAATCCAAAATTAATGGTCAGTGTAAAGGCTTGTTAGACTTAAAAACTATCAAGATGAAATGAATTACTTTAATCTGAAGAAGTTTCTTAATTTGCTGGGATTATAGATTTATGTTGTGCTTTAAAGCAAGACATAAAGTGAAGCCCAAGTGAGGACTAGTGCAGTATAGTACATCTAAGGTAGCAATAAATCCCGAACTCCTTGAACTCAACTTTAGTCCCCAACATCAAAAGTGACTATTTATTTTTAATATAAAATTGGTTTGTGTTAGGCGTATTGATTTTTTTGAGCAGTTGGGCATCATCAGTGTCAAATGTGTGTGTTTATCACTTGCAAATTATTACTACCATGACTTCAGTTTGGAATCATACTTCAGTTAGTGTCTCTACATTTTTGAAACTGGTAGTGGGCAGTCTCCTGCAGACAGCACAGCTGAGTGGCTCTGATGGATGCTTTCTGTCGGTCTGAATTAACATTCACTTTGGGAAACACAGAAGTGCCGTGTGTGCCTGATGATGTTGAGGTTTACCACTGGAAGTATGGATGATTACAAGTGATTTGATTTTCTAAAGTATCCTTTACTTAACATGTTACATCACTCGATTTTTCAGGTCTGTTCTGTTTAGAAGTCTTGTAAGTTTCTTTGAAAGCACGCTATCATAGGGACAGTGTTTTCATGCTAAAAGCAATATTCAGGAAGGCTAGATGTCTCATAATGCCCTAGAGATATTATAATTATATTATTCTGAATGTATTATATTTATCCTGATGTCCCATATGCTACTCTTTCATATGTGAAATCTGTCTCCCTGTCTTTTACTGTTCTTCCACTCATCTTTTCTGTCATTTTAAAAGTCTAGGTTATTTTAATTTTTTCTTTCTTCTGTCCTTTCTTCCTTCCTTTTAATGTTTATAATTATTGTTTTTCTGGTGTGAAAAAATATTGCCTATAGCACCACATGGATTTAGACATAAATCTGCCCTTTCCAATGATCTGCAAACCTCTTCAAAACTTTGAAATACTGGTTTCGTATTAATGAGGTAGAAGACAAACAGGTAATGTACTTTTTAGTCAAGGAACAGAATAGAGATATCAGAATGCTAAAAAGATTGATAGTTGCTCTTATCTGCAGATTAAATAAGATTCTGAGAAAAACAGAAAATGTTACAGAATACTTGTGACCCTTTACCAACTCCCACAACCGCAAATAGATGGGGATTTAAGGGAGGATCTTACAAGTAAGAATCTCGCTGTTCCTGACCAGCAAAGCACTTAAGCACATACTCAGCTGTAAGCATGTGGCTAGTTCTACTGAGCCCAAATCTGATTTGCTTATGAGAAAGCATATGTTTAAACGCTTTAGTGAATAGGAGCAGACCGCTCTGTGGCTTTCAGGACTTGACCCTGTTAGTCAAGGAAAATAACGTTAAAGGGATTCTGTAGGCGTGGAGCATAATCACCAATGGTGATTGTGGGTTTTTGATTGGGTTTTTCTACACCCTTGACTCAATGAACCATTACAGTAAATTGTTTCTGTCATGACTTGTACATATATGTATCACTTTTACAGTATTTCTCACTGTTCTTTCCTTCCAAGTTGTGTCTTCAATAACTTGAAAAAATTCAAAGAACAGATACAAAATTTCTTTTTTCTAGTTGTGACTAAGTGGCACTGTATGGAAAAACTAGGTTTGGGGTTTAGTGGTTTTTGGGTCTTTTTTTGTAAAGAAAGGCCTTGTCATTACAGGGGAGAACACCACATTTGGGGTGAACGGTGAACCTTATTTAGTCAGTGTATTTCAAATATATTACCTAATGGAAAAATTCCCTTTCATAATTTCTGGAATAGGGAAGTGATGGAAATTTGGGATAGGGAATGAAATTTTGGATAGATAAATGATTTTGGCAGCTTTGCTCCAAGTCATTACAGTCAAAAACTACTGACTGAACAGCACATTTCTGAAGTGCTGTATATGGCACATGCAGTCATGGATTCTGGTGGAGGGATCTGAACTGTTAAAACAGGATCATTCAGAATCATGAATGAAATCCAAGTATTTGCAATTTTTCACGTGATTTTAATTATTTTCCCTAGTCTGTGTAGACCATTAAATGCCTGATTAGTGCATAGCATAGCATGATTATTACTGTTTTTACTTTTTTACTTTACTGAAACAACACTGAATAGTTTTTATAATTCTCTGGTTTTAGATGGATCTCTTCTTCCTAATATTCTGTGACTCCAGTACACAATATGCAAGTTTTCTTGATAATGTGCAAACATTATTTTAATTTCTGTTATCTCCAACATGCTTCATGTATATTGATATTGGTCTTCTGGTATTGAAGTAGCTGTTTATCAGTTTACTTTTTTTTTTTTTTTACTAGCTTTTACTGAATGCATCTGAGGTAAAGAAAAAATTACAGCTTTCAAAGTGGCACTAATGATGGAACTGTTTGTATAACTGAGTTTTGGGAACTAAAATCAACCTCTCTTTAGCTGCAGTTCTTCTCTTTAGCAGTCCTTTCCCTACAGTAAACTTCAGTAGGATCTGTACGTAGGGATGGCTTGCAGTAGAATACCAAAATTTGTTATGTTACACAACAATACATATCCAATCTTAAGACAGTGGGGCTAATGAATAAAGCTGTATTCTGGGACACATGAAACTTGAATGTTGTTCCTGATCTGGTCTTTGCTATTTTTTGAATGATTTTAGAAAAATCAATTTCATCCTTTATTTCTATTTTTCCTCTTCTATGTAAAATACTTTGAGATAAACTGAGGAAGAGCTGAGTGATTAGAGAATATTTTCGGGACTCTGCTTTACTTCGTCCTTCTCTGAACACTTGTGGAGAAAAGAAAATGTTTTGGTTATTGTTCTGAAATTCCCACTTATTTAAAAAAATGTCAGCATAAACATGGTACTACGCTTGTATCTGATACCAAGTAGTTTCTGAATCAATAGGATCACAAAATGACTGAAGAAATAATGGCAATTCTGTGATGTTTAATTTCTTTCTGTTAGAATTACTGATTTGAAAATGCTCATTTGAAGTGGCATTAGTCTAGTTTTGTAACAGAGATTGCATTTAACCTAGTGGTTTTTTGCTTTATTAAAATCTATTATTTAAAATAGATTATGCATATACATACTTTGTTGCTGCATTATACATGTTTAATTCATATCACGGAATCAATAGATTTGGAAGAAAGTACTCTATATAAAGCAAACCTAAAGAGTTAGGAAGCTTTGGAGCAAACCAGCTATTTTTAGTTCATTCAGCTAAATGTAGATAATTTGCTCAATAATTGGTAAGGGTAAACACAGGACTGCCATCTTACATGCGTGAAAGCAGTAAGATGGAACTTTTATTTTGGATGATTTTGCATTGCAGATTAATCAGCTGAACATATGCTGTGCAATTATGGTTTTACTGTATAGCATAAACATCATTGAAAAATCAAGTTGGGTTCCTGCTGTCTTTGGGGATAGAATTTGGAGAACAGCAGTGTAACAGGATGAAGAAAATGCCTGATGCTTTTTCCCTGTTGTCTATACCCTGTTTGTCAGAGTGATGGACCCAGTCCCATTGGCTCTAAGCAAAAAGAATTTGATTGAATTTTACTGCTTGCTTAACTAACAAGACTGGGTGTCTCCTGAACTCACTTTTGCTCTGTGCTTCAGACTCCTTGCCTTGTAAGTCATTCCATATGTTTATTGTACGTGTCAAATTGTTCAAACTGTTATTTCTAGATTGTTTTATTTAAGATTTATTTTTAAACTGGCAAATACAAATTCAGTGAGCCTGCCTCTGTGTGGACCAGTGTTGACACCCTGTGGCTAACTAGATTAAATCACAGATGAGTATTTAATAGGAATATCCTATGGGACATCTCCCAGACTTTATCTACTGCTCGAATACAGTAGTCTTATAGCTGAATTGTGTATTAGCTGTGCAACATGTTTCTGCTCTCATTTCCTCAAGGGTATATGTGAAAATAGAGCAATAATATATTGAATAACAACTGAATTTTATGGCTACTTTTCCTTATTCTGATTCAGTACCTTTTAACTACTTATAAGCTAAAGTAAGAGCGGGTTGCCAACTGTACAAAAGCATTGTGTGATATGTGGTGAAAGTGTCTTTTAAACAGTCATAAAATCAATATTCTATTCATTGACCGTTCCAAACATTCAGTTACAAAATCTTTAAATCTTTTTTATTGCTGTTGGTGACATGACATTTCTCTGGAAATTTATTTTATATCTTAATGTCTGTTTTTACATTAAGTGCAGTGCTTCAACCTTAAAACATAGCTGTAAATTCAGAGTAGCACCATTGAATGCAGAGACTTTATTGACTGGGAGTAAGGTGCACTTTAAGCACTGATAAGAATATGGGTTTTTTAATAACATCCATTTGCTTTTTTCTATAGGTTTAGGACATCATGTGAAAATATAATGCCTTTTTATTATTTTATTTTCATTGTTTAGCAGGGTAGTGGTGACTTTAATAGAAGCATATACCAATCCAGGGGTTTTTTTTATGCTTTAAGGAGACTCCATAAGTGAAGCCAAGGAATAAAGAAAACCTCAGAATAACTTCACCATTCATGAAGCCAAAGACTGAATTTTTGCCAGTACAGTTAGTATGTTCATCAAATAGTCATGAATAGGAAACCATACCCTCTTCAGGCACTCAAATAAAATGATGGTCCTTATAGCATAACCTCATGGACTGTTTCACATCAAGCAGTGCAGTGTTTTGTACAAGTAAGAGAACACTTCTTAATGCTTTCTCTTCTTCCCTCATTCCTGTTCCTCTTCCTCGCCCCCTTCCTTCAGGCACGCACGCTATATGCTGCCCAGCACACAGGAAGGGTAAGAGAGAATCTTTCAAGTAGGCAGGTGCCAAGACATTTAAGAGTTTGTAGATGAAAACTAACACTTTCAGTTTCACCCAGAAGTTGGCAGACAGCCAGCACAGGTCATGGAGTATTGGTGTTAAGATCTCGGTCTAAAATATACGACTTAATAAATGGATTTCTGCCCTTTGCATTAGCTCAGATTTCCCCTTGCATCAGTGCTAGAGTTGCCTCGTGTTGAGCACATTGCAATAATTAGCCCAAGAGGACACTTTAGACTAAATTCTTACCTAATTTTACACCCTCTACGGTGCCAGTCATCCCAGTGTATATGGTATGTAAATCAGAACAGAGTTATGCTATTAGTTGTTGACACTTGGCACCATTTTGAGCTGCCTTCTCTCTATAACTATACTAACTAGAAACCTTCCCTTCTTCCTTTAATAAATTGTGCGAGCTGTTTGTGGGCATTTTACTTGCTGGTGCTACATGACTTATGTTATCCATTAAGAATAATTACTGGATCTATTAAAACTTCCATGATTTCAATTTTTTTATGATTTAAAGGAATACTAAAAAATAGCAATGTATTTTCTTGAGTTAACAGAAGGGTTTTGTGGCAGCATAGTTTTGGGAAATGGCTAGTTGAGCCTTTTGTTCTCCTTAACTCTCTGTGGGTAATTCACTGCACCAGTTCTTGAAGTAAAGTTAATTTAATTTATTTGATATTTCTCCTTTCACTTTAATCCATAAGGCTGGGCAGAAAGTTGCTCCCATGTAGTGCTCCATGGTTCCCTGCCACCCCCCAAACTATCCTCCCACTTTAAATAACACCATAGTCCAAAACACTCTGTCACTTCAAATTTATGCAACCCGTGCTGCTTTCACTGTACTGAAGATTTTTCTTATGGTTTTGAGGGAGAGCAGGTCTGCCTTGCTAGCTTCCCACACTATCTCCCTTTAACCTCTCAAATCTCTTTGCCTAGTTTCAAGTTTCATTACAAATGCTTTGACCAGCTCTACTTGTTGCCAGTTTTAGACTTTTGCATTCCAGTTATTATATTCACTTGGGAATAAAAGCTTGATGTGCTATAAATTTACTTTTCTTTTACAAGAAACAGAATATAGTTCTTTGGAAGTTAATCTATTGTCCCCATTTGTCTGATAACCTTTGGGCTGTTTTTTTTCTTTAAGAAAGTGAGTGAAAACATATTTCAGCATTTTTGTAGCAAAGTATTTTAGTATAAGAAACCAAAGTGTAGACATTTACTATATTTCAATATATTCCTCCAGACAAGGATCTCTGAGACATAGCATTTAGAAATTTTTAGACAAAGGAAAACTCATGTAACCAAAGCACAATGTGAGTTCTCTTTTAAAGATTCTTTTTTCTTTTACAGTGGAAAAATGTATTTCTTTTCTCTTTAAGTGTGTTACTCGTCATAATCCTCCATAAAACTTGAAAGTGTCAGTCACTTAGATAATTGAAAACACATAATATACTTAAAACTTATATAGTTGTTAAAGTAACTTCTGAGTACATTTAAAGACAAAAAAATTATAGCAAAAATGTTTTTTCCCAAGTAATTTTTGCTTCTAATTATGCTATAAAAAAAAAAAAAAGATTTTACAGTTAGTGAGGTTAAAATATTCTCTTCTGTTTAGCCTTTCATCTTGAGTTTTGAGAAGATGAACTACCATGTTTATCATACTTATTTTGACCTTAACCTTTTTTTAATGAAAGAGACTTAAAATATCCCAGCTGGCATGTCTCCCACTGTTGTGAAAAAAAAAAAAGAAAAAAGAAAACTTTTGAGTAGTTCTTCCTGTGCAGTAGTCCTAGAAGGATGAATAAAACCTAGTAATGTATTAGGCAGAGTCAGTAATACCGTTACTTGAGAGATGTCTTGCCCCAGTTTGTTATCAAAACTGTGAAGAAACAGTGTAGAGAACAAAATGTCAGAAAATATATTAATAATCATACATAAGCATTAAAACATGCTCCTTCTTTTTAAAATTTATTGTTTTACGTCAATAAATACAAGCCTAACAATCATCATAACATCTTTACAACTTTTAACGTAAGGTAGTTTGGCTCATTGGAAGGTTTATGTATCAGACCATTAAGTTTGAACTAGGACAGTCCTTGTGATTTTAGTGCAATTTACAAAATGTGTACCAGCTAGAGACCTGGATTAAGGAGCCTTATGTAAATCTCTGTGCCTCATCTATAAAAGCATACTTCAATTACAGGTGAGAATTGGCTCTGAGAATATGTTCTCATAGTAGTATCAAAAGGGCATTGCTTCATGGAAGTCAGCAGATTCTACTTTGGTGCAAAAGTATTGCAGTACAGAGATTCTTTTTCTTTTTTTATCAAGTTATGATTCTATTTTCACAAGTCTGTCGTGTAAAATGTAAAGGTGATGAGGTATATTTATCTTACAACCTATATCAGATGTCTATATTGAATATTGTCTGAGAGGGTGCCTCTGAATGGAGAACACCTTGCTCCAGATCACTTCCAGACAGATGTGGGACCCAGCATAATGCTGCCCAAATAACAGTAGTATTTGATCAGGGTCAAAGATGAGAAATAATTCAGTGCCTTGGGTCTTATTCTAGTGAAAAGCATTCTGTTCTGTTATCCAGAACTGGGATTATATGCTTTTGCTTTTTGGCAGATGCTGCAATTATAGAAGTGTAAATAACACTTTTTTGCTTTGGAATAAAGGAAGAATCAAGCAGGCATACGCTGTAGCCTATGAATAAAGTTTAGAAGAATAAGTTTTTGGAACTCCTTATAGCAGTACTTCACCTAAAAGCTGTTAGTAGCTGCACACGCTAGCTGTGTATAGAACCTGCATCTGTTGCTGATTATATTATATGCTGAAATAGAATTTTATCTGCATAAAAAGCTATGTTCTCATCATAGTGCTTGACAGATGGTTCTTCCTGACTCCATTAAAATTTTTTATGCTTTATAGTGAATATTACTGCTAATTAGTACAGCAGAAAGTTTTTGAAAGCCATACTTCTGTCTTAGCAAATATATGACCTTGTGCATTGATGTAGCCTGTTGATGGAACATGGACTTTACTCAACATGTTCAGAATCCCTGGGTAGTTCCTTTGGATTTTTTGTGGTGTCAGGATTTCAGCTGTTCAACTCTAATATCCCAGCTTTTCTGACTTTTTGCTCAAAGCCTAAATATAGGAAAAGTTTATTACGTTTTCTTTTAATAGGATTAAAGTCCTTTAATTTATATGGCTTGCTTGAAGTTATTTTCAGTTGTGTCATTGGCTTGGAAGGAGCCACAATATCTGGCGTAAGCCTGCTAAGCCTATTTTAACCTGATACACTACTGTGTACTGTACAGAGGGCCAAGTAGTTCTGGGTAGGAGAGAGATTCAAGACTTGTACCTTAGCTAGTTTATTAGTCTTAGTAAAAAACGCAAAATGTTGATGGAGTCAGATTGGCAAATTTGTTCTTTTTGAATGATCTGAAGTAATTACAGGTTAATATTCCAGAAACTGTTATATTTTGTTAAAAAGGTGTCAGGCAGCATTATTTTTTAATCCAATGTCATCCGAATTAGACAATAATAAATAAATGAAATATAATTATCTAAAAAGCTGTCAATGCCTGGTAACTTGAAAAAAAAAAAATCTTTAAAAATATTAAAGGTGTATAGCATATTTAATCATTAGATTTTTGTTATCATCTAAGTAGATATCCTAATTTGTTTTTCTCTCTGTGATGCTATTGCATAAGGGATAGGTAATGGTAAAATGATGTTTAAAAGCTTGATTATGGTGGCATTATGTAACAATCACTTTTCAACACAGTTATAGTGTTTCAATTTGCAAATTTTACATACTAAAAAAAAAATCAGTCTAGCAAGCTGCAAACTTTTAAAGACTTTAAATCTGCCAAATTATAGCCACTTATTTTTGCCTGACATATTTTCTGCTTAGACCCACATAGGGGCTGCCAAACTTGTTTCTTTTCATTACCTGTTCTATGTCTGGCTCGAAGTTTAGATTTTAGAAAATGGAAAAAAGCTGTTTGTGAAATCACAAGACTCTTGAGCTCTTAGTTTCCTCTTAGTATCAACGTTTATTTATTTAGGTTTGGGCTGGGTTTCAAAAGATTGAAATTGGAAACAGAGAAGGTGACTCTGAATACCATTTATCTGTATGTAAGCGAACATTCAATGTACATTTAATTTAAAAAATTGCTGTTTCCTACAAGAGGGAGATATTTTTCACATTGTTAAAACATTTTTAGAGGTCACTAGGTGGTCATGTCACCAGCAGGGAGTTTTTGTTTGGCAGGCTGCATTAGCAGTTAGTAACAAATGCCTCCCATGATTCTGTGTTCAAAAGGAGTTGCTTTGCAAGTAACAAATACTTACAACCTGAGAACTGAAGTATAAAAAGTAGTGACAGGGGAAAATGTTTGGAAATGTAAAACAGCATCTTTAGTGGCCAAATTGGAGTGTTTAGGGAGTTGAAGATTACATATCTACTTTATACTTGAGCTTGGAGTTTACAGAAGCAATAATATTTTCCCTACTGCAGTTGTGTCATAATTTCTAGTTAGTTAAGAACTGTAAATTTGCAGTTTACAGAAGTCCTTGGTTTGGGATGTATTTAACATTTTCAATATAATTGTCATCAGATCCTTCATACTCCTTTCAATTTTTGTTTCCTGATGTGGTATTTGCATATTTTATGAATGTCCATAAATATTCTGACTTAATTTTCCACAGATTTTAAATGTTTTAAAAAGTAAGAAGGAATAAAACTGAATAACACCAAATGTGTACAAAATGTTTGGCCAAATCTACACTGTGAGAGAATGGAAGCCATGTTTAAGAGATTCTTTGTAATCTCTTAACATGTTCTTTGTTGATTGAGATATGGTGTGTAAACATTTGCTAGTGAGAGTACAATGGAAATACTAGTATTTGGAAAGAAAAAGTACAGTGAGTTGGACTGAAAATATCAGTTTGTTGTATATGTGATAAAATTCATTTATAAACAGATGTTATTAGCTGGAACAGTGATTTCTTCCTTTAACCATAGAGTTCACTTTTTCCTGATGAATGAAATACAGAAATTCTGGTTATTCCAGTGTATAATTTAGGCCCCACAGCATACCACCATGCAAAAGAAAATGGGAAAGGGCTCTAGAAGAAGATAATGCCCATGGTGATCCTAATCTGAAGCAACTGCTTGACTTTCTGTTTTAGGAGTGCATTGACTCACACCTAAGCTCTGACCATGATACCCATCCTGTTCCATTGCCAAAATCTCCACAATCCCTAGGCTTTATGCAGTCAGATGCTCTTGATAGGATGGCTGTATTTTCATTTAAACTGACTGTGTCCAGAGTGAGGCCTTCTTTGTAGGAGAGTGTCTGTTGTTGGACACATAGTCTGCCCAGTTGTGTTTCATATGAGGTATACCTTCTATGGAGAGCCTGCAAAGGATGGACAAAGCTAGAAGCAAGATGAATTGGCCACATGAGGTCTTTTCCTTTAGCATCTCAAAATATTTGTTTTCTTAAAACAAAGCTTTGCACTTCTCAAGGGAGCCTCTTGGTGATGGACAGTGCTGAAAGTAGGAGAACCAAGAAAACCTCTGAACTATGGCAGGATGAGATCTGTGTGCAATCCCATCAACTCACCTTTATACTTAACTTCCACAGGAAGGAAACTCTAGAATATAAGATAGAAGATAGCTGCTGTGCCCTCTGATCCTGTGACCTTGTGAAAACCAGGCTTCCAATCTGGATGAGCTGAAGAATAATGTGCACCAGCTGTGGAGTCTAGATGTAGCATTGGGAACCAAGAGTCTTTGACAAAAAAAAGCACTTGGAAAGGCACATTCGTCCAATTAATACCACATGGTGACCTTATGAGGACTAGAGTCCTTGGGGTCCCTTTTCAGAATTAGACCTGGACCAAATCTAGCAGCTGTTTTTTGTTTACACTAGAGGGTTGCTGTGGTTTAGTTAGCTATACTATTGCTTGTCTGTATTGAATAGGAAAAGACCAGGTCTGGAGTTCTCAATATCTCTATTTTATTATACTCAAAAGACACATTCTGATAATTTTTCTGGGGATTCCTGGCAGGAGAAATATGAAACTTAATCCTTACCTCAAGCTCTGCTGTACTAGATTAGCTCATGTATTACTATGATTAGGGCTAGAGAAGATAAAGAAGAGTGTTATCTCAAGTCTATGGGCCAATGGTATATCAAGCAAGGAGCAAAGGACTTCTCTTTCTCATGTGTGTGTTACTCGGTTGCTCTAAAGTCTGCCAGCAAACTCTCTTATTTCCTTTATTATTACAGGCATTCTGCTCTATCAGGAGCTCTTGACCTTGTCTGACTCCTGAGAAGTATGGTTATGTTTATCTTCATTATTGTGGGCTATAAAGATGCAATACCTGGAAGCTGTGGCTTTGTGCTGGGTAATGGCACAGTCTGCGATTAATGAGATTTACTTAAAATATTGTCTTGAGTAGGGCTTGCTAAAAGTGATCCTAGCTGTTTGAAATAAGCAGTATTTATTCAGTCCAAGAGTTCCATGGCCCTTTGTAGAGTTCGCGCCATTTTAGTTTCTGTGCAGAAGGGATCTATGGGATATTCTGAATGTTTTTCAAAACCTTTTCAAAAATTTTACTTTAGTCATTAGTCTAAAGAAGTTACAGCTTTTTAAAGAACTGTGATTCTATGTAGGATCATATTTTACATGTACAGTATGAAATAATTTGTAATTTGGTGGATTTGTATTTGTATGTTACAGAACAGAGTTTGATGAGTTCACCATCAAGAAGATAACTAAAAATTGATCTATCAGGTGGTAACTGCTGGTAAATGCTATTTATTGTTTTGGTAGCTAACATACATCTGCTTCTCTCCTCTCCTCTCCTGTAGCAGCTGAGGTTTCAGTGCTGGAATAAATTATTTTAAGGTGATTATTGTTAGATCCATCTTTAGAAAATGAAGGCTACAGCTTTTCAAGTAGAAAATTTTATCAACGTCTTTAACAAATGACCAGTGAAGTGCAGTAGTCATTGTCACAGAATCATAGAATTGTCTAGGTTGGAAGGGGACCTTTAAGATCATTGAGTCCACCCACCACACTAAATCCTCCTTTCAGGCAGTTGTAGGAGTCGTGAGGTCTCCCCTCAGCCTCCTTTCCTCCAGAATAAACAACCCCAGTTCCCTCAGCCGCTTCTCCCAAGACTTGTGCTCTAGACCTTTAACCAGCTTTTGTTGCCCTTCTCTGGACACGCTCCAGCACCTCAATGTCTTTCTTGTAGTGAGGGCCCCAAAACTGAACACAATATTTGAGGTGCCTCCTTACCAGTGCGGAGGACGGAGGGGCGATCACTTCCCCAGTCCTGCTGGCCACACTCTTCCTGATACAGGCTGGGATGCTGTTGGCCATCTTGGCCACCTGGGCACACTGCTGGCTCATATTCAACCGGCAGTCAAGCAATACCCCCAGGTTCTTTTCTGCCAGGCAGCTTTCCAGCCACTCTTTCCCAAGCCTGTGGCGCTGCATGGGGTTGTTGTCACCCCATGCGGGCGCCCGTCACCTGGCCTTGTTGAACCTCATCCCAGTGGCCTCGGCCCATCGATGCAGCCTGTCCATATCCCTCTGCAGAGCCTTCCTACCCTCAAGCGGATCAATACTGCCACCCAACTTGGTGTCTTCTGCAAACTTACTGAGGGTGCACTCGATCCCCTCATCCAGATCATTGATAAAAATATTAAAGAGAATAGGCCCCAGTATTGAGCCCTGAAGAATACCACTTGTGACAGGCCACCAACTGGATGTAGCTCCATTTACCACAACTCTTTGGGCCTGGCCATCCAGCCAGTTTTTTATCCAGTGAAGACTGTGCCCATCCAAGCCATGTGCAGTAGCCAGTAATCATTTCTTTGCTGACTTGGAAAAAGCCATAGTTGTTGAGACTTCTACTCTTTTCCTTGAAAAACTAAGGCCTCTCTCAACAATACAAACATATGCTTGGGTCCTTTGAGAAATTTAAACTGTGTTCTGAAAGGAGGGTAGGGGTACACTGTGGGTTCTGTCCATCTCAAATCAGAGAATTGGTTGGGTTTAGGTACAGTGTTGAACTTTGGGTGCTGTTTTCAGCTGATATTGATGGTGCTCTGATTTATTCAGTTGACTGTACTATGATTACCTGAGGTTTAGTTACTGCTAATGACATAAACATAACGATGAGGCACTACACAGAATAAACTCCACAGATAAACTCTGCCAGGTAGGTTTTAGGCTTGTCCAGTTTGTCCCTCAGTTGTCTGTGTATCAGCTGGCTGGAACTGGAGATGCTGGGGTGCTGCATGGGGCAGAGATTTCAGACTACCAGCTTCCTGGCTTAGTGACAGCGCTGGCACAACTGCAGGATGCCGAAGAGCTGTTAGTACTGGAGTAAAGTGGAAGTGGCAGCAGTACCCACTAAGAAAGAAGGCAGGTGGCAACAGCCCAGAATTGTGACTAGGAAGAATGATAAGGCGGATCACTGAAGGATCCACCCCACCAAGTGGGGTGTTACTCCTTAATAGATTTTCAGCTGCAAAAACGTTGGCGACTAATGATGAAGATTACATTTGGATGGAAAGACTTCAAAAATTACTATCCATTCAGCATTCCGGGTCCAACAAAAATTCACTGGCTAACAGCATAGGATTTTATTATAACCAGTAATAGTTATTCTACCTGTTGAAAAAACTGAGGAGATATCTATTAGAAGTTTCTCCTTTTATTATAATGCACGTGTCATACACTGTATTGATTTCAGGCTATAGAACAAATAATTTTCTCTATTACATGAGGGGCTGAGACATTGACTTCTTAGAAAATGTAAGAAATTATTTATTTTGGAGGTATTGCCAACATCTGGGAAATTATGTTCCCATACACTACACTGATTTACTTTTCACTTAGGTAGTCAGCACTGATATGTTAAGTTACTTGTTCTTCAGCTCTCTTGCTTCAAGCTAGTCTGCTTCCTGTAAATGTGAACTGAATATGTCAGCCTTTATAAACATCATATGCACTCTGTTCCTTCCAAACAATTGTAGCTGTTAGTAATTGTTCATTACAAAGTAACTTCCACTAATGTTCAGAAGCATGGAAGTAATTTGGGGAGAAATATACTTTGTTCTTTTGTACTTAAATAATATGACTCTCTGCCTTAAGGATAAGCTTAAGTCAACCTTAACTATGGAATCGTGAACAGTGTTCACATAGTATAGTTTTAAAATTAGCAGAACAGCCAAGCCAATTATGTCTTTGCTGGGTTTTTAATATTTGAATGTAGTTTATAATGTTTATAAATATTGTATTTATTAGATTATTGCATTGTGTTTCCTACTTTTAAAAATACATCCGTTCTTTATTAACCAAAGCATTGCTTTCTGTTGTTAAATCAAAGTTTTTTTTGTAATGAATACAGTAATAGCCTATATATATTTCTCTTTTTGGAAGAATTAAGGCAAACATAGATAAACTTCCTTAGCTAATACCTAATACTGACCTGATTTTTTTTATGTTGTTAGATCTTCTATTCCAGAAAGGATAATGTTGCATTCTCTCTTTCAGCATCTTTTGGACAACTTTTTGTGTTATTTTCTTATTTGGTGAAGTACTGTTCTAGCCAGCTAACATGGTTCTCATATGCTTTAAAATAATTTCTGGAATAATGCAAATCTTTGTTGTATTTTGAGAGTGTGCATTTTCTTTTGTCATAGTGCATTCAACAGCATTGCTACCTGCAGAGTTGAGTTATGCTAATTAACTAGTTCTCTTTTGCACGACAGGAGAAAAATTTGTACACTTATTTTTGTATGATTTGATTAGTTCTGCTTTCTTTGAGCTGCTGAGGTGCTATTATTTCCTACCACCTGTACAGAATGTCTGTTTATTGCAGAAATTAACAGCTGTCGTTTAATTTCTCATAGCAATGGCATTTACTTCTATTACCATTCCTCCTTGTAGTGACAGCTCATCTTAAAATGGATCGTATTATTTGAATGAGTCACAAGGCCACCCGGATAGCAATTTAAGAGAGCATTTTCCATAGCAACTACTTCTTAGGCTCTTTCTGTCACGATTTTTTCCAGATGTGCTGGAAAAATTTTCAGGTAATGTTCAAAATCCTGCTCAGAAACATCTTATTTTTCTGTTGTCTTGGGTTCTAGAACTCATCCAAGCTTATAGTAAATGTACGATTTTGTACATAGTTTAAAAAAAATTAGTCAAATCAACCATGAACATGCAGAAAGTATCCTCTATTTGATTCGAAGCAAATTTTTTAGTTTGAATTGGCTGGGTATTATTTTTCTAAAAGCGCTATTGATTTTTGTTACGCTTACTGTCCATGCCTTAGGTTTTGGAAATAATTTATAGTTTTTGACTGTAACATAGTCACGGTAGTAATTTACTAATCTTTATTAACTTAAGTGTTCTTGCAAACATAACTCTTGTAGGACTATCCCTGGGGAAACCTGATTATATGAATTTACCACCTGAACTGTCTGAGTACTTTCCAGTTTTCAGTGTTGAAACATGCATTGATTTTATTTTTTAGGGTTTTTTTTTTAAGTTGAGTTTAAATTTGGAGGGAGTTTGTCATCACCGTTGAGTGTCAGATTTAAGTTGAAATTACTTGCATTCTGCATGATGCTTCTATACTGTGCTTTTATTTTTCCACTGTATGTTCTTTTAAACTATGAAATTTATGTCTGTGTTATTGAAGTGTACTATAATATCTTCACACCCCCTTTACCAAAAAGTGTCATCCATCCTGATCTAAGCGTCAAGGTTTCCAATAATAGTCCCTTTTGATTTTGATTCTTTCAATCCCTTCTGGTTTTGAGTAATTCATCCTCTAGTTTTGTGTTGCTCTTGTAATGTCTAGTACAGGTTTAAGTAGCTTGGCTGCCAAAATACTACAGCCTCCTGTATTTTTTGTTGACTTCTTAAAGAGTTTTTAAATTTTTGTAAGACCATAAACATCACTTTATGCAGTGTTCTGCAACAAATCTGTATAATTTCTAAGATACAGCCATTAAAAGTTAGCAAAATAACATCTAGGTAGTATTTTTAGGTTGCATTTCTCATTTTTTCTTATTGTTGGCTTTTCAGATGACTTCTCTACGTTTTCTAAAACCCTAGCTAAAAAAGAGACTTTGCAAACTGGACTCACAAATATATTTTATTTCTAACAGAAAAGTCATTTGTGTCCTCCCAATTTTAATGAAATGTTATGAGGAAGGGAACTCTTAGGCTTTGCAAATCTTGCAGATACAATGAGGTGGGAGGAAAACAATGCTAATTCCTTTAGTTTTCCATAAGATAAAAGCAGAAGGAGTGAGGAGAAAAATGCTGCCTTCTTCATTAGGAAGAAAAGATTTGAAAATATATACAAGACCACTATACACAGTTCTATTACGCCACTGTCACTTTGAAGATTACTGCAGTGCATTTATTACCAGTATATGTGTGTCTAACTGATGAGTAAACTCAGCTGTATGCCATCTGGATGGATCTCAGATCCTATGGCTGGTGGAGACATGACTGAATGACTACACACATAAGTGTCTGAAAGTCTAATGTCTTGTGACAGGGCCACAGCTTGGTCATAGTTTTGACATGGATCTATTTTTTTGTTTGCCCCTAAGCAGTACTCAAAGATGAGCAAAAGGCTAGGAATGTCTCTTCAGAAATTAAAAGGCCTGTGTATAAGTCCAGCCCTGCAGGCCCCTTTTCCAGCTAACTCACTGACTTTTGAATGGCAGCAAGCTCTATCCAGTTCCCACTGGTTCCTCAGGACTACTGTCTGTCCCCTGCCACCCCTGCTTGTAATTTGAGTGTCTCTGCAGGCTGTTGGCTCCCAGCTCCCTGCTGTGATATCTTTCTGTACCTCGTATTGTAAGCTTGGTAGCTTCTTCAGAAAAGCTCTTAATATCTCCTTTCCCCAAGAGGATTCACCTCAGTCAGTTATTTTTAATGTATACCTGAGAATACCCAACCAGAACAGATACCTTCTGACATACACCTAGCTGATTTCTACAGAAGGGAGTGATCTAGCTATGGAAACAGCTGATAGTTAAAACACTGACAAGGAAGGAGGAGCAGTTTGGTTGACCTACCCAACTAATAGTAAGTGCAATAAAGGTGGTTTTTTTATTTCTAGTTCACTGATTTTAGTAATTTAAAAAGTATCGTCAAACAACTTTTCAGTAATCAGTCTAGTCCTATGGATTGTCATTTTATTACACATTTTTAGAGTAAAATTTGGACTAAATCGATCTTGGCTCAAAACAGACTCTTTCTTTGCCCTCAGTAAAAGTCCTTCAGTTTTAGAAGTTTTCCTAAAGACTGTCAGAAATATTATTCAAATCAGTAGAGAACTTCATGTCTTAGTCCTGTTAGTGTAGTATGATATGTAAGAAGTTAATTGTTTATCAAGAGTAAACATGCTATGATTTGTTGTGGAACTATTTTAAAATATCCAACTACTGTTATTTCTGCTGTGATGACTCCTTATTACCATTGAGACATCCGTCTTCCTGGGTGCTATACCTTCTCTCTAATACAAGTCAGTGATATACCTTACGTCTCTTTCATCTGCTTTGAGAAAGTCGGTATGAACTGTCTTCACTGTGAGTCAATGTGTATTATCTTAGAGCTCTAAGTATGTACATATGCCTTTTTTTAAAATGCTTCCTTAGTCTGAAACAAATTTTGAAACAGTTAACCCACCAAAGAAGATCAATGAGCAAACTTCTTTATGCAAAGTTGAATCATATGATGGTCTTCATGCTCCTGGCAATGCTTGTGAATAGCTCCATTAGCAGGGAAGTCATGTAATTAAATAACATCATGTGGTATCCTATCTCTTTAATTCCCAATCTTTTAAGATACTAATTAGAGAAATATTTGTGTGCTGTTGTCGAATTCCCTCTCTCCTTCCATGTAAAATATCTTGTGCTTGCTCTAGGCTTTCATTGTCTTTACTGATACTTTTCTATTTTATAGTTATTATTTTCATATGCTGTATTTTGGGTGTGCAGTTTTTTATTAAAAATGAAGATTTTTTTTCACTGAGGTAAAATGATGAATGCAGGGTTTGAATAAATCTTCTCTGAGAAAGTAACTTTAGGCACTTACGTCTTTAGACATCCCACACCTAACGGATTGGTGGCCTGTTAGTTTGAGAATAAATACCTTAATTATTTTCTTTACTCAGATGCTTAGATACTTTTTAAAATGTTAACACCAATAGTTAGTGATGCTGATTTTCTGTGGCGTGATCATAAATACATATTCAATGGTTCCCAGTATAATGAAATCCTCAGAAGCAATAAGTCTGGAGCAGAATGTTTAAGTACATTCTGTACCTAGCAGTACCTTATCAACTAGACAAATTTATTGCAAACATCACAGTTTTAAAAAATAGAAAATGTCAAGTTGTAATAATTTGTAGAATTTCCTGTATCTATCAAATAAACCTATGTAACAGTTTTAACACATAGCGTAGCAATAAGTAATGGATGTCATCGTGTTAGTAATGGTAATGATGGTTCTGGCTTCACAGATCTAAATTAGAATAATTAAAATATTTAAACTGCCAATCTATTGGGATGTGTGTGTGTGCGTGCAAAATTCTAAGGAGTTTCTTAGTTTAAGGCGGGCATAGAAAATTCTACTCTGACATATATTTGCGGCTAGTGGAAATTAAATGACACTGTTTTACATAACTTCTGTCTCACACCCTATTTAGTAACTGAGCATTTAAACTATGCCCTCAGATCAGTTATCAAATATGAATTATGCACTGCTGAGAGAGTACATTTTGGTAATAGTACTTATTCAGGCAATTTTCTTTCTTGAAATTACCTTCTAATATACTGTAAAGCTCAAGGCATAAATTTTAATACATATTCCTATTGATTTCAAAATGGAGCTAATTATTCCTTCTGATATATTTCAATGTTCAATGTGATCTACATTGGACTTCATGAGTTTTGTTATATACGTTATTCAAAGGGCAGCTGCTTGTAACTTTATGGTAATTAGAGGGAGGACCTTAAGTTACTTGTTTCAAAATCAGACAAATCTTTTTCTTAAATTTCTAATGGAAAGGAAAGAAGGATTTTAGTATCTTTTTATTTTTCTTATCTGTTTGCCAAAAGGATAGTTTTATTGATCAGTATTTATTAAAAGTTGAAAGAAATTCTTTACCATAACCATGTGCTTTGTGACAAATCACCATTTGGAATATGTTGTCAATTCAAATTGAGAACAGAATGCAATTAACAAAAGTTTATATTTATTTAATATTCTGTCTCTGCATCTCAGTTATGTATGTCTTTGACTCAAATATTTTGAATTCTCTGCAAATTCATTAAAATGATAGTAACTCTGAACAGTAACTTTTATTCAAGCTTAAACGTTTATTTAGCAGTTCAAAAACCTTACCAAGAACTATATTCTAGAGACCAAGCCATTCATCCTGCAAAGTACTTTTATCTTTGTCTTCTATAAACACAAAAAGTGATGTTGAAGGATAAGGAGGCTGACAATGACAGATTACCTATAGTTTTGTTTTCCTGTTTAACTTAGGTAGACCCTGCACAGTGCTATGTTCTGCTGTAACACAATCCCATGCCTTCAGATGCCACTGTTCTTGTTCTCAGCAGTTCCCATCTCTGCGCCATGTTGTGGTATGGCATAGAACAGGCAGAGGTATCTTAACTGAGTGTTGGTTGCATTCCTATGGAGAATCGTACAAAGCCAAATGAACAATAGGAGTCAATCCTAGTAAAAAGCTGCAAAACTCAGAAATAATTGTCATCTTCTAACTTCAGCAGTGTTTTGCAGCACTGTGAATTCTTTTTGTTGCCTCTCTCCATTTCTCACACGGTCTGAAGCTTGTTATATCTACTCACGTGTGAGCAATGCTGCCCATTTGAATGAAATGATAATGCAGTAGTTATCGAAGCATGATCTATGAAACTATGATGTAATTGCTTTCACAGATGAATGTCTTTTCTGAGGGGGTCTGTTTTTCTTAGCTGTCATTTCTAAAACATAAATCATCAAGACATCAGAAGTGCAATGTTACAGGGTTTGAAAAAGTTCAGAGAATTCAAAGGCCAGTTGAGTTCCTACTTCTTACTTGAAAATTAGCCCCAAAAGATGGGCATGACGTTCCTTCTTTGCCTTTCAAAATTTCTGTCTGAACTTGTACCTTTATACTGGATGATTTTTGTTTGCTTAACAAAAGACCTATGTGCACATTCTAAATTGCTGTTAAGGAGAGAAAAAAAAAGGTATAATTTAAAATTGCCAATCTAAAGACAATATGGTTACTGTTACCGGGGGATGTAAGGAAAGATGTAGTTATGGGAATAATGAAACATAGGGAAGAAGCACTGAGCTGTGGCTCTCTCTGGGGAGGTAAACTGGATGAAAAGGACAAATGGATAAAAAAGCTTCTTTTCCAAGAAACTCCTCCGTGATTGTTCAGAATCAGGTCCTTTCTTTCCCTTCTTTCCATTTCCTCTGAAATTTCACATTAGGGACAGCTGTTTCATCCCGTTTCTCCTTGATTCCAGCCTAATGAAAATATACATCTAATATAGATGTAATATAGAGACTGTTATCTGTCTCACACAGTGTAAACTTTGATATCTCTTCCTCACATCTGCTTCCAGCAGAAGTCTTGATCAGGTGGTAAATTCAAGGTTTGATACTCGAATAATATGAGGAAAAGTGCTTGGTGGGTTGGACTGGTGGACTGGGGTGTGTAAGAGGGGTCCCCTGTTTTTCTGTGCCGTAGTTAGTGGAGCAGTCCTCTCTGCTTCTAGGTATCTTTGGGCTCTGGAGCCTTGGTAGTTCTCTGTGCTTGCTTAAAGGGCACCGGGCCGACCTGAAGTGCTATTTCATGCTGCTTATTCTTCTGAAAGTATTTCAAAAGGGATTGTTCTTTGAAAATAGTGAAAAATAATTGTTCATTTAAAAGAAGTAAGCTGTAAATAATGCTTTTGTAAAGCATATTTAGTCATGTGGTTGGAGGGACAAATTTTCTGTCAGCCTCAGACATACAATTTTAGGATAACCGTCTAACATCAATAGTGACTGAGTTTACATGTCTGTGTCACACAACTAGCTTAGACATAAGACTTATGTTGTTGAATATACAGATTTTAAATTTCATACTTGTGATCAGTATGTCTTGTTTTTAAAGAAAAACTTTAAAATACCAATAATATTCTGAGGTTTATTTTCTAAGATGCATGCACATCCATAATGGATTAACAGCATGTTTTAACAAACCATTTATTTGCTTTAAGAGTGACAGAGAGAAGCTGTTTCAAACAGGATCTCTCATCACCGTCTATCTCTAGTCACCTCCTACTGAACTTAAGGTTGAATACTGGGGGTCATGAGGGAAAGAAAACAATAATTAAAGGGGAAAAGTTGATTGAGCTGGTTTTTTTTTTTTTTCCCCTTCAGTACGATTAGCATGTGAGAAGCTGGCTGAGTACTCTACTGTGTATCATTAGTTCAAACATTTCTGACTTGATTTAACTTTAATGGTGACTTTTTAAGTTGTATTTCTGTATTTTGTGGAAAACGGCTTAAGTAGTAAAGGCAGTAAAAGATCTTGTTAGAAGATCTTGTTTCTATAAATCTTAATCTTGGAATTCTGTTAGATTACAATTGGACTGTTTCTAAGAACTCACTCCACCTCCCAAAAAGTTGTCATGACTTCTTTTATTAAAGCTCAGAAAATTATTCTTAGACTAACAGAGGTGGGGAGTAAAGCAGGAGTGTTTACAGAGTTCACTTCTAAATTGACTGTGATAAGTGGCAATGCAATGTATTATGATTAGAGGTTTCTGGAAGACTCTTTAAGAAGGTTAACTGCAAGGCAGCTCTCAAAAGAAAGCATTTATCTTAGTGGTCATCCTTCAGTGTTTTATACTACTGAGATTTTTTTGTGGGTGGTTAGAACCATTTTTTGTGTTTTATTAGCTGTATCTTGAATACCTCCTACAAGCTGAATGACAGTTTAGGGTTATTAAATCTGTTCTTAGTACATTTTTTTATCCATAGTTAATCTTGACTAAATATATGCTAGTGAACAACCCTTTTTTCTCAGTTGTTGCCCATATTTGTTAAAGAAATCATTCCATTTGACATTTGTTTAGGCTGCAGTTTGATAAAATACTGTATACAATATACTTTTTCAGTTTGGCATTCAACAGAGTCTTTCATGGATTTATTTCTTCTTGCATTATCTTATCTTCCCTGCTAGTATGCTAAGGCTTCCTTTTCATATTAAGTAATTTTTTTCACTCCAAGACAGATGCTTTCACAAATGCATACTCTATGTCTATATTGCTAGAGATCTATAAGATGGTGTTTTTCAGGTGTTAGGTGACATTTATAATTGCTTTGGTATCATCTGCTTACTTGTAATCCTATGTAAGGTATTTTTCATTAATTCAAATTGTTCTTTAACATTACTTCCAGTGACTTTACTAAAAGATTTGTATGATTTTATACTTTTTGTTTGTCTAAGAGCCATGTCTATTATCAGATTAATAGCTGATAGATCCTCCAAGGAAAGATATCTCTATATTTCACTATCACTGAGGACTGACCTATGCAGTAAAAAGTCATTCTTATCTGTAATTGCTGTCATGGAAATTTTCACAGACTTGGTCATTCTCAAGTTTTGTGTTGTTCTTTCTTACTACAGATGTAGAAACTTGAATGTAAAAGTTCTTTTTTTCCAGTCGTAGGAAGGAAGCATATGATGTAAGCAGATAAAACGTGACATTAACTCCAAGGACTACTGTCTTAAATGAGACACAGAGTAAATCAGCTTTAAAACACTGAATAATTGAATAATTGGGTTGCTGGTAAGGTCATGTCTTAGGGCAAGATCAACTATACCCAGGTCATTTCTAACAGACTTTTGCCCAAATTGTTCAAAAAGACTTCCACTGGCGGTTACCGTCTTCCCGCAGCAATTTCTTCCAGTACTCAATAGCTATTCATACTTATCTGCCATTCTCTTTGTACCTTGGCTAGATATTAGGAGGAAAATTCTTCTCCTCCAATTTATGCACATTATTTCTTGTTCTGTGTACCATGGATATGGATTAAAAAGTTCTATTTCACTCTGATAGAGCTTTTTATGTTTCTCATTATCATGTTGCCACTCATAGACTATTTATTGTAGTTTTTTCCAATGTTTTCGTCAGTCATTTCTCTGACTGCTTTTGTTGCTCTCCCCTGAACAGTCTCCACGTTTTTGATGAAGAATCATATCCAAACTGCATTCAGTATTTCAGCTAAGATCTTCCTGAAGTCACGTAGGTGAAAAGGATCACTTCTGGCTTGGAATCTATTTCTGTTTATACTTCACAGTATGATGTTTGCCTTATTCGCAACAGGTCATTAATATGGAGCTCCTCCTTAGTTTTCTAGATGGTGTCTTTGATTTGTCAGGACATTTTTATTCCTGTCTTCACGGCGCTTAAAGATCCTCCCAGTCTCTAGTCTCATTGAAATGTAATAAGTAGATTTTCTAGTCCATCATCCATGTAATTAATGAAAACATTAGAGTGGAATCCTGAGTAGTTTTGGGTGGAATACCACTTGCATAAGTAAGTTAATGGCTGACCATTAGGAAGGGACTGTTCCTTTTGTCTTTTCTTTTGTATTTTAGTATGAAGTGATTTTAAGTGTACTAATATATTTGTGCAAGATTCTTGGTACTTCTCACTGGAATCATTAGTACTTTAAGCCCTGATCTCGCAGCTGCAAAGTGTACCCATTGAGAGACTTACATTCTCACTGTCCTTGTATTTAGGAGACTGGCTTGAGGTAGTAGGTTGCTGTGGAGTAGAATGCAGTCAGGCTTTTCCAGGGGAGAAGTTTCATTTAATGAATTTTGCTTTTCCAGGGAAAAGTTCTCCTTCTCCTCATCGTAATGAGCAACTGTATTATAGTGGAGGATATATAGTTTGGTAGTCCTAGGAATTACTTTATGTATATCAAGGGAAAATGTACAGAATAATTACCAATGTGGAGAAATGCTGTTCGATTTAACACGGATTTTATTAATCTGAGAGTTTACCTAATTTTACTGTGTACATTTAGGGTGATTTTTCTTGGTGTTAAAAGTACTACCCTGTTATTTGTATAACAGATTAGTTTGCCAAAAAGAGAGAGGAAAAACTACTAATAGCAAAAAGGATTACTCTTTATAAATATTACTGTTAAAGAATGTCATTTAATTCAGTGCTCTAATAAATTATTTTAAAATGTATTTTATTACCATCATTTATTAAACAATAAGGAGACATTTTGGCTGCAAATAGTGATAACATCTCTATAGAACTGTATTTAGACAGTCATTTTTTTTCCTGACACAGTAGATAATTAGGAATTATAAATTATACTTACACTCTTAAGCATGTTAGCTGGAGAGTATATCAGACTGTATGTTGTTCTTGGTGCCAGTTCAGGTCTTGATTCTCAGACATCCTTTCACAGAAATGCATGATGAGTTTCAGTTTCTAGCAGCAAAGTAGAAGTGAATGACTCACCTGAGAGATTTAGATAAAGACCTTGCCACCTGTTTACATTTTTGAATGAAATTTACTTCATGTTTGTAAGTGAGAAAGTTGTTATTGTCAGCTGTTTTGCTGGCATCTTAGCCTTGTTCCTAGTGGTCAGATAATATCATTTCAAATGTTTCCTGCCAAAATGGTGATATAAATTTTTTAGCAGGGTCACTGAGTAGCTACAATAAATTGCTTCTGTTCATCAGATTTTGTTCTTCCGTAGGAAACCTGAAATATGTTAGCAGGGTAGCACAGCACCTTTCACAGACGTGAGCAAACCTGTGTGTGATGTTTTATAAATGAGATACAATAACGTAGAGCTCCAGGTCTGTCCCCACAGGCTGCTTCATAAATGCTTGGATCTCTTCCCTTGCAATGGCTCAGCAGTATGAACAAGATACTTTCCAGCCTCTGTCTCCCAGGGACTCAGTGGAGGAAGGAAGTAAAGGAGGTTTCTTTAGATGCCCTGTCACAACCTGCATCTTTATTTTGTACTCAGTAAAGTAATAATAAAAACTGTTGGGTGTCTTTGTCTTCTCTTTGTATTGAAGTAGTTAATTGTTAACGATATAAGCAACCAACATGTATCATTTGGTAGAATATACAGTCCCACTCTGCTGAACTCTTGTTAACCCGGATGCCTGGTTAAATGCCACTGGATTATATATTTGAGGTTATTACTGTTCAGATTATCCATGATAATAGACACAGATAATATGCCGACACACTGCAGGAGTATGTCTGTGCAGACAGGTGCAGACAGATGAAAGCTTGCTCTGCCCACACTCCGAGCAGGCTGTGTGTGAGCCAGTTCCAGTCTGGAAGCCATCAGCATGTTGTGTGGCACCATGCCCAAGCTAAAACACCTTGTCTCTTAGATAAATGAGGCTTTACAGCTTCTGAGTGACTGACATTCATTGACTCACATTCAGGCGGCTTCTAGAGTACTGGCAGAGTTTGCATCCAGCTGCCCATCTGTGCAGATGTATTCATCTTTAGTAGAAATCCACATTCTTGTATTCTTGTGCATTCTTGTATTCTTGTGCTTCTCTCAACATTTGTAGGTTTAACACCTCCCAACTCCATTTACATCTACTGTAAATATAATTAAAAAATATATTGACAATTATTTTGGGGAGCAAATTCAAACTTGTTTATGTGCTGGGGGTTTGATTCAAATCTTAGAGTGTCTCAGTGGAGCACTTACGGAGTCATATGACAGCAGCTATTTCACATGACTATGAACCATTATTTCCTGGAAGTGTTCGGTATGAGTCATAATTTCCTGGAATTAAAGAGTTTGGTTACGTATTTTCCTAAGTATTTCCCAAGATAGGAGAAGTGGTGTATTGAGTGGAATTATCCTGTGAGCCACAAGACAATAGAGAAAAAAGATTTTGTTAGCTTTCCCTTGCAAAAACATTCTCATAACTTCTGGTTGGCTTTCAGAATCCCTCAACACCATCAAGCTAAGAACAAGCATGCTAAGGTCTGCAAAATCTTGTGGGTTTGGGGCTGCAGAATCCCGAGTGCAGATTTTTCAAAGCCTGTTTACTGGCTTTTATCTCCTGTGGAAGGTTTTATCTCATTTGCTACTTTAAAGTGGGGCTAGAGAGTATTGCACAGTTATGACCACAAGAACGTGTGATATTTTTTTGGCTGGCAATAAAAAAAGATGAATGTGAGTGAATTCCATTATTAGATGTTGAAATGATACCAAATAATTCAGTAGTTCTGACTTTTCTTCCTCACTAGTCAGGTTTGTGGTTTCATTGCCAATTTTGAGGCAATGAAATTGTCTCAACTGGGGAGGAGAACTAAAACTTCAGTATAGCTTCATGTAGTTTTCAAGACAGTTTAAAACTTTTATTCTGTTTGTTGCTTTTAATGACTGTAATATGTGTTACATCATTAGATAACATTACATATATATATATCATTAGAAACCTCATAAATGGCAAGTATTTACCATGAAATTTTCTATTAGATGAGCAGACGTATTGGATCGTCATGGGATGGAGTTCACTTACGTAATTTAAGAATTAATCCAAATATATTTAAAAACCTTGGAATTTCTGGGATGTATATTTCTTTACCTATTTTCATTGTCAGTGTGTTGGGTTTGTGATGTTAAGTCAATGTTTATCTTCAGCTATTAAATAAGTATATCTTTAGACTGATAATTATGTTATAAATAGATTTATATTTTGCTGTTCACCAGAGGTACCTACTTTACAGCAATGATTACCATGAATTAAAGATTAGGATTGAATCCCACTGGTGTTAAATGCAGACAGGGCAAATCTTTGTCCTATGTATCCTGAAAACCAGAGCAACGTTGTGAAACCTTATTTTAATAACGTCCGAAATAACAACAAAATTGTTCCTTGATGCAAGTTAAAAATTGGAAAATGTTCCTTGATGCATACCACTGGAACATTGTCAAAACTTCTGACTAACCTTTCTTTGTAATTACAATATAGTCTGCTAGTAGATAACGGTAGAGGTACTAACGTAATCTTATTTAATTTAGAAGAATAGTATTTTATGTAATAATGCAATATAGTGTTTCTTTGGCTTTAAAGTCACAGAATTCCTGTTGCTGACACTTTCTCTCAGAAAGGTTATGTTATCACCCCTCACACCTCCTGGAGTTAGGACACGTTTCTAAAACACAAAAGTACAGATTTGTATGTAAAAGGTACTATGGAGAAAAAGCTGAAATTGTGCTACATTTTTCTTTCTGTTTTAGCCAAATGCTCAAAAAAGGGCATATTTAGATTTTATATCATGCATAAATTCTCTGCTTTCTGCAAGGTGAGAGAAATTGTTGAATACAGTAGCAATTCAGCTTTCTTCTACTTCAGAGCATTAAAAAGTTAAGATTTTAATGGGAATGTTATGGAATTGATATCGTATTTGAGCAAAACACATGAAAACACTGACATTACAAATTTCTACTGACTGTTTCAAATTGCTATGCAGCAAGCTTTATGCATTATTATGAGGTTTATAGAAAACAATATATATCTCATTTCAAATTATCGTTATGGATATGTGACCCTCTGATATATTTTTTTTATTTAATACCTGCTATTTAAAATAATTAATAGCTTTCATTTAAATTAAGACTGTTGGAGACTTATGGCATCCTCTTTTAAACATCATTTAACTGTGATTAGAATGAAGAAGACAGAATAATAAATGAGACTATTTAAGTGTATGAATAAAATGCAACTGTTTATCTAAAATTGATCCATGTCTCATAACTTTGAGAGTAAAATAAATGGGTTGTTTTTCTTTGACTCCATCAGAAATATTGTCCTATAAATATTTACATTAATACATTAGGAATTTTGAAATAAAAGTGAAATAGCTTTCTTGACATTTTTGCTAGCAAGCAAAGGACTATGAGAATTCCAGACTCCTAGCTCACCTTGACTGTATGAAGTTCATGAGCCGTATTCTTACATTTATTAGTAGTTGGAGCCTAAGGTTAATTTATGACTCATTTATCCATGTTTATTTTTTAATGATTGATCTTATATAGTTCTGGAAAAAAGGCATAGGCCATAACGTATTTTGGAATCTGCTTTTTCTTGGCTGATAAGTCGTAGTCTGTCATTGAATGCATTGCAGAAGGTGAATATATTTCTTTTATTTAGGAAAATAAGGGACAGATTATGGCCTTGTCAACGTGAACGTTTTAGAGTGTAAGAAATGAAATAATAAGATACTGCAAGATCTGTGCTTCCAACTGCACGTTGTAAAAATTACTTTTGTCATATGTCCTCACAAACTACTTACGATGTGACCCTGCTAGCTTCTATGTAATTCTATATGTTTCTGAGTGCTGTAAGTTTCTTTTCTGTTTGCTTTACGGAGATGAGGGGTCAAGATTCCAAAGGAAACAATTCCTCATGAACAATTAGATCAAGGAACTTCTTTTCTAATGTTATATTTTACTTCTAGAATTATAGTTTTGTGGTGGCACAATGAATAATAGATCCGTAGGAAAACATTTAAGTAAATGTGAGGAAGGTGTCCAGAGATTTCTGTACTGAGGTCTCAAGGGTGCCAAATTAAGATGGTAATATAAAACTATGTTTTATCTCTATCACTTTGCTTTTTCTTATTCAATTTGTATGATCTGAATAATTCACAACAGCTTTATGTAAGATATTGTAGAATTTGGGAAAGTGAATTTAGAAATATAAATGCCAAAGATTTTTAAAAGCAAAATATTTCACAGAAATATTACTGGGTATTGTACTGTAGTAAAATACACTGGTGTCATTGTTTTATGAAATAGTTGAAAAATGAAAGATCTATAAAGGGAACTTTTTTGGCTAATCGGTTATTTCATGATTTGATTAGACTTGACAATGTTTGCTATTTAAAGAGTGCTCAGAAGGTAGTTGATCTCCGAGTGGTTAAAAAGCATCTCGTGTAGTAGATATGGTAGTATATGTTCAGTTTTAATCAGAATATAACAGTTTTTATTTTATTTTATCAGACAGGAAGCTCTGCTTGCTGCAATTAGTGAAAAAGATGCAAACATTGCCTTGCTTGAACTGTCTGCTTCAAAGAAAAAGAAGACTCAAGAGGAAGTAATGGCTCTTAAACGAGAGAAGGACAGATTAGTACATCAGTTAAAACAGCAGGTGGGGAGACATTCATTTTCACACTTTTGTGGCAACAGAAAATTTGCATTATTTTCATTTGTACTATTTTATTTTAACCTCATATTGAAAGTCTTCAAGCCAGGTTTGACATGTGACAGCAGTTACGAAAGGTAGGAAGTGTTCAATGTAAGTGTTTATTGCTTCTCAATGGTTAAGTTTCTAGCTGCATGTTTGCTTGGCTCATATTGTATGCAGCCAATACACTGTTTTCCCTCCTCATATAGCTTCCAAACTTCTTCATTATGTGCGACAGAGGAGAGCAGATACTCTTTGCCATAAAGCAAGATCTATCCATTCTGTTGACTCTTTCTAACCTTCTTCTGTTCAGTTATTTGCTTATCTGTTGTAAAATAATTGTGTTTCAGAAGGTTTCAGGCTTTCTGAGAGGTTATCTGGAAATTGTGATTATCCTTAAAACAAATTCTCAAATGAGTAAAAATCATCCTGTCTTCAAGACTGTAAGTCATTTGAGGTTTTAATAAAAAAAAAAGTAGTTATGAGGTCTAGAAATAAATTAAATTTGCTTGCAACAAAATCTATGTTCTGCTTTATTAATGAGGAAAATAATCATACTAGATACAGTACACATGTACCAGGCACAGTACATAGGTCTCTTCTCTGTCTAATTAAAACATTTAAAACTCTGCATACTGTGCAGTGGCTACTCCCCCTGATTTTTAAAAGATGATAGTCATAGCCAGAAGAGGTATTGTACGCAAGAGGACGAAGGGTGTTCAGATAACCTCGGTACTAAAGACCTGTGCTGTCTGTCATGTATGTTGTTAAACACCTTTCCTCTTTCAGAATAGGTGAAAAAAATGAGAAAGATGTTTTCAGACCATGTCTGAAGGTAGTGTATCTAATCATAGAATCATCTAGGTTGGAAAAGACCCTTGGGATCATCGAGTCCAACCATCTACCCTACTCTACAAAGTTTTTCCCTACACCATATCCCCCAACACCACATCTAAACGACTCTTAAATTCATCCAAGGATGGTGACTCAACCACATCCCTGGGCAGCCCATTCCAGTGTCTGATCACTCTTTCTGTGAAGAATTTCTTCCTAATGTCTAGTCTAAACCTACCCTGTTGCAACTTGAAGCCATTCCCTCTTGTTCTATCGCTATTTGCTTGTGAGGAGAGACCAGCACCAACCTCTCTACAATGTCCTTTCAAGTAGTTATAGAGAGTGATGAGGTCTCCCCTCAGTCTCCTCTTCCTCAAGCTAAACAGTCCCAGCTCCCTCAATAGTTCTTCGTACGATTTATGCTCCAGGGCCTTCAGCAGCTTTGTTGCCCTCCTCTGTACCCACTCCAGCACCTCAATATCTCTCTTGTATCGAGGTGCCCAAAACTGGACGCAATACTCCAGGTGCGGCCTCACCAATGCTGAGTACAGGGGGACAATCACCTCCCTACTTCTGCTGGTCACACTATTTCTAATACAAGCCAGGATGCCGTTGGCTTTCTTGGCCACCTGGGCACACTGCTGGCTCATATTCAGCCGCTTGTCAATTAGAACCCCCAAGTCCTTTTCTGCCAGGGAGCTTTCCACCCACGCTTCCCCAAGCCTGTACCGATGCATGGGGCTGTTGTGGCCCAAGTGCAGGATCTGGCACTTGGTCTTGTTGAAGTTCATACCATTAATGTTGGCCCATCGATCCAACCTATCTAGGTCTCTTTGTAGAGCCTCCCTGTCCACATGCAGATCAACACTCCCGCTTAACTTGGTGTCATCTGCGAACTTACAGATGATACACTCTATGTCATTATCAGGATCATCAATGAAGATGTTAAACAGAAATGGCCCCAACACTTAGCTCTGAGGAACACCACTTGTGACCAGCCGCCAGCTGGATTTAACTCCATTGAGCACCACATTTGGGACCGTCCAGACAGCCGGTGCTTGATCCAGCAGATTGTATGCTCGTCCAGGCCATGTGCAGCTAGTTTTTCTACTAGAATTCTATGGGGAACAGTGTCGAATGCTTTTTGAAAGTCCAGGTAGATAATATCCACAGCCTTTCCTTCATCCAATAATTGGGTCATCTTGTCATAGAAGGAGATCAGGTTCGTCTGGCAGGACCTGCCTTTCGTAAACCCTTGCTGACCTGGCCTGATCCCCTGGTTGCCCATTATATGGTTTGTGATGGCACTCAAGATGACCTGCTCCATGACCTTCCCTGGTATCGAGGTCAGGCTGACAGGTCTATAGTTTCCTGGATCCTTCTTTTTGCCTTTCTTGTAGATGGGTGTTACATTTGCCACCCTCCAGTCCATTGGGACCTTCCCAGTTAGCCATGACTTCATATAAATAACGGAAAGCAGTTTGGCGAGCACGTCTGCCAACTCTTTCAGCACTCTTGGGTGTAGCCCATCCGATCCCATAGACTTGTGTGCATCCAAGCGGCATAGCAGGTCACTGATCTCTTCCTCTTTAATTGTGATGCCCTCATTCTGCTTCCCCTCCCTGTCTCCTAGCTCATGAGGCTGGGTGTCCAGGGAACAGCTAGTTCCACTGCTAAAGACTGAGGCAAAGTAGGCATTGAGCACCTCAGCCTTTTCCTTGTCCTTTGTGACTATGTTTCCCTCTGCATCCGATAAAGGAGGGAGATTTTCCCTAATCCTCCTTTTGTTGTTAATGAATTTATAGAAACATTTTTTATTATCCTTAACAGCTGTAGCTAGGTTGAGCTCTAGCTGCGCTTCGGCTCTCCTGATTTTCTCCCTGCATAGCGTTACTACCTCTTTAATGTTTTCGTGAGAGGCCTGCCCCCTCTTCCAAAGTTTGTAGACTCTCCTTTTGTTTCTGAGATCCAGCAAAAGGATGTTTTCCTTTGTGTGACATTACTTAATTTTGTGATTGTTGCTTGAGGAGGAGGAGAATACCATTGTCAAAACCATGCTGGTCTCCTTAGCCTGTCAAAGTAACCACTCTGCTGCCAGGCAGTGTGCCACTTCACAAATGAGCATGCCCTGTTGATAATGTTTAGGACATACTGCGTAGTCAATGTTATGATTCTTTATTCTGAATCATGCATTACATACTGTAGAATTACTCTGTGCACTCATTTACAGAAAGTTAAGGAAAACCCTTGCTGCTTTGCTAAATTCCCAATAGCTCTGACCTCATGCATTATTATAGCTTTTTCCCACAATTCTATAAAAATAGGAGACAGCCCCTGAGCATGAACTTATCATCCACTCGTGATGCTGACTTCATTACAGACGTTCCAGCCGTGATACATGTATGTCTCAGGTCAGTCAGCTGACCAGGAGATATTTCACCCAGATTTTATGTGCTATATAAGCAGATGTGCTTTATGCTTCTTAGTACTTCATCCCACTGTGCTGCATCAGAGTGGATGATCTTATGTTCTAAATAATGTTAGGGATTCTTGTTTTGGTTTGCTTTGGAAAAGAAGAGGCGGTTATTTTCTCTTTTAGAGATCTTTTTTCACCTTTATCTTTCCTTACTGAAGAGTAAATGAATACACCACTTTGCCACGTTCCATGATACCCGTCACATATATTTTTAAAATGTTCATCAGAGACTTGGGCACACTGGGTTTTCTTTGTTTTTTGTTTTTCTGTTTTTTGTTTTGGGTTTTTTTGTACCTTTAAGCTATTGCTGAAAAGTGTTCAAAACATTTGTAAGTTTCATCAGAGTGAAGGAACAGCAGAAGAGGATTGCTTTGGATAACTTCAGTTAGAATTGTAACCAAATACTTCAAATACCTCCATTATTTATAGTGATAAAGATCTTCAGTAAAGCTATTTAACTAGATTAAATTGATGCCAAAATAATCTCCCTGTTATCTCAGACACCACAAAAAAAGAGACACCAGGAACAGGAATGTGGTTTAACTAGGTCACCACTTTATTACACTTAAGAATTATCTGATAATAGAGGTTGTAGAGATCATTCATACTTCTTTAATCCCTTTGGGGAGAACCACTGTCAACCCCCAAAGCTTTCCCATGTGCATCCAACACAAAGGCTTGTTAGTGCTACTCTTCCTTGCTATGGCTGTGCCAGGCTGAGAGGGGGGGAAGTGACGGATTCCCCACTGTATGATACATCAACCCTGTTCCTCGGTTTCTTTGAGACGTGACGTCTCCCAATCTATTTCTGACTCACTAGAACTTTAGAGAATGATCGGCTGCAGCATCATTTTTTTTCTTATGGCCTTATTTGTCCCATCCCCCATTTCCACAGCTGCTATACTGCTGAAAGAAAGAAGTAAAAAAAGCCCAGCTTCTCCAGCATAATGTAATCATGAAAGGAGAGATATTTATAAATATTAGAAGATGACTCACTAGAGAATGTTAATCATTAGGCCCCCAAATCCACTTCTGTTCTATACTGTAGGAGGAATTTTTGCTTTGAGAGGCAAAATAACAAGGTGGGCAATGATAAAAATCAATATTCCCTTCGTGTATCTCCACAATAGCAAACTTTTGATGTATCTACCTACCAAGCAGGAAACCTTCTGTTCATGGCTACTGGAGGCTGAGAACTTATCAAGGCAGCAGGGCAAGGTATGAGAAATGCAGACCTTAAAGAATCCAAGGACTTTCTTTGTATGTTGCTCCTTTCTGTGTTGCTCCTCACAAAGGTTCTCTGTCTTTTACTGAGTGATGGGAAAGCTGGGCTGCGTATGAAGCACTGTGGCTGAAAATCTTACTAGCAGCGCATCACTAAGAGTAGGCTTTCCAGGTTCCACAAAGAGGCATCAGAGTAAATATGTTGCAGACAAACTCCTCTTTTCTCCTTCTGCATCTGCAATTCAGATATTTACTCTGATATATTTATATCCTAGAGGAAGTCCCATTCTTGATTCACAAATCAAATAATGAATCTCTTGAACATAAAAAATACTGTCAGATCTGTTCTGTATTGCTACAGAATTGCTACTACTACAAGTGCATCAATTTTAGGTTTCTTCATTAAATGTAAAAATATTTTCTACTGTGTTTCAGAAGAAAGATGTTTTACCCCACTTATTTTTCTTTATTCCTTTTACAATTCCTGTGCTGCTACTTATGTTCTCCAAATTTTGCTGAGAAGTGTTCTCTTCAGAACTAGACTTTCATTTTACCATTGTGTTAGACCTGCAAAATAACAGAGCAGTTTTGTGGAGTGTAAAGCAGCAGTTAATATGGATTATGTCTTAAATCATGTATCCAAGATACTGGGAAATAATTTGTAATTATTTTAGAGTGCTAACTGAAGTTAGAAATTTACTTGAACATAATTTCACCTTGCCTGGAAATCCACATTCACTGTTGTCTGCAAAGCTCATAGAAGCAGCGTCCTTGAGTTTCTTTAGATAATTTTGTTATATTTTCCTCATTATACTGCAGAGTTCGTGTGGTGATGCTGCAATTGAGCTTCTAATTGCATCTGCTCTGCTTATGTCCTCCATGTCCCCCAAGAACATCTTGTTTTTCAAAGACTTGTCATTTTAGCAAAGAAGCAATAATTTGAAATTAGCCTTCAGTGAAGATGGGCTTTACCATTTGAAATATAAAATATTATTTTAATCAAATTTTATTTTGTGACAATAGACAGGTAAATCACTTTGGCCTAAATAAGCTGTTGCGAAACTTCAACTGTTGTGCTTTATCATCATATATCTGACAGTTTGCTTTGCTTTTTGCTTTGTTTCCAGTTTGAGGAGTTTCTGTCTCAGAAACCCTGTCTCTGTTTCTGCTGCTGTCTCTTTTAGTGGCATCCTGGACTTTGACATATAGTTGATAAACTCCAATTCCATATTTCTAGCAATTTAAAATCATGGTGTACTATGGATCATTGCAATGGATCATACCTTAAAAAGTGCAACATGATACTACAAGCCTAGGATGCTGGTTTGCTATTGCTATTGAAGTGGTGGCTTCAGTGTCTGAGGGAGGATCACTGTAGCTTGGAAAGTCCTCTGCTGATATGAATAAGCAAGTACAAAGGGCTTTTTTTGAGATAACTCCAAAGGCTGTTTCTTGAGAAAGAGAGGTAGGTAAGTGAATTTATCAGAATCCAAGGTTTCTGATTGTATACATGAAAGGCCCAGGAATATCCTCTTTAAAGCGTCACTGGGTTCCTCTAGAAGATCTTGTTGATAAAAGTAAATTTCCTAGAGTCAGATTTTTTTTTTCATACAAAACATGTGAATATTCCTCCTTAATGTTTCTGTGTGTGGGAGAGGGCCACCTACTGCTCTGTCACCTAACTGATGAGGCCAGTGAGGGTCACAATTTAAGGGAAGGGGTTGTGGAGTCTTAATGGATATACTTCATAGCATTTATAGAATCATAGAATTGTTTTGGTTGGAAGAGACCTTTAAGATCAACAAGTGCAACTGTTAACCTGGTACTGCCAAGTTACCACTAAACCATGTCCTTCAGCACTACTTCATCTATCTGTCTTTTAAACACCTCCAGAGATGGCGACTCAACTGCTTCCCTCGGCAGCCTGTTCCAATGCTTAATAACCCTTTCTGTGAAGAAATTTTTCCTACTATCCATCCTAAACCTCTACCTGCACCAACTTGAGGCCATTTCCTCTTGTCCTATCAGGAGAAGAGACCAACACCTGCCTCACTAAATCCTCCTTTTAGGCAGTTGTAGACAGTTGTAAGGTCTCCCCTCAGCCTCCTTTCCTCCAGAATAAACAACCCCAGTTCCCTCAGCCGCTTCTCCCAAGACTTGTGCTCTAGACCTTTAACCAGCTTTTGTTGCCCTTCTCTGGACACGCTCCAGCACCTCAATGTCTTTCTTGTAGTGAGGGCCCCAAAACTGAACACAATATTTGAGGTGCCTCCTTACCAGTGCGGAGGACGGAGGGGCGATCACTTCCCCAGTCCTGCTGGCCACACTCTTCCTGATACAGGCTGGGATGCTGTTGGCCATCTTGGCCACCTGGGCACACTGCTGGCTCATATTCAACCGGCAGTCAAGCAATACCCCCAGGTTCTTTTCTGCCAGGCAGCTTTCCAGCCACTCTTTCCCAAGCCTGTGGCGCTGCATGGGGTTGTTGTCACCCCATGCAGGCGCCCGTCACCTGGCCTTGTTGAACCTCATCCCAGTGGCCTCGGCCCATCGATGCAGCCTGTCCATATCCCTCTGCAGAGCCTTCCTACCCTCAAGCGGATCAATACTGCCACCCAACTTGGTGTCTTCTGCAAACTTACTGAGGGTGCGCTCGATCCCCTCATCCAGATCATTGATAAAGATATTAAAGAGAATAGGCCCCAGTATTGAGCCCTGAAGAATACCACTTGTGACAGGCCACCAACTGGATGTAACTCCATTTACTGCATTACCAACTCTTTGGGCCCAGCCCTCCAGCCAGGTTTTACCCAGCAAAGTGTGCGCCCATCCAAGCCATGAGCAGCCAGTTTCACCAGGACAATGCTGTGGGAAACAGTGTCAAAAGCTTACCTTGTTGGAACGTTAAAGTATTTTCAAATTCATCTACTGCTTCTCAGAATGCTGTACAAGACTTGTGGTGGCTCCCATCATGTGAGGTCATTGTAGGCATTAAAAGCCTGCTTCATATTTAAAGAGATAGGGCACAGTGTGTAGTAGATGCCTTAAAGGTTCAGGAGGTCAATTCTATTAAACTCAGTGGAGTAACCCAAAATATTGAGGTTACTCATAGAATTTTATTGTTATTGGTTTAAGGCCAGAAAAGCAGATTCTATCGCTGCGCTGTAATGTATTGCAGACTTCCATCAAGACTGAATTGCCAAAATGCAAATGTAGCTGCTTTTACCACAGACTTACACTCTGAAAAACTTCTCTAATCACTCTGGTAGGCTCCTGAAGCATCCTGGTGTATTTTGTATTTCAACTGGAAGCTTCTTGGCTCTCTATAAGCTTCCTTAGGGTTCCTTCAGAAGAATATTAAAATTGTGTCATGGGCAATGAGCATGAAAAATTCCATGAGAGGAGGAAAAGTACCAAGAGCTTTTCAATATCTAGGAGTAACAGGCTATTGTCTAAACAGGCAGAATTTTGGCAAAGATAACACAAATACAGTATACTGCCTGCCTAGGCATTAATATTCATCTTAGTGTATCCATGTCCTAATCTTGATGTTATTTTATGTATTTTATTTTTCATGCGGTTTTGACTTCACAACAGTGAAGTCAGTTATTCCTCAGTTTGAAAGCAAAGTACTTCCCAGTTGTGCCCCCCAACCCAAGACACCTGCATCCTTTTCTTTTAATTAATCAGTTGGTTTTTTAGTCATAAACTGGCAATGTTTTCAACAATGATAAATGTAACGATTTCCATTGCTCGACAGTGCCTGCAGACTGGCAAAGGACATCCTATTAATAATCTAACCTAAAATAGAAATACACCAGAAATAGAATATGTTCAAAAATGAAAGTTTAAAAAAGTCTCAATTGGAATTTTCAAGGTTTTTTTCTCTTTATAAATCATTCATGACTTAAATAATGCTCTTAGCACCAAATATGCAGTTTAATTCCTTTCTCCAGTTTTTCTATTCTAAGTTTTCTGGCCTTTGAGAACGTCAGACTGTAAACTACAAAGACATTGATTTTGAAGTAATTTGTCACAATTCTTCACACTGAAAAAGAAGCATCTTAAAGAAATGAAATATACTGCCTTTGTAAGGGAATGAGAACATATGTGATTTATTTTAAATATGAAGCTACACATATACATATATTAAAGATGAAAATATTTATTTGAATGAGTTGAGCACTGTTTTTATGGATTGTGACTGTGTGAGTTTAAGTAAAACTCCTGTTATTTCTAAGCTGGAAGAAAAGTAGCGGTTTTATCTCAAGTGCTGGCTTACTTTTACAAGTTTTTTCACGTTGTATTTTGATAACCTGGTAAAGTTATTTGTATCATGGTGTATCCACCTGTAAAATTAGTAGTAATAATACTGACCTCTGTGTTGTAAACACCTTCCCATAAGAAACAAGCATATTTAATTCTAATGATTTAAATACAATTTAGCAGCTGCAGTCTGTCAGTTAAGTATTTATTGTTTAGTGATTTAAATAAATGGGAATGCACTTCCAGCAAAATAGAACCACTGGAATTATTTTGATTCATACACAAAATGCTGTATTTTGAAGGCCATAGAACTTTTTAGTAGGCTTAAAAAACCTTTCAGAAGTAGAGTATTAAACAAGATCACGAGGGCTTGGCTGAGTGATTACATAATATTTATAATCGCCCTGGCCAAGATTCCTTTTGAGAATTCTGAGACAGCTATTTTTAGAGAAATGTGTATAGTGATGCAATCCTTGATGAAATAATTAACTTAAAGTCCCTTTTTAGAACATCTCAAGAGATTTTGGTTAGAGCAGAAGACAATGCTATGTAAGTGATTCATTCTGAACTTGGATACTGTGAGAAAATTTCCCAGTTGCCTCTTTTCACTTTTGGGATACAGAGCCAAAAAAGGAAGTGGAGTTGGCCAAAATGCAAGGTCTTCTAACTACTTGAGAGCATTTTATTTTTCTTCTCAAAACATGAAATTAGAAACCTTTCCAGCATTTTCAAGACTGCAGGTGTACAGAATACTCTGGCCAGAGGCAAAGCTGGTGTTTGGCAGTCTTCTCTAGTCTATTAGTTCACTACTCTATATTTCATCACATGAACATATTGCTAATGAAACAAAAAGGGTGAGAAACAATCAAGGAGTTTTAAAAATCTGTGTAACCACAGTTTCTCAGCAAATTAACCACTAGCAATATTTTCTCCTGCATGCAATACATAAAAGTATTTCTTACTAATTAACATCCAAGTACTTCAAAGAACTCTTTCAGCAGCAAAGGAGTAAAATGGAATTGAAGGCAATGTATTGCATTACATATGCTGTTATAGTTAAGTACATCAGAAATAGTGCTAATGTGATATTATGGTGGTGACATCAAGCACTCAAGAATAACAAAATACCCCAAGTTACATTTTCCTTGTTAGATTAATTCACCTGTATTGTAGTGTGTATTTTATGATATTGAAAGTGTTTTTATTACTGTATAAGAAAAAGAATGGGATTAGAAGTTGTTGTGATTGTGATTAATCTGGCAGCCCAAAACTTTCTTCTGCAACACTGTGCATGAATTAATTGCATTTAAGCTCTCTAATGTTTAAAAAGTGGGGTTGCGGGGGGGGGGGAAGTCTTTTAACGCTTTCTTATGGTGTCTGTTGACATTATCATCTGTAGACCCTGTGATCAGTAGCACTGTCCTGGTATTGTGTTGGTTCCTAATCACTGTTGCTTCTGTTTCTGATGTTGTCAAGCTAAGTTAATGTTTCTGGTTTTCTTGAATTTTACAGGTGGCAGTAGTACAGGAGCATGTAATACTACATTATTATTATTGCTGTTATTATTATTTACACACACAGATCTGCCTCAGAGATAGATTTATTGTACTGTTGAGTCTAGGTGTTACTGCACAGTATATAGAATCCATGTTGTGGAGCCATTCACATGGGTAATGCAGACATATTTGACCATTGTGGTATTTCTTTTCCTCTTATGTTTTTACTGTTTACTGTCACTCATAAAATTGGCCAAGCTTTAAGTACCTAACCTTGAACAAAGGAGTAGCCTGAGACCCTTAAGTTTTTGGAGTTTTACTTTTGTTACAGTTATGCTGCACAAGCTTTTTATTTTGTTTTGGGCAGGTAAGAACAGATGTTCTAATAACTTCATGTATTGAACTCTCATATGAGAAAAATCAGTCTGGTTATATTTTCCTCAAAAATTCTCAGGCAATGTACCAAAATGACTATTAATCTCTGATTTTTAATGTGCCTGTTCAGATCCCATTTACATCAATACAAACAGTCCATGTACTCAATAGACTTAAATTTATTTACTATCTTAAAAATCCTTGTAGTTTATACTTTTCTATTTCTTAGAAATATCCTAAGGCAGTATTTCTGTATGTCTTAACATTGGGGTTTATTATCTTCATGTGAATCTGAATTTTTAATCTGTATTTTTGTATCTGAATCTGTAATTCTCAATTTTGCCAAGTGCAAGCAGCTTAGATACAAACCCAATGCGAACAGATCAGTGTAGGGTTGAAACAGCAGAGTACCACTTCTCCCTATAGCTTGATGCAGCAGGCTCTGTATGGCACAAGGTAAGAAAGAGAATGTGTGTGTGTAGCTAATAGCCTTTGCCAGATCAAATTAGTTAATTCAGAAGAAATGTACTGTGTTGGAAAAATACTGAAAATGTTAGCAATGCTCACACTACACTTTTTACATATTCTCAGTAAGATTTGACAATTTATATTATAAGAGTTGAAGAACTCAAGTCATAGCTGGATATGGCATCACTTTTTCCTCCTTACGCTCTCAGGAATCCAAGTTCCTTCTGATGGTATTTTTACACACTTTCCACTTTTTCTTTTTTTGCCATGTAGTTTATAGCAGTCGGGCCCTGAAGGCATCACAGGTCTGGTACATAAGTCCTTTCCTGTTTTGTAGTTGGAGATCTGCTTTAAAAAATCTGTTTCTGTTTCTTCTCTGTTCAGAGATTTTTTCATTTTTGAAAAATTTATATCATATCTTAAGAATGGCCATGTCTAATGGCACCCTTTTTCACTGGTGATAATCTTATTGTGAATTTACACTAGAACCTCTCAATAACTATAGCTGTCATAATACACTTTTGTACAGGCAAACAGTTTAACTCCAGTTAAAATGTAAAAAGTAGTTAAAACAGTTTAAATGTAAAAAGTAGATAATGCAGATATAAAATAATGTCTATATTAACACTGGAACTTTTGTAATTTTTGATCGGACTGGCTTGATAGGTGAAAATGGGTATTAAGTATCTCAGATAAGAATAGTGAATATCTCCATTATATAAATGAGTGAACTCCCAAGCCAAAAAGTATTTTTTCCCCCCTCCATGAGACATTTTTGAAACAAGTCCTTAAGTTCTACTACAAAGTACCTCATGATAATAAAGCTATATATAGTTTAACACTTGATCTCAAGTACACTGCTAAGTAGCCCATTATTAAAAAATACTGTAAAAATTCATTGTTAGCTTTTTCTGTTTCTGTAATGGTGGATAAAACATCATTTCTACAATCTAGCATCAAACAAAAATTAGTTATAGGTAAGGTGTCTCTATAAAGCATATCAAGACAGTGTTGTGACGTTATCTCCATTTTGGTACATATTCCAATATACCGTCTCCGTGTGTTGAAATTTGTTTTATTTATCAATTTTTATTGCATACAACAGAAGACATTTAGAAATTTCAACTTGGGTTGTATTTTGTATATGATACAAATGAGAGAGCTGGGCTTGGTAATGAAATTACAAAAACTACAGCTGAAATGAGCTGTTCAGACATTAAAGACGCTGAAGGACAATCCGTGCTACTAACCAGAGATTTGCAGTTTCAAAGGTCTTGTTTAGCTACTGAAGTTTCTGATTCATGTCTGGCTTTAAATAATTATTATGGGGAAGTATCTTTTTAATAAGTTATTTCCTGTTGTTAAAAAAAGGAAAAAAAAAACAGCGAACCTTACCTTCTTATGTTGCTTGTCTGCATTTAGTAGGACCTGGCCTGAGATGTCCTCAGGCAGCTACTGTTTCAGAGCTTTAATTATGCTTTTTAACCTACTTCTTTGTGTCTATGTTCTTACATACTTCTATGTAATTACCAAGTTTAGTAGTAGGACTCAGACAAATACTTTTAGCATGACTTTAGCCCATACATTACTGAGTATGCTGTATTATTACAAGATATTTCCTGTGCTTCAAGCCATACTTTTAATTCACAGAACTTAAAAAGACTTCAAAAACACAAACTCTTAAATGCAGAGACCGCAACTAAAAAGTCAGATGGACCATGTTCAAATAAACATAACTTTGTTCAATCACAAGTGTCAGGAAAGTTGAAATTTGGCCTTAGTACTTTAGATAAGTGTCTGCTTGGCACTTGGAACTGCTGCCTGTCTCAGTCTGCCAAGTGTCTAATATCCCAGCTGGTGTTTGTGAGACTATTATCCTTCAGCTTGTGAAGGAGACTTATTATGAGCTCTGACTTCTTTCAGAATAAGTCGGTCACATTTTGTAATCTTGCAAAGCAGCAGGTGTAATGGTTGTTAATATCAGTTAAATAGTACTCTAATTTAAAAAGAACTGAAATATATGCAAAACTTTTATGCTCATGTTCGGCACTAAATTATCAGATCCAAGTCTTTGAGAAGATCTGCATTGGAAGCTGCTTTCCATTTCTGCACAGCAGTCAAAGCATCTAATTTGACCAGCAATTGATCTTGTATTTCACCTGGGAGAAAGGTTGGATTTCATGAAAACTTGGAAACTACTCAGTACTGTTTATTAGTCCCAATTCTCTGTCCTGTGAAACTGGGGAGGGCAGACAGGGCTTGAAGAACAAGTGTTCTGATTACATGCATGTTACAGATGATAAGAATTGTAAGATTTTCATGTAAAACATCACATGAATTAAGTTTAATATATAACTCAATATATATGGAAAAAAGAAAAATTTATATGCTTTCCTAGCATAAAAACTTTACTGTGTTTTTCGTATGCGACAGTCGTATCATTAATAAGGTAAAAAATAAAAAGAGTTAAAAAGAGTTAAATGAGGAGTAGCCAAAGTTTTCTCCAATAAACTATCGTGCACACTTTTACCCTGCACACTTTTACCCTGCATGCATCCTGTCTCTCACACTTTCCAAGACAAGTCATACACTATAACAGGAAAAGAAAAACATGCTTATTAGCTCATTTGGAATTTTAACAGGGGAAAAAATTAATTGTGTTCTTCAATGGAGAGGTGGGAAACAAAGGAGTGAAACCCATGTTAAAATACAGTAACTGTAAGACCGTAAGAATAGATTACATACAGGGGTGTTATAAAAAGAAAATGCATAATTAAAGCACTCAGTAAAACATAACTCTACTACATAGTGATGCATTCCAACACCCATACGGTTATGATTATGATAGTTATTTAGAAGCTGGAGTTCCTAGTAAGTAACCATACTGTAATACTTTTGCTATCTTTTGGTTATTGATGAGTGCTTGCAAACTTATAGTCTTCATAACTTAAGTTTTTTTTTCTATTTGAATTTTCTTGGTGTCTAAAAACTCACTGCATAAGCAACAAAAAAACCTGAATTGAGTATTATCATGTATTTCTAATGATTGAAGACAAGAGTATAATATATTTTGGAAACAATTAGCATTATGTTGGTAGTATTATGCTGTTAGAATTGGCCTGAATAATTAGCATAAAGTGATACAGTCACTGGAATACTTATACAAATTGAATTCCATTTCTTCCATGCACTTCAAGTATGGGCAAAAGGTCTTTCAAAGCAATGGCCAATTAACAGATATCCAGAAATATAGACTTTTAAGCACACAGTTTTATAGATCTTTACTTCCTGGATTTCAAAGTTAAAAAAAGATTTTATTTGTGTTTTCTAAAATTGTCTTAGGAAAAAAAGCTCAGATGAAATATTTAGTAGTAAAAATCAGGAAGACTAGAACTAAATGTCTGCCACATGAAGATCTCAAAAGTCCTTTGTGGAAATATTAGCATGCTTATTTTCAACTAGTGAGATTGCAAGAAGTTGAGGTTCTGTGTCACTGAAGACAACAAGAGGCCATTGCAGAATCAAAGCTAGAATGTGGGTCTCTAGATTTTAAATTCCATGCTTTAATAATTAGATCACAGGATATCTCCAGGATAGCTAGTAGCCCTTGTATCTGCCTCCCTCCCATATTACATAGGGAAAAACCCTACCTTATTGAAAGTAAATATTCTAGAAATGTTTCAAATTCCATTTAGTGAAGAGAGATTGAGAAGAAAATCCAAAGGAAAGTAATAGCTATTGAATGGTGTTACACCTATATCCCAGAGCAACAAATCTTACTATTTTTCCTCATTTGAACCTCATTCATGAGATTTTTGTTGTTAACCTGATCCAGATGACAGATCAAAGCATAGTTCCCTATTGCCACCTTGCTAAAATATTTTTTAAAAGACAGTTTTAATATTATAGTTTTACAGTTACAGATTGCTGTTAAGCTATTTAGTCTGTTACCAGTCAATCAAAGACTTTCATTTCACTTCAGTAGATCCTTACTTAAACTCAACAAGAATTTTAGGAGGACAAGAAATATCTGTCAGTTTTCTTACAGTGCTAGATCATAAATTCTTTGGTAAGTGGGTTAAAAATTCAGTTACACATACCATTCACGACCTTGACAGCTTAGCAACTAGTGATATTGAATGATCAAAGACAACTGTTTCAAGCCCTGAGGGTTAATATACCTGTGCACCTAGATTTAAGGTGCTTTTAATTCCTCTATCATTCCTTTATTTCCAAATGGATGCAGTATTTATTGAATGTAGTCAATAAATTTAAGGGAAAAAAAATCAGAGGAAGCTGTTTAGGCTAAAACTAATAAGGCTATACATGGTCTGTAGGAGATGCAGTTAATTAATTGTTGTATTTTACAAGTTAATCTTTTTTTCTTTCCTAATATAAATCCAAATTAAAACCTGCTCCTTCTCAGGTGTGGGCCTAATGTTCACCAGGCATTTTTTAAAAAAAACCTGTTAGTATGATAATTTTGTTGTCAGAGCTGTGGCTATGTAAGTTTTGAGAAAACCCATTTTCAGGAAAACCATACCTATAATAATAGCTTTGAGAGGGAAATGTGAATAAAATTTTGAACTATGTAATGTAACAACTTCAGATATGGAGTAACTCGTGCAGAGTAAGGTGTGCTTTCAAAAGTAATATAAGAAAAGGTCTTGAATGTTCTTGAATATGAATTTTTCAAGTATGCTGAAGATGTTGCAGGGAATGATGGCATTGCCAAGTCAGTAGGTGGTATTTTTTCCTTGCGGTCAGTACTGAAGCAGTGTCCTAATGTGTTCATAATGTGATGACCCAAACCATGAGGATTTACTGTCTGTCTGATAAACCAATGTCCTAAAATGTAGACACCTTCCTGTGTTTTTGTGTACGTGCTTGTATATAAGTGTAGGGGTGGGAAGCCCTGGGGTCCTTAACAATTTCCAATGTGGTGAATTAATTTCTTCCTCAAATAAAAATATACCTGGCATTTCGAAGCCTACTAAAGATTATAAGAGTTAGCAAGGGAAGCGAAGAATAGTAATGTTACAAATTTTTGTGTAGAAGGACCTGTAATGGATTGTACTGTTCCTCTGAATGGCTTTACTTTTGTTCCTTCTCTGGAAATCCTCATGTTCATCCTCCTCAAAAGTCCTGCTCTTAAAAGTTTGAAATCATACCATGTTTTGTACTTCTTAAGTTAAAGCTAAGCATACCAGGAAAATACAGTTCAGTGTGGAAGTATAGTGCTCTGGCAGTAGCTAAAGCAAAGAAAAACAGAACCTCAAAATCATATTAGTTATCATAAGGAAGAGCTAACAAAACCAAAAAGCTTTTAAAAATAATATTTTTCAAATTATTTAACATCATCTTCAGAAATAATTTTAAGAAAGCAATGACAATCACAAGTCATGTAAAAGTTTGGATGATTTGGTGATCAGCTGAGTGGAACAGAAATTCTCATTTCACATTTCTTATATATTTTGCTTCCAGAACAGATACACTAAAGGAAGCCTACTACAGCATTAACGTTTCTTTGTGCACATTTTACTGCAATCTGGCATCCAAAAGGAAGAAACATTGGAAGTGGTTTATTTATATTTCAGCACCAAATTAGAAAGATGACATCATTCATTTACAGTTCTTATCCCATGACACGTTTAATCCCCAACACCTCATTACAGGGGACACTTTTAGGATTGCATATATCATCTTGTTTAACTTTTGCATTCTTTTATGGAATACAGTTGAAAGGTAGGAAATTTAAGGCTGTTCATTGATAAGAAAATAAACTAATAAAATGTTAGGAGCTTCCCCAAAGAGGTGGGATATTACAGTGTTTATAGTAAGTGGGTTATTATTTGTCTATTAATTGTCTATCTCTTCCACTCTTTTGTTCAAAAGACCTTCCTTTTTGAAGCTAAAGACAAACAGACAAATGATGATGGTTCAGATTGAATTGGTCTTTTGGCAAAATCAGTAGAAATTCATAGCTGAAATTCATGCAGCTGTATGCTGCCATCTTCTTATCCGGGATGGAGAAAATGAAATGGTTCCAACTGTGCAGAAAATAGTGTTAAAAAGTGTGAAATGGTACCATATAGTGCCAGTGCAATTCCGGTTCAAAGGACTCCACCACTTGACCTGTGGTCACATTTATTCTGTGACACACTGAGAAGATGCTATTTTATTGCTGTAGCAATGCTCAGAGTCTGACAGTGGCTGAAGCATGTGCACATCCGGTCTGTGTTTGTTCCTCTGTCTTGTTATTGTAGATGCCTTAGGGTTTTGGTTTGATTGGTTTGTTTGTTTGTTTGATTGGTTTGATTGTTTTGTTTTTTTTACCACGTAAAAACATTACGTGAACCCAGTACAGATGCCCTCCTGTAGAATACTTTTCTATGGTCGTTCTAGTGGACATCATGTGTGAAATGCTTGAGCAGCTTTGTGACATTTAAAAAAAAAAATCAATTGCTAAAAAGGCCCATCAAGATTTCCTGTGATCCCTGTGGTTCATAGTTCTCCTCGCATTGGATTTTATTATACTTCAAATATTGAGTAATATGAGTAGTTTGCTTTTTTTCCAAATCTCTTTTCTACTTTAGCAAAACCACATTAAAATTGGTGAATTTAGTAGCAATCTCCGAGTTTTTACATGTTCTATTAAAATATACTTACCAGTGAAATTTTTCTAGCAGAGATTTTGGTATAGGATTGTTTTCATGGGAAAATCAATTTACAGTAGTCCTGAAAGTAACTGTACCACATACTAGCTATGGGACACTATCTCATGGGCACTTCTAGTTGGAAGCCAGTTAGACCTTTTGATATAAGAACATAGCCTAACAAATGAGTTGTGTTTAAATTAATCTGTTTAAGTTGGTCTTTTAGAACTCATTAGTTAGAGCAAAGCCCTGGGGTACTGTGTTTAGCCAGTGTCCTCACTGGAGTTAGCATGAATCCTGCTACCTTGGAGCACGGGTTTCAGTTTCTTATCTTTACTTGCTTGCTTGATAAACTCAAATGAAGTCTGCATAGAGAACTGGCACAAAGTAGATAATGCTCCTTCAAAAGCAACCTTTCTCCTGTAGGGTTTGGGTGAGATTTTTGAAGATGACATTTTAAGACATGTTAAGACTGCTGTCTTTCCTTCAGTCATCTGCATGATATTAATTGTATATATCTCTAATTGATTCTTCTAATTTGGGAAGAGGTCTTTGAGAGCTGACAACATTTTCTTCTTGGTTTTGTTAGAGCAAAAATAAGTAAAACTTGATTACAAGTTAACAAGTTTGCCTGAGAGAGCCTTCAGTCTTACTAACAGAAAAGATAAGTGCTGTATCCAGTGGTATTGGGTAATTGGAAGTTACATATTTTTGGTATTATGAGCAAGGTTGAAATTATTCCAGTCTATGTATTTCATGGTATGGAATAACTATAATAGTGATAAAGAGCAATGACATATATTGTTATCTCATGGTGACATAGATTTTATTATCTGTACACAGTAGTAGCTGAAGTGTTGATGATCTTTTTTTCAAGATCTATATCTAAGACTTAGTTTCATTCAGTAACATGTGTCAAGTTCCATAATCACTTTTTTCTCTAAGTGCCTGTGTCTGTATCAGTTAGTTTTCAGATTCTTTTAGCTTACTGTTTAGCAGGGTGATCCTGGTGTACACTTACAATAATTAAGGTAAAATAGAGCTTTTAGCATAACTATTCGTGATTGTTGTTGACATGCCTCAGTAGCTAACTGTAAGTATTTGAAGTACAGTTAATATTCCTTTCAGTGAGATTTTAGAAGTTAATTGGCAAGACATAATAATGGACTAGAAAAAACAGGAAACTGTTCTAAAATAGTGAATTTAGAAAACCTGAATGTCTTTGTTGACACCCTTTGAACACACCATCCTGGATCATATCCTTTTCTGACTTCTTTGTGCAATTCTACTTGTGAAAACTGAAATAGAAGATATGTTCACATACTGTTATCTTTTTCTATTTCTGTTTCCTTTTCTATGTAAGCCAGCAGTCTGGACTTCTATTGTTAGATCCTTACAGCTACCAAAAAAAAAAAAAAGCTAAGATCTTAAGTAACATATTCCAACATGTAGTAGAATTGTCTCCTTTTGCATCTTAAACAGACACAAAACAGAATGAAATTGATGGCGGATAACTACGATGATGACCATCACCACTACCACCATCATCACCACCACCACCATCACCGATCTCCTGGGAGGCCACAACACTCCAACCACAGACCCTCTCCAGATCAGGTTAGCCACCACTTTTTTCACCTTCAGTTTTATAATTTTTCTATTTTGATATCTTTCAAGTTCTTGGAACACATGAAGAACAACTTTTTCTTTCAGAAAGTGTAGAAGGGTATGAAGGACTTGCTGTCCTGGTTTTAGTTCTGTTTCTGATTAGTAGAGATAAGTTGGCCAACTTTATAAAAGAAGGCAAAATTGTCTGAAATGACCATGAAATAAAAAACGGTTTGGTTTTGTGCAAGAACTAGAATGAGAAAAACAGAATGAAGGTGAGAGATGTGAAAAAACAGGTAAAAACAAACTGTGTTACTGAAACCCAGACACTGGTTTCAACTAATTCAAGAAACATGAACCTGTGAAGAAAATCTGAGGGACAAGGCAATGTAAGAGAGCTAACAATTAGTGGAGGCGACACTTTTCAATGCACTGCAAGAGGTTATTCAGGGAAGAAAATGGATAAGAAGTATAATGAAAGTCTATATCAAAACATCTTCAAGGACTTAAAAAACTTAAGATTATGAATGATGGAAGTGGTTACATGATTAAAGACAGAGCACGTAAAATACTAGCTATTTTACCAGTATTTACTAGTACTAGTGTTCTCAGTTTGAACTATTTATGATTCTGTTCAACAACTTTCATGTAGGATATAGGAGATACTTGGAGGCTCAACGAAGGCAAACACTGTTATCTTTACAAATAAAAGATATGGGAATTTATGAATAACTTTATTTCAGATCCTGGAAAGTTATGGAATAAATTATTAATCAATAGAAAGCAAATAGTCTTTTTACTATTCATTTTCAGTAGCTTGATGTCTATATCAGACCGTATGAGGTTATCCATCTATCTATCTTGGTGTATGTCAGATCACTTTATACTTGCCTCACCCTTATCCCCTTTTCCTAATCATCAACCAGCAGTTCCTCTCCTAGACCAGACAGACTACTTTCATGTTACATTCTTGAAGGTATGAGATTTTTTATCACTGTATACTCACTTTATTCTTGTGCTCTTTCCTAGGTGACAGTTTTGGGCCACTCTCTAAAACAGAATGCAGGTCTAGATGACTGCTACATAGCATACCCATCCTATATTTAGTCTGCCTGTATTTGTCAAGGACAAATTATGTCAAGCAAATCTAATTTCCTTTGATAGGGTAACTGGCTTTGTGGCTAAAGAAGAAAGTGGTAGCTGTGACATACCTTCAATTAATAGGGCCTTTAACACTCACCAACCATATGTTTGTAATATACAATTAAATACATTAGTTTGTAATTTAATTAATATGAAATGTAAAATGCATTACAATACTAAAAGCTGCAACTATAAATAATACTATTTTAATTTAATTAAGTATGAAATCACCATGAGATGGATGTGCAAGTGATACAAATAACATGCTAGAGACAAATCTTCCGTTACTCATTGTGAGACAAGAGGGATGTTTACAGTGGTATTTCAAGGAGGCCTGTCCTTTATATGCTTCTGAGGAGTATTTTTTTAGAAATTATTTCAGTGATTGAATAGAAAAAAACCTGTGAATATTGTTGATAATGAAACAAGCTGCAAGAAGCTGCAGGCATAGTAGGGGCAGTTAAACTGCTCAATAATCTGCTCCAGTCTCAATAAACTGGAGAGAAAGTCTAGAAAAAGGAATTTGAAATTCAGTAAAGACAAGTCCATTTACAAGGGAGAACTGATGAGGCAGTAGCATGGAAAAAGGAATCTGGATTGCCCATAATATACAGCAACAATGGATTACCATTGCAATGAAGTTGGATCTAATTCTGGGATGGCTGTGGTACTGGAAGAGAAGCAGGAAGTAATTATTCTGTTCTTTTGAGCACTGGTGAGACCTCATCTGAAAAGCTGTATACAGTTTTGATCACCATGCTTCAAGAAAGGTAGACAAATTGGAAAGGGACAAAAGGAGAGCAACAAGAATGATAGGAGTTTTAGGGAACATGACCTATGAGGAAGGCTTAAAGAACTGGGTTTGTTTAGTCTAGAAAGTACTAAGGGGGAGACATAAGTCTTCTAATACATAAAATGTTGTTGTAAAGAGGACGATGATCAATTGTATTCCAGTGCCCACTGGAGAAGAGTAGGAGTTGTAAATTTGATTTATACCAAAAATAACTGCGTTAGTTATTAAAAAAAGGAAACTTTTTCACTACGAGTCTAATGAATCTGTAAGTGGAAAGAAAATGTGGACATTCTTTCATATAGTTGTAATGGAAGCTCATTTCTTGAAGATTTTTAAGAACAGGTTAGATGAATATCTCTTGCCCACGATAATAACTTTATTTCATCTTGTGTTGGTGCATTGGGCTTGGAGTAGGTGTTCTCCTGTACTCTGTCCCTAAATTTCCACAGACTCTGTGAACAATGGATTAGCCCAGCAGACGTTTAATTGTAAAGCAAGCAAATAGGAGATCCATAGAAAATCCTTGCTGAAATAATCTTTGAGAACAGCACAGTCAATGATATTCATGAGTGAACTCAACTCATTGCTTTAGCTTACATTTTTCAATCACAGATTTTACTTTTTTTTACTTTCTGTGTTGTGTTACTTACCATTCCATACAGCATTCTTTGTGCAGCAATTTGATTACCATGTGCCATACAAACCTGTTTTGGCCATTCAATATGTCTGTATGTAACATGTGGGTTTTGATGACCATAATCCAACATACTGCTAGTAGTTTGAAACCACAGAATAGACTGAGAAAACAATGGACTTGCAAATTGTCACAGGGCATTTTTAACTTTGTAAGGAGACAAGAAAGTGCTGTGTATTGCAACATAAATGCCATTCAATTTAGTGAATACTAGGTAGGGTTTTTGCAAGTCTTAGAAATTCTGGAGGGAAAGGGACAACTGAATGTGCAGTGTTATTCTTGAAACATTTCTCATTTCTATGGATAATACTGGATTTTCTAATTTATATGCTACATTTATAAGGAAATACATGTATGTTGTTATATATGGCTGTAAAAGTATTTACATGTGCATTTGAGTACATATCTGTAAGGAAGAATAAGACATTTCCCACTGACTGATGTAAAACACTATATATATGCTACTGTGAGTCTATACCTGCTTTAAAGATAATGGTGTAACAACGGTCTTGGAAGAAAAATACAGACACATCCTGTTTTGAATATGCATCCTTTTTACATGGTGCTGTTTGGTTCAGGTATTGACATTTTGGTTTAATGATCATGTTTTTGTTATAACTGTTACCTGATATGTATCCTGCTATGGGCAGCATGTGGCAGTGTGGTACTGGATGTAGTAAGGGAAAGAATCTTTGACTTCTCTTGAAGGAGCTCGTTGGGCACCTTTTTTCAGAGGTAATGGATGTGTTTAAGTCTTCGGGCTGCTGCTAGGGAGCAAAGCCAAGTTTCCACCACTTCTTGCCTTAATGCCCTCTTTTTTTGCTCTTCTTTTTAGGGAGGGGTATAGGTTGGCAACCTTTTTTGCCCCTGTATGTCTGGACCTAAGCTCTGGGGAAGATGTAAGAAAACTTCACAAGCAGTAGGAAGACTAACTCTCCTCTGCCCATACACATGGTCATGTTTCAGAGAGCCATGATTCCCCAGTTATGTTGGTGCATCTGATTTTTGTTTGATATAAATACATTTCTTGGAATTGAGTGCTGCCATGTCAATAACATTGCAATATTAACCATTTTTACTAGTCTTTAAAAAACTTGGAAAAAAAGATAATTTTGAGGCGTTGCACTAAAAACTTATATTTATTCTCTTCAGTTTTGGCTTGAGAGTTGGCAATCTTTCTTAAATTCCACCTGGAAACATTTTGGCAGTCAGTGTGTATCCTGGAGTGCGGGTGCGATACTCGTAGCATGAAAATGAGCTTAATAAGCATTCTGTACTAGCTTCAGTTTCCAAAGAGTTGTAATATGTAGCCCCTTGCAGAGTGCATTACAGTAATCTAATCTGGATTGTTGCATCCAAGATCTACCCAGAACAAAAAAACCCCATGGCTAAATAAATTTGAACTTTAGAGGTTGTCCTGCCCCATAGCGTAGACTTCATCACAAAGCCTACTGTCCAACTCCCTGCTCTCTTATTTCTCTACTTTCCTTAAAAACTTCTTTTTTTGGCCTCAGTTGCCCACATCATCTTCCAATTTTCTTACTTGCATTGAAAATATCTTGAAGGAAGTGCCTGTTTGTGTCACACAAGTGACTGCGTGCTCTTGACCCAAACTGCTGTTACTGTTGAAAGTTGACATTTGTATTCCCAGCCACAGCTGCCTTATGTACTGCTGTCCTTCTGTCATTTTTTTGCTTGCAGTTTTAGTATCATAACAGGCCTGTAAGTTACTCACCGACAGGGAATTCCATCTCACTAACCACAAGTCTGATCAAATTGAGACATCTCATTCCCTTTGTTTTTCTATTTTCAGAAGCCTTTCTGCCCCTCCATATTTGTATCCTGTCCTGAGTTTCAGGCTCGTCACCCATATTCGCTTACTATTAATTTTCCTAGGCATTTTACATTCCTTGCTGTCTCTGAAACAGCCTTTAACTTACTGGCACATATGAGAGTTGTCTAACTCTAGGATGGTCTCCGCATAACAAATAGCATTCTTTTGCTGTCACCTAGGTCTTTCTTGTTCAAGTTCACGAGATCTTTGCTATGTGATTGAAAGGTGCTAAATTCAAGTTGCTGCTTATGGATTATGTGGTAAAAAACCGTATCTGGATTATTTAAATTAAAAGCAGCATCTCTGCATAAAAAACGGGTCCTGAAAGAAGTTGTGTAGGTAATCTATGACATGCATGAGTCTGGGATGTACCTATGTTAGTTTGATGGCATTCTTATAGGAGGTTATGCTATTTGAGAGGGCACATTGAAGATCTTGATTCTGCATCCACACAGTGGAAGGCTGAAGATATAACATCCAAAGAATTTTGTATTTTAGGACTTTACTGCCAATCCTGATGATTATAAGAACTATCAAATCTTCTTACTTCCCATTTTACTGGACATTTTTAAAGACATAAAATCTAAGGTGTTTCTCATTTTGTAAGAGTTTCCTGAGTTCCCAAGATGTAGTTGAGTCAAAGTTGAACACTTTACTCCATGGTCACCAAGGCTACAAATATATTTTAATTTTGTTTTATGATGAGAGGTGATATTCTCATAGAAAGAAACTGATTTTTAGAAAAATATGAATATCATAGGGTGTGCTATAAGGCTGTAGGAGCAGGCTGCTTTCCAAAAAATTGTCTATTCTTAGAAGCTGTAATTGAGGGTGGAATGTCACATGGTGTTGTAAGCATGTATTATGTCCTTTTACATATTTTAATCCAGTCTGGCTACATAGAGATTTTGTACCTATTTGAAACATTTTTGGTGACCCTTCTACAAGGTAGTGGTGTTTAGAAGTAATTTTTCATAAACTCACCCTCATGTTTTCCATTACTCTGAAATCTCAGCAAAGAGGCCTAAAAGGTAGTTCAAGGTTTCCGAATTATCCTCTTATCTAAAGAAGTGCTCCTTATTAGGACAGTGATGAGGCAGTGTGTGTCTATGAAGCTTCCTTTATTGCCACTCTCCAGTCAGAAAGCCAACTTTTAAAGAACTATCTGATAGATGTATCAGTATTAAATATGTGTAGTTTTAAAAAGATTTTTCAAAGTGTGCTGGTAAACTCATTCATTTGAGAAAAGAAATCACAGGTAATGATGGACAAAACTTGACAACAATCTGACTGGTGCAAAGTAGGAGTATGCCACTAAAAACTAACTTTTTGAAGAAGACTACGCTCTCAAAAAAGTGTTTATTGATTTGTAAAGTGGTGACTGATCTTGGCAACAAGTCTTTGTTCATCAGCTGGAATTGCTAAATATCCTTGGAATTGCTGAAAGATGATATGTGAAAAACTCTGAACAGGTCAGGATTTTGTTTGAGGTGGATGACTTTGAAATTAGAGCCGAAGGACAGTCAAACAACAATTATTATTTTAGTGTCTGGATCCTGATCTGCAAATCACTTTTATTGATCCATATGTGATTTTAGGGGAAAAGAGTGCATGCTACTTTGTGTTTCTTGGCAGCTCTGGCTGTTAGCACAATGCCTTATATTCTGTGGCCATATTGGAAAGTTGCCAACTTCAAACTCCCGAATAGGCCTCAGGAATATTGAAACTGGGATTTGTCTTTAAAGAAAAAACACAAAACCAAACAACACAACTTAGAAGGAGGACAAACATAAACCAAAGCAGATTATTTTAGTTTATTCAAATAACCATGGTTATTTGAAAAGCGTAAAATTCAAATTTCTTTCGACTGTAAGTAGAAAGTTCAATCTGAGCAGAAGTTTAGTATTTGTAAAACTGAAATATCATATTTGAGAGTTTTCTGCAACATTAGAACTTTGTCTATTAGTTGTTTAGGAAGGAAGAAATAAAAATAAGGGGAAAACCAAAAGCACAAGTGACATTTTAATATATCTAAGAAATGATATGGTATAGCTGTTTAATGCAGTAAATTGGAATTATTGGCTCCCTCCCTGACTGAGATTTTGTTTAATATTCTGTGTGTTTCTTTATCCTGTATGTTTACACATTGTATTTGGGCAGGTGTGAGCTTGCTCTTGTCTGTTCACTAAATGTATGTGAACTTGTTCTGCTGGTGCCTCAAGCTGCAAGGAAGCACGCAATTGCATTAGCACAGTGCTGAGCCTGCACTAAGCTCCTTGGAGTCACATGGATTTATTTAATTTAGGAATTTGGGCAGGGCAAGGTTTGCTTGTCAGTACATTCAGTATAAACAATCCCAGGCATATCCACTGTAAATAACTAGTATTGTGCTGAATTAATTAGTGTTTTGAGATCTCAGGAGTGCAGTGCAAATTAGTCATATAAATGCTTTCGTATTTTTAAGTATTTCCTCTAATTTTTCATCTTTGCTACACATATTCTCCCTCTGGAACAAAGAACTTGTGATTCATACCCCACATTGTTCAGACTTGTTGAACTGCATGCAATAAAATCCTATTTGTATCATGGTCACCATTAAAAAGTTAATTTTCTGATTAAATTACATGCAGTTATCATAGCTATATTGTTTACTGTAAACACGGTATTGAATGGCAAATACTTCTCTTCTAATGAGGATGTATTTTCTGTCTAAGCATTTCCCAACAGTCAGTAAGTGTTATCATATGCTTATTTCAGTAGATACAGAGAATTTTTCCTGCCTCTGACATCTATCTAGATACTTCTATTTACTTTACCCTAAAACTGAAATAGTCTTCCACAGAGGCTTGCCCAGATTTTGGGGATAATATGATTGGTTTCAAACCTAAATTTCATTATAGATTACATTGTACTTGTGATGGAACAAACGAAAGAGCCATTAAATTTGAAAGAATCTGCCCTGAGTATCTTTCAGGGATACTCTAGTTCTTGATCTTGGTATACTGCTGTTTTACAGTTACAAGCAGTGTATTCTACTCAAGGTTTCTCATTTAAGTAAGAGCCAATAGAAGTCTGTAGTATTTGTTAATGCTTTTGTTATTCCTACATCTTAATTGTTGTTATATTGTAGCCAGATGATTTTTCATATACTTTTTAATTCTATTAAATTTGTAATTTGCATGACACCAGCTAAACTGGAGTTGTATTAAAAGCAAGAAGTAGAAAATAGGTTTTGCCGTCTGTTACCTCCAGGAGAAGGATTTTGTATATTGAAAAGTTATACCTCTCCTTTGCTTACAGAAATGAATTTATTTTATGTTTTGAGGTTTAATGAATGTGATATAATGTATACATACTGCTCAGTGTGTATATTTATATATATCTATATTTATATGTTAGCTTTGCAGCCTTTTCCACATATGGAAGAATTTTTTGAGATCATGTTTAGCTATAGAAATCTCTCCCCCTCACTTCCTCTGAATGTGTGTGTTAGAGTATACAACGCTTAAATAGAGGTTTACATTTATCTTATATTTCTTACTAGAAAAATTAGCTGCCACCATCATAGTCTAAAAAAAGTCTTTAGACCAGCTAAAAGAAAATGCATTTCTGGGAGACAGTAACTTGATAACAAAAGTTGCATATCTGGCGCTGGTTACTTAAGTGAGATAACATGTCACAGGCTTTCACTACAAAGGGGACCATAAATTTTTGCATTGCAAATCTGATTTCACGGACCACTTCTTGTAAGAAGCATTGGGTTTCCGCTTCATCTAGTGATAAAGCTTTAGAATGCATAAGTATCTGGTGAAACATCTTATTCATGTTAATGCTAGTCTGGGTGTTGTAAAGTAAGTTGGTCAGAAACAACCTTTCACTTACCCCCATCACCAGTATTTATGTTTGACTTTAACCTAACTATATACAAATAAAACAAATGGTGAGATGGATTTTGTGGTCCTTTTCATAATTGGATGATGCATGCTTGCTTGTGACCCCTTCTGTTAAGGATAGGTTTGAAAAAAGACCTGTGACATAAATCCATATTGCTGAAGCAATTTTTAAGATTTATTCAATTTTTGAATATACAAATGAAACAGAAAATAAAGCCTTAAATGAATCCACTGTTAGTCTTTCCCCTTTCCAGTTACCGGCTCAGTTCTTCAAATCATTCATGCGCAAAACACTTTTGTAGTCAGTTTTTCTGTGTATGGAGAGTTCATGAGATTAGTCCTTAGCTATGTTTCCTCCTAGAAATTGAGTAGCAGATAAAAGTCTCTCTAAGCTTTGAAAGATTCTGATTTTAAGCTAAATTCTTGATTTGCAAGAAATGTCATTACTTAGGAGGTAGATTTCTGTGTCACAAGGGGAAATTAATATTTGTAAATGTAATTGTTTGCTGTAAGTAGGACAGTTTCACAGTCCGGAGCCAGTAGTTACATGTTTAATGACCCATTAGTAGCCACAGATAATAAAGAAAGTAGCGTAAATCAGTCATCAGAAAGTTAGTTCAAGAGATGAGCAGGTTATCACTAGATTTATTTAACCCAAGTTAAGACATTAATTGTTAACATGTTGACACATGAAAGGAAATGTGATGAGCCTTGTCAGGAAGGGTCTTCTATTGTGGGAAGAGAGCCAGAAAAGCTTAACTCATCAAGTTTTTAATGTTGCCTATGTTGTGAAAGCTTTTGTCTAAAAGGAGATTAGGATTTTTTAAATTTTTTATTTATTTTAAGAATGGATTTTGTAAAGATACTTGCATGCCATAAAAGTGAAGGTACATGTGTGCAGTACTTCAGCTTTGTAGAAGTATTTGCTGTCTGTTTTTTTGACGCAGATGCACTACGTTCTTCACTTCAGGTAATCGGATTTTATACATCAGTGGGCCTCATAATAATGCAGAATTTTGCAGTCTTTGACTGCATCTACATTAAGGTTTTAGTTCTGATCAGGAGTGCAGATGTGGATCAAATCTCCTGATTATTCCCACTATGGTTCATATCTAGAAGCAGTGTTGAAGTGGGCACACTGAATTCCATTTTGATTAAATTTAACTGAAAGATGCATTCCAGGAGGTCCCCCAACACAGTGAAGTTGCTAAAGGGAATTCAGTCTTGGAGACAGAGCAAAATTAATCCAGAATACCCTCCCAAGATAGGTGTATTGTACAGATGCCAGTTCTCAGTACCAGTTGTACTTGCTATAGATCTGTTGTTGTTGCAACAACAGATCTATATATAGATGATGCTGCTGCATATAACCTCTTGCAACTATTTCACATTCACCAGTAATCAAGAATATGCTATATGGAGAATGCTTATGAATAGGCTTATAATTTCTGGCATCTGTTTCGTAAAATTTTTTAGATATACTTAATAGTGTATACTTACATGATATAACTTACACATTATATTTAATAATGATTAAATTATCCTTTGTTTCTAACCTGCTGTGTAATGTAGCCCCTTTTATCTGAAGGCCACTGTCTCAAATTTACTACTCAAACTGATGAAGCTTAAAGAATTGATGGCTGAGAAATGTGCCTGCAAAACTTGTATTGAGATACACTTCAATAGTAAAACAGAAGACACCTTTATACAAGTTTTCTACATCTGTGTGTAGTGTTTTCCAAGCACTACTCTTTAAGTTCTTCATCTCGCTAGTTTGAAGCCAGTTTTGAGGTTTTGACATTAGGTTTTGTGGCAATTGGATCAGAACTGTGAGTCATATTTATTAACACCAGATATTTCTTTTTAAGATATTAAACAAATATGGTAAGTAGCAGCACAGAAAAAAGAAAGGACTAGCAAAATGATGAGATAAAAATCAATGAATTATAATCTAAAAATAGCCCATGTTCAAAGGCTTTCATAATACTTGAAATGATACCGCTGTACTGTATATAAATATATGTCCAAATTAGACACTTGGATGTCAGTCCTAAAAATACAAGGCATTCAATATCTTAAATATTTTGAATTTGCAATAATTAAGAGTGTATACTAATTTGTCAATTCAAATGGTATTTCTTTAATTTTGGTTTTTTTCCCTTTTTGTTTTTCTGTAATTGAGATTTTGATTTGCAGTTTTTGTCATTGAACTGCTATTCTTGACCGTATAAACCAATGAAAGATCCAAGTTTAAGAAAGCAGTTAATGTACACAAACATTAATCAAAAATTACTTGATTATAATTTATTGTTTGAAAGAGCCATAGATTAATGATTCTGTATGATACACATTGATATGAAAGACTAAGCATTCTTCTGGAAGCCTCTGATCCAATATTAATAAAAGATAAGGCATAACTGCAGCTTTTATTTTGCTTCACAGTATGTCAAAGGCAAGAAGAAGAAAACAGGTAATGAACTTAATTTGTCTCAGAACATCAGGGAAGAATTCTGCATTCTCTTACTTTACCTGTTTGCATTGAGGTACCGAACTGTAGCTTCTTGATAGAATAGTTTATTCATAGTACCAATGAAAACTACAATCCTGATTCTTACATACTTTTTATCCAGTGCTTTTGGGTAGTTGTTTCTATCTGTACAGAAAGATCTGTAAAGCCTGTAATGCTAAGTTAGGATTTACATCATTAAATAGCCACTCCTCAAAATGTAATAGGCAGCAGAATGACAAGGTTAGTTGAGTTTTATCTCATAACTTTGATCCAATGCACTGGAAGGAGATAGCGCAGGCTTGAAAACAACCTGTCTGCCTAATGGGAGTAGTAAATGATCAGTGAGTTCTTGTAATACTTCTTTAAGATCTTGCATCTGTACATTTTGGTTTCTCTTAAATTAAGAAGTGACAGCATATATCATGAAATTATGGTTCTTTGGTTTAATCCTATTTTTTTTAATCAAAAAGAGGGCTGACATTCTCCAATATCTGTAGGAATTTTACTTTGCTCAATCCAAGTGCCAAGAATTTTTAGGTCAGTACATTACCTGTCAACAATACATGACATAATTAACTAAACATATTGGGTAATAACACACGTAATTATGAAATGTTGGCTTTTTTGATAGGGATTCTAAGTGGGTGAGCTCTGCTTAGGTTAGTGCAAGTTTTAAAGTACTATTTATCTTCTCTAAATAATTAGTGTGTGGAATTTAAAATGAGATGTGAACAGATTTTCTGGAGTAGGTGTAAGTCAAAAATACTACATAGATACAGGTTTTTCAAAAAAAGGTAGTATGTTGAGACTGGTGTTGAGGTTGCTCTTAGTATTAAAAATCTAAAATCCAGTGAAGGTTTGTTTTTTATATTCAGTTGTCTGTCAAAACAGATCACTGTTTAATTTTTTATGAACTTGTTAAAAATTAAAATTGGAAAATGCGTAAGAAACTTTGTATACAGAATAGATCATGGCACAGACATTCCCACTAAAACAGATGTGAGGAAAAAAGGTGGAAGAGGATTTTTGTTAATTGTAGATGTTGAAGGTGAAGTGGACCATGTTCATAATCTGGACCTGACCACCCAGTAATTTCTTAATTAAATCTGTAATTTTTTAAATTGTTTTGAATACAGGTAGCCATATCCTTTAGAAAGTGTCTTAGTCTTGATATAAAATCTTGAAGTTATCCAGTACTGATGTGTTATTGAAAAATATGTACCATGTTTGAAGTCTAATTACTTTCTATAAACATCTATCTAGCTGTTTTGTGCTAGAGAAAGAGCTGTCTTCTGTATGTGTTAGTTAATAGTGATCAAACAATCTTTTAATATTTTCTGAGTGACCACTTAGGTTGAGTCTGTTTTGTTTCTCGTTGCCAAGTTTATTTTTCAGTAGTTTTTGCTGTTTCTTGATCTGGTTACAGTCCTTCAAATATTCATAAGAGTATGACGTGAGCACCAGATGTATAATTCTATTAATGATCTTATGCTACTGCATAGAGATACAGCAAACTTTTTGATTTTTATTTCTCTGCTTGTATTTGTCCTTGCAAATTCAGCATTGTGCACATGTTCACTTCCATCGTGATCTGTAAAGCCCTTTTTCATATCGTCGATTTCAGACGCACTCCCCTGTCTTCTAAGTTTTCCCTTTTGTTTTCAAATGATGGCACATGATTTCAGTCATATGCTTAAGTGGCTGATAACATTTATTCAGCTAATCCCAAATATGTTCACTTTTCCAAGCAGTCTTTGTCAGACTTTTCTTTCAAATCAGGGGAATACAGAACAAGTTTGGGATGAAAAAAAGGTATCTGCATGTCCCTTTCCTTCTCCAGCAATATTCATTCTATGTAGAGCTAAATTTGCTGACACTGTCTTGTGGCACATTTCTGCTTTACAGAAATCTTAGCATATTATTTCAAAGCACCTTAGCAAAGAGGCTCTATGTAATTGAAACAAATAGAAAGTTATTTTGACAGGACCATTACTTAATAAAGCAATGTTGATTGACATTAATTGAGCTCCAGCTTTTAATTTATTGCTTATTGTATATCGGGATCAGTGTCAAACTATATAGTCTGTAATTTCCCATAATACTCTTTAAAAATATTTGACAATATTTGATTTTTCAACTCTTCTAGAATTCTGCCAAAAAGAGATCATGCAAATAATTGAAGTAAAAATTAACATCTGCCCGTTTGAGGAATTGCAATACACTAAACAGCAAAACAGCTGTATTTAGTTAGGAGGAGTCATTTGGAAACTCACCGAGTTTCCCATTTTGTTGATTTTTGCTGTTTTTAAAGATATCACCAAAGATTAACCTAATGCATTCTGTTAGTGAAATAGGATCAAACTACTCATTGGAAAAGAAATCCTTCAGTCTTTCTTCAACCTTTACTCTGGCAAAACTCTTGTCAACTTCAAAGTCAGTTCAATTAGCGTTAGTAGGGCCTGAATAAAAGTAGATCCTGTAGAATTTAGAGGGAAGGACTCTTATTTTCAGTGAGGCAAACCTAGCTCACTGGAAGTTTTACAGAATCTGTCCCTTTGTTTCAAAAATAAATAAGAATATTCAGGCCTTGCTTTGTGGTGTAGATGTGCAGACCTTATAACTAAGGCGTGTTCCAAGTTAACTGTAAAAAATTTACCCACATTTCTTCTGTGTTAAATGATAGCTAAGTTTATAGTGGACTGTCAGATTTCTTTACTTAATTCAGCAACATGCAAGACATCTATCTTAACATCTGGTTTTTAATAACAGTTGACATCTGGGAGCTCTTTTTTATTCCAAGAATGGACTAGGAACAGTAGTGATACTGGCAGTGTATATTTTCAGGCTAAAATTCCTGTCTGTTTCAATCATAATTAATTACCATTCATTTTATTTAGTTTTTAGATTTAATTAAGTGTCAGCAATATGTTACACCAGCTAACTTTCAAAGTCTTGAAACTATAGAATCTATTTTTTTAATGTTTCTAAAATATTAATGGATGAATTTTAAGGATATCTAAAATGATAAGATTATATTTGATTTTGAAATGCTGACTTAAATGAAAAATGTGGTGTTGTGCACCTCTTCTAGAAGCTGTGTTGCATCAAAATTTGACATAGTAGAACTATATACAGGTATAGATATCCACATGTACCTCGATGTGTGCATAGATAAAGAATCATAGAAAATATAATCTTCAGTAAATGTATCCAGGGAAGAATATTTCACTGTCTTGGTTTAGTTCATGTTTTTATTTTGTTCTTTCTAACTCCAGGTTTATAATAAATGTAAACAAAGACCTTCTGCTTTCAGCATACCTACAGTAAAATAATGCCTTTTAAAAAAAATTTATGAAAGTGTTACGATTTTTTTTGTATTTGCCATTAATGTTATCTATCATTAAAATGCTAAATAAAAGAGTAATCCTCATGGAACAAAAATGGAAAAAAAGGAGAGAAACTGTTTAATAGTATTGAACAATGTGCAATGTTTAAGGATTGCTTAAAAGATAGATTTAACTGATAACATTAGAAAAGTGTACTTTGCTAATGACAGATTTTTTTGATTCTTCAGCAGTTTTGCATCTTTTAACCTAACAGAATGTAAGACAATTTGATTATAGTAATGACTTTGCTTACTTATAAGCTTTGATCTATTTCTGCTGTCAATGTTGGTTTGAATTGCGCGCAATTAAAAAATAGATAATCTTTTAATATTTAATCATATAATCTACTTCCTACACACTGTTTTAACTCAGTGGGAAAAAATGTTTACGTCACTGTTCTTGTTTTTTTTTGGTTGCTATAGATGCAGACTCTTGTATATGTAACACAAACTCGTTCAGCTTTTTTGCTGGCTTACATTTTAAAAAAAGGTCATGTTTTTAACAGCCAAAAAATGGTATTTTATTTGCACAAAAGTAACTAACCTTTTCTTCTTTCATTCTAATGCTAACTTCTTCTCTGTGCATCTTGTCTGGCACACAGGATGACGAGGAGGGTATATGGGCATAGCCGTTCCTATAAACCAAAGTTCCAGTTTTGTTTTGAGGGGTGAGAAACTCTCTTTTCTATCTCTTTCAAGTTGCAGTCTAATTTTTGTTGTTTTATTTTAAACTGTTCTGTGTTTCTTGACAAGTGTGTTTGTGAACCATGTAAAAAATGTTTTTTCATATACAATGAACAATGAAAAACTATGTCTAATGGTTTAATGGTCTAATGGCTTAATTTTTTTCATAGCCTATTGTCACTAAGGGTGTAGGTAGGTACAAAACTTTAAAAGGACTGTGTCTGTATCTGTCTAAACAATTTCCTGTTTTCAGTAGAGAAGAATTTCTTTAAACTAGTATTAATCTGCTATATGATTTATTTTTTTTTGTCCTGTAAGAAAACTGTGATATCTTTGCAGAATGAGTATGAAAGTTTGATACTTAAGAAAGTTTGCCACAGATTAACCATAAAATTTTACTGGAATAGAATTTATAATATGCATGGAAAAAATGAGACTACCTATTAAGCTAAAATGTTTTATAGAGATTTTAAAATATGCAGTAGATGCTTAATAAGGAAAGTATAATCTGTCTATACAGTAAACGCTCTTTGCTTGAGGTAATCTGATGGACTAACAATAATTTGGTTGTGATATTTAAGAGTATGAAGTGCATCGTATTTTGTTCAAGTCTCTTTCAATTATGAGTAAATACTATATTGTGACTGCGTGTTAGTTTTTGATCAATGCTTATCCACCTTTTTGGTGCTTGCCTTTGAAGCTGTAGGTAATTTGCAGCTCATCATCACTGTGGTCTCAACATTGCTAAGACCATCAGACCTGGAGGTTTGCTCATAGAAAATGTTGCTCATGTCACTACTTCTTACTAGAAAAATTCTGTTTACTGCAGTGGGACTGTTCAGAGGAGCAAAATGTACTCACATAAGTAAAGATTAATGTGTCATTAAAGCTGCCATGATTTCTATTGCTTTGGCCCCTGTCACCCTAAGTCAGACTGTATGATTTGTTTTGTTTCCAGTAGTGATATTAGCCACATTAAAAGTCAGTCATTCTATTTGACAGGAATAAAATCTCCAAAATAACTTTTGTTCTTATATACTTACTTTTTAGAATAGTTGTAAAATGCAAAATTAGTATTATCCATAATGAATAATTTGTATTTTGTTTTTTAAAAAATTTAAACTGTTGAAGCTTTCTGTCAGAGAGAAGTTTAAGATTCAACATTATTAAAATAAAATAATGGGCACTGTGGTACCATTAACATTTAAATGAAAGCAGTTTTGGTTTATCAGAGTATTGTTATAAACCATTTTTGGTTTTATGCTTTCTGAATCAATTTTAAATGGCACACTTGTACAGGTTGTATGTGTAGATAACCTCTGTGTTTATGGACACAGATGTTGCATGTGGTAACAGTAGGAAAGGATGTGGCTTGTATTCTAAATTTTTTTTAGTTACACTTCCTTATTTCCTGAAAAGACTTTGGAATTGTTCTTTTTCATATAAAAACGTAAAAAGGGTTTATGGTTTTTCTTAGTGTTGTGTTTGAGGTAATTAGCAAGTTTTGTTAACTGCAGCTGCATGATATTTTAATAGCAGTTTATGATGTTATTTAAATCAATGTAATTTTCAGCTGTTTGTCAGCATCATTTTCTGTCTTGGGCATGGAGAGCAGATCTTTGTTTATTTTCCAGGCCCATATATATTTCCAATTTAAAACCAGACATTCCTCTCTGAGACTTCTTTTGTTCAAATGCCAATATAATTTATCTGGTATCATTATATATCAGACCCTTGACAAATAACTTGTTATTTCTTTTCCAGTGAGGGAGGACTGCAAAGGCATTATAACAAATAGCTGGTAGCAGGCACAGCCTGCCCTCCAGACTGAATTCATGAGTAGACCTGTCCTTGTATGTAGAATAGCGATGAGTCTAGTGGAAAGTCTAGTTTCGTCATAAGGTGAAAATTCATGTCATAGACCTCCTTCCCTAGGGGGAAAAAATAATTTAAGTCCCAGACCTATAAACCTTTCTGAAAATACGTATGGTAATACTAAATTTCCTCATATTCACTGTTAAGAGCTGTAAGTTATCTTACAATAGAGATACTTAGAAAAGATATACTTAGAAAAAAAACCAAAAAACTTTTCTGTTTTGCACAGACTTGAGAGCTACCAACTTAAGGAATAGTGCCTGTGACTCAGTTTTGGAACGTTTTAATAATTTCTATTGCTATTCAAGACACAAAAGATTTGTCTTGGAGACATATGGCTCAAGGCTAAATGAATTTCATAATGGTTAGTAATCAGGGTGAAATGAACTGTCTTGAATGTTGCATTACTATTTAAAAGTGGCATTGTTAACATCAGAAGAACATCCAAGTAAGCGATTACAATAAATCAATTTCTGTGCAGAGTTTTAAAGCTCTAGGCATTAGCTCTTCACTACAGAGCACTCTCTCCTATATTTCTGACAGTGCATGTAAGAGGAGTCTGGGTGCTCTTCTCAGCAAGGCAAGGTGATAAAACTCCCTGAACTACCAGGAATGACAGGTGCAGAGTTCATTCTGATTATCTTCATTGCACTGTGGCTGCAGGATTAGGCAGGACGGGTTGAGTCTTTTTGCACGATAGTAGTAGAGTGGATGAGTGGTCAAACTGGTGGACTTTCAGCAGCCTATTGAAATAGATCTGGAGACTAGGTAAATGGAATGGGGGGAGATGGAGGTTTCATCTCCATGTAGGAAGGTGCTGATTTCACTCTTAATAATGTAAGGACTCTTAAAACAGCCCTTAATTCATGGGATTAGACTTGTTTCTACCATTCGTCCTTTCACACGTTCTCCTGATTTTCATAATAAGTAGTATGGCAGAGGAAAATCAAATCTCTCAGTCAGTTCAGTGTATAGTAAAATGCAGACAATACAGTTAATTGGGTGCATTTCTTGTTTAGAAAAGCTTTCCTGTATTTCAATGAATGTGAGGGATATATTTTATGTTGGAGAGAAAAATATAATTTTAGCAAGAATTTAATTTTAAAAGTATTTGAAGCTCAAGAATGGAGATTTCTAGAAAAATGACCTTCACCTTTTTTATAGTTCATATATTTGCCGTAATTTTTTAGTTATACAGTTTAAATTATATAAACTATGGATGCAGCAATTCCATTGCAACACACACATTTGTTTATGAACCAAAGCATATTAATGTCCTTCTAAAGTCTCAAAAGCATGTTTGTTTTGGTTTAAAAAAAAACTTGTGTAGAAATTGTACAGTTGTTTTGAAAACTGACTGTCAAGAGACTAAGGGAATCTTAATTTAATTTTTGTTACAGTAGTGTCAAATAAAGAATATGCTTTTGAATTGGAATCGATTTCTCTTTAAGAGGACTCTTTTTTTCTATAAGACAAGAAGCACCTGAGATACCAAAGTGTTTAGTTTCTGAACTTGTTTCAAGTCTAATTTTATCCTGATTGTATAGGCTCACTAACATTGTTTTAGGTACTGTGTAGATAGCCTTGTGCAATGAAAAGTTTTCCTGAGGCTGTGAGGTAGTACTCCGCCTAAGTGAGGATAGCACAGGCTGGTCCTCTAATTACGGTTAAAAAGTAGTAAGTTAAAAATCAGTGAAGTCCTTTTAAACTTTACCACTTCAGTGCTCAAATACTACAGAATAGTGACATGAAATGATGGTGGAAATATAGCGTGGCAGGACGAGGATGTGTTGTAAAGTTATAGAGAGCTTGTAACTCATTAAAGAACAGATGAGGTGTTCAGGGATATCTCACTGGCCAACAAATTTGGTAGCACGTGTAGCTGCACTGGTTGGGGCTTGTTAGAAACAGGATCTCTTCCCCTCTCCTCACCCAAAGAAAAAAAAGGAAATCAGGAGGTGATGATAAGTTTTAAGAATTAAGCCTATGTAGCAGTCTCTCATGGGTAACTGAAACCATGTGACTCTCAGAAAATATGATTCACGGCACAGCTGAGGTGTGTGCAGGTAAAACACAAGTGCTTGTTTTTTTCCTTTCCAGTCCCTACCAGTGAAGTGCCGCAGACACTGGAAAAATAGTTAGGACTTTGCCACAAGTTGTACATGTATGTCTGTAATAGAAATCAACACAAAGCCTGTTTGTACAGTGTTTTATTTGTACAGTACTGTAGACTTTATTCGTTGTCAGATGTGAAGTAAATCAGATGTTTTAAAAGATGTTTAGGAGTGTTTGGACAAGTTTATTGTCTGTTATATCCTTAGAACAGGGTTACCTGCATACTTGAAACCAAGACAGACTGAAGCTTGTGGCTGCCAGCAAATGATGTGTAGTGTTTTTGAAAATAAATCATAAAGCTAGTCTGCTAAATTTGCATTTAGGAGCTGAACATGAAGTCTATAATTTTACAATTTTGCCTTAGTAGTCACTGTGGAGGCATTCTTCGTGAGGCATCAGTGTCATTCAGTAAAAAAAACCCTTCAAAGCAGAAACTGTCTACAGAAGAGTAAAGCTTCTTAATTATTCCTCAGGCAAATATTCACTGTTCACTTCTAGCTATTGGATGTGTTTTGTATGTGTTTTCAGGGAGGAGGAGGAGGCTGTTTTAAAACAAATGTGGTGCCTAGCTTTGTTGAGATGTGGTGAACAGTTTTCTTTCAAGATGTCCTTGCTAATAGCAGTATAAAGCATAACAAAATTTGGTCATGTTACTATATAAGGATATGTTTAAAGATGTTAACTATTAGCTATTGTTCTGCTTTTTGTTTTCATTATTTCAAGTCAAGATTTTTGAAAATAATTTATTTTTCTTTATGTTTGGATATTCTGTTTAGCCTGTTTTGGGAAAAACATATTAACTTTGAAATGAATCTCAGTAGCATGCAAAGCAATGGAAAAATAAGGAGCATGACTGTTTGCAGTGTTCATTTTAATTCTCTCATAGAGTGTATGAATACTAGCTCTATGCTTAATTAGCTAAATGGGTGTTGCTACATTGACTGGAGCCCAAGGGCATTTTGGATTTGTGAATTTTTAGACATGATTGTTGTTTTACTGCAACTTGGTTTTTACTAAACAAAAGGAGGAACCTCCCTAGGAATGTGTGTTTGGCAAACTATGGACAGATTTGTGACTAGTCTGCATTCCTGTTAAAATACTTTTTTTCATAATGAAAGATGTTTATAGTTCTTATTTTAATTGGGAAATTTTATATTAGTTAAAAAGTTACCTTTCTTTTTTTCTTAAAGGTGTCATCTCTACTGCTAGTATTTTCAGATATTAATTGCACACTGTCAAAGACAGAGGGTTTTCATTAAAAGTAATAGGAATTAATTTAGCTATGTATTCAGTTATTTTTTATTGATTATACACTGGAAATACATTAATCACTTGACAAACATGAAACTTTTTCTGTGTTTCCTATGGAATGGAAGGTCAGTAAAGAAAATTCACCATTGTTCTTTTGAAAAAAAATTTCTTAACTTTCTGTTACAACACTGCTACTGCCAAATACAAAGTTGAAACCCTGGGCCCATTGATGTCGATGAGAGTCTTGTTATGTATTTCAGTAATGTTACGATTTCACTCAGAGCAGTTTCTGTCTTTTGGTTTGTTCATAGTCTTAGTAGAAAAATATCTGTGCGTTTACTATATGTATTCTCAAAGAGATTTGTACAAACTAGTTGTCTTTTACTTTACTCCGACAGGCTTTTATCTTATCTTATCCTTGGTATTTATGAGACACCAAATCACCCTCATGTCTAGCTATAGAGCTTTATTATAGAAATTCAAAAGTTTTCTGCCTGTCACTTGTATTTTAGCTGTGTGAGTCAGGCCATTCTGCCTGAACTTTGGCCTCAGCTTCTTCAGTGCAGGTGCAGAAGGTGCGCAAACAATCTGAAAATGTAGCTGAGGAACTGAACTTCAAAGCGTTTGATGTAGTCAGCCTAAAGACAGCAATCACAGGGCCTACAGTCGTCAGTTAAGCTCTTTTATAATCTTCCATAGTAAAAATAAATAAAATACTAGGGCAATTTTAACAACGTAGAAAGTGAGAAAAGGCAGTATGTATTTTCACACCTAAACTTTGTTTCAAAATGTTGTAGTTGCTGTAAGGTGGAGTAGATGATCACTGACTTCATACTGAAAGAAGTAATCACATAATCTAGATATAGTTTAATATCTGAAGCTAAGCTGACATATTGAAAAATGCAAAAATCTGCTTTAAAGAGCTGAATTCAATGATCAATCAATGCAATTTGTTGGGTTGCACTTCTACAAGTATTCATGTGAACATGTGAAATTAATATTTTACTTCAAAAAAGTTTGAAGTAGTTTTTGAATATTAGAGTATGTGAATATGGGAGTTGCAACAGCATTCCTCTTGGAAAGTCTCGGTTCGTTTGGAAGCAGAAGTACCGCCTCACTTAAAGACCTAATCAAAGGCCATATGACCTCAACTTTTGAATGTAAGATTTTACAATTGAATACTAAAATATGAAAAAAGAGTCAGTTCTGAATAAACGTGAGATTTATATAAATTGCTCTGTGAAGTTTATGAAAAATACAAGAGAAAATGGTCAGTAAAGTACAGAAGATAATACCTAATAAAAATTATCTATTATCTACTTTTAATATAAACATATTTATTCTCTGTTAGTTACAATGCTATAAAGCTGCTTAAAAAAAAAAAAAAAAAAAAACCACAAAAACCTCCCTGTGCTGACCTACTTAATATCAATGAAATACCAGTTGTCATTGCGTATATCTCTTGATTTCCTCAAGGAAAAGCTTTGATAGGTGATGACTGCTATCATAGATATCCAGTCCTACCAGCCACAAGGCCTGGAGCCGGTTCTGAGGCACATCCCTATCTCTTATACTTCATGTTATTCTGGCAGTGGTTTCTAATGCAGATTTTCAGATCACACACATGCAATAATGGAAATGCTTCATCTGGGTGTGGTGGCCAGAGCTCAGACTGAGCTGAGTGAGGTGTAGATGCAAAGAAATAAATAAAGGCATTTGGCTGTTTCAGCAGGTGTATACTACTTGTATAACCATTCCCTTTTTCTGCCAAAGACAAGGCATTGGGCGGGATGGGATTGTCTTGAGTTTGAGCCTTGAATCAGTGGCTGAAACATGATAATTTATAAATAATTCTGTAACAGAGAGTACAATACAGAAATCCAGGAAAAAATATTTATTCGTGTGATTTAATTAAGTTCAGTAACAAGCATCTTGGGAATGTTGCTTTTACAACATTAAGCTATTTGTAGCAAATATTAATGTAATGGATTAGAAATAGTTAAGGAATGCCTGTTAATATTACTCATTTTGCTATACTGTCCTGCTCTAATTAGGCATCCATTTTGATATCAATATTCTCATTTGTTTAAAAAAATCTTTTGTGCTAATTTTGCATTTCAAGAGACCACTAGGCAAAGAGCAACTTCAGTTCTTGTGATGGAATATCCCTTCATATCGCAAATGGCAGAGCCTTGCTGCTTCATTTTTCTTCAGTTTTGATCTTTGCTTTATAGACAGTTCACCAGTGAAAAGGTTTACAGGTCTGTTTTCCAGAAGAGCAGTGATTTCACTGGTTCCCTGATAGAGCCTTTCGGATGATCTGGCTGGCCAGATCATGCATGAACTCTTCAGCCTGACTCTCAGTTCTACCAAACTGAGCCAAACTAGCTAAACAGTTAATGGACTGGTTTTATTTTAAACCAGATCTTTTTGACTGAAATGAGCAAGCTACTCACTTGAACAGCTTTACTGGAAGATTTGAAGAAGTCATAGAAGGGAGAGGGACAAGCAGCTGGAATCTCTTTCAACAGTGTATCTGGATGTAGATGAGGATATCTGTCCACAGCCTTAGGCCATGGGCAGAGCACTCCACAAACAGCTGTGCCACTTGATGATGTTATTACCACCAATCTTTATGTGCTTATTACTACTTTTCTGCTAGAGATTGTTACCCTCCCAGATCTCTCAACAGAAGAAATCACTCCCATCAATCCCATATCAACTTCAAGCAAAGTGAGCCAGGTTAGCTTAAATAGTGATGAATACCCATTCATCAGGCAAGCATGTTTATCGTTGCCTGGTGTGGATTAGAGAGCACGCTGACATTTCTGACTTTCTGTTAGAAACTCTGTGGTAACATCCAGCTGACGGTTAGTGAAGAGCAGCTAGTGGCGGTAACATCTTCAAGTGGAAAAGCTCAGTCTGGAAGAGAATTATGTCCACAAATTAAAAACAAAAAGACCGTTACTGAAATCACTTTATCTTCAAAGGCTCTTGCACCCATTTAGGTAATCAGGTTATTAAAATAATTTAAATTAAACCAGTGCACTTTTCTTGTTTAACTAATCAGGATCAGAACCTCTTTGTTCATTTTGCAGATAGACATATTTTTACCAGATGCAAGCATGAAGATCAGTAATAAATGATATTTTCCATTTATATAGGAGCTATATTTCTGGATAATAAATTCCAGGAAAAACAGTTCTTAAAAAAAACCCCAAAAAACAAAAGAAAACAGCCCAAAACTCAGTTTGGATAGATCTTGCAGTAAATCTTTGCTGGGCTGATTATATGAATACTATGATTAATTTTGTCACACATAGTTCTAGGACCTTGAAATACAGTAGGTGATAAATCTCAAATGAAGCCAAAAGATTTGCTCTTTATAGCAGATCTTAAAGTCTGTCTATAAGTCTTTACCAATGACTACTGTTCTCTAATATGGCTGAGGCCTAAATCTTTATTTGTTGGAGCCCTCAAAGAAGCACAGTACAGTCACATTCTTTGTGTAGTGCTTTACATCTGTTGACCTGGCTCCTGCATGTGAGCTTTTCATGAGGATTCATTTTAGTTCTAAGAATATGGACAGGGTCAAATGTAACCACTGAGGCAAGTTTTAACGGTTTAGGAATTCTGTTAGCTAGGATGATTTTGATTATGGCAGTTAGAGGCTTTAGGTCTGACTTACATTGCTTCTATACCCCTATAGGAATTTATACCTGTGTAAGTAATAACAGATCCTAACATTTTGATTGAATTGTGTTCAAGCCCTTTGGGTGGAAAGTGTTCTGAGATTGCCCTTACATTTCGTAATGTAATTGGGTATTATATCCTATCTGCATTAATTGTGGGGAAAAAATATGATAAAGGTGAAAAGCTTTACTCCTTTTGCAAATTGTTTTTATAATAGTTCCTGATCTGATGTTGGACTTGCCTTCAATGTCATGCTACTGAAAGAATTTTTTACCAACTCTCTAAATTTTCATTTCTGCCTAACTCTATGCTGTACTTACGATTCAAATCTGTGGTTAGATTTAATGAAAACATGAGTCCTTATCCGCCCTGTTTAACATAGCCTCACTCATACTCTGTCTGAAGCTGACAAAATTGTTGAGAAATTTACATAGATTCTGCAACACTGAGTTGCAAAATATTTAGAAATGGTAGGTGATCCTTTTAAAAACTTATAAAACTGCTTGAAATCTGTTCGCTGTTTTCTCCCACATTTCTTTATCAACTAGATTCAGTTTTTGCTCCATCTTTTATGCAATTGTGGTGATTCATCTTCTAGGAGATCTTTTTCTTCATTTGTAAATTTGCTTAATTTCTGAAGTCAGTGGCAGAAAACTTAGTAAGAAGCTGTCTTATTGTTAACTATTTTATAATTCAAATGAACTATTTTACAATTGCAGTGTTGAAAATAAATTTACCTTAGGGCTTATAATGTATTTCCATGTGTAATTAATAGATGGAAAAGTATTTAGGACTTGAATTACCATGCATTTTAAGAAAGTGATAAATGCTAAAAAATTCTCTGCTAGTTGTAATAGTTTTAGAATTGAACCTGTCAACCAAAAGAAGCCTGAAACTAATTGCAATTGAGAAGACAGCTCATTCTCTGAGGGCTAATTCTTTTTTTTGCAGTTACATCTCTTTTACTTGTTTCATAAGTTCTCTAATTTTTAATTAGAAAAAGTGAAGACTAGTTGTTCAAATATTGCAGTGTCTTAGAGTACCTTGTCTTTTGGTTTTGTAGGAAGGAGAGGTCTTACTATGAAAGCTACTAAAGTTGTATGTGAATCCTCCATGGACACAGTCTTATTGCTTGAAGAAAATTTGGAAATGATCCTTCCTTTTAAGATACCCTTTCTTTGCCTCTTGAAAGCCATGTAGCTTTTAAGAATGCATTTTAAGACAAGCTGTGAGTGAGAACCCTGCCTTAGTTAGAGAAGAAAGACTACTGAGAAAAAACACGAGCTCCCTAGCTATATTTAACTGCTGTTAGCTCCGAGACAAAATGAATACTGTCAACTGTACTTTTACCAATGTACTCTGTTTTTCCTTGAGGATTGATAAGTTTAAATGTAATGATTGTCTCCTTGACTCCATCTGGCAAACTTTGATCTGATGTTGAAGTGTTCAAAAGCTGCATGTGTTGCAGGATTTCAGCAAACTTGATCTAACAGGTTTAACTTAAATATTGTTTCCATTTTGAAGTCTGTCATATGGGTGTACCACAAAGAGTGTTTGGTTTTAGCCCTGATGTCTTGGGTGGTGGTATGCAGCAAGTAACAGAATACTGGGAATAAAGAAAAATCCTGAAATGAATCCCTCCAGCTATGGGCTAGTTGAGAGTTAGAGAGACAGGATGTAAAGTAAAACCAGTATGTCTCTCTTTGATCAAAGGATAGATTCGCCACCACCACCCAGCAGGTGATTAACACATTCTCCCCTAAATGGGCTGATTGGACAAAACTGACTATCTGCTTATCACCCAGAAAGTGAATTTTAGTTAATAAACTGGTGGTAGAAATACTCAAATGCTGTGTTTGTGCATTCAGATTCATGAAGTTATGTGATCTGGTGCACTTAAGTTGCTACTAAGTTGTCTTAGAATATGAAATTCTCTAAAGGAAGAGTTACTAAGCACCTTGTGAAACTGCACTTTTGTTTTCAGAAAACAAGCCTCTTTCCACAAGTAAATTGTTACACCATTTTCAGTTGTATGCACTTCTGTATTTGGAGAAATTAATTAGTAGTCAACTGCACTATAAATTTTGAGTATGGTGAAATGATAGTGTAGGGTGTGGTTGGGCATGGTCTTATGCATAAAAGCCATTCAGAAACAAAAGACCAGCTGGAAGATCTGTAAGCCACAGACTGTTTTTACTTCAAAAGTAATGACAGTGGGTGTTCACTGTGTTTCAAGAAGTGTAATACTAAGTTTAGAAATCTTTGTTTTCTCATGGTTTCATCTAATTTTATTTATTATGTGCCAAATACATGTTTGTTGAAGAGGAAGGACGTAGCGCGTAAAGCCACCACTGTCCTGAACAATTTACAGTGCAGTAACACACTAATGTCAGTAAACTCTGTCATTGTTCCATTGACTTTTGTGAAGACATACTTCACACAAGAACTTTAAAAATGGAGGGTGTCAGCTATGCTGTTCTCATTTTCATTATTATGTATTGCTTTGCAGTACAAAACAGAATATAATGACCGAAATCTAAATCTAAAACAACTCCATCATCAGTGAATGTCTTTTTAATAAGGAGCCTCATTTGGGATGTCTGGTAGAACATAATTTAAGAAAATTTTTATGCAAAATTAATTGTAGCACAAATATTTTTATATGAAAGACAATCAAACCATCTCTCTTGCCAAGCAGGATCTGCCACATATCATCATTCAGAACAACCTACTTCATAAAATGGAAAGCAGTGAGCTAATTACTAAGCAAACTATTTTTAAAATAACTTTATTATGTTTGGTCATATGTATGTATACATATGACATACAGTTTTTGCTAGGATCCTGCTAACACTAATTAACTAGAGTATTTATCCTCTAACCCAAGACCTCTACATTCTTTTTAATATCATGACTGAAATTTTGAAACAGACAAAGATGTGTTGCCAGATTCTAAACCAATGTGAAATAGATAAACCTTAACCACAAGAGATGCCAATATTTCAGAAATAAAGTGTGGATGGGGCATTCTAAAAAATAAAGCCCCCCAAATCTGTAAAAGCTGTACTGGATATTGTCTTTGTAGTTGTTTGTTACAAGACTGCACTGTGGTTGCTCCAAATTTTATGCAATTTATTGCAAATAAATGCAATTTTAGCTAGCATCTGTTTAAGAAAAATATTGCTTATCAATCAGTCACTTTTCCCTAGATCAAAAGGCAGTAGTTGGAAAATAAAACCTCCAAATCTGCAGGAGAGGTGTTTGAATAATTAATGTAATTTAATAAGATGGAATAATGCTGTTTTAAAATGTTGTTTACTTATTGGTTTTCTACGTTCTTCCCACAAATTGTGGGTAGAGTGTGCAGAGTTTGCAAGAAACTGATATTGTCTTGGCAAATGTTTCAAAGATTAATGATCAGGTAGTTCCAACACTGGTGTTTTTAAATGATGACAGATGAATCAAGGCTTTTTAACAAGGAGAAAACAGGTGCTGAGATGCACAATGATTTATTCTGTGTATTTTGAGGCTTTTTTGATAGTAGAAAATCTGCTTTCTTCTTCAGCGACTAGTTTTATGGGCTTTTATGATTTTAGCTAAAGACTCCATTTTTCATGACATACTGCTCAAAATCCTGTCATGGTACAGCTTAACAAAGCATCACCAAGTATCCTGATGTGCAATCCTGACTGCCAATCACTTGGTACCTAAGCATATAGGCACTATCCTGAATGTCCTGGGGCTGAATTCTTGTTTGCATTTCCTTTACAAAAAGCCTGCGGTTGTTATTACACCTGCTGGTGTTCAGTGTCACTGACCTCTCACCTAATGTACAATCAGGTGCTCTTTTTTAACAGGCAATCTGGCATTCAGCCCACTTAAATTAGGTTCATTTGTCATGTACTCCTATCTGCCAGCAAGCAAACTGGGGAAAAAGAGGTCAAACTAGGGATTTCTCAAATGTAAATGTTTCCTGGAAGCTGCTGTTGAAACTTAGACATGTCATTCAAAATGCATGTTACTGCCTGCCTTCTTTCTTAGCACACTAATTGTCTTTTACAAGTAACTTACTTTTCTGAATGTCTTTGCAACAGTTTTGCATGAAGTTGTTGCATGCATATTTTTATTGCCAAGTGTTGTTGCAAGCAATAAATAAATCACTGGGCTATATTAAAAGCATACTTTGCCCAGATGCTCCTTTGAAATAATGGATTAAAATGGAAAAGATTACTTTTAAACCACTTACAGGAAGTAGGATCATGCAAAAGGCTGGTTTCGTTTCCAAGTATCTTGTTGCAATCAGTGCTTTTGTATATGAGATGTGTACAAATTTATAGTAAAATATGATACTACATCTACATTTTAAAATTATTTTTGTCACCCTTTTTTTTTTTCTTTTTCTTTTGCTAATTTAATCACGTGGCCCAACATATGAATAACATGGTGAGATGAAGATTCTGGTAGTAGATCATGTTACTTCTTTTAAAACTCAGTAGTAATTAACTTCATGAAGAAATGTGTGGATTCTATCACAAATTACTGGATTCTTAGTCAAATTACTAAATATTTCAATGCCTGTGCCAATGCTACAATTTGTGTCAGGTAGTGATCCTTGAATCAAGATTATCACAGCATGCTACAGCTATCCCAAGTAACTGAGATGGAGCATGATGAGGTGGCAGGAAATATACTTTCTTCCTTGTAGAATAATAATTTATTTTTAGTTTTGCTATTCTTATATAGGAACTGAAACTTCATCAAATAGCTGTATACAATTGTGCCTGGATAAAAAGTTAACAATATTGGCTAAATAATGTGTTGTCTTTTGCTTCTGCTTTTTCATTTCTGATGTCAGTAATGAGGAGGGAAGATAGTTTTGGGTTGGTGATATGTCAGTGTGAAGGAAGAGATTGGTAATGAAGTTGGGAATTGGCTCTCTGAGACTGCAGATTGACAAAAAGAGATTTCTTCAAACCTGTGATTGTTGTATGACGTTGAGAGAGAGACAGACTTGCTGACCGGTGTGAATGTTTTCAGGCAGGTGGAAGTAGGAGGGAGCTGAAGAACCTGACTAGTTTTAGTACCAGGATGGCATGCAGTTTGTTTTGGCAAGATTGAATATCTGAGATGATGGAGTGAAAAGTTGAATGGTAAGACAGGTTATATGGGTTATGTCCAATGAAAGTGGTAGGAAAATTGTATGCTAAAAGTTAGCTTTAGGGATAGAATTAGGATATGGGGAGAACAAAGAACTGAGAGAGATAAAAATAGTCATTATTTCCTTACTCTCTTCGAGTTATTCTTTGATGGATCTTCACCACTTTTTTGAGGTTCCTTTTGTTTCCATTTTCTTTTGTTTCCCTTTTCTTATGTCTCTACACCTTTATCCTTGGATAATCCCACCTGCAAACACTATTTACTATGTCTTTGCTAATAGTTCATAATCTGCATTCCTACTCCAGATCCAACTAATTTTCTCCAAATTAAAATTATTGCTATTGCAACCCTCAGGTATCTAGTTATTAGCTGAGAAAATATGTCTAAAATAGGTAATCTACCTTTTGCTTTGGTTTACTTGCTTTCATGATAATTATGTAATAATCTGACTTTCATTATGTTATTTATTAATTGTTGAGATTCCCCAAATAGCCAAACTACCATGATCTGTAGCTTACGTCTGCAGGCACATAAAATGAGCAACACGCAGCTGAAACCTCAAAGTAGGAAAGCGGAGGGTGGTGAGGTCTAGAACACAAAGGAAGACTGGGCTTTCTTTTTACCTTTGTTGTGCCTATGTTGTGCCAGAACAGCTTTGGTTTTGATGATGTTTACTTTAGGCTATGAGTGTGAAAGGCCCTTTAGGAAATTGGCTTCCAGAATAGAACACAATTGTTTTATTCATTGCTAAAGGAAATAACTAGCACACATAAACTGTCTGCTACTCTAGATAATTCACTACATGACAGTTTTAATACAAAATAAACTGGCTGCGATGTAGTATGGATGGAGATGTAGCATACACATCATCTTGCCAGTCCACAGAATAATCTTCTGATGGGGTCTTACCATTGAGTTAGACAATGTATATTTGTTATGTTACTATAAAAAAGCATAATCCAAACTATTTCAGTAGAAATAAATAGTCATAATTGGCACAGTGAGTTAAATTAGCTTCAATCATCTCCAGAGTAGAGTACAGAAAAAAATAATGGTGTAGATATAGCAGATGTCAAGTGGACAGATTAAAGAAATCTCACTCCTAGTGTACAGGGATATTACTTAGGTATTCAAAAGATTAATTCAACAGTTGAAGTCTTTAAGCACCATCTTTCAAGACTTAAAAGTCCTCTTCTCCTACAATGGGTTTACATCTCTGCCTGGTGAATTCTGTTAAGGAAGACATAATTCATGTCCTCGGCAGCTGAAGAACAGGTCAAATTTTAAGAAAAAAAATCCAACAAACTATTAAACCATTAGTATTTTAAGTGCTATTATTTGTTTCAGATGATTTTATTTGCCTTCGTGAGCTATCAATAGCATATGAGCAGTGAAAAAAGTTTTCTTCTTCATGCAGTTTTGTCAGTTCTTGAAAAAATCCTACTCCCTCAGAAGAGTCTAAAAAATTGTTCTCTTGTTCTCCAAAGCCAGCTGAAACTACAATGGAAAAGACATTTGATCTGATTTTTTTTCTTGTTGGATATATATATTAAACAAGATAGATAAGCAGGCCACATTTAGGTCTTCAATGTTGTTTTTTCTTTTTAATAGTAAATGGAGAATTTTGACTTATATAATGGATTTAGAAATATATATGTACAATACAGTTAGATAAAGAATATAAAACATATTAAAATATATAATGAGGTTAGAGATTCCTTAGAAACTACTGTTCTGATATGATGAACAAGTAATGAGTTCATATTACATATCACATTACATTTGAAATCATATATATCATATTACATTTCAATTTTGAATTGGGGAAACCACTATTATTTTATTCTACAATTCTTAGTATTTTGCAAATCTGGTTAAGAAGACAATAAAAATAATTAAAGAGAAAATTATGCATGGTCAGTCACTTTTAAGGAAATTTTCACTTTTATTACTTAATAAATTGTTAGTTTAAAAATAATAAGTTTTCAAGGTTAATAAAGGTTAATAATACCCTGCCTTCTGTTTTCCAATTGGTGAAAGGTAGAACAGAATCTTAAAGAGTTTGAAAAGTCTTTCCAGAATTTTGCAAATTCTAAATAATGTTCAGAAGCTAATGAGAAATCCGGGAAGGTATAGAAAGTTGTATAGAAAGTAAAATAAATTACTTTTTCCCTCAGAGTGAATGGATGATCATCAACATTATGCTTTTGATTTAAAAGAGCCAGGGGCTTGTCTGACAGTCGTCTTCTCTGCTGGTCTACCCAGTCTACAAAAATGGTTAAGGGCTGGTAATTGGCAGAATCTTAAGTCTATTCCAAATATAGCTTATTCGTAAGAATCCACCTTTACTGTTCTCCCTGCAAACAAACAGATGCATCATAATTTCTGGTTGTCTACTTTGCTGTAGCGTATGGTGAAGAGATTTAAAAGAGAATCTGTTAATATAGAATGCACAGTATAAATTTACTCCTGTGAAATCAGGAATGACTCAAGATTTTGGGTGTGTGGCAGAGTAAGAATTCTAGATCCTTATTGCCAATTTCCAAGGCAACTGCTGAAATAAATCTTAAACACTTGTTCAAACTTTAGCAATTTCTGGCAAAGACAATATTATATTGCATAGGACAGCTTGTATGATATCCAAAACAGGACAAAAATTTGGAAACAGTGGGAGAATTTGGCGTTTATTAATCTGTAGGGTGTGTGCATAGTTTAAATAACTTTACGATGTGAACATCTATATGCTTTAGAGTCAATAATCAAAAGCTTTGCAGATTTAGGAGAAAGAATTCCATTTTAAAACTAAATTAACATGTCATAAAAAAATCTTAACATAAAACTGGAATGCAGTGTGGTATAACACACCAAGGCTTACATTTTCAAATCCTTTAATGTACTATTTTCTGGACACAAAGCCCAGTATGTACATTCAGATTGAAAAAAAATAATCAAATGTAAGTCAAGCATCAATAAAGGTTTGTGCTCATATTTTTACACCTAAGTTTTAAAAAGTTGATTTCCCTAAATTACTGTGACTCCAGTGCATTTACATTTATTATCATTTAGTTTTACAAAATGTCATTGACAACAGATCAATGAATCACGTGCTTAGAGGCAGCAAGAAATAATATACTCTTTTGATAGCTACATTTTTGTCATTTGAAATCTAGTAAATTTCTCTTTTCCTCTGATTTTCTTAGAATTATACACTATTTGCATTACTGTGGTGTAAGAGGTGTGTATCATGGTAAAGATTATGACCAAAATGCCAGTACACGATCAAAGAATTCCCTATGCTAAAAACATGTGAGAGAGTTTGATTCACCAGATTTAAGCTTTCTTTGTCAGGGCAAAAATCAGGTCTACCAGATTCCAGATCAGGTCTGTAGTGTTTTCCCAAGGGTTTGCCACTTAGTAAAAAGACGGCCTGTTGCGCAGAAGCCTTAAAAGTATAAACTCAGCTATTTCGGTTTTGTGGTTAGGACAGTGCTGTTTATTGAGTTTCCAGGTAGGAATCTGGTAGGTTATCTAGCACTCAATAAATTACTTGTATGGCCATTGAGCTAAAAAAAAATCAAGATACTTAGAGTGTCATCACTGGAAATTAGTTAACTAGTCAATCTCCTTATTTAAAACAATATTATAAAAATGACAAGATGGCTTCTGGCATAATTTCCTAATTCTATAAGGGCATATTTTGATTTGCTCTTCCTATTTACGACTTCAAAGAAAACTCATTAATTGCCTTGCCATACATTCTACATTTTGTTGGTTTATTTTTATGTTTGCAAGCACATTGTAAGCCTGAAAAAGTAAATATATTTTGCTGATTAGATTAATGAATTCCTAATTGTTTTAGCATCTGAATGCTTAAAAATTTGACATGGGTTGAAACATAAATATATCAGTGTTTGGAGTTGAAAGAATAAATGACATGGCTCTTTGTTTAGTGAATAGATATATTTTTTTAATGTACTATTTTATTATCCTGACATGTTCAAGGAAGTCTAAAACTAAATTCCTTGGCCAATTGGCCTGACTTTCCTGCCAGGGTCAGGGGACTGAGTAGTTGTGCCAAAGTTTTTTATTCATCTCTATTTACACAGAGTGACTGGAAGCTTTGAGAGTCAATCATTCCACTCACTCATACCTGAACTGAACCCACATGAATGTAAGTCCATTTGGCATTTACCAATCCCATTTAATTTGCATATTTAGCTATATGGTTTGTATCTTTTTTGTAGGCATAGTCAAATAGTTGTTCTTATTTTGTGAGACTACCTTGACCAGTAGCATCCTCTATGAGTCAGTGAAAGAAGGAAGGGAGTATAAAGGACGTGCTCAGGAATAATGCCTCAGTTTGCTGTTAATGTACAGTTTAAGCAGAACACATGCGTGCTGGCATATGTCTTAGTGAATGTCTCTTTAACTAGCTGTGTGGTATGAGGGCCAATGTGATGAGGTGGAGCATGCCAGTTTTCCTTCCCAAAGGATCTAGTTGTTCATATTGGCAGGAAGTTTTACTTACTAAAGTGGTTAGCAACTGGCAAAGTGAGCACATCCAGGTCTGAGGTATTCCGTACGCACATTTCTTCATGGGAATTTCTTATGTTAACAAAGGTACAGTATGCAGCGTGCTTAATATTCTGTTGTATTTATCAAGGCAAAGAAACAACTGTATGAGTAAGATCAATATACAGTAAAAGTTATTTTAGGTTGAAGGTCAGTATGTTTGTCCCTGTGGTTTGTTGTTTAAATCTTTAGAGATTTTTACATATTAGTGGTTGTTTCCTGGAAGCAATAGGAATGATGTGAAATCCTAGAAGGATTTTCACTTTTCTTTTTCCCTGTCTTCCTTTTAGAGAAGAATAGTACTCATCCTTCTAAAATGATTTTATTTCTTAGTTGTAAAGTTGATAGAACTTTTGAAGACTTTAATATTTTGCATGTATGACAGAAAACATGTTGAATATGTTTTAAAAAGTACACAGATCTCATTCATATAAAATCAGAATAAAATTAGATCAATTGAAGTGTTATGTTTACAAAAATTTTACTCTCTCTCATGTGCACCAAATATAGAGCTACAGAAGGTCCTTGTTTAAGCTAGCAAGTCCAGGGAATTCTCTCCTTCCTGTCACGGGCACAATGTCTCAGTGCACTGTCCTACCATTGAGGTGATTGGTTTTCACTACTGCATTTGATTTAGAACATTATTTTTAATGAAACTACTATGTTTTCAGTCTTTTGCCTAACAGAGCATGTTTCTCCAAATAATTAATTGAATGATACAATTTCTACTTTTATTAAAAAAAAAACCAACACAAAATTGTTGTAATCTTAGCCAAAACAAAACAAACACCCCCCCTGCACTAAATAGCAATTTAAAGGTAGCAGAAATAGTTAGTTTATTAAAAAAACCCTTGTTGTTAATATTGTTGCCAACATTAAGACACACCACACTTTGTCTTAAGGGGATTTGATGGGACAGTGTTGTATTTAGTAATTTGTAATCATTATGACAGCCTGGCTGTTGAAAGATCATCTCTTGTGGTTATCTGGAGGAGATCAAGGTGCATCACCTGCAGAACAAGGCCTTGTTTTGGCTCACAGCTGTCCTTCTGGAAAGGGAGTACAAGACTTTGAAAGAATGTTACTGCTAAATCCATCCTTTCACCTCATTTACAAGCTTTCCTGTATGTGAAGTTTAACTGCAGATGACTTATTTCCACAATAAGGCTCCTGTGTTAGCAGTTTTTAAGGCTTGCTATGTGTTCTATCGCTATTTTCTCAGTAGGATGACAGCAGCTGTTCTTTGATTGAAACATGAAGAAAGATGTGTTGAAGTCAGATAAGCATCACTGCTAAAGCAGCTTTACCTCCCAATTTACTGGTCTTTGTAATACGGCTAGTAATAAGGAATGCTGAAACTGAGCTTTGTGCTTGATTTAAATTATAATCTTACAAGATATGTGTAAATCTACCTAAAGAAATTTTTCTTCATGTATCTCTGTTTCTTGAGACAAAATGCACTCGTGTCATTGTAAACTAAAAGGCAAGAGTAAGAGGACATCATCTGATGCTTGGTAGTAGTTCAGTAGGATTTTGTTTCTTGTCATTCTTATGATTATGATTTGTCTTTTTGATGACTTATTGGTCTTTTTTTTTTTTTCTTTTTTTTTTTTAGATCTGAAGTGATTTGTGGTTGGACAGCAGTAGTTTCTTTTATCTTCATTTCCAAAGCTGCAGTTGTAAGACCACATTCAGCAGCAGATTAAGCCTCAAATACTGTGGTTCAGTTTTCACAGTTGCTGCCAAATAGGCCTTTTTTCACAGACCATTTTATACTTTGTGATACTTGTAATTAAGTTACTTATAGCAAGCCTGCTTCTGTCTTCTGCACAGTGAAAAGTAAGCCTTACTGATACAAAATACTAATGAAGATAAGCAACATGAAAATTTACATGAAACTTTCTATCTCTTATTTTTTAAATGCTGTGAAGTATAGTGGGCACATAATCTGTTGGTGAAATGATCCCTAGTCCTTTGGCAGATACTGAAGATTTTCAGAATTTAAGTAGGGCCAATGAAATGCTCAGATCTGATTTCTTCAGATCTCATTTGATTTTTGGTTATGCACAATGATGAATGGTGTTCTTTTAAAAACAGAGTACCAGCTCTAGTGTCTGCTTATATCCACTGGATGCCATTTAAATTGCATTAGCAATAAATGGGTCTGGTAAGGTATATTTCCAAACAATACGTGAGATGAGAAACTAATCTCCCAGCTTTTTAGTGACTTTAAGAAACATGCATCATTGCTAAATTTTCTTGCCAGGGGACTGAATCAGTAAACTTTTCAATTTGTCTCTAGACTGGGTTTGACTGTGATTGAAATCCTGTTTCATTTTCAGTTCAACAAACATCAAAACATTTTTAAAATAACGAAACTTCATGCTCAGTTGCAGTTGAAGTTAAAAAAATAAATTATTTTCAATGGCTTATTTTCAATAGGGTTTTGCTTGTGTCCTTGATGATCTATTTCTAATCTTCCTGTTGAATTTAAAATAATAAATATATTTCTTTGGTATTTTAAATTTACAAAGCACTCAAGCAGTTTCTGACATTTGCAGAAGCTGGTTTTTGAATCTTCATTAACTACCTGATGTCTGTATTGTTAGAAAAATTAACTGTCACCTATTGGTGTACATATACATACCTTTGACTATTACCTCAAGTATATTTTTAGCCCTCGGAATCACTAACACGTACATTGTCTGTAGTCTGGGATAAATTATTATAGAATAAAATCATAGAATGAGTTGGGTTGGAAGGGACTATAAGGACCATCTAGTTCCAACACACCTGCCATGGGATATATTCTCAGGATTAAAACTTTGAACAAGGAATATTTCTTAAGATGATAACCACCCAAATAAAAACATATCTTACATGAGACTCCTCTTACAGAACAGTATTTTTACAAACTTTTTACATTGCATACAACTGAATGGAAAGTCATCTTCTTAAAAGTGTGCTCATTTTATGCATCAGGAATCATTTCAGCAACAGGAATTTAAGTAGAGACTTCATGGGCTTTGATCCAAATGCAAATAGTGTATTTGGAAGATCTTTCAAAAATATAAATAGGAACTAATTTAATTAAAACTTATTCAGAGACAAGAGGATTGTGCTTGACCACTGATAATATTTTTATGAAAGAAATACTCATGATAAGAACTTTCAAAAAATGAGTACAGGTCTACCTACCTGAACGTAATGATTAACCACACAAAATGAAAAACACAGAAAACTGACATGAAAAGTTCACGTTCCAGAAAACAATAATAAATATAAAATTCCTTTCAGCTTTTCCTCCTCTCTCTGCCAATGCCCTGTTGAAGAGTCCTGTCTCGGTGTTTTGTACAAGGTAGATATGATGACTTATGATAATAGTAGCAATAATTGTAATATTGTACTACTACTAATAGTAGTAGTAACAGTAGAAGTTTTTCTTCTCTAAAGATGCTCATTTCTGCTAACATTTTAAACTAAGAGTTTTATGTGTTGGTGTGTTAGAGCACTTTGTTTGTGTACCCATTGTGACACTTAAAAGGAACATTCCTATTTTAGCTGGTTGCAAGCTGCTATGTGACTTGCTGCCACAGAGCAAATTACAAATCTGAGGAAAGCATTCCATTCTAGGTTCTTCGTTATGTTCCTTTCTGCGACTCACAGACCCTATTATGTTTAAAGAACTTTATAGTATGCAGAGGCTCTAGGAGGAATGAGAAGAAGGAATGAATTAGAGCCCCCTTACTGGGAAAATCTTGAGAAGGGTTTGGTGAAATACCGTGCAATCGTTCTAGGAAAGCAAAGGATTTACAGTAAATTTAGAGCACATAAAGAAATTATGCTGTATTTAAAATCCTTCAAAATTTAATAAGACTTTAGTTCATTTCTAAAAAGGTCCCGTGTCAGTTCCAACCAATTAGCCTAATAAAAAGCAATTAGAGCATCCCTGTTTGCAAAGAGAATTTTCAGACTTTTTTTCTTCTTCATTGTCTTAAACAGACAGACTCTAAAGTATTTTGGTATAGCTACACCCACTGCATCCATTATCACTCTCTCTTTTCTCTTACATATTAGTGAATGTAAACCAAGACATTTTTAGCCTCCCTGGTTTTCATTCAGTTTTTCAAACAAAGTGGTAGTGACTAAAACAGTTCTATCAGCCTCTCAAGGAGGCCAATTTAAGTTTTGGCAACTTGCCATAAACATAAAAATACTATTTAGTTAGTTAGTTATGGGGCCGGAAGAGGGGGGCTAAGATGGGACAAGTGCCCCCTTTTTTTTTCTTAAATGAAAATTTCCCCTAGCTTGAATCATCTTCAATAATAAATCATTCTTTTCAAATTTGTAATTTAATTAGATAATAACAGTAATTAAAAGTATTGAAAGGAGATTGCTAAGTTGAGCACCCTAAATCCATTGTAAGGTAGAAAACAGGTCTCACTGTATTTAATTACATCGTATTTATATCCCAGTGGTTAAAAAAGCCCCTTTGTATTTTGTTTGCATATTTTAGCCTGCAAAACAATTCACATAATTAGTGATTGTTAGCATTCAGACCCTGTATTAAGAAATGTCTGGTTTGTTTGCTATTTCCAAAGTTGAACCAGTATTAGAACTTAATGTTGAAATTCTGTTTTGAAATTTTGTGTATGTAGCTTTGACTCTACTACCCAGTTTAGGTCTGTGCCCCTGCTTCATTCCTAGGTGTGATGTAAATCTTGAGAAGGTCTGTTTTCAAGTCCTGGTTGCGTTTGTAGCTGGGTAGCATTTTCTAGTGGGACTTCGGTTCATGGGGATAAAGTAATCTATCTCAATTTATGAAAACTGTTTGCAAAATTCCCACCTGATTTCTGAATCCAGCCCGTCAACGGCATATTTGGATTGAAACCTGGTAATCATTTTGCCCTACTATGAATTAAAAGACTGACGCTTCAGTCTCTGTTTTTTATTTTCCATGTTGTAAATAATAATGGTGCTTTTTTTTGAAAAAAAAAAAAAAAAGTCTCAGTAGCATTGATATCACATTCATTTGCTTTCCCCCTTTTGCTTTTTTCCCAGTCAAAAATATTTGTGTCTTAAACTATGAAAATAAAAGTCAATGGAATAAAAAAGGCATATGTTCAAGTTAGCAGGATCATCTATGATGTTCATCTTTTAGCATAATTTTTGAGCAGTATGGTGCTTCCTTTGAAACACAAATCAGGGATTTTTGATGATTTAACAAAGTGCACAGTATGGAGGAGTGACTGATAAAAGACTTAGAAGCAGATGTGAGTCAGAATACAAGAAACCTTATGTATCATGGGTAAGTTATTACAGGGATCCTTTGAGGAAAGTGATACACTGTTGATTTTAAATGTTAGAAATAGCATCCTGCTGTATTTTATACTTTTAGGAATTGATATATCTGCACAGACTGCGCAGACTGTGAATTGGTCCCTATTCTTATGGCATAAGTAACATACCTTTTAAGTCTTACCCAGACCCCCATTTCCCAGGTGGCCTCTGCCATGGGTAACTGCACTGTTCCAATAGGATCAATCTTAATGAAATAGAGCTGACATTTCAGTATGTTTCTTGGAGCAAGCGAAGATGCTTACTAGATGTTTTTTCATACTGCCTAAAATAATGACCACAGAAAATTCACCCTAAGTGAACTGAACGATAACAGTTCATTCTTTTAGTCTGTTATTAATGTCTAGCTTCTTATTGGAACAGAATTTATATAATTTTCAATGTTAATACTCACAAATTGTGATTTTATAATGCAGATAATTCTTGACTATTCATAGTCTTTCTCCTAATCCATTTATTGTCATGCTATTTTTTGTTCTAGATTTTAGTATGACATTGATTTAGATAATTTCATGCCAGATCTCAAAAGAATGCCAAAACCAAACAAACAACTGCAAAGGAGTGACATAACTATTCAGGATTTAATGCAGGATTTCATAACTTATGGACATGAAATTGTGTGGCACTCTACAGAAAAAAGTTGTCCCAAGATGTTCATCGGGTTGCAAAACTGTGCTGCATCTGGTGGTGATGGTCAAACACTCAGGTGTAGCTTAATACTGCTGCAAGGTATTGCATTGTTACTTAGATTTGGTTTTTGGCCCAAGGCTGAAGCTGGGGTTAGCATTTTGAGCTAGAAGAGCTGGGACACTGGAGCTCCCTGCTTATACCAACAGAAGCCCACTCTGTGACAGGAAATCAGTGTAATATTTCCCAATAACTTCCAGGTTACAGCAGTCCACTCTAGAGGGCACAGTGCTTGCATTGTGGTGTCTAGAAGAGTCATAGGTAAGGAGAAAGCTTTTTCATTTCCTAACCAGCCAAAAGTTGATGCTTATATAGAATAAGTGATGGTAAAACAATACTGAGGTTGCACACTGCTCTAAAGAATGCACGAGCTGAGAGGGACATCCTGGTTACTGCTATCCTGGTCTTATCTGTGAAGGATTTAAGACTGCTCCTTTTTATTCCAATGTATTGCTTTACCCATTGTGAAATCTTTATGATAACATTGCTTCTGACCAAAAAAGTTAGGTTGTTTGCTGACATTGGTGGTATCACCATTTTCAGCTTGTCTTCAAATTACAATGACATTTTTCAGGAAGGTAGAGATAGTTTCATATCTAACTTACGTAGTCATTGTCTTGATATTCTGCCTCACTTAAAAGTCTCCATTGTACTTTTTGCTGGAGTCAGTATGTTTTAATTTTTCCCTAAACTGTTCAGTCACATTGCTAGTTTTATTTAATTTTTCTTGATTTTACTCAAAATGAGGGGTGGCTTGAAGTGTCTTGGTTCAAATATACATTGTTTAAAGGGTAGACAGATACCTTTTCCGGATGACAGATGTTACAAAGATAAACTGCTGTCATATGCCCTAATATTTTTTCTGAAGATGATTTATCAAGTGATTAGCAAAGGTGTCAGAATTAGCTTTGAATTTATTTCCTAGTCTAGAAAGCTTTTTTTAAGCCACTGACTTGTCTCTAATTCCAAAATAGTAATCTCTACTGGTTCCTGTAGAGAGATAAGGCAGAGATCTCTGCTTCCCGGGAGGTAGTTTTTGAAGTATGAATGCTTTACCTTTAAAGAGTATTAATGAGAAAAATGTCAGTGGAAAAGATTTTCTAAAATAAAATGGAAAAAAAAAATCTATTACATAAGATGTCATGAAATAATATTTTTGGTTACTTTGTGCTGTAGATATATTTTTATTGGAAATATTTGCTTTTTAGTGATTAAAGATATGATTGGCCATTCGGTTAGTTTACGTAGAGTTCTGTTTCATGTGGAACCTTAACTAGCCTGCACATAAAATAATTTTTTTTGTTGAGATCTGGATTCCTTATTTGAAGTTTGTCTTGGAAATTGAATGTTTTCTGTATTACTGTCAATAATTACTTGGACGTATGATCAGTATTAAGAATGCATGAAGATGACTGTTGTAGTTTCACATCTGTATGTGTTGATTTAAAAGAAAATTTGACACAAGTTAAAAGTCTCATAAATTGGAGCTCTTGATACCTTGTTTTAGTATTTGTGAAAAAAATTAGATTTGTTTACTTTTTAAATGCATTTTGTTGCTGGAGTTTCCATGCAAACATACAAAAATGTGAAAGGTTTTAACTGGGAGTCTAAGAGAAGTTTCAGAAATTGAATGAATCACTCTTCCCTCTAATGACAGATTATGAAGATGGTTTAATCTTAGAGTGTGTGAGTGTTCTACTGACAAGTTCTCATGTGAACAGATTAGACACCCATCTGAGACGTTTTTATCGCATTGATTCATTCCCTTGGAAGAATGCAGGCTTTTACTTATTTTAGAGATGATTCCAAGTGGCTTGTCGAGATTGTATCTTGCATGTGAATTTTAGCTGGGATTATGTTACGTGGGAGTGACAATTTTTAATAGGCATGGTTCAGGTGGTACCACAGAAAATGAATAGCTCAGCTTAATGGAAAAAGTTTACTTATACATATATTTAGCAAGCGGCTCTAGAGGAAATCTGTAGATAATGTACTTGAATAATGCATGTGTACATAACAGGTAATATTAAAAAAAATACTGCTGGTTTATGTTCTTGGAGAAGAGGCAGTTATATATAAACCATACTCATGTCTGAGGCACTTCACAACCAATTGGCAGCTCACATCATTATTAAAAGCATGTTCATTGATGGACAGAAAGAAATTAATGCTTTCTGAGCCAAACTTGACTAACGCTCAGTATTGCTGTAACACTTGGTCCCATCCTGACAGACTTCAGGCTTAAATCAAAATTTTATGTAAAACTTAGGAATTCGTAGATTTTTACTTAAGATGACATTCCTGTTTGAAGCAGCACTAACTTCAAAGTTAGATCAGGTTGCTCAGGCTCGTTTGGACTGAGATTTTTTTTTTAGCTGATACCTCAGAGTATATGGTCAGTGAAATGTAAGGAAACTTATAAACAGGTAGTACAGAAGTAAGATTAATTTATGTATTTGTCTATCTGCATTTCATGCAAGCAAGGATGAAGCAGGATGTTTTGGAGATGATGATAATAAACTACCAGATGTAACTGAAAGGTCTTGGCTCGCATCACAAGTTCTATGTAAATGATCCTTCTCAGCAGGAGGACTTGGGGCTTTTATCAAGGAGACTAACTCATCAGCAGTCAGAGAGGATCGGAGGACTTAAGAATCAAACTTATCTGCATATCTGGAGATCATTAAATGCCTTTTTTCTATAGGAGGTTGAACTGAGAGCACACACCTTCCTGGTGACTACACCAGTGCCAATACACTTTGGTATGTGAATTTATTAGAGCAGTCAGGAGAATCCTATGAATGGACCTCTTCTCTATATTTGGAAACACTAAATCTTGGCTCCTCTGCCTTGATTTCTCCCTTTAGATTACTAGTAACACTGTATTGGCCAACTATTCTTACTGTCTGCTGAGAACTCAAATGATAGTAACTAATTTAATGTTAGCCAGATATAAGGCTGTTTGATTATAGTAATTTTGCAGTAATTCCTAACTTTTATCTGTTACCTAAAGGAGGAGAGCTTTAATTTCCTTTGTCAATAGCCTGGCTTGTCCATTTTCCTAGCTTCATAAAATAGAACTCAAATGAATTTGCAAAACTTTAAAGTTATTTCATAGGAGAACAAGGCTTTCTGATTCATCTTAGTTTATTATTTTCTAGCCGTATAATATGAACAACTAAAAAATACATCTCAGAAGACAGTGGTGATGCATGAAAAAAAAAAAGGATAGAAAAACCTTCTAGACGTTTTGTACTTTCCATATACGTTGTTCTATTATCTGTGAAAGCTGGTCTAAGTCTGTTGGTGCTGCTGTGAAGGATGGCCCTGCCCTTTCCTTGACTCCTGGCTGTGTGGTCTTTTTGCTATCATTAGTACTCATGCTCAGCTTGCAGTTCTGGCTGAACACTAACCCTTACCAAAAAAAAAAAAGATTGCTTTATTGAATCCGTGAGCCTATCCGGCTCATCAGTTAACCAAATGAATAGTGATGCCAGGAAGGGCCAATGATGAAAACTGCATGGCTGTGACTGAGAGGTGGAAGGAGCAGGGAGAGGGGGCATAGAAAGGCAGGATGACACCTTTTAGCCGGAGAGCAGATGGACTGAAGGCAGTTGTAAAATGATATCCATTGGCATCAATTGCAATATTCATATTTGCTGCATGTTTGTGCTGTTTTAGGATTATCCTGCTAATGCAAACAAAAAAATAATCCAAGGAGTTTGGAATACTAATGTGTTCAACCAATATGGTGGTTTTGTTTCTATTAAACTGTTCACTAACATGAGGTCTTTGCATTTTACCTACATAACCAATTCCTGAGAGGTCAAATACAAATTCACCCTGTAATATCTTTACTGGTTCAGCGTAACGAAAATAGAGTTTTCCCATCATTGCAGGCTATAAATCATACAGACTATTCTTTCTTCAGATAGATTTCAGTTGTCATTTCTTATATATAGCACTTGAAAAATTATTTCTAACCAGAAGTTGAACTTCTGTAACAAAGTGCCTATTCATTAGACATGATATTTCCTGGATATCAGAAGGGTATCTGCAATAGCCTTTTATCAAAGAAAAGATAAGATTCCTCCTTTCCCTTTGACTGAGCCAGCCCCAGCAATGAGCAAATAGGGGAATTCTGTACGAGAGTTTTGTATCCTGTTGCAGGTAGTTAAGTCAGTTGCTTTTCATTTGGCATTAATAAAATATTTTGTTCAGCTGCAGTTTAATCCCTAGCAACAGATGTCTTTACCTAGCAATCCCTTAAATATTTTAATTTTAAAATTTACTCAATATGCTTGTAATTGAATTAGCATAGCATCATTTTAAACACATAGGCAGTGAAATTGCTGGTGTTTTCCATTTTTCACAACTAGACAATCATCAATATGTACAGTTTTTTCAATGAAAACTGAGCAACAGAATGAGTGAAGTCAAAGTTGATGGAAATATAGTTAGTTCTACATATTAGGCCATAGCAGTTATAGAAAAAAGGATTTGAAACTTAAACCAACCAAAAATATATAAATAAGTGACAGCCCTTGGTCTGCTGTAATTTACGTTCCAAAAGGTGACCTACACTTTAAAGCCTGGTTCCTCCAGTGCTCAATAAAACAATAGAAGTCACAACAAACTCTCTGGCTTGCCATGACAATCCCCTAACATGGAAGAGAAAAAGGCTTCTGAGATGATGCAAATTGAGCAGCACTTCATTATGACACTAAATTGTATAGGTCTTCCAAGTAACAAAACATCTTTTTAGGATAAAATGCATTTTGCGTAGATGTCTTTATTCATTGATTCTTTTCTCCTAACATGACAAATAAAATTTAGTCACATTTTAAAAGTTTGAAATTAGTCTCGAAAACTATGATTAAATTGCTTTTCTCAGACATGTAAAGGAGTGAGCCCCATACTCAAATCATGGTACTTGGCAAGTCTGTAAGCATGGATTTTGCATCAGGTTATTCCACATGTTCCTACAAGAGAAGGGTCAAATGTTTTTTGAAGTGGCTTGATTTAAGCATTGTTTTCTTATTAAAGAATCTTTACCCAAAGCTTATATTCAAATCATGTGTGTATATTGCATGTTTGAATAACTATTTTTAATGGGTAGTGTCTGAGAAGAATTTAAGAGAGACAAAATTTTGGGGGAGGGAAAAAAAAAATCACAACAGAAAAGGTCAGCATAAAGTAGTGGGCTTCATGCTTCATCCGTAATACACTGGTTCCAGGAGCATGAGAAGGCAGATTCTCTTAGGCAGGTGCCAGTTGCCAGCAAGTAAAGCGGAGTATCACATGCCTATCTGTTGTAACTGGCTGTAGATTGTAGTATGTGCACCACCATATCAAATGCACTTAGAGTGCACAAAGCATGTCCTATATTTTTTATCACACCACATATTTTTCAGTTCTTTCTTCACTATCTATTTCACTATCCCCTTCAAGCTATTTAAGGATTCTGTAATATTTTCAGGAGGAAAAATCACTCTATACCTACCTTGCAAATACCTCTTTGTGGATGGATTGTAGTTAAGTCTGGATAGAGCCTTATCTGGGTAGACTTGTATCTCATTTCTTATCCTAAAGATGTCCCTTATGCCAGGTTATAATTTTAGATGCATCTCCATTCACCTCCACTCACAGTGTAAATAGCACTCTTTATTGTCTCTAAATGTAGTAACAGTGCAGAGATGTCTTAATCAGCATAAGTAGGTTTAATCATAATATTGAGGGATAGAAGAGGAAGAACTCTCAGGAACACGTGTGTTAAAATGTGGGCGAAGGGAGTGTGTTCACTTATGTTTTCTTTCATGTATTTAGTTGCAAGGTGCCGTCAGGACAAATTTTACTTCATTGTGGTTGGGTGGTCAAAAATTAAATGCTGCTTCCTTTTTTTTACTGTATTTTCCACTGTCTCTTCTAAAAATCTGATATTCAACCCTAGTGTAATTATACTGAAGTTAATTTGGTGCACTATTTCAATACTTGGATGTACTACTACATTTGTACTACAAATGCGAGTTAGTCTGCCATAGGTTCATTGTCACAGAATCATCAAATGGTTTGGATTGGAAGGGACCTTCAAAGGTCCTCTTGTCATTGTTCCCCCCAATGGCTGGGAACATTATTTTTCCTCCACCAGCAGCCTTCACTTCAGACGCAATGTGCTCATTTTACAAGCCCCGTTTTGCATACCTCAGTTGGTTTCTCTGTGTGTGCCTTCCACAGTACCACATTTCATGTTAATTCTCCCCTGAGAAGTTCCTCTAAGTGTAGAGTTATTGCAATCTCAAATGTTTTCAGTTGCAACCCCTACACCCTGTTTTATAGTTAGTAACTGCCAGAACATCCAACAAGTCTGCAAATACTATGGCACTCATGTTTCTTTAGAGCGTTCTTCCTTTAGACCTAGCGAACTGTAAGAATTCATGCATCTGTGATGTGCTGACCTTAACTGGACCATCAATAGCACCAAACAAAATTATCTGTGTCCTAGAAGCTGACCTTAAAGTCAAGGCTACTATGAGCCTTGGCAGAGCTTCTTTCTACCAGGGTGCTGTTCAGATAGGCTGCGGGTATCCATGCAGTACAGGTGTGTTTCTCTTCCATGTGTATGACAGGGGTATTCTTCCTGCTGCCTCCATGGAAGGAGTCAACACTTTCTGTGTTTAGAATCTGAACATTCCCTCAAATAAATAACTTTTTGGGAATACACAAATTACTTCCACATTGCAGTAAACAAACAAGCTTGCACATTATTCCATATAATTATATTATTGTTAATTCTTATATATAATTTCATATGCACTATACATTAATTTTATTAATTTTGGTATTAATATCACTGCCTTTTGGTATTAATATCACAATTTAATTTTACCAGTGGCAAGCAGGTTATAAAAATAAATAAATGGAAAGGAGGATCACTGCCAGAGCAGGTCAAATTTTAGGCCTTCCCACTCGATCTGTCACTTTAAAAAAAAAAACAAAACCACCCACCCAATAATTCTGTGAAGACATTACAGTCTATTAACAGTGTAAACGTTTATTTAAAGAATAGGTATTTTTAAAAACTTGTCACGGACCCAGTGTGATAAATAATCAAGGCTGGATTAATTTAAAAACTGGATCCAGCCATGAAGCCATAGGTCATAAGAAGTTTATGTGAAGAATGAAAATCCATAGTCTCAGGCACTTGCACTGTGGAGCTTACTAGCTGCAGGATCCAGCTCTTACAAAGTTTTGACTGGATTTTGTCATATGCACAACTGGGGAGTGCTTCAAAAGCATTAACATTAGCACTTTAGTTGGGATTAACTGTTGCATGTGCCAAACTGTCTTCCTGTTTTCAACATTCTTCCTAACTTAATTTGGCAGTAGGAAGACATACAGGGCACACTATATATAGCTGTTGCTACCCAGAAGAGATGAAATTAGGAGAAAGGAGTGGTTGGCCTTACTTTCATGTTTGCATTGCAGCTGATCTGATGAAATTAAGTGTAAAACTACTGATAATAAAACAAGGACTTACTCTGCAGAACAGGATGAGTCTGACTCAGTGTCTGCTGGGAGCACAACCAGCAAAGTGCCTGGAAGGGAATGGAATGAAAAGTTCTCTTTCTCCTGGAAGGCTGCTGAAATGGACCCTATCTTAGAGCAGTTAGACCAGTGTCATTCCTGAGCTTTAGAAAACCCAGCTGCATTTGTTCTTTAAAAAGAAAGTACGCTGGTTTTGTATATCTCAATCCCAGTTTCACAAGCACAGAGGCTATACGGAAAAGGGCAGTATCCTGTCCTGCTGTAGATAACTTCACCAGAGTACTAACCGTTGTTAGTTATGCAATTACATTCTATGGGGAGTTAGAAGGATGGTGTGTGCATGTCAGTAGTTGAGGAATACAGACATAGAGTAGCATTTCAGCTCCTAAAGGGAATATAAACTTTCTTTCTGTAACAATAATTGTCTAAGTCCTTACATATTATCGATTATTTTTTCTCATATTTGATGGGGAATTTGGAAGACTGAGTGTTAGGAATACGAATGCTTTCAAATCCTCTCTTAAAAAGCAAATTGAAGACTCTCTACTCCTTTTTTCTGTACCCCCAAAGAACGATTTATTTATGGGAAAACAAACATGTCAGTGTTCCACTGTGGACTGTATCACCACTTGATGTTTTATGTGCTTCAATTATTATGTTTTCAGATTGTAAGCCCCAAGGGGCAGGGACCATGTCTTCTTTTGTTTGTACAGCACTGAGCCTACTGTCAGCACTCTATAAATAAGAAGCAATTATAGTGTTAGGCACCCATGTATTTTGAAAGCTTGGGTCTGCTCCTGTTGAAATCCAAGGAAATTTTTCCCTCTTACTTCAGGGACAGAGGATAGTATACTGTATTAGCTGGCTGAATTTTTTTTTACTTTGGGGTGTGTGTTTAGGTGAGGAAAATAGGCTAAAAACTATAACGCATCCTTTTCAACCAAGGTGCTTTATTATATGAAGCTGTATTTTGATTATGTTAAATTAATATATAGGAGGTGTTGTGAATTAAAAATACTGTTTCAAAAGATGATAACCAGTTTTCCAAAGCTAACAACTTAGGTTATTAATGTGACAGTAAAATAAGAAATGAAACTGCTACCAACTATGGAAAATTGTAATTAGAATGGAAAATTCCATCATTCTACTCAGTAGACACAAAGGTTTTTCTGAGTGCAAGGAGGGCAGAGAATACTAGAACAAGAATGGAAACCTGTTTTGAGCTACCATGTAATCTGAAAGGCACACCATTTTTTTAATATATGTGAAACATACTTTAATGCTGAGACCTTGTGTGTTAAGGTTCTGCCTGAAGTGAATTTTTACGGCCAATTTATAAGGTCTTGCAAACAGGAGTTTACAGTGGAAACAGTGACTCTTACCTTAATTGTAGCAATGTCAATAGCATTGCTGTAATGAGCATCTGGCTACATTCCATCTGTTGACCACACCAACGGGTTTTGTGCATCATAAAAGAAGTGTTTCCCCTCCATATTTGATTTTCCACATGTCAATCCCTCCTACGCACTCCAACCCTTTCAGTTTATTGGAATCCCAACATGTGAGCTGTGTAAGTGGTGGAGATGGGTGTTTGCTCACATGATAGAGACGGCCCGGCTCATGCAGGCCTTGTAGCATGCTTTTTCAGCTGCATGACTTGCCCTTGTCACTTCTCCACTGCCATTTAAGTCACTGGATACACATGGTTGATTTGCCTGTCAGTTGCATGTGGCATATTAGGTTATGGATTTGGAGAGAGGAAGCAGCACCATGCTCTAAATGCATGAGGTTTTGCACCAGGAGAGCATGAGGTGAGGCTAAAAGAATGAATTTCATGTTTAGCACGAGACTTGGCAGATGTAGTTACTGGCATGTGTTTGGGGGAAGCTTATATTTGCATTTATACAAGGGAAAAGTTATGCATTTTAAAATGTTACCAAAACCAAACTGCATAATTTCAAATGAATGCTGGGCAATTTCAGCTCTAAGTCACTTTATTATTTTTATAATCAAAGCAATAATTGAATAAATGCACCTACTAAAGTAGGTAAAGAATTTGGAATAAAATATCTTTTGTATGAAATAAAAATAAAATATCTTTTTGTATGAAGCAAATGTTGGCCAGATTTCCATGTAATGTTTCACAGCAGTATATACAGCTGCTCTTGCTCTTCAAAGGTAGGTCTATTACTAGAACTTTTAATGGGTGATCTAATCTCTTCTGGTATCGGTGGCTCTTCCATTTCCACCAAGGTGAGATGCTACAAATATCCAAGCTCTTCAACACAATGATGTACTTACCATTTTTAACTTGTCAATGTTTGGGGCCAGTGCACGGGGACAGGAACAGAGACATTAGTGAACCGTCTGCGTTACAGATCTATATATCTGAGTTCTAATACACACAGCTTGTTTTTTCCTGAGCATGGAAGACATAAAGTAGAAGTGCTGTACTTAAGTTGGTGTCCTGTCCTGGTTTTGGCATCATTCAGTCCACACAGGTATCAGAGTTTCTCTAGCTGCTCTTTAATTTCACCTGCATGTCAGTCCTGTGCTGGTTTTGCTGCTCTTCTATCATGTATATGCACTCAAACAGCAGTCACTGACACTTTTTTCCTTTTTTCCAATATGCAAGTTTGCATTTTTTTTCATTTTTTGGCAATTGTCACAAAGCTTTTCTAGGTCCACTGTCTAAAATGTAAAACAATCTTCAGGATCACCAGCTTTGGTAATATATTACCCAAGCACCCTCTATTAGCTTGTGTAGCAGGTTTTCGTAGGAAGCTCTTGAACTCTTTAGAAAACTTAATGCTGACGTGCCTGAGGATACGTATCACAGTTGTGTTATATATGTAGTGGTTGCTATTTTTATAATATAAGCATATCAGTTTTGGCCCTGAGTCTCTGATAAAGTTAGTACAAAATGTATAATGAATATCTTTTATCAACACTTTAACCCTAGTTAGATTTCTAAATGGCAGTCTTTTGGTCTTTGGGAATTCATTGTGCATCAAAATATTGCTGTAGTTTTGTTCTCAAGGAACATTCCTTATTTTCTGTCCTCATTCCTAATTTCTTTCTCTAAGAGTATCTGCTATTAATGCAGTAGAAATAATAGTCCCAGGTTTGAGGATGAAAGCTGGTCAGTAAACTGTCTTCAAGGTGCTCAGTAAAGTATGCAATAAATTAGAATATTTTAGGCCTGTCTCTTTTTGGATTTCACGTCTTCAATAAGACATGTGCTCTCTACTATTTAGACCCAACATTCCAGGACACAATGTCATTCCCTCCTTGGGTGCATGAGGAAGTCTGGCCTTTATTGCTCATATAGTCTCCTTGTTCCTCCAATAACTTCCCACTTTCTCTCATGTTTCCTCTGGGTGAGAGGAAGCTATGTCCAAATCTATAAACTCACCACTGTGTCACCCTTTAAATCACTACTAATTATCCTTGAAGGCTATTAACTTCCGTCTAACAAAAGAGGGGCAAAGTTGATAAATAGTAATTAAAATCAGGATTCTATCTAACTTTTCATCTCACCTTTATTTGTTTCTTTATATTTTTATCCCAAGTAGTGAAATTTATGGAAAAAGGGTATTTATACTGTGAATAGCATGATGAGACTTGAGTCCTTGAATTGATAATAGGTAAAATTTAAATACAAATCAATAATTCTGTTATGAGCAATGTGATTTTGAATTTTCATTTTAAGTAAACCACAGGACACGTCACAAATCGGGAAATGTGCACTTAGGGAAGTTTACTGAAAGCAATTCTATAAAATAGTAGTTCTGGGGCGTTCTTGCACAGACCTTTTTGGTGGGCAGGGGAAGCTTTGTCCCACAATTTGTTACGATTGTGACAGGCTTTGGAGAGCTGGGAAAGCTGCATGCTCACCCTTACAGCCATTGCATTCTCTTGCTCTGAAGTGGGTGATTTTCCACCTTCATTAGAAAGTTTCAATTACCGTTAATTTTGACTACATGGGGTAAATAGATACTTAATCTGAATACCTCTTCCAGAATCCATGATTAACTGATATACTTCACTTTTTCTGTGTAGGTGTAGAAATGGTGTTATTTCTAAAAGTGTAAATTGCTAGGATTGACATGTACTTTTGCTGTTAAATCTTTTTGTCTCAGAAAGATATTTTCTTTGCTTTTCTTGTTCATAGTAAGACCTGTAGTTTGTATGTTGTATGCACACTAAATGTTTGCTCACAACAGAAGACAAGACAGTCTTTATCTAATAAAACTAAGCAGGAATACTAATTTTTGAAATGTTAGAAGAGTATGGTAATCATAGCTGTCAATGTTTATGCAGACAATGGTGGATAATTCCTCTCAGTGAGGGTAGCTGCTCAATGAAAAATGTGGGAGACAAGAAAGGACTATTGAAACAAGAGACCGAACTCAGTTGAGATCCGCAACTTAACTAGTGTTCCTCTGCTTTGTTGTGTGCACTGCAACTACATACTGTGTAGTTGTAGCAGAGCTATTAATGTATGGTTTACATTACTGAGCATGTTATTGAGTCCTGGATCATTCTGTGCCTCCTCTAGTGATGTCTCCCACGAAGTATTTGATGTGGGAAAAGCTTCCAGAATTTAGGAGTGGAAAAGATTTTTTTGTTTCAATTTGTTACTGTGTCTGCCTCATAACTGATGATAATGGCTCTGAGAATATAGGGAGCTAATCAGGCATGGCAGGAGTGCAAGTGACTGAGAAGGTCAGTGTGTTAGTCTTCCACAGTTTTTTTCATTCTGGAACTTCCACAGTTCCTCATTTGCTTTGTAAACCAATCTTTGATTGTTGTTGTTTTGTATTTCACCTTATACTTAAAAATATAAAAGTATTCCAAGCTCATGCTCAAAACCAAAATATGAAAGAAAGGATAAAGATATACATCTAATGTGCATCATATTGATTTATAAGATATTTTGTGTGTTTAGAGATAATTAAAAAGGATAAGTATTATTGTGTATAGTGGCTCTCATTTTCCTGCGTGGCGTGATACTGTATACACAAAGTTTGGCTCCTTACTGTAATGTATCTCAGCCAAATATTTTTGTTTGCTACTTAAAGGTCTTAGGCATAGCAGTTCAAAGTTGGGTTATTTATTTATTTGCCATTTTCCTTGATGTACTCAGAGAAGGTAAGTATTCAAAGAATCAAAGACTTAAAAGATGATGCTTCTTAAAGCCAAAGGTTTTGGAGTCTTTGAGGACAGGGTTGATATATCTCTTGGAACAACAATAAACAATTTTTATTTTATTAGAGCCAAAATATTTTTCAAATGTTGGTAATTAAATTGAGTCCATAAAGAAGCTCAGATATTAATATCAAGGGTGGATATTTCAATATTAGTAGATACTGGCTTGCAAGATTCATAATTAGGAATGTGATTCAAAAACTCTTGTAGCTATACCTTTAACCCACACCCTTAATGCTTTACTGTCATAATTCAGATCATAAGCAATACATAGCCAGAGCATGCCAGTTGCTTTTGTGTGTTTTACTTTATAATACAGATTTCAGTATATTATGTGTATTGCTATGGTTGACTATTAATCTATTTATAGCAGGCAAAATTTTACTGCATTTAATAATTTATAGTATTTCATCACATCATTTGTGCATCCATACTCTTATTTCTTATTCAGTTTTATTCTTAAATCTTCAAGTTGTTTCCTCATGTATTTATCCTGGTCGTTTGAAATACAGCAGAAACTAGGGAGTAAGTTGGGTTTTACTTGTACTTGAAATAATTCTTTTGTCTAATTTTTTCTCATGAGAAAAAAAGAGATTATGATTCTTGTGTTTCTTTGGTTTATTTTTCCCCCTCTTTCAGGTAAGTGTGCCTTTCAAAAAGTGGATAAAAGAAAGAATGTTTTTGGTAGTTCTGAACTAATGTGTCTAACCTAAAAGATTCTATTTTTTATCATTTTTATAAGTGACATACTTTCTCAGTTTTTATCACTTTAATGTTCTAGTACTTCTTTTGACCTATAGCTACATGTAGATACATTTTTTAAAATATTTTTTTCCATCTTTAGGTTTTGGTATTTCCATATTGTCATCTAACTTATATGATGATATGCAATAAGCTGGAAAAGTTATCAAAACCATTAAAAGCTGGGAGGTAAACTTTGGAAATGGCAGATAAATATCTGGATCTTGGAATGAGTCATGGCTAGTAGAAATAATTTTTAAAAAGTAAGGCCATTAAAAATGGAGGAAAAGAACAAACTTGTAACAAAGGGAGCCTCATGGATATCAGGCTTGTTGCAGTGATATTTGGCAAAGTGAGAGCAGGAGCAGAGAAAGTGGAAATTAGCAATATGACTCTCACAGAAAGCATAAGTCAAAGAAGTCTGATGACTGAAGAGCATAAAGCAGACAGAACAGTCATGACTGTGAAGGAAAATGGGATGAAGCACTTAAAAGCTACTAGCGTGACATTCAGGGTTTGAAATTTGCAAATACCTTGGAAAGGGGGAAAACAGATTGGCAATTTTGCAAGAAAGAAATTCAGCACTGTTCAGAGACCTGAGCAAGTGCTTGGGCAGCCAGAAGAAAGCTAGGCCTGAGGAAGGGCCAAGGAAATTGGCTTTGTACACCTCATCCAACCTGATACATCCCATCAGAGGAGCCTGATGGGTCACTTCCATGAAGATGGGGCCACTTAGGATGACTGGCAACTTGTGATGAAACTAATTATAGCATATATTTCACACCAAAAAAACCCCTCACAGGACAGATGAGAGATAAATTTGTAACAGTGAAGACAATTAAGCTTCAAAAAAAATTGTGGTGGATTCTCTGTCATTCTGAGACCTTCATTTAAGATGCTGTGTTCCAGCTAAACAAAAAATTATGGATCTGTTGAGGGAATCACTTGAAGATACATTATGTACAAGGGAGGGGCTTCAGCTTTATCAGTAGTTTTCTCATGGTAAAGCCACGAGGGAAGTAATACAAATCAAAAGACCTGGAGAAGTGTTAAGAATTTTGCTACAAAGTAAGGTTTAACTTGGTCACCACCTGCACACTGCTGTCCTCCAAGGCTTTCCTCTGGATACTCATGCACAAATACACTCTATTTTTATACACTCTTTAATAGCAAATAGGGAGTCGTGGCTAATTCTAGTATTGTAGCTAATTCTTATTTCATTTAGAATTAGTGGGTGATCTGAAAACATTGGAAACGCTCTGTTTAAATGACTGCTGTAGTAGTTTTGTTACCTTAGAAAGTATAACCCTTAAAGGAAAACAGACTGTGTGTGCAACATAGGAGAAAGAGCAGAGGAGTGAGAAGAAAATATGGTTGCTCGGTTGCAGTTCCATAGTGGGAGGTAAATAAAGCAGCATCTGATATACTGTCTTCACAAAATGAAAAGAAAGAGCAGTGAAAGCCCAACACCCACATTTTGATCTGATCTCAGATACTTGGCATATATGAGAAGGTATCTGCACAGGCATGACAGTGGAGAAAGTGATTGAAGTGCAGCCTTATTTTCTTCAAGTAGGCCTGTGTACAAATTTTGTGGCATAACTCTATCCCAGAATTAAAAAATAGTTGAATGCCTTCCTAGTCAGTAGGAGATCATTGGTTTAATGAGTTTTCATGCTGTAATACTTCAGTTGGTCTCTACTAGTGCTAAAGAGGTAATTATCACTCTTACTGTTTTCCGAGTTGACAACCAAGGGCGTCAAAAATGCTTTTTCTGTCAGATAATGTGCTTAACTAACTTTCAATGAAATTGCATATCACGGTTCATTGCCCCTTGAATTTTTTTCAGGACCTAAAGTGGCTGGTTTAGTAACTAGCAGTAATGTATCAGTGCAGATCAGCAGCAGATAATTTAGTCTGATCTTGTTTGATTTTATGGGTCTCCTAAAAACTTTGTTTCACATACCTAGCAGCTTAACAGACAGACATGATTTCAAGCTGCTAAACTTCAAGGACTGTTGTAGAAGGGGCAAGAATGCATGGTGGAAGAAAAAAGAGTGGAATTAATGCCGAGAAAGAATTTGACTCTGGCTTATACGCTATTGCCTTTCATTTTTAGACATGTCTACACTGAATATTATACACTTCTGCATCTGTTGGTGGTACAAAAAAACCAGAAATGAGATGACTAAATTTTAAGAAATAAAATGTTTTCAGATGTATATAGTTCTTCATGTTCCTCTAAGAGGAAAAGAGAAAGTTCTTTACAATTCTAAATATAACAACATCTACAGCTAAGGGATTCTTGAAGTTATTATTTACAAATAATTTTTTTAGAACTAAAACGTCTTTCAAATATTTAATTAGTATAGAATTTCAGTGGGACAATGCATCCTGGACTTAGCTGGAGTTTCAGACTGTGTTGATCTCAAGGTGTAAATAAATGGACTAAAATGTGGTTTGGGCTTTTTACCTTTGAAATGAAAAAACCCAAGGCTTTTGTCATTTCACTTCATTCAGAGAGCAAATGTCTTATGCTTACACTCTTTAGAAAAATTGAATTCTGATGCAGAAATTAATAGACTAAAAGTGAAAGGAAATGCAGTATACTAACAAAGTTATCCTTTATACAGCATCATACTTGGGAACCAACTATTTTGAATTTTATGAGGCATCAATTCCACGAGGTTGAATTCTCATAGCATTCTCATAGAATAAAATATGCAGTATCTTAGCAAAAGAGCAGTCATCCCCAAGAGCCCAAGGAAGATAAAATGTGTTTGCATTCTTATGACTGGTCCTTGCCCTAAAAATTAACGCAATACACTTGCAGAATTCAACAGACATTGTAGACAACTGACAACCATTTTTGTTAGCAAATAAGTCTGATTCTAAAATATCTTATATCTTAATTTTATAATTATATGTTAAAACTGGCAAATACTTATATTTCAAACGGCTGTGATTGCTTTAATTTCTTCTACTTAGTTGTGTTTTATCTTGTTATAGTAAGCATTCATATTCAATAAAGTAAATAATAGCAGGTCACCATTTTTTTAATTTTAGACAGGATTTAGTAGAATCAAATTTAATGGTGGGATGTGTGTAGAAGGAGCCAAAATACTCTAACAGAGATCTATCTGGTATTAACCAAGGATTGCAGGGTCTCACTTTTATGTGCCCAAGAGCTTGATGTATTTATGGAGTGTAGGATAGTGGATAGTTTCCTCTTAGTTTTTTACAGTTAGACAAGGTATTACTGGTATGAACAGGTATTTCCTATATGCAGAATAGGAAATACTGCTAATACAGTTAATAACCCAGCTAACAGAAGAAAAAAAAATGAAAAGGAAATGCTTTAAGGGCCCTCATGGTACACTGTAGTATTAAACACATGGCAGCCCATGGACTCAAAATAAAATCTTACAATTTGAGCATGATGTCAATGGTCAATTATTTGACTGTGGTAGCAGTACTGATAGTGATATCACACCTATGAAAACTGGAATTCATCCAGCTGCGTTTGAAGGTGTGATCTACAATCCATCAATGTCAGTTGAAAGTCAACCATTACCTTTTACATCAAACTATAAAAGCAGGTTTTACCTTCACTGCTGAAGCGTAAGGGTGTTGTTCTAGCAGCCTATTCTTTTTAGGTATTATGTATGTGTGTTATCCATTATGTTCCTCTGAAAGGCCTTTGATTACGTCTTTAATCATATTATAATAATAATATCTGGTAATATTATAATAATATAATATCTGTATCAATTAGTACTAATAATGTGTGCTCTTTTAAAATAAATATAGACTTCACAAAATAATTTGTAAGTAGGTACTATTATATTTCTGTTTTGAGAAACTGAACTACAAAGGTGTTATGACCTGTTCATAAATTGTTTTGTATTTATCTATTCGTACTGGCCTGGTTTGTGACTAATTGTTCCTCTAACTTAATTTTTAACTCTTTTATGTAGCATGTTTGCTAGTTTTTGCATAGAGTTATTTGTCTGAACGTTGTATTATTGTTATGCGCTGTGACTTGAGGACTGAAGCACTTGGTGTGCTAAGGAGCAAGATTTTATAAGCTGTGAATAAGGTGTACAGTACAGCTCCTCTAAATTTACAGTCTGAATGTACAAATAACAGTAATATTTTAAAAAATTTTGAAAGCAAAAAAGAATTCTAAATTTTATTATTAAGATAACTTTAAATCTATTTAATCAACTCTAAATAGCAACATTTTCTCTGGCAATGCTGTAGCTTGGAAGTGTTATATATCCTTTTTCCTTCTATTAAATATTTATGTATACGACAATTTTTTATTCCTATCATGCTGCAGGGTTTTTTGTCCTTAGCAAGGAGGAGCCCAAAAGTATGCAATATATGAACATTTATATCAATATTTGAAATATATATCAACATGTAAATATTATACCAATTTATAAAAAGTTAAATATTTTTTTTACTGTGTTTATTCTGCTGGGTTTTTTTAACAGAGTTTTTTTTCCAGCTGTTTTAACAAATAATTATCAACCAAAATTTTCTACATCTTTTTATTTTATAATTACAGCACTTCAAAATTTCCTTTCTGGTTCCAACAACAGAAAGAAACAAATAGGTTATTACGATAAAGCAGTAGTATGGGTTTATTTATCTGCATTATATATTCCCAGTTTACAGACCTGCCTAGTATCCTTTCTTCTTTTAAGGGTTGTCTGACCTTTCCCATAAAGAAATCCTTTCTTTTAGCTGATAATTTTATAAAATTACTTGGGACATTTGCCAAGTGAGGTTATCTGTCTCAGGAGTTTATACTCTGCACAAATGGTTCCATGTGCTTAGCTGAAAAGGCTCAGCTATTTGCAAGACAGAGCTTATAGGTAAAAAAAACCAAACCAAACCAGTAAACAATGCAAGTGGAAGTTCCTTTGAAAAGATTTTACTGATCCCATTGCTTCAGGATACATTCAGGAATGTACTTTTTTGTTGTCCAAGTAAATGTTAAATTGTTAAAATGTTAAAATTTGGTTAATTTAGAAGAATCCCACTTTGCATGATAATCATTAGGTTTTAGCAACTAGGATTTCATCTGTGTGATCAGCTCTGGAGCTGAGGAAGATTTCCCTTATTTTCATTTAGGAGTGCTTCTTTTGTGCCAGGTCCAGAGCTGAAGCTGAGATTGCCTCTCTGTTTTATCTGTCAGTCTATAACTGGGATTTTTCTCAATGAGTTGATGTGAGAGAATAGAATGAGATCCAGAGAGGACTGAGACTGATTAAAAACCTTGAGGGGGAAGAAAAACAGTTTTAGAATATAGCTCGGTAGAAAAGAAACAGCAAATCAGCTGCAGGGGTAAGGAAGAGCTGAGGTAGCTGTGCAAACAGGTGAGAGCAATGGTTGGTGGTTCTGGAGACAAGGACAAAAAATAGGAGTGCTAAACTGTGAAGGAGGGGGATAGTGAGATGAGGATTGGAGGGCATGGTGGAGATTGGGGTACACGAATAAGAATGATTGAATATGGAAGATGGAGGGCAAATTGGAACTGGCTGAGCAAAATCTCTGATGGTAGTAACTGAAGAGAGTCCAGAGAGACAAGAATAACTACAAGTCAACTGAGTAGTGGATGCTGATACTCAGGTAAATTAGTGCAATGATGTCATAATAAAGAATGCTCTAGAAAAGCCTGAATGAAATTAGTAGTTTTGTTTAGACAGTAGTGTTTGAATAGCATTCAATTAATGAAGCTTGAAGATAAGATGTATCCAAAATGTTGGACAGTTGGTCATGGGCAAAGGCCTGACATCCATTCTGTGTACTGATTGAGGCAGGAGTCCTGGGGGAAAACAAGATATGCAGAATTAAGGACTGTATCATAACTAATATCTAATAAAGTACAAAATTCAAAATGAACAGATAATCTCAATCTGGATTTTTTTAACTTTTGCTTGTTTTAATTTGTAAACTGATAGTGTTGTTATAACAGAGAATTTTTTCTGTGTGAGGAATACACATTAAGTAGATTTAATCACATTATGCTGTTAACATTAAGCTAGCTGACAGAAGGATCAGTTTTTCAGTATCTTTTTAATCATTAAAATATTTGCTTGTCCATCCCTGCAAGAGGTTGAATAATGAAGAGATTTGCTAAATGACAAAAGCTTTAATGTGAATTTCAGTGTTTATCTTCAGTATGTCATCTTGTAATTTTTTAAATAATTATTTTGTAATCAATTTCATTGTTCTGATAAAACACAGTTTCCTTGAGTGAACTGCATAGCTTGACGGCTTTTACTACAAGGCCTAAATGTGTCAACATTGACAGGTATTTCTGTCTTTTTTTTTTTTTTTTTAAATCTACAAGATAAAATCTTGAACTCAAAAAAGCCAAGTAAATAAATAGGCTTAAAGAGACAGCTGTGTGCTTTTATGAAGAGAAAAAGTAACGAAGGACACATCAAAATGCTGAGGATGATGTGTTTCAAATAAACCTTGGCACATTTGACAGTTTTCTGTTTAGGAATTTCTCATAAAGGTTCAAGGTAGAATAACTTACAGGTGGAATAGAGTACTGCCAGAATACTTGGCTTGTCCTGTAGGCAATTTTTTGAGGAAATGCAAGTATTTAATTGACCTAAATACGTAGAATTTATTGTCCAAGAAGGCAAGTTCCATTCATTACCGGCGTTTACAAAATAATAGTTGTCAGACTCCAGGATGGGGTTTTTATTTGTCAGGATCTGGCCAGTAAGCTAGTATTTAGAGTAAACATGAAATTGAATGAAATTCAAGAGTACCATTTTGTGAGTCTGGTGCAGAAGTCTGAGACTATAGTAACCAGGAACTACAGCTTGTGTTGCTAGAAAGTTAGAGGGTGCCTGGTTGTTCTGAAAAATGATGCTGATATGCTTACTCTTGATTTGGGAAATTTTCTGTGAGTTAGTTTTTTTCATATCATCAGTGAAGCATTATGTACTAAAAAAAGAATGTAATTGTAATACATTGTAGGCTATTCCATAACAAATCTTGAAAGTATGTGCAGTCCCGTTCTCTGGGCAGAAAGCCTCCCCTTCAGCTATTTTATTAATAAAGTCCCCTTCCTAAGACTGTCATACCAACAGTTACTATTTTTTTCTGAATAAGGATATTAGCATTCACCCTAGTGTAAAAAACCAAATGTTTATCTTAATGACCAAGTGTAACTCTGGAGCTATAATCAGGAAATACGCCTCCCTTGATTTCAACAGAGGTAGAGAAAATCTTAAACAGTGTTTTCCTCTTCACATTACTGTTGACACAGGCCATGGAGCACCTATTATTAAGACAAGGCTATGTACATCAGTCTAAATCTTACATTGTTAAAGACTGCAGTTGTATTTCCTTGCAAAGCTCTATGCACAGATTAGATGCTGCTTAAGCAATAACTGACAGTTCACTGTGTGCACTACCACCTGGAAATATTGTTAAGGACAGTCAATGAGGGGGAAAAACTCAGCAATGCTGAGTTTAGATTCTGTAGAAAGAATTAAGTAATGATTTTTTTTTACTGGATTTTTTTAAAATCTGTGTTTTCGAGGGGTTTTTTTTATTTAATTTTTCTAGTTTTCTCAAGGATTTAAACATGAAGATCTGTTTAAATAAAGAAGGCCTGAAGGACCTGAAAAAAGCTTCGAAGTCAGTCTGTCAGGTTCTTTCTGGCAATGAAGCTCTTGCATTATCTGTTTAATGTTGAAATCAGTTCAAGTCAATGAAATTTCTTTAATGAACTTTAGGGCACATCTTCAAAGAAACCTGCAATTGAACCTGTGGAAAGGCCAATGCCTTTGAACTGTGGAAAAGAAGTTTATCCTAGATTAGCTTGATCTTTTAGTTTACTCTGCCTTCTAATCCAGTAACAAAGATCTAAGCTTTAAGAATACCCCTGAATTGCAGTGACAACCTGAAAGTAGTGTATTGTTATGGATAAATTCATTACTTCCCTTACGTATTGGCATTTTAAATTTGGAAGGATAGCAAAGTTGTTTATTTTGTACTGTGAACATTCTGGGTCTCCCTGAGCGCTAGATTTTCTTTAATTTTGTTACTGCCTTACAAATTGAAGATTTAATTTATTTTTTGTTTTCATTCTCCCTCTAACATTTCACTGTACTTCCATCCAGTTCAGCCTTTCATCAACCAAATGTGGAGCAATGTACCTCCAAATGTGAAAGAAATAACAAAATCTGGAATAAATTATAAAGTGATGAAGAAGGGAAATGCAGAACTGTATGGAAATAAGTATATTAATGCAGAGGCTCTGATGCACATAAGTCTGTTTTGAAGGACACTTCATTTTTAGTTTGAAATTCTGCTTTTAAATTTTACTGTAATATGATATAACATTTGCTTTTGTGAGTACTTGAGGAACTTTCGGTGTTAACAGTATTCTTTTCTATAGAAATTCCCTCAGTTTTTAGATTTTGTACTCTTTCCAGATTACAATAAGAAAAACATGGAAGAGATTTTTAATAGAAAAACAGTTCAGTGGTTTGCAGCTGGTAACCACAATGCCTGTACTGCTGCTTTTATTTTATGAAGCAGAACAGGTCAATTCAATATCAGAGCTGATCGTGTTCCTTCTGTGGTCAAAGTGAAAATACACGTCCAGCAAAAAATGTAAGTGACCACTAGTTTCTTCCTTTCAATCATTCTGTGAAATGTCTTTTAATAAAAATGTCTCATTTTGCGGAATCAAGTAGGATGAGAATGGTTATCACTCAGCAGCAAAGGAAAATACACTTTTTGTCTGTGAATATTGACTTCCATAACTGACATTATTTGATGCCTACTTTTAATTGTGGATTAATAGGAAGTATCACTGTGCAAAAAGTGCAGACAACCAGTTAGGTAGAAAATCTCATTCAAAATCAGATGAAAAAAATTGTATTTATAAAACTGGATTTTTAAGAAGAAGTATAGAAGAGAAGAATATAAAATATGGTTGAAGGAACAGAGAATAATTGAAAATTGAAATTATGTGTTTATTCAGCATTAAAAATTAAGTGACACTATTTTCCTGTATTGTGTTTTATTTTGTGATTAAATCCTGTTAAAGTCAATGGGAATTTCAGCGCTGACTTGATTGGCACTATTTCACCCTTCATCTGCGAGAGCAGTTTCTGCTTTTTATTATTATTTCAAAACGGCATCCTTCCTTTTCTTCTCTCACTCAAGTTTCCTAAGGATTTATAATCTTTTGGATCAGAAGGAATTTTTTTTCTTGGTATGTACCGTATAGTTGAAATCAAGTACCACGCAAAAAGCTAGCTGACCTAATGGGCTGATTCCAGCAGAGCAGACGGTTTGAATCTGGACTTTCTTAGTTATTGAGGGTATAGGATTTTGAATGCTTTTATCCTTTTATTGGTGAATGCACTAAAGTGCATGCAGACAGAGAATGTTAAAGTGGCAGTCAGATAAACTTGTTAAAGCAGTAGGAGTTTTTCCTTTCTTTCTACGTGACTTTATCATCACAGTGGAGTTAAAAGGCAATTAGCCCTTCAGCTCTTTTCTGGCCAGTTTATTGGCATTTTACACACAACTGTTGAATAGACAGTGCCATATTAAAAATTCCAATGAAGCTGGCCTGGGGATAACAGACTCTAAATTTCAGGTTAATGCAGGTTTCCTTGAGAGGAACTATTGCCAAAAAGCTCAAGTAAAATTATCTAAATACAGTACCTATGCTGCATGTACTCATAGTTGATGGAAAATTGTAGTAGTCTTGCTACATGCTGTGTTACATTTCCAGGGAAATATTTTTATAAAGAGTGTTTGATGAAAAAGTTTATTCCTTTAGTAATAACAGGCTACCCACTGTGTTACTTATACTTAAGGCAGTGAACATAGTGAGTTGAACTAGACGTTTTCATCATAATAACAACAATTATACTTGCTTTGCATTTCTGTAATTTTCATCTGAGGTCATTAGAACGCTTCACAAACATGGATTACTTATTTCTTTCAGCATATGAAAAGATGGAGGAGAGATTATGTGAAAATTTTGACCAAATTTAGTCCAAAATTTGTATTCCTTTTTCTTTTTTTTTTTTTTACAACTGTAAAGGAAATATTGTCAGGGTTTTTTTTCTCATTTCAGTATCAATAGAAAATTAAGCATGTCTTTTGAAGTTCTTGCACCCCAAAATGTTAAGAACCAAAAAGAGATCACTTTTAAGAGCTCAAACTTTGCTTCTGATACTGATGAGCCATCATTAAAGTTTTCTGTAACTTTTGTCTTCTAATACAGCAAATACATGTTGCAAGTCAACAAAATGGCTTCATTAAATGGAGATTACAGCATAAATCAAAAATCTGGAAGTTAGGAAGTGCCAGATTTAATGTAGCTCATAATTTTTATTTTGGTGCCCTTTTTGGTACACATTCAGATATACAGCCATTTACTACCTTTTCTGTAGCACCTCCCTGCGGTTCCACACTTGCTATCTATTATACTAAACGCATTCTTGAGTTGCATAAGAAATGGGACAGTGACTGTGGGAGAGACAAACAATAATGTTATTGGTCAACTTAGCCCTACCCATTCTCTTGCTACAGATTTCTTATGTGCTAACGGATTGTGTAGAACAAAATAACAGGTATTGTGCGAACTTCTATTTATTTCAGTCGTGACCTCTGTCAGATGTATAGAGCAGTCACAGTACCACAGAGCGATGAAAACACTGCCATTATGGTCATCAGGAGCAAAACCAGTGCCGAAGCACCAAGCACCACAGGAGTCGTTCGGGGTTTTAGGCCATTTCTAACAGTTCTCTGGGCTGCAGAGGCAAAAATCACTTTTTAACATCTACAAAATGAGGAAATTTAAATGTACAATTTTATTTCATAGAAATGTAGCAAATATGACATGTTAAAGTCTATACAACTGTTTCAAAAATGAAAAGGACTATAAAATCTGAAGAACTTTACACAAGGAAGGCTAATGTATTAGAGCAAATGACCAAGACATCTGCAACAAACAAAGACTTTTGAAACTGTGCCCAGTGTCTGTGCACCATCTTTTCATACACAGATAATAATGATCTTTTCATATCTCAAGGAAGATGCAGAAAGCAGTCTGTTAGTGTTCTAGAGATATCCAGGTACCGTGGTGAGCAGCACAGAGAAGCCCAGGAAGCAAATAGTTTCATAGTTTCAGGGAGATTTTTAGCAAAGACAGCATTTTAAAAACTTTGGTAGTATTGAAAGGCAGCTTCATGCTGTAGGAAAAATTTAGCCTGTGAACAGTGACACTGATATCCTGGAGTGAAAAATAATGTGTGATCATTAGTTAGAAATAACCATAATTTATAGACACCAGGGGGCAGAATTAAGGTTGCAAGGACAGCTATAAACCTGGCATTTCCAACCATCTAAAGGGCTATTTATGTTCAAACTCAAATACACTTTTAAATTTAAATATTTGAATGGTATAGAACTTGTAAATAATGTTCTAAGTTTGTGGAAACAAAAGCATTTAAATACACTTGGAAGAGAAGTGTGATTGCTAATATTAAAAATGTGAATTTAACTAAAAAATAATTAGTTTCAGCTAATGTCCAACCCATTATTGTTTGTGGATAAATTAGTCCAGCTTTCTAAAGGAAAAACACAAAACAAATCCTTTCTTGAAAGTTAGACCTCATTTTCTTAATTTCTGAACTGCAGAAAATGTTGCAGATAACTGCAGCTTTTTATTTCCAACCTGACCTTCCACATTCTGAAACTAATTTACCATACTGCTTCTCAAAGTCTGCTCAAGGACTTCCTTTAGCAGAATAATGTGGTTCTTATTAAGTACATCCTATAAGACCCAGGAGGATTGCATGCAAAGGAAACAAGACGGAGACACAAATGAATTTCCATCCTCCAGTCAGATATATGATATTGATGACCAGGATGTATATGAAGGATATTGTAAAGAAGACAAAGAAAAAGAATTAAAGCAAATGTCTGACAAATTGGCTGTCTTCATCTGCAAAGATGACAAGTGGTCTATACAGCTAAGTAGAAGAGATGTAGGCATCAAGCCAAATAGTTATATAGTCAACAAGTCTCTTTGAATCACATGATTATATGTAACCTCTCTTTTAAATAAAGCCTCACTTTAAATTACATCATCATGAAAGACTTAAAAGCCATGAAGTTTCACATGAAAACTGATAGTTTCTCTTAACTCCAAATGTTGTTTTTCACTGTATGAATTTTATTTTATTTTATTTTATTTTATTTTATTTTATTTTATTTTATTTTATTTATATTCTGTTAAAGTGAAACTTCTTCAGGAGATTCTTTCCCTAGTTTTTAATTAGATGCACAAGATATAAATAATTGTGAAAATATCAGCTTTCATTTCAAAGTCTGTTTCTTCCGTTAAAGTTAGTATATAAGGTGACAAAATATTTTCACGTTAGGATAATTTGATGGAAAAATGCATTGAAATAGCTTGAATCTACTATGGTCTCTATAATTCCTGATGTTCTGGTTCTAGTGTATCTTGCCTAATGTAGCTAAATATAGATTTCAGTGGTTTTACAAGACACTAGGTTGATGAGGAAGATTTACGGTCTATATGTGACTCAGTGCAAATATAAATGAATGAACTCCGGAACTATCACTATTTTTCATTTCATTCTTCAACAACATGCAGAATTTGGATAATTGGGATTCTAATATGATTTTCCTATTAATCTGTTTTAAACCATGAAATCTGATATTTTAGCCATGACTAATCCATGAAATTTGTCAACTTTGTCTATGATTTACACAAGCTCTATTTAGAAAGAGAACTTGTTTGAGTCCTAAGGCATGGAATATTATTTCCCAGCATGCTTTTAGTGTCTTTTTACTAATAAGTATAAACAAAATGTGCTCATTGATTACATTATTATTTCAAGATCAGGAAGTAAAACATAAGGAATGTTCAAGAATATATTCCCCATAGCAGTGTATATTAAGAAGAAAATGACCTATCATATCAGAGTTGGTAAGAATGGTTGTGATCATAAAGTTTACCTAAAATAATTGGATAACTTGCTTGTAGATTAAAAACATATGTGATACTTGTATGTCTTTATGCTGTAGGCTTTAGAATTAATTGCTGTCAGCATAGAACAGACCAAACAAAAATAGATTTGCATCAATTCTTTGTAATGGGGGAAAAAAAGCTTGAATGACAGTGAGGATAATTCTGTTTTGTTTTGGGCGGGGGGAAGATGGCTATACAATGTTCACATACTGAAGTGCAATTTACTATATATGGCAAAGAATAAAGATCCTTTATGTAAATGTAATAACATGCAAGTAATACCTTCAAAAGGAAAGAAAAAAAAGTCTCTTGTGTACAGAAAGTTAGTCTACTCCAGCTGTCCTCTCTCACTTTGTGGGGGGAAGACATTTGGGGAAAGGCCAAAACACAGATATTCACAAAGCATTCAATTTTTAGTTCAGCATAATGTCTTAATCAGCTTTTACAGAGCTGCTCTGCTCTGTACGAAACATGCTATAAATGTGCAATACATCCGTACATGTAAATAAGTCACACTCCCTGTGGTGATGAGAACAAGATGACTACATATTTCAATAACTGCACAATGCTGCAGGTAATGGAGAAGCAGCATTATCTTGTTGTTTTTCAGATGAGCAGGGAACTAGGGCTAGAACTGCTGAATACTATGGCTATCTCTTCATCGTTTCAAATTCCTGATCGTACAGTTTTGTGAAAGATCTCCAGAAACCATACACATTAACAACACAGATGGCCCACTTGTGACAAGATCCATAGACTGGAGCCAGCTAACAAGAACTTGATCTGTAATCTGGTCTTTCTCCAGAAGAAATGACCATAAATCTATTTACACGTCCATCAAATTATCAAAATACGGACATCATCTGTCATGTTCTCTCACTCAATCATGTGATGCAAAATGTCTGTTTTGTGATCAGATCACAGATGAAATTTTGGCCATGTGCTGAGAAAGGGCTCAGGGAATACAGTCTTCTGGTGTCTTCTGCAAACGTCATGATGTTCTTATGTGGTTGCCCAACCCATGGCAGAGGAACTCTGCCACTGTGCTTCTGGTTGGCCTTTTCTCTGTCCTGACTCCTTAATCACTATAGCTGATGTACCCAAAGGCACAACCGCCTCTTAAACAGATTTCTGAATTAAAAGTCAACTGGATATTTGGTAACTGGAGAACTAATAAGGTTTAACCAAATGCCTGTGAGTTTCCAGAAAGTATAAAGCTGCCCCTGATGAAGTGAATTGACAACAGCTAGTTACTATCCCTCATATTACGATTAATCTGAGTATTATATAAAACTAGCAGTTGCGGAGTTTAAAAAAAAAAAAACAAACAACCGAAACCAAACATGGGCCTGGGGGAGGAGGATGGGGTATTTCTTCCTATAAACTGTAATTCTTCTGTGGAACTTCTTGGTACATGATGCTGTGAGTGCCAAAGTTTTTACTAGTTCAAAACGAGATTTGATGAATTCATGGGGGGGGGGCGGAATCCATCAGAGGCTATGAAATGCAGAAATTATACACCGTGAAGGTTGCTTAAACTGGGAGACTATATCAGGAGCCACCACAGGAGAAAGGGTGCTGCAGTGGGTGGACCTGTGGTGTGCTCCAGTGCTCTTTAGCTCTCTACCAGGCCTCCTGCAGTTACCCCGCCACTCAGAAATTCTTGTCTCACAATGTTCTAAGAGTCGAGGGGAAGTGTGGCCTGTACTCCAGGCAGGTATCTGCTCTTGACCTAAGAATTATAATTTATTTCAAAATTACTGAAGTAATTAGTCCACAAGGATTTTTTGTGGAGGACAGGGAAGAATTTGGGGAAGATAGATGAATGTTTTACATGTAATAGTTTGCACTTCCTTAGCTAAAAAGTAATTGAATTTAGAAATCAAAATGATCTACTGCTCTGTTTTTTCATTAAGTGCATCCTATTTTGATATCTCAATATGTCTCTTTACAAATGCAACTATTCCTTTCAGAACCATAAAACTTCTCTAATACTACTGCTATAGTATGGAATTTATTAATAATCAATAGGATTACATAGATTATGTTGCTTATTTATTCTAGATATCCTAGATACTTGGGGGCTAATATTTTTATATATGGTTAAGCTAATATGCATACACTTGCTCAGGACGGAATCGAAGCTGTGTCAAACTATGAAAGCTTTTGGCTTTATCCATTTACTGAGTTGTTAGGCAAATATTCCTGTGTTTTCTGCATTTAGACTTTTAAAATTATTGTCTTTATGTTTTTACATGATTAACAGGACATGTTCATATAAGACAAAATGCTTTCCAGTGTAAATTACATCCACAGAATTTACCTAAAAGTTTGTTGAATATGAAAGTTCTACAGCAAGGCCTTTTTCTGATAAATGCATACATTTATCAGCTAAAATCTTGATTGTTTTGCCTGTATTATGTCACTCACGTCTGGAAAGAACAGCATCCTGCTGTTTGTGAAGCTGAGCTCCTGCTGCTATTTAGCCACTTGTAGGATCCTGTCCCAATTCCTACTCTGTTTCAATAGCACCATATTTGGACTCCTTCACACATTCTTTTGCTGCCCTGTTTGGGATGCTCTATGAGCTGAAATAGAATTTTAATGTTCCGTTCAAAACAGAAGGAACCTTTTTGTTAAATAAGAGTATAAGGAATAATCTCCTCTGTTCCCTTGGATAGAATCTGTATACATGCACTATATTATTTTCCTTCAAAGTCCAGAAGTTTGGGGCACTATTTCAATATATTGGTTTACTTTATATAAATCAGATCCAATTTGAGGTTTAGTGTTGCAATAAGGCCTGCTACCATCTTAAATTGTTTCTTTCCTGTTGTAACTCCTCATCAGAGTTCAGTGCTCCTTGTTTCCATTATGTCAAAGGTTTACTGATATCTTTTTGAGCTGCTTGTGCAAGTCAGGGCTAATTAAAGCAGAGAACCAAAAGAACACCAAAAATGGTGTTTGGAATTACACCAGAGCATAAAGTGTGCTGTAGATATTTTTGCCTTACTTTTAAGAAGTCAGCAAAGATTTGCACATGTATTTTGCCAGTAACTGTTTTTTGACCCCCACATAAAACCAGAAAACAACTTGAAGCTTGATTGGTATACCTATCTATGCATTGTCTATTGCTTTACTTCATAGCTAAGCCTATTAATTTTGGTGGATCTGTTTGTGGCTAAGATTGCAGTTGAAAAAACAAGATAGCAGAACGTGATCCTTTTTAATGTAGAGCTCCTAGGCTTATACTTGCATTAAGAATTGTTCTTTAGTGAATGGGATTTAGTTTACTGAAAAATAAAATGTAGTTGAATTTTACTAATTTTACTCTTTGAATAGAAAGAAGTTCCTTGGACACAATGTAATATTGCATGCGTCTCTGTTGCGCAATTTAAAATTTTTCAGTGCAGTATACATAGCTTACCTAAGTGTATGAAGAGAATAAAGACATTATCGAGGTGAAACATATTTCAATAATTTCATAAAGTGTCTCTCACTTGTACCAAGCTTCCAGCACTGGAAAATTTAGAATGTTTCTTAGAGCATGTACCATGTTTGTTTTAGCTGTAGCTTTCTGCAGTCCACAGTTCGCTCAGTGTGTTGGATTGTCATCCACAGGAGCCAGGATCTGCTGAGAAACACTGTCCCGTGAATGAGGTTAGGGATGCAAGTGTAAACTGGAAAAGACAACAGCTACAGCAGTTTGATAATATATAAATTACTATCAAGTTTTACAGTTAGCAATGGAACAGAGAAGATAAACAAGAAAAAAGGAGAAAGAAAAAGACTTCAGAAAGTGAAGGTGAAACAGGGAGAGATGTAGCGAAGTAAACCATACTGAAGAAAAGAAGCGAGACAAATAAAAATAATATTTTGCTTCCTTTCTTGCTTGCATTTGACAAGTAATGTGTATATGATTTGTTCACAAATGTGTTAACATTTCTAATGATAGAAGCATATAAGAAAGAAAGACATTTACAAGTTTTTATCAAGGGATTTATTTTATGTAATACAAAATGAAGAGATTTGTAAGTGATCCATCTATGCAATATTAGCTTGAAGACTTGTGGTTCTGCTGCTCCTTCTCTGTTTGTACTTTAAAATTAATTGAAAGCCTCATTGTTTTGTTTAAACTGTGAAAGCTTCCAAGGTCAATGAGTGAGGTAATTGACCTGCCTGTTGTAGGACAAAAATATGTATGTTAAATTGCATAATTAGTTTTAATTACATAATTATGGTGTTTAATGTGGGGGGGTCAAAGGTTACTATTACATTTAGAAGTCATGGCAAGAAACACAAAAATAAGCAACATAGTTTAATTCTGTATTTTTTTGGGTTTTTAAAAGGGGTCCACTGTGATCTATCCTTGACCTTGGATATTTGATGATTATAGGAAATAGTATATTGCTGTTATACTTTTTGGAATCATAGAGACACCTTTGTAAATGACTAAGTGACTTTACCAAAGACTTCATTTAGCTTTAGAGTACACGAAAGTTAATCAACAGTGGGAACTCAACTGACAGCAATTTAATCTGATTGGGTAAGGTAATTACATGATTACCATGAGTGTTTATATATGGACAAGGATATTTTTATTGGAAAAAAACCTAATTGCTTTCTTACTGAGAAGAGAAAAAAACAAACAAATTTGTTTTCACAGGTTAAGAGGACATCCTTCATTCCTTGAAATAGCTTCTTTTCATATTTTAGCCACAAAATGAACTCATGATTCTTTGCAAATTTGCACGGGGATTATGTTATGGGTTCCTCTGTTTCTAAAATGCAAGTTAATGATTGCATTATTTCTTTCGTTTCAGAATCTTATTGCTTACACGTTAATTGTGTGGTAACCTATAGATGTCATGATGCTTGTAATTCATGATCTCTTTTACTGTGTGTAAACACTGTTGCTTAAATACGGGTTGATTTCACCAAACTAAAACTTAAAGGTCCATTATACTAATGGATATTTCTGGGAAGGAGGGGATTATTTGTTTTTCTGTGATGGTAAAAAGAAAAAAGCACTGTGTACAAGATAGGTAGATAAAAGGTGATGTTCCTAAAGGCTAGAGGAAACAGTCTCACTTTAGGTGCTCTGAATGGTCCTTTAGAAAATGGTTTTCCAGTCTATTGAATGAAAGTCTGTGGAGGGAGTGTTGGGAGATGAATCTTCATTAACAAACATTAACCTCTGCGAATACCTCCCTGAAGTGCACTACAGAGTAGAATCCCATTTGGCTAATAAATAGTGGCTTGCTCCAAAGCCTGTTTAAATAATGGGCCAGACCTGGCCTTGGCACTTTGTGTGATTGTGCTAGACACCGAAAAAAGAAACCGAAACTTATGAGAATAACTTCGTATCTCATCTGTAACTATTAAACACATTCTGCCAATGGAAAATGGGATACAGTATTCTAAAGGCTGTCTTCTAAGGAATTAAAAAGTTAATGAACTAAATGTTAAATAAGAAATAAATGAATTTTTTAAATGAACTATATATTTATGGGAAGAAGTTCTGTGATACTTTCCATGTTATAGAAAACATTTGTTCTCCCTTTTGCTAATTTTTTCCCCTAAATAAGTTCTTTAGAAAATATTACAATTTCTAATTGTTTTTCTAAACCAGATGATCCAGTCACTGTTGGAGGCACATAGCCACGGCAAAATCTCATGCTGTACATTGATCACCTGTCCAACCTTTGCCTAGAGTGTGATCCCCAGTTTCTTCAAGAGATCCATCTTTACCCATCTATAAAGAAGAAGAGGAGGAGGGAGACATCTGGGATATTCGAGTATCAAAGTTTAACACCAGAGCAGGTTGAATCTCCATTTATATTATTCTCTATATATGTTGCTAGTATTGACTTGGATATTTGGCTGAAGATTTTTTTCAGTAACTATATAGCATGCTCTGAAGTTTTACTAGCATGAAACCTTTTTTGTTTAGACTCTTCACTTACTGAAACTACACATGCATTTTTCATAGTTCCATGGTGTGAAATCGAATACCAAGTCATTCTGCTATTATGGAAGTCAGCTAATGCTGAGCATGCCTGGCAGTCTGTACCTGTGTCTTGAACATATGCTTGCCACAAAGACCAAAATGGCTTGTTTAAAACTGTTCAGTGTACTGTAGTTGTATCATTCTGTATTTAGCACACACAACTAAATCCAGGTCTCTGGCAAGTACACTTATTTTCATTCACTTGCTTCAGGCAAGTTAAACTTGCCTCTTCCTCTTCCATTTCCAAGAGGACTTTGATTTCCACAAAACAGACAAGGTTTCACTTACTGTCCTAAGGACTGCCCCTTTAGGAGTCTAGCACAGCCCACACACAATCCTGGAATATGTCCAACTTGTTCTTTGAGCAGAATGTGAACCTCTGACCTTCTGGGCCTCCGGCAAGAGTGCTGCCTACTGAGCCACCAATACCCAGGCCATCAATAAGTTTTAAATGCCAGTTGCAGACTTCACAGAGATAATGACTTCAGTGTGTAAAGGTTTTGTTGTGGAGGCTGCAGTCTCACATATGGCGTGACAGAGTAAATATGCTAAAACCATAGAGAGCTGTTGCATAACTTGCCTTGATATAACAGTTTTTGTAATATGTTTCAAGGCATGGAATATTATTTAAAGGGACCCTGTTATGTAGGCTTAGGCCAAAAATGAAGCTATTATAAAAAGAATGTTTAGCAAAAACAGAAATATGTCCATGAAATTGTTGGAGTGGGAATTTCAGGGTAAACTTGCTTGGATTTAAACAGTCGCCTGCATGACATTGCGCTGTTGTGCTAGGGAATGAGAACCAGAAAATGAAAATACTATTAAGTGAGAATCAGAAACTGAAACTGAGCAGAATTAAGAGATCAGAAGTCTATTACTATTGTTGTAACTTCTTAAAGACTTTACCGAGATAAAAAAATTAAATTCCAGCTTAGTAATTCAAAGCATCATTATTGTCACAGATAAATAAACTTATTTGCATTTTAATAGTAGTTTTAACCTGCTGACAAGTAAGTTATTGCATTTTATATGTATATAAAGCAAAATTAATATGAAATAAGCTTCAGAGTTTTGGCATATTTCGGGTTTTTCGATGTTCTCTAAAATTTAGCATTAAAAGCATACAAAAGACATGTTGATGTTTGCGAAATTCAAATTGATAAATGTGATTACACAAAATGTTATTTATAAACTTGGATCAAGAAGGAAAACATAGCAAGATTCAGGCTAGGACTTACATTATGGAAAGGCTGTTAGATAAATTGCATGAACCTTCTATGGAGCAAAGGCCAGGAACCCAGGACTCCTTTTCCCAGCTGAGTGCCCAAATCACTAGGCTACAGACTCTTGCTCCCTCTTGTGTTCTTTCTCTGGCCCAATGAATCTTGAATTATTTTCTGTACAATGATACGGCTTCAACAAGAGAGGTTTAATATATCCCTTTCCTCATCCCAGCATGTAACGCAGCCTGTAGTCTGTTGATTAGAACATTCTGCTGAGAGACATTGCTTTGAGTCCTAGACTGAAGAAGGAATTGAACCTGGGGATTTTGCTTCTGGGATGAGTAATCCTGCTGCTGGACTAGGAATGACTGCTGATCGTGTACCATTTTACAAAGAAATAGCACCCGAAGAATTTTGTAGGAAACCCACCTGGTTGGTGTTTATTAAGCTGGCTTAAGCTGGCTTTGAGAACACCTGTTGGATCCAGCTCCTCAGATCATCTCTGCAGGGGTGGGCTTCTTTTCTAGATCCCAATCAGGCTTAGACATAAACTGTGCAGTGAGATGTTCAGTCCTGGCTGGTTAGGTGAACTCTGGCCATGCACAGAGATGCAGCTCCTGTGTCTGGCCTATCTTACCATAGAAAACTGTATTGTCTTCAGAGAATAGACATCTACAGGATGAGATAGGGGCCTTGAGGATCACCATTTTGGCTGGAAGTGCCTAAATCCTCCTCATGCCCCATTTTGAATTCCCGTATTTTTAGGCCTGTAATTAGTTTATTTACTTTAACAACTCCTTTGGATGTAGAACTGAAGGATTTTATGAATCTGTTTTTCAAAAGTAATTTAACTTTAAAAGAATGTGTTATAATTAAGGTGATAGGAAGAATTTATGGTTCAAAAGTCGACTGGCAGTAATGAACCATAGAAAACATAGTGCATTCTGAAGCTCTAAAAAGGGAAATTGCTTTAAATGTGTTAATGCTTTTTCAGGCAGTTCTGTAGGGTAGTGTGTATTAGATCTCAGTTCAGGAGTAGTCAACTAAATGAACTGCATTGCAGCTATAAAACAAATATTTGTCAAAATTTCTGACTTAATAAAACATACATGTTGAAAAAAATAAAATGATAGCTTAGGAATTAAGTCCTGCAGTGCAGGTCCTTATTCATGCAAATGCATTTATCTGCCTCAGTGGAATTATTCTGGTAAGTCAATGTCTAAGATCAACTTGGATCAGTCTGGTTTTCTTTTTAATAGAAATGCTAATTTTGAAAATGACATCCGTGAATTATTTTTAGTCTGAAGATCTATAGACTTCATAAAATTAGAACTGTGGACTTCCTTGGCAATTCTTGTGTTATTGCTTCTACCTGTTTAAAACACTAGAGGAATAATGTGATTCATTACACATTACTTTTCTGGCAGTAGATGCATCGTCTAGTTTGGTATCCAAGTGCATTACATTGTGAACTATTGCTGCTTTTTAATATGGTAAATTGGGGGTGGTTGTGGTGGGAATAGAAACTTATATTCATGACAGGCTGTTGGTTTTAAAGACAAATCTTTTTCTGCCTTGCTAGTGTCTATTTTCATTGCAGTGGAGCTTTTCATATGGTAGGATAGCACTCAGCACAAGTAGAAGGATGCAGTCTGTATCCTGGTTATTGACTGAGCAGATTTATGTGCAGTTCATTTGGCAGCATTTATGGTTCCCACACAGGACTTTCACTGTCTCATAATATGTCTTTAGAAGGGCTACCTTTTGCACAATTTAATGCTATCTCTCCTTTAATACTGAACAGAAGTTAAATTGATAAAGATTGTAAGTCAACATCATATTAATGTTTCTGTGTGCAAGGGGACCTACCGGTGTAGGGAACTGCTTAGCATAATGTTGACTTGATTGGTCTAGAGAAGTGGGTGTTTGCTAGTATGTGAAAGGAGGAAATCAATGGGTGCTTAGATACCAGAATTTGGGATAAATTGCTAAACAACCACTGTAATAACCCACATAATGACAGAGAAGGATAGAGAGGACCAAAAGAAAACTGGAATCGGAAAATTGAGTAGGAGAGCGGAGAGAACAGAAACTTTTCTACAGAAAGGAAAATTTTTAAAAGCTATGAATTGGTAGAGTGGTAAACTTTGGAGGTGAGTAGAGGTCTTCAAGAATAAATATTTGCTGTATAACTATGGATAAACTATATTTTGTGATTCTAGTTTATTTGAATTGGTGTACTTTGAGAAGCCCTGCATAAGGAAGTTCTAATAACTAAAAGTTGTGATCAATAAGCATCTTGATAGAGTCAGGTAATAGTCAAATTTAAGACAAACTATAGAAATGAAAAGCAGATTTACAGTTAAAATCACATGAAAATTAGTATTTAATTTGGGAACAGCATATTTTCAAGTTTACAGATAGGAAGGATAAAAAGAAATCACAGTAAAGATGACTCATATGTTAGTTAAAGCTCAGGTTAAAGGCCTTATCCTCCCAGGTATAAAAATTCTCAACAGCATTGTCACTCAGCAAAGGAAAAGTGCACAATATGCTGTTGTGTTTTTCCTTGATCAATTTTAAATGAAAATGGTTTTAATTTTATTGTCTATTTCATTATTTTTATTTTATATGAGAGGTTCATTGATGGCTGATAGTAGCACTGATTTACCAGCCTATAATTACTTGATATCTTGAACAGGAAAAGATCGCATGGCCTGGTCTCATTGTCCCCTCTTTAGTATCACCACAAAGAAAAAAAAAAACCAAAGACTGTTCACAAATGTCTGAAACTTATTTGCGTTTGCTCTTGGAAGCACCAAAGCTGCTAGGGAATTTTTCAAGTTAACGAAGATTTTGATAGAAATTGTTGATTTATCGAACCTGAAACCTCTCTCATATCAAGGGTAGTTAAAAGAATCTTCCTTTAGGAAGATTTAATTTCAAATAGCAAATAACTAATTTATTGAAAATGGAACTGCTCAACAAGAAACCTTGAGAGAAATCTGCATTACAATACCCAGAGCCTACTAGTTAGGGTATTATCTTTTAAGACATGCGACTTTGGTTCAATTTCCTTTACTGAATCTAGCTGAATAGAGACTTAAACTCGGCTGAATATCTAATGCATCCAAGGCAACTGTCATTACCATTGGACTGTTGTCTGTAATAGGTTGGGTATCTCTGCTTTTGTGGAAATTGTGAAAGGATTTGTCCTAATACTAACAGGACCTTTCTGAAATGGCTAGAATTCTTATAGGCTAGGAAAGAACCTTTGTGCCTAGCTTTATTCATAACCCCCAGGCTCTGAAGAAATGCCTGTAATAATCATTATTTTATATATTCATACCAGGCAACATTTATTAATCTGGACTCTAAACTAAATCTCAATCTCAGACTCCATATAGAGCTGTCTTTCCATGCCTCTGGTTATTCCTGTCAGCTGCCTCAGGTTTTTCTCTGTTTTTCCTATATCCACACTTTTAACAGTTCAACCAAAACTGCGTAGCAGTAGTACTTGGGATATAACAGCAATGATTTTAATGCCGTTTTTCAATATAGTTTTCTGGTTTTGCATCTTATACTTTATTATGACAAGGTGAACTCAGTGGTGATCACTGTTGAAGATGCTTCTAGTTGAAAAAAAAATGTATTGCAAAACCTGTCCTAAGTGATTTGATTGTGGTTGGGACATTGTTTTGGAATATGCAGTTGATGACGGATTCCATGAAACTACAGGAATCAGGATTGTTTTGTGTGCTGTCAGTGTGTAGGTATTCTTCTGAGATTACCAAAGGGGATCAGTTACCTTGGTAATGTGTCCACCAATATTTATTGTGTCTGTTTCTTTACACAGGCTAACAAACATTCATCATGTGGGAATGTTGTTCATGATCAACTTGAGCTGAATTTAAATTGATGACCTAAAGGTTAAAGTCTCCGTATCCTGTTACCTCTCCCTTGGTCTGTCCAGTCTCCCTACAACTAGGTTTCACACCATTGTAGTTAATCAGAGTCTTTGGAGGAAGAGCAGCCTTTAGAAGTATTGAGCTGACAAATACATCGATGTCATGTTTAAAAAAAAATATAATTTCAATGTGAATTTTGTAGCTTGTCAATACTTGATGAAGAAGGTTCTGAACAAGTATTCAGATGCTGGACTAATAACTTAACCAGCCTGTTAGATAGCTTTAATCCAGTCATATGGGAACATAATGCAGTGTAGCAGCCCAGTGAAACGTGAAACTATGAGAACAGCTGAATAAATTTAAACACATTTTTGAACGTTCTAACCTTTGTTGTAAAAATCTGATAATATAGAAGAAAAACTAATAACACTTTCTTTTGGTTTTGTTATTCTGTACAGTAGTTGAGAAGACTTAACATTTCTTGTGGTTGCTGACTTTAAAGAAGTAGTGACAATTTCTAACACTGCTTTTTGCCCAATATAAAGTCTATTCTTTCTCACTCATTAAGGAATGAATCTGGTTTCTGTTTAATTCAATACTGTATATACATCTCACCCATAAATATTTAAGCTAAGTAAATATAGAATCTTAAATATGGAATATGCTTTCATTCTAAACTGGTGGCTGTGGGGGAAGGTAAAAATATTTTATTCAAAGACCAGTGGTCCCTTCGGAAGAAAAAAAAATAAAATTGTTTTGCCTAAAAATTGGATAGACTTGTGCTTGCTGTAGGGCAGCAAACTTTTTACCGGATTATACCTATATTGTTATATTTGTATGTGCAAAGTTCAGACAATAAAGGACCTATAGGAATGGGGTTGCAGATACTCACTTCAAAAACACATGGCTACTATTCAGCCCCTATATCTGGGGCTAATTTAATTCTCCTTCTCCATTCAAAGTGCCTCACTCCTGCCAACAAATGCAGAACAGATTCCCTGGTAATTTTCTTTCTTGGAAGTACCGTCATTTTATTCCTAACTGGGAATAGCATGAAATGGAAATACATTTATGACTACTTAAAAACAAACACCAAACAGTATAAAAGCAGGGATAATCTGAAAGATAGTTCAAAAAAAAAGTTGATGCAGAAATATGAAGCATATTGAGAAGTACACAACTGACATTTTCTCTAGGAAGATTTCTTTTAGCAAACTGATTTTTGGAAGTGACGTAATGTGGCATACCTGAAGTACTTAATTAATTTTGGCTTTATTGCCAGTCCAAACTGGTAATGCAAATTCATGATTTTAATTTGATCTATGCAAGTAAAGTTCAGTACATGTCTAGGTATGCAGCAGGTCTAGATCCTATTCTTAATTAAGAGAGTTGTAAAAATGAAGTTTTATTAAGCAGAATACAATGAATAGTGGGCATTTGTGCTTTACAATGTTATGAGTGTGCGACTCTCCCATGTATGTTGCTCACTCTTCTTCTATATATATTGTACAGTCTGAAGTGCTGCGTGATATTAAAGGTTACATCCTGAGGCACAGTCCTGCTGAGGCTTTCTTGAAAAAAGGCAAGCTCTTTGTTATGTTTTGGAGTCTGTGGTTCAAACTGTAGCTTTTGTAGGTAGCTAATGGGTTGGACCAGCCTCTTCAGGTAAAGTCTGGATCCTTTTGTGGGAAATATATCATTGAAACATAAAATAAGCTTTGATTATAGAAGATGTCTTCTATAAATAAGCACAGTTACAAATATAGCACTTGGTGTTTACATGGCAAAATCCAACCAAACCTCAAAACAGAAATGGAAAGTAAATAATTTTTATTATGCATTTTTGAGACATAATTAATGGATCAATATTAATGTCCTCTGTTGAATTTGATGAGGTTGCAGAATTAATTTTAAAGGGGAGAAAAAAATCCACCCTTTAGTTTAATTGATTTTTATGTGTAGACTAGAATGTGAACTAGACCAGTGGTAAAGACTGCTTTAGCTAAGTTTAGTATTGCTTCTCATTTTTCTTTTGGTTTTCTATCAAATAGAAAAAGAAGATGTGAGAGAATATAAAATGGTTTAATTCCATTATTTTCAGAACAGCAGGGTAGAACAGTATTTTCAACAAGATTCAGTGGTTATTGGTGAATTTTTTAGTTAAACCTATGGTCATGGAAATCAATGGCTAAAGCTTTATTGATTTATAAAAGAAAGATTGGTATATGTTAGTTTTGCCCTCTGTAATTAAGCATAATAAAGAGCTTTTTGGAGCAGTTTTTTAAATAGCTCGGTCTGGAGCTACCCTTTCAAGCTCTGCTTGTTGAAGTGTTACAGTAATGAATCTTAAATTCAAAGATGATTTCTGAAGAGTGTGGCTTTGTTCTCCTGTGCACACTGACACAGGGAGAACAAAACCTTTCTGTGGACTTAGGTCAATACTGTAATGAAAATGCAAATACTTGGGTATGTTACCCCAGCTCCCATAGAAGCACCATTCAAACATTGGGGGTTTTTCCCCTCTTTGGTTATCTGTACCAGGCCACAAATTCAGTCTGTGTTGGCACAGAGCCCTCAACATGGAAAATCAAGACAGAAGAAAAGTGTCCTGTCATGTCTCCCTGTGCTTTTATTTCCCATCTCTTCAAACTGTCCTTCTGAAATTTTCCACTTCAGCTATGCAATTACTTGTAAGTATTCCTTTCACTAAGTTTGTTAAGTGAATCTAGACCTCTGAGCTCCAAGTACCATTTTCATATGAATATAAGTTCTTTTTCTCTTTGTGGGCATCTTAACTTTGCTGTGTAGAATGAAGTACAGTCCCTTTGTCTGTAGTTGTAATATACTTCATTAGTTTCCAGAAGACAATAACTTGCTTTATTCTCATTTTATAAGGATTAATTATACTCAGAAAAAGCTCTCAAATAGCAAACAGAAAGGGAAACCAGATGTTGCAGTTATTTGACCAGTGTTATTTGCAGACAAGTATTTAAGCTATGTGATTTAATTTTTTTGTGGAACCTTTGGAAGCTGGCTACTGAGTGAATAAAACGTCCAAAGTATATATGACAATATATTTTACCTGATAATAGCATTCTTCTACCTAACTATTGCAGGTAGATATTTTATCAGTTCCTGCCAAACAAATTTGCAAAAGTATTTGATTAGAACAGGAACAGGCATATTGTGCATAGACTCATAATTCATAAAGAGGCTCTTGTTGCATAAAGCAGAGTTGCGCATTTCCAACAGTTGTAGTTTTCTGTGTGCTAATGAAATGGTATAGTGATAAACCTCTGTGCAAATTTGTTCTTCTTGTAGATGCAGAATCTAAAATAATGAATGTTTAGAACAAGCAAATGAATTCATCATCTGAACACAAATATTTAAATGTGTTTCAATGAGAGCAAGCTTCACTTCTGGAAATGCTGTTTTGCAAAAGAGACGCGTGATTTCTCTTATAGCAATGGTTTGTATAGGCGGAAGGCATATTTAAAAGTTAGCATTTGTTTGTAAAACTGTTTCTATCTGTTTTAACTAATTTTCACGTCATTTACTACCTGCAAGATTTGTAAGACATAATTCTAAAATATAGAGGTTTTCTTTTCTAGGTATTATAGGACAAACAAGAATATCAGTTTGTATTGTCCCTTTCATCATTTCTACATTCTTGACATCTCAGAAATCCTAAACTATCTCCCCAAATTTGTCTTCCAGCTGTCTTCTTGGGCACCTAGAGCTTGTCTTCTGCCAACCTGTCAAAGACAACGTGCCTCATGTCATTAACAGAAATTATCGAAATGACAGATGTTGCAGTATTCCAGTTACTAATTTCTCAGCACTTGTATGGGTATGCCCCATATTCAGCTTTGGCTACCTAATTCAAGGAAGCACATTATCCTTATTTTGCCAGATTTGCTCTTTTAACATTTTTCACCCACCATTTCAATGTCTCCTTTCTTATAGCCTCTAGTGGCTCTTCATTCTCTTAGGTGGTCTTTCTGCTGTGCTCTCCTTTCCCTCTACAACCTTTTCCATCTGCAATATTCCTTCCAGGCTTTCAGCTTAATTTGATTTAGTTTAAGCCTATCTCCCGCTTCTTTTCCCTTCTTTCCTCTTTCTTCATTAGTAACCTGCAGGCTCTTCAAACTCTTTTTCCAAACTTAAACCCCCACTTTCCCAGGTTACGTCATCTACCTCCTGCCTCTTCAGCTTTTTCCTACAGTTCTCCAGTGGCACAGAAGTTTTGTAGCAGATGTGTTACAGTAATTTTCACTGTTCTGTTCTGACCTTACAATTTGCTGTTATTTGGTCTATGCAAGTGCTCAACCTCGTGGACTTTGCACTGAGCATAGTCAGAGAAAAAGAAAGTATGTAGTTTCTGTCATCAGAGATGATAATAATCTGTTCCTCTTTTTATAATACCATTTCCTGTTTATGGGAACCCATTATTGCTGACAGTTTATTGCAAAGAGGCATCGTTCTTAAATGTACATTCATCTTAAGAAGTTTGTACATTTTTTTTTTGCGATATGCAAGAATTGTTTGCTTTATGTAACTATTTCCCCTGTCTAAATGTAACTTGCAGAAAGTGATGATAAATGTTAAATGGTTCTTGTAAAACTGTTAAATTGTCAGTTTCAAAACTTAGTAAAACATTGATGTTTTCATTAGATCCCAGCACTAAGGAATGTCCGGCTTTCATCATAGCAGAGTTGTTTAGTTCCATGTAAGTCTAAATACTCTGCCCTTGGGAGATATCTTACTGTCACCTGCTCCTAAATTGAAAATTATTTGTTCAGCCAAAGTTTTCTTTCTTTTTTAGAAAGAATTTTTTTTTTTCTTTTAACAGACATCTTTGATATGGGACAGAATCCCTTCAATGTAAAATAAATCAAACCCTGAGATGCTATTAAACAATTCTTTCATTTAAATATATCCAGTTCTAGATAACCAAAAACTGTTCCTTCCCACCCTTGTTCTCTCTTTCTCTATTAAACAGATGTGTAGATTTTCAGACAAGCATTTCTATTGGCTACATCATGAGCTTCTAATCACTAGCACTTTGTTGATGAATAAAAATGTAGTGCTAGGTAAACTTATTTAGAGCACATTCTCAGTATAAATATCTAAAAACGTTTATCTTGACTAACAAAGGTACAGCAATCAAAGAGAGTAAGTTGATGTCATTCAGCATGAAATAGAATAAAAAAGCTGAGTGTTTCTCATCTCACCAAAATAATTAACAGAATCAATTTAACTCATAACATCAGAAAACCCATAAAACTCTATAGTGCAAATACAGCCTTGATTCAATTGTGTGTAAATAAGAACTGTTGTCACATTCAACAAGCTGTGTTTGGCTTATGCCTAAACAACCTTTTTTTTTTTTTTTTTTTTAATAATGCCCTGTTTATCTTTAAGAGGCATACAGATGTAGGGCCAAATCAGATTTTGCTTGAAAGGAATGAAGGAATGCATAAATAAATGCATTAGTACCTAGTTGAAGCATATTGTTTTGAATTCTGTAGGGCTTTTTAAAATAATGATTGAGAATACTAGCAAGTAACTTCTTCCAGTAGATAGTGTTCTTCAGGATGAGAAAGGAGCATGAGGCAAGTATTACGGTACTAGAAAAAAACTTTGAAAAGAACCAGATGCAGAAAGGAAGAAGCAGATCTTAAGGTGTTTTACATTTAGTTTTTTAGTCCTTGTACAACCAAGAAACCCAAAACCAAAAACCCTACAGAAAGCTCATGGAAGCCTGAGGTGTATTGCTTCTCGGAAAACCTTACAATATACATCTCAAAACAGAGAAAGGATATGTGCAGCTATTTTTTGACATCTGGAAATATTCTGTTGAGGAACCTATGGAAGATCAAGAGTTGGCGTCTTATCCAAATCACTCTTGTTAGCTGACAGCAAGGTACTACACAGCACTGTACATTCATGTTCTCCACAACTCCATTGAAATAAAAAGCTTCCACACCCAGTCTGCTAAATCTGGCCTCTTGAATACATTTCAGCTATGTCACACATGACATTTAGCTTTGAATCTCCTTGGTATCTCCTGCATTTATGCATTCTGTCTGCAGGTCTGCTCCCTCTCTGTGGCAGCCTAGTTACAAATGCCACATGTATGATATGACTATTATAATCCTAGCCTCATAGTCTGCACAGAGGAATTTCTTAAATGTGTGCCCTTTACTTATAAAACACGTGTTAAAATTACAGATAGATGGAGAAAAATGCTTCTGTGCAGTTCCTTTCTTTGCTTTCATCAGCATGTTTCAGAGTCATTTGGTCTCTGTGTTTTTGCAGTGGTACAGTCCTCTTTTATTCTCTCTTCTTATTCTGATGGTGGTATGTTCGCTTAGCTAGGAAACATTTATCTTTTCAGAAACAGCCTGTACCACTTTTTCTGCTTCTCTTCTCCCAAAGTTTTTACACTTCTGACACTGTAAGTTCTTCATTGCTTAGTCTTTGTTTTTAAAACAAGAGATAATTCTATTGATAATACATGCTGTCCTACTGGAATAGGGCTGTGCCGTTATTGATGGCGTTTTGATGCAGCATCAGACACCTAAACATTAGGCATCTCTTCCTGATATTAGAAAAATGCCAATTAAAGAGATGGTGATTGAAGAATACCTAATTAATAGAGGTCTCAACATGGAGCTAAGATGTATTATAGATTTATCTTTCTGCCTTCCCTCCCATTCAGATTGCAGACACAGATATAAAATTTAATTTGTCACAAGGTGCAAATGATCTACAGAGCAAGTTATGTGTCTAGGCTAAGAATAACTGTGGATTTGACAGCCCACAGCGTAACAATATACTCTGTAATTCTAGGTAGAGATGAAGAGTGTTCTTACTTGCCTAGTTAACAGACCTGCTGTGAAACCATGTCTTCGTGTCTTTTAACATGAAGTATAAGGAAAAAGCCTACCTAAAGGATTTTTACCATAGTTTTGATTATTTCCTACAGTGCCACAGAGGTGAGAAAGCAGCAAAAAATTGTCTGCTTTATCCCAAGTTCAAAATGCTGATCAGGTAATTAACAAGTGTAACTTGCTTTTTCATTTGTATATAATGAATTTATAAAATGGAGAAGTGGGAGAAAAAATAATTAACAATACTAAAATGTGTATGACATCTAATTCTCTTAGAGTATGGACTTTGCTTACAAAAATAGCAGATCTCAGATGATTATGTGCTAGATTGCTTTTTATATAAATGAAGTACCTACTCAGCCCACTTACGAACCAGGAGGTCATTGCATTATATGCTGTATGAATATATATATATTTATATGATCATGATAGTGTAAAAGAATGAGTCTGAGTATGTAGATAAGGTCCATATGTTTGTATATGTACGAAGAATGAGTTGTATTTGTGTGTGTGTGTGTGTATATACACACATGTTCGTTTTATGCATACACACCTATTAAGCAAGCTTAGACAACACTATACAAAGAGCTGTCTAAACTTGTTTCAAGGTTTCAATCCTGTTTACAGCCTCTGGGCATTATTTTAATGTAAATAATAAACAGGAGAAAAAAAAGGTCTCCACTAGAATTACTTATTTAGCGGCATTTTTTACACTGATTTAGTAATCTAGTAAATTTATTTCCATAATGGACAGCACTGAACAGGAAATAGCTGTCATGTCTGTTATGAGTTTGACAGTGGTTGGTTTGCTGAATCATGCTTTCTAGAAGCCTAATCCAAAGCTTTCTCTGTAATGATTTGTGTAGGATATTCAGATTTCCTAGTATTTAATTTCTTTTTTTTCCTAGCTGGTGTTGATTGTATTTATTTTCTTTTGTATTTATCTGTCTCTCTTTTTCTTTTTTGCTTTTTCTTATTCATGCAAGTCATAACTTTAGCACCTCCCCTTATCCTTGTGTTGAGAGATTTACTATTCCTATAGAGGACTTAGAGTCCATTTTCTACACATACACTCATATAGGCATTTCTCTGATCACTGAAGCCTTGCATCTTCTAGACAAGATTTTGCTCGTCATGACCTGACTATAAAATCAAGGTTTAAATGGTAGCTACAATTTGAATTTGATATTAGTATCTAAGGAGCATGAAAAGGTGTATCAGTGAATGATACTGTATGCATGTATGCGAAGAGCAAAGCAACCTGCTGTTTTTCCAGACAACTGTTACTCTTGGACGCTGAGGTTCTTTAAGAGCAAAATCATGGAGGTGTTTTGTATGTACCACTGTTATACTTCTAGTAATTTCAGTTTTTGAAGATACTAGAAAAGGCTGACATATTAGTAAGTAGACTGGTCATATTGGTAGTAGAACTTAACATACACTAAATATTTACATGTTCTGTAGGTCTACCTGTTTGTAAGAACATAAGAGTTCCTTATTTTTCAGTAACTGTTTTATATTGTGTAATTTTTAACAAAATTTGCAGAATTCAGTACTTGTTCAATGCAGAATGCCCAGAACTATTTTGTCAATGAGACCAAAGCCTTCTAACTTTCATATCTTAAAATATAAGTAGTTAATAAAAAATGAATTCTGATGATACTCAGAAGAGGTTCTATTTTGTATGATGTTATCCTCCATTGTATATAAGGTTTTACATGAGCCTGTAAGAAGGATCCAGGGATTGTATATCTCTTAATAATATAATATGAATGGAATTTTAAAAGGCTCTCTAGAGTAACTGTTTCATCAATCAATTAGACTCTATCAGCAATGAAAAATCTGATGTATAATTGCTACTTAATATTTATAAATGTATTTGTCACAGAATATCCATACTTGAAATGCATTTATTTGTGTTTAATGTTAAGTTTATATTTAGCCTATGCGTATTTTAAGATTTGGGAGTAATACTGAGCATAGTAATTGTTTTTCCTTTCAACCAGAAAAAATTATAAATTGAAGTTGGCTGAGGCTGCCAAATTACTTAGTTACACTTAGTTAATTATTAAATCCATTCACAACATGACTTAGAAATATATCAGTTAAAAACATTGTACATAATCAATCTCTAAAAAACAGTATTTGGCAGCTTTAAATTTGTACTGAGCAAGGAATGAATTATTGAAGCACTGAAATAATGCCCATCACAAAGCCATCTAAATCCTTCCCTGCTTTTGTGTCATTCACAAGAAAAGCACTTGTTACCTGTTTTCAATTTATATTCTGTATTTCTGCTCTATACCCTCAGTTTGGAAACAGAAGATCTGGAACCACCTAATGGCAAATCTTAAGTTTCTTGAAGCTAACAAAATAATTTTTTAGTTCATCGTAAATCAATTAGTAATGATTAATACTATCTACATACTATTAAACTAACCGTTAAGAGAATATCTAAATTATAGAATACAGGAAATTAACTGGTACATGGGTTGCATTCTTTCTTTCTGGGTAAAAGTGCATAGCATAAATATCAAAGCTCAGTCATGTATGGCTTCCAATAAGCATGCTGTCAAATACAGTAATAGCTGTGCTGTGCTATGCAAATCCAAGCTGCTGAACAGTTAGCAAACAGCTACATGACATTTTTTTGAAAGCCTTTAACTTAGCACTACCACAGGATACGTACTTAATAACAAAAGCAGGTGAGCTGCATAGATGTTCTTGGATGCCATAATTAAACTGATAAATCTGCAGTGGCATATATCTGTGATGAAGGGATCTGCCATTAATGGATTTTTTTTCTTTAGAGATCATATGTATGTCTATAGCATTGTGCTGAAGAATGAAGCGCCATGCTTAAAAGCCAGTTGACCTTTTTTTTATGAAAGTAAAAAAGAAATGTATTTTTAGTAGTTGGAAAAACATTTGCAAGCAAAAAAATTGCTAATTTTCCCTACCTTTTTGGTAGACTGAATAGTTTTACAGCAAAATCTGTAACCACTGTTATTTTTTATCATCACCAATCCATGCACCTCCAGCACATACACAAACATAGAACCTTCTTTGGGGAAAAAAATTACTGCTGTGTATATGAACTACTAAATTGTTGGAAAAAACAGTGAATTCTTACTATTATGGCTTGCATAGGAGTGTGATATCTTTTCTTTTAGCTCTACAATTCAACTTCCATTTGAATGGATATAAAAATCTCTGAAGGAAGAAATGTATTAAATATTCTTTGTATTGCAGGTCATTTTCAAGTCAGCTATATTTCCCAGTCCCTATACAACTGAGAATGAATGGATGCAAACTACATACTGTTTTGCCCTCCTCTTGCTAATGGGTGTTAGTTTGTCTAGTTTTAGGTTTGGAAATTTAGGGGAAGGGGGGTTGGGGGGCCAGAGAGGGTTGTGTGCAGTGTATGGAAGTTTCAGTTCCTACTCCAAAAGCACTTTCCTTTGGAAGTATTGAACTGCTGCCTGCAGATCAGAGGGTCAAGTTCATATCTTGTGTCCTGGAAGCTGTCCAGCTTCCTAACAGAGACTCATAAATTCAAGAAATCTGTTCTGATTTTGAGACCAGCTGGAAATTGCAGTAGTAAATGAGAGCTTGAACCAGTTCATGGGTAAATAAGGTATGCAAAGAACAATACAAATTAATTTGAGATTAGCTTAGTTACTGCTTACCAAAAGCTATTGGAAGTGTTCCTTACTTATTTAGGATTGTCCACAGTGATGATGAAATTTCCACAATAAGGATGACTGCTTTTGCTAATGGGTTCAACCAATGTTAACTGGCTATATTTTTTGTTAGGAGTTTCTCCTGTTGCAAAGATAGCTAGAAATTAATTGTAATGTAATAACAACTGTAGCAAATTGCTATAGAAATGTTAAGAAAACTTCATTTTAGCAGGTGTTTAGAACATGAACCATAATGATTTATCTTTTTCCTAATTGAGGTACAAATCAGATGGATAGGGATGGACTTTCATTTTAACATTTCCCTCTTGTTTAATGATAAATTAGTATTGCTTTTGGAGAGGTTTCTTTGAGCACTGTGTTTTGAGAGAGAAATTCTTTCAGTCTATGTTCCCTGTTGTCATGGTGGATCAATGTGGTCCATATTTGACAAGTCATCTTCATTGGTGGTCATTACAAACTATTTTCACTTTCTTCTTGTTATGATGTGTAACAAATTAAGAAAGTAAATGCCTTAGGCTAGATGGAAATCTGTAATAAGTCATCATACATGCATAAATGCTATGATCGTGGTTCAGAAAGCCTGTGGAAATTTTGGCTTGAAGTATTTTGGAAAACGTTTCCAAAATCTGCTGAGCTCTTTTCTTCTTCCAGATTAGTGGTTTCTCTCAGAGTAGAGGTTAACTTTCTAATTTTTTTTTCCAGTTCTATGCAAAACTACTGATGTGTTTCAAAATTCACTTTGCATGGAAGTGAAGCTTTTATTAATTATTTATATAAAAAGATAACATAGAACTAAGATATGTTGTTGCAAATACAATAGTTTCATTCTCATTTCCAAAAACATTCACCCATACAAAAGCTGGCATCATGCCAGTTTCAGGAACTCTAATGTGACTTGCAAATGACAGCCTCCAGGGGAGCAGGAATGCAGCACTCCTAATCCTGGCCTGGAGTCGCTGGGAGCCAAGGCAGTGCCCTGCTCAAAGGTGTCATGCTTTGGCCACTTCTCTGCTGGCGACTGCACAGCAGGTCCGGTCACTTCCCTGTGCACTGGTCCAGCTGCACGAGTGACAGCTCTGTCTCTCTTTCTAAGTATTATCAGTGTTACTGCAAGCGTAGGATTTTTTCTGGCTGTTGCGTTCAGGAAAACCAGGAGACTTGCTGAAACTGGATTTTTTTCTTGCCCATGGAGCAGAAGGAGGAAAATGCAAGTTGTGTTTCCCCTGCTAGGAACCCCTGTGCACGAGGCAGGTCTGCACAGCATGCTGTTCTGATTGGGATCACACCAGCCCCGAGGTCAAGTATCCCACGTGAATGTCAGGAAAGTAACACCAGTGAAATGATGGAAAGCAAATCATCTGGTTTGCCTGTACTTCTGAGAGATTGCTTTGTAAGCAGCGTGACATCTTGCTATGGGTGTTAAAATACTTGTGACATTCTGTAAGTGAAGAGTTATATATGGGTAACACCATGACTAAGGTCTTGTATCTAAGCACTGCCCCCTGATTACATATATAAGTGCTTGTGTGTGTGTGGCTTTCTAACTCTTGTAGAACAGTGGCTGGGCACACAGATAAGAGAGAGGTCTGCTTGCTTTTCTTAGGATTCCATATATGTTAATAGTTTGGGTTTCAGTGTCTTAGAGTGTATTAAAAATATCTTTATATGGGGATAATTAGGAACATTTTTGTTGAAAAATCTAAATTTGTTTCCAAAAAACTGTTTTGAAGGGTGCAATACTTGTGCAAATTCAGGTCAGATTTGGTGAACAGATGTGCACTTTCTTTTAAGAAAATTTTTTTAAAAGTTTTAAGCATTTGTTTGTTCTATATAGAAATCAAATTAGAATGAATTCATTGACAAGCACAGCAGGTTTTCTACCACAATGTGGAACCTTGTGTGCACAAAACAGCATATACTTTTGCATTTTTTCTTTTATAATATGTCTAATTTTACCGCATGTTTGTATTAATTTACATACATTTCATATACATATGGTCTGTCATTTAATTCTCCACTGCGTCATTACACAAGAATGCCAAAGCTGATTCTAATTGTTCAGCAAACTAAAGGAATTTAGGGAGGTTGCCCAGAAATTCAACGTTACTTAAATAAAATACACATGTATTTTAAACCTTTTAACAGACACGTTCTGTGCCATATCCCCTTTACTAATATTAAAATAAGACTTATCAGCACAAGCTGCATAAGGTTGTGCTGCTGGAGCCAAATCCTGGGATCAGCATCCAGGCCACGAGCCTGCAATCAGTTACACTTATGTTGAACTTCATGCACATTTGTCATTCTTTTGAAATCAGCGGGATTATTCACCTCCATAAGACAAGTATGTGTGGAACTGATTCCATGAGCAGACCCTTCATTTTTATTGGCTTCGTTATGAATCTGAGAACAGGAAGAGGAAAATCTGCATTAGGACCACAAAATCTAGCTCTTAGGGGTCATATTGGAGACAAAATTTTGGTACTGGGCTTGCTGGTAGTCACTGAAGGAGAAAAGGAATCACGCAGGCGACACGCATGGTCAGCGGCAGAAGGCGTGTTCTGGGGGATAAAAGAGATTATGGAGAACAAGAGAGCGGAAAGTGACTGCATTGGTTCCCTAGCTGAGCTGAATCTTTTGAGGTCCTGTGAAAAATCACAAGCACATCATGAAATGGTAGGAATGGTAGAAAAACAGTAGAATAAATGTAGAAGGAAAGATCAGAAGTTTTTTTGTTTTTTAAGTTCTTAACATCTGGATCTAGTAAATATTTTGGTGCCGGAGTTTCCCAAGCTGTTTAGTTGAGCCTGCAGAAGGATATTTTTTGGCTCATCCTAAGTGGTAATGTTAATATCATCTAGGAAACATTTTGTCTTCTTTTTTACACCACTGTAAAAAGTGTACATCACTCTTTTTAGACACTGCTTTTTTACATCACTCCTGGAAGTGCCGTATGCAGTTTGCAGTGTCATGTGCAGTAGTTGTAGAATATTTTGCTATCGGTGCCCGATATTTAGCAACAGAATTTTAAATGTACGCGCAAGTATGATATTAATGATCTTATTTCCTTTGGTTCTCCAGGAATTTTTGTTTGAAATTTGGGATTAAATCTTTTAATAGTAACATTCATACCCTCCCTTCACTGCCCAAATGAAAGACCAATAAGAGCTATGAGGAGATTAAGACAGGCTAAATGAAATCTTCTCACAGTAGATGAACGTAACTGCTGCAGGTAATTAACACCTTTCATTTTGAAGAATGATTTCAAGCACTTGAGGGAATTTGGAATGATATTTTACATTTTATTCCAACTAGTAATGTAGAAAGGAAATGAAATAAGACTAATTTTATTTTCCATTTTTGCTGTCTCTCTTCTCTCTCTGTTCTTTCTCTTGTTGAAAAACTATTGTCATTTATGTCATTAAAACACAGAATTATTGCCCCCAGACTTTCAGTGAACCACAGCTGTTGACCTTTTTTGTCAAAAGCTTTGAATACAAAGCTACGTTGGGAACATTTGTAGCCTGTGGACCATGACAGTACTGTAGACTTCTCTCCTGTCCTGACAGAAGAGAGTGCCAGAGGGTGTGCTCACATAGTGACTGCATTATTTTCTGGCAATTGTGGTAAAGATTTCCTTGCTTTTGGTTTTTCAGCCTCCTCTCAAGTGTACAGACATCCTTCAAACCTATTATACCACCTTCTGAATACTGTGGCTTTGTCCCTTAGGCTACATAATCTATTGTTTAAAATGTTTACCAGTGCTGTACAGATATTAAATTAAGCATTGCAGGTTAATGTGGAGTGTGTGGATACTTGAAGCTGGATTTAAAAGACATCTTGATTTCCTTGCTATGTAATAGTATATTACGTTGAATGGGAAAGTTAAAAATTAACCTTCTCTAGTATAGGAAGTGCTAATTTCAGAGAAAACTTATGAATATTAAAAGAAATACTGAATACTAAGCATGTGAAAAGCTCAAGATGTCTTCGCTTGAAATATGCAATAAACTCTTTTATTTTTCCTGGTGATTAAATTAAGCACTTTTCAGTAGTGCACACCAGCTGCTGCATCTGTAAGTAAACCAAGTACTTTCCCACAGTACATGCTGTATATTTCATTCTTATAGCATTTAATTTTGACAGGTAATCTTTATTCTTCTGCATACAAAGTGAAAATTCAGACGCTAAGTAACAATTAAAGGCAAAATACAGTGTGTTTCACAATTTCTGTGAATTTAAATAGAGCCATATTTTTATTGACAAATACCAGGATATTTAAAGCTCTATTTCTAAATACATAGTCTACACATAGCATGAAGTCTCAAGTTTGGACCTAATTTCTTTCTTCTCTGTACAACTGACATTTACCCAGTCTTTCTCTTGTGAATGTATGGGGAAAGCAGGAAGGGTGGTAGTGGAAGGGAATTCTGCTTTTTTTTTTAGGCTAATTTTCTCTGTGAAACTTGATCTGTCATGGTTACATTTATGAGATTTTGTGAACAGAGAAGGAGCAATGTGATGTGAATGCAAAAATCATGCATTTTCAATACAATTCATTAGACTACACTGCAACTTATATATTAAAAAAAACCCAAACCCTTTCATAACTGAGCTTTCTAAGCATTACCATAATTGTAAGCATACACTTATTCTAAATAGTCTTTTCCCTTAGAGAATAAACAGGTACATTTTTTTTGTATCCATAGTCAAGTCCACTTAGAGGTGCAAGGAACAGAAATTGTACTTGCAATTCAACTGGTATTTTGAAATTATGCTGGCAGAAGAGAGGCTGCCTTTCAGAAAACGTATTTCTACACACTTCCCTCTCCTGTCCCCCCCTTTCTATAATAGGACAATACACTTCTTTCAGCTGAACCACAAAGTTCTTGAATATCCTGAAAATCAAAATCAGGAATAATGCTTGAAATTTACGTACCTATTGCAAAACTCTCAACCTGTGAGCTAAATGTGACACACAGAGCTCCAGCTTCTGGTCATTCCAGATCCCAGGAATCAACATTAGGCACACAGGGGCCCCAGTGATTAATGTGATTAATGGGGGGCCCCAGGAATACTGTTTGGCTCTTCTGCTTTAGGTAAAACCAAAGAACTAATTAATGTCCAAAAGCCTATATAGCAAAAAGGATGAAGAGTAGCAATAGGTATTGATGACATGGTTAAAGACCTTTTCTAAATTAACAGCATAATTTAGAAATTAATAATTTCTAAATTAACAGCAATATTACTGGAAGACCTTCATGTTGAAATGTCTACAGCTATTTATCGTTAGAATATCTGTTTTCAAATTACACTGTTATATTTAATACAAGAGTTGTTAGTAGTATATGCAATGTGTATTTTTTATCCTTTTTCGTATGCTTATGTGCTTCGTAGTCTGCAATGAACTGGCCACGTTATAAAAGGCATTCTGCGTTCTCATTTTTTACTGCTGTCATTACTGGTAGGCCTGTATCTCACCATAAAAGGCTGCCTACTAGTTGCTGAATGCTCCACATGCAGACTGGAATGTTCCATAAGCACAGGCAGCAAGTTTAGACACCTTGCTGCACAATTACTGCCTCCATTCATATGTTTGGGACACTGAAAATTTTCTTTACTACTACTAGTAACACATGTGGTCATCCAACTGCCTGGAAAAAGCATCCCAACAAATCGTGTCGTAGTGAAGAAGGTAAATGGCATCAAATTAGTGAAGGGTGTGACAGGAAGCGAGCGGATCTCTTTGGCTGAGGATGCACTTCCAATCACAGGAATGAGCGATGCTTGTTCAGTGTTCAAATGTGATGAAAAAAGAGAGTAGAAGAATTACAGTGATGGCTCCTTGCACTAGTTCTGAACAAAACACGTTGACTCAGATTTATGGTGGTGTTTGAGTAGAACAGTTACATTCTGTAGAGTAGAACAGTTCACTCAAATCCATCTTGTTCTCCTAATTTAATACACCGTTGTACAAAAGAGAGGTAAAAAAAAATTTCCTTTCTTTCGGTAGTTGACATAGTACATCTATTTTATTTTCATTGTAATTGTGAGGAGAACAGCATAAAAACCACTATATTGGAGGAATAAAATGCTGATTGTATACATGAATTTATTTCTAAATTCTTCATAATAGGCTAGGAAACAAAGGGAAGGTATATTCTGTCATTATTATGGTGATCTTGTCTGTCGTGTTTTTAGCAAACCTCCTAAAATCATAAAGCAGTTATAATATACAAAAAGCTAGAATGAGGATTTGTTATTGGAAAGCACAGCAGTGGAAATAAGTAAAGACTTAGAAAAAGGTTAAAATAGTATATCGTTATGCAAGAGGAAACACACAAAGGGCTGAGAACTGTAATTCTAAGGCACTAGCGTCTAGCAAGGGGATGCCAATTCCATCAAGGTGCTGGTGCAGCAGTTCTGATAGCAGTATCTTCCTGTAACCCAAAAGTGCTTGCAAGACCCCTCAGTGGGGGCCAGCTCCATGGAGCATGGCAATGGTTTGGGCACAACCACAGAAGTCCAAGAATACTGGTCAGAAAAAAGGCTGAATTACTGAGTCCTGCAAAGGTGGGGTTTCCTGAGCAGAAAGGCATATGGCAAACATGGGAGAACTTGCAGAAGTAGTACGGGGAGAATAGGAAAAAGTATGAAAAAACAAAGAGGAATCCAGAGTTTAGGTTTTCCATGAATGCGTGAGATAGGAGAATTCAGCCCCTGCTCTTGTCACTTAAGTGCATTCAGACAGATTGTTACTTTGATGTGTTTCATCTCCCAAATCTTTTCAAGGTGATATCTTTATCACCTGATTAAGTAGATTTTCTGAGAAAAGGGATCTCTGTATCCAGAAAAAAATGAAATGGCTTCTTGCTATTATTAAAATTTTGGGGGAGAAGATTACAGCATTGTTTTTGAAATGAAGGGTTAACTTTTTGAGGGTGTATATGGGAAGTTAAATATATGAATCCCACTGACAAATATCCCAACTCAGATGTGCCTCTCCATCTTGCACTCACTGTTCAAAAAATGTTCTCCTTTGTTAAATCCCAACATTTATCAGGGAATTACTGTGTTGTATTATTTTGTTACTGTGCAAAGCAAGGCAAAAGAATTTTTTAGAATGAAATAGAGGAGACTGTATAGTTCAAGACAGTGGTTAATCCTTAAGGGAAAAATGGTAATAAATAAGAAAATAAGAAGGTAAACCTCTCTGTAAGAAATAAGAAAGAAGTAGGAACTTATTGGCAATTTTTCTCCCCATGTGATATTCTCGGAAAACAAAATAATGAAAGCCAATTAATTATTTGTCATGTCATAAACTAGATTAATAGGCTGAGATATTTTTAAATTCTTGACGTAATTGAAATCAGTATCTATATGAATTGCCAAAATAAAATACAAGGATGACAGATTCATAATATGAACAAAAGAACATTTCTGAGCACATTAAATGCAAAAACATTGGAAACAATTCATATGATTTAATTGTAACCTTTTGCCAAAAACATTAATGCAGTACCTTTGAAGAGTAATTGGTATAAAGAATATCCTCAAAGAGGAGCATTTCCACATGCCTAGGCTTTATTTTGCCCTCATTAAACTTTATTCTGAGTTGAATATTTCCTGTCTATAGCATAAGGATTATTCTTGTTCTGCAAACATCTTAACCTTTTAGTTTTATCACGTTATGCTCTCTGATGCCTTTTCCAGACACAGATCAGTTAATGATAATCAAAGAGGCTTTTAAGTCCTTTAATGTTTTCAGGTCTGCCTTTCTCCTTTGTTTAATCAAACAGGTTTGGAAGCTCATTCTGGTCAGCTTGTTCATCAGCTGAGATGGGCAAATTTATTAAGCTTTTATTGCTTTCAGGCTGCATAGGAACCAATATGTATGGTACAACTAAAGTTCAACACAACCATGAATTAAGGATTGAAGAATGATAAGAATGGATAGAGCCTTAGGCAAGATTGTCATCTACCTTACTTGTAGTCCCAAGTGTAAAACTTGGACTGAAGGAAGCACATAAGAAAACTCTTTGTCATCATATTCATTTCTGTACGACTCATCTTACACTTGTTGTCTGTTTGCAACTTTGAATTGTTAGCTTTTTGAGTTAGGGATTAGCTCTATGTGCATAACAATGAATCCCTGGTCATTAGCTAGTCTAATTGGATAAAATCGAGGATTGTTGTTTTTATAAGTTTGTACCATAATAAAATTAACTGATGCCATTGCCTATGAACTGGATTTATTTCCTCATGAGCTCAAGATCAACCAGATGCTTAGAAGTCAAGATGTTGTCACAAAATGGAAGATATATTCAAAATAATGTCTAGACTTATTATCTCTCTCTCTTCCCACCCTCTCTCTCTCCCTCTCTCCCCCAACATCCTCTTTTCCACACCCCGATTATCTCATGAACTTTGCTTCTCACCATAAATTTGTCTGATACTGACATTTTCAAGATAGTAAGTCTAGACTTTTGGAAACTCTGGAGAGTAATGAAAAAGTCATTGAGGTGGTTCTTAAGTGTCTTGGGCAGTGTTCCCAGGGCACCTTTGACAATCAATGTTACTTTAATATTTCTGCTCCACGTTTAGAGGTGTTCTTCATTAACTTCTGCCTGAAGCTAACTCTATGGACAAACAAATGTTTATGGTAGAGATTTTGTGGGTGTATGATCCAGTAGGATGTTTCATTAACTTCTCGTGGCCTCTCCAGTCACAACAAGCCTGAAGGATTTTTGCTTCTGCCATTTTTTGTGAGCTGAACATTCCTGCTCCTTGGGAGATAGTACTGGCAACAAAGCTCAGTGAAGGAGATTGGGTTTTTGATTTTGTCTAATGTTAAGCAGTCACCAGCAGCAGGTACCATATGCTGTCTGCATGTGCGATGTGACAAGTTGTTGTGAAAGCATCTTTGCCAGTTGCCATGTGGGGCACCTTAATTGATTTGTTTGGAGACTCTTGTGCAGCCATAATGAAGACTTCAGCTGGTATTTAGCAGAGTTCTCTTTGGTTTTTAGTTTAGTTGCTTACTTACAGCTTGTAAAGTGATGACAAAAGCCAAAGAAAGAGAATCACACTTCAGAAGAGGTCTGTTTTGGTAAGACAGGAGCCCAAGGAGTACAAGAAGGGGCCAGGCTGCTAGTGGATGCCCACAGACCTCTGTGCAAGCTCATTAAAAATATCTCCCTTGTTAATGTCTTTTATCACTTACTACTAATGAGTCTGGAAGAGGTAGAGCTTTGAGGGATGTCATATGTTTTCTAAAAGGACAGTTTTGTCTGAGATTTAGCGGATTTATAAGTTATTCAAGAGGTTCTGAAAGCTTTTACTAGGTTCCCCTTTTTCACAAATATTATAATGTTTAGTGGTAAAACACTGTACAGAGATGAATATACCAAGAGGGCAATTCTTCCAGGTGCCAGGTGTTTGTAGCAAACTAAAAATGAATGTGCTTTTTGGGACTTGAAGAAATACTGCACACCATAGGATTATTTTCATTGTGGCAAATGTCATATTTCCATTTGTGAACGTGAATTGATTGTACAAACAAGAATTAATATAATAATGAATATTTACATCCATCCTGAAAACTTCTCATTCCTAATGACAACATGTTTAGGAGTTTGTAATCAGGTAAGGTAAAGATGTCTCATTTTAAAAACCTACCAGCTCAAATGATTTAACAAAATTTTCAACACTGTAATGCATTTGCTTCCCTGCTGCTATGATGTAAGTGTCCGCTATATATTGCCTATATTATACATAGTAGACTTAAGTGTATTTATAAAGATATTTTTGAGGTGTATTTGAATGTCATTCTGTAATCCAGTCACTGGTGCACAGAGCTTTTGCTTACGGAGGTTCAGAAGTACCTGACTGTACACCAGCCTGCTGGCAGAAAACCCTGTATGAGCACAGCACCTTCCAGCACTGATTGAGCTGAGAGCTGTAAGCACCATACGCACTGAGAAACCCCACCGGCATCAATGGCTCTCACTTAGACATCATGTAAAAGTAGTTTTCCATTTGGTGGATTCTAGCTGCACTGTCCTGCCCAAAGTTGGCTTGTTTGCTGCTTACGTTTGTGCCAGTGTGAAATCCTGCTGTACAGCAACAGGGTATATAATTTCACACTGTTCATCTTTTCACAACTTCTCTGTCCCTTCATTGTTAAAAAAGCAGCTCTCCTACTACAGGAATAGGTTTCCAGTTTCCACCCATAACTAAACACACACAACTAACTGCACTACTCAGTCTTTTAGTGCACAAATTATACCACAAGGTTATTCCATGAAGAAGAAAAAAGGTTACCATCTCATGTATGTTTATAAACATGGCCCTATGTACGTACCATCAGAAAGCATCAAACATCTTACATTTAATGTTGATGAGAAAGATTTTAATTCTTTTGCAAATTAACAGCCTGATCATCATTTGGATTAAATTGCTATAGGTCTACTAAAATCAGCATAGCCATGCTCACTTACATTTTCCCTACTGTCAGACTTGTATTTACTTTTAGCCCAGTCAGCACTAAGAAACCTATGCAACAGCTTTGATGCATCTATCTGTGTCTCAGTTTTCAACCAGTCTTTTCTGATACACCAGTTCCTCTTGTAGATGGTATACCCGTATGTTTCTTTGACCTTTCTTGGGAGGTTGATGAACGTGTTTTTAAGCATCCGTAAGTGAATTGTAATATATGCTAAAATTATATTTTTGCAATATTTCTGCCAAAATGAACTACAGTGGATGGCTTGTGTCCACATTATGTTGGAATGTGCATGCTCATAAAATTTTACACCGGACATTTGACATTTTGCCAACATTCATTTGCTATCACATCACCATCATTTCCTACTTTAAAGTTACTAGTACCAAGTGCGTATACAAGCATAGTTGTCTGCTGGTTAGAATATTATATATTTAGAGGGGAAGGAAAGATGAAGTCAGAAAGACTATATGAAGGTCTACTTAAACATTATAGCAATGCTTGAACTTTATTCCTCCTGCCTTAGACAACTGTATGAGATGGGTAAAAAAATCTATAAGCAAGCTTTCTGGTATTTCTGCTTTCTACATTCTGAGAGCTTGTATCTTATTAAGTTGGGGAAAATTTTTGCCAATAACAAGTCAGAGCTATTATGTCTTCATTAATATGTACATAAGCTGTAGTCCAGGAAATTACAGGTCAGAGGGCCCTGTGTTGTCTGAAGAATACAATGAAAGGAGCTGTTTTGATGAAAAATTTTATTTAAACCAGTATTTTCTCCTTTAAATAGAATTATAATTAGATATTTTAAAGGAATATTGTCAAGGTAAACTGTATAGCTCCTACTTTGTTATGAATATCTTGGCTTCTGCAGCAGAAGAGAGTACCAAAATTTGTATTGACTTTAAAATTTAGTTCAGGTGCACATTTTTATTTCATTCTTCTGTAAGGATGAATTATGAGATTGTTTTCTCTCACTTTTGGTAATAATCCGTTGCCTACCCAGGTCTTTTTGTTCATAATGCTGTTGTGTTTGGGAACACAGCACAGGGTAGGAGCTCACAATACAAAATCATTTCAATTATTATTTATGGTTTTTTTAAAAATGTCAAGGCATTTCTACTCCAGTTGAATTTCTAAAATATCTTTCACTTTTTTTTTTTTTAATGTATAAACCTATATTCTGATCCCTATTAAGTGATGATGATTTAAAAGAAATTATTACTATTGGACCTGATGTAGATACCCTCTATGGGAAGTCTGCCATACACCTACACATTCATATCAGCAAAGCTCTATACAAACACAGGAGCCTGTCCCTTCAGCTGGCAGGAGGATCAAATGGTCTTTTCTAGAAATGTTGGCAAGATGACCTTTGAAGAAGATGAACTGGTGAGCCTGTAATGTGAATGTATTGTCAATTGCCAGTAATGTTTTGGAAAGGGAAAAATGGATTCTGAGAGAAAAGCATATGAAATTAGAGGAGAGAAAAAAGTTTGTATTAGTTCAAAATAAAAAGAAAATACAGAGGAAGAGAAATGTAAGAGGGAATATGAGAAATATGAGGCAATAAAAGAGGAATGGATGACCCCAAAAGTTTCTGATTATTCTCAAGTTGTCCAAATTTTTGGACTTTACCTGAACCATCTAGATTTTTATACCGATTTTCTGTATTACATCTATATGAGCTCACACTATAAGAAACAGAAGTACTTGAAAGAAAATGAACAAACAAGTCTGGTCTTTATTAGCAAAAGAAAACAAAGGACTAAAGCAAAATTAATCCCCTTTGTAACCATATAAAGTTAAGGGGCACAGCGCTATGAGACAAACAGCAGAACAATTACATCTGAAGTCTGTAATAAGATTTACAGCATTATATTTTAAGGATCTTAAAACCATATTTATGAATGTTTTGCATTTTATATGAAACTTGTGAAAAGATATCATTTTCCAGGATTTCTTTACTTTAGAACTAAAACCTATACAAAATTATAACGTGCTTGTGCACAGTGGACTGTTAAAGATTTCATTCTGACCCTGCTGTTGCTAGGCTTGGCTACTTAATTACATTTATTGTGTGCCATCTAGTCACTGTCTGCTTAAAATATAAATGTCAGATGTTGTTTCATGAGAGTACGCATTTCATATGGAATGTTCTTCTGTTGACCTATCCCTGAAAATGGAATTGGTTCTTATAATGATCTTAGGTAGTTGGAATCTTTGACTAACAGGTATGTGAGATAGAACTGGTTGAATGCATGAAAAAAAGGGATTGTAAAAAAAAAAAGCATAAAAGTATAGTGCTGTTGTTTCTTCTGAAACTTGTGAAACTGAGGAGAAAATGATACATTCCTTGTAGTATCTTATTTAGGCAGAAACTTCTCCCAGCACCTTGCTGCTGGAAGCCACAGACCTCACCCCTCTCTATGGGCTCTTCCCATGGCAAATAGGTCATGGACAATGCCATTTGTTACCACAGAGCTCCAGGTGTTCCTGTTTTCACTCTCCAATTTTCCTTAAAACAAAACCAAAACCCAAAAGAATTCTGTTCAGGATTGAGAATAACATGATTAAGATTCAGGAGTTGGTCAGATATGGCATACTCCAACATGAGGGAGGGTGTGAGTCCTCTAAAACTCATACAGCCTAAAGCAAACCCTAGGTCTTGACCAGGAATTATGCAAGTGCAGTGGATATCTTCTTTCTTCAGTGTCTTTTTGTAAATAAATAAAATCACCATGGGCTGTTCTGAGAATGAGACAAATTCAAGTTAGGAATACCATCTGCATTATGTGTTTTTAGTATATGGGTGGGTAACAGTAAATATTATGTAACTGTTACGATCTGGACAAAAAACAATGCCTTGCTATCCCCTTGATAGGCCCTCATCCCCTGAGGGGAACACTCATTTTCCATAGTAATCACTCGGCCCATTATTTTAATCAAATGATTGCATCAGATAATACATTTTAGTTTAGTTTAGTTTGTGTAGCCTAAAAGTAGTAATCCCAAGAGATTAATAAGATTATAAATGTAACTAGAATTAATCAAGTTTAATCAAGAGAAAGGATTAACATGGTACTATTTTTATTCTTGTTGTCAATCACTCAAAAGAATATGCAAGGCAGAACTTACCTCAGAGTGATGTAGCAATACTCCAGCATTTCAAAACTTCCCAGTTTCCAAAAGTTCTACATTGAAATTGTGACTACATAAAATAGAATGAAGAATCTATGTCCAGTGGATTAATTTTAAGACAACTGCATTTTAACATAAGCTACAGTTAAAAATATAAAATAATATCAGATATAATGCATGAAAATCCAGACATGTAGCATGAATAAATTGATTCGAACTGGTCATTTAACATGTAATTAATCTACAAAGAATTCCTGATGATGGAATTCCTGGACTTCCATTTTGAAAAAAGCAGTGCTGATTAGTAGAGATCCAAGACCATTTTTTCTGACTTTTCACTTGATATTGTTTTGTTTTGTCAGAATAAATTTTCATACCTATCTTTGAAGTAAAGCATTGTCTCTCTGTCTTCCAGAGATCTTCTTTAATCTTGTTCTAAACAGAAAGTTCATTGTACTCTGTTTAATCTTGCTAGGAATGCAGCTTTCAAGGTCAATTGTTGTCTACTTGGAGCCATGGACAATAGAAATAAAAAAAAAAAAAAAATCATAAAAAATTAGTTCAACCATTCTATCTTTCTACCAGTGGGAACTACTCCCTAAGCAGCGTTTTCTGCTGTCACACTCCTGAAGCTATTAATTTTGGATAATAATGAGCCTTCAGAAACAGATTTTCAGTGTATGCAAGACTGGAATTGAAAACAGAAAATAAAGAAGTTTGTCTTCCAGTTAGGCCTTAATTTCTAGCTGGAGTGTGTTCTGAGTGACTAACATATTAATTTAAGGATCTGCATTTCTTTGGGGTGGAACATCATTGCAGGGAGTGAGGCCTGTAGTCTAATAGTGCTAGCAATGAGTGGGCCACTGTTCTACTGTAGGAGGTGGAACACGCTGCTTCACCTCTGTCTTTGCTGCTGTTTTGAGTCTTTATTTGTCTTATCTGCTTGAATGTTTTTCAGTATGCTTGCACAGCCATTTCAAAGGCTACTTATTATAACTCTAGAGTTAGTTACAGATCTGTCCTCTCCTTGGAATAAATATTTCTTTCCATCTTGTATCCCACTGTAGAGTGAAGATCTGAAAAGGCCCACATTAGCACTGTAATGTATTGTGCTTTTGACTTTAAGATAAATAAAAAGCAAACAAACATGTCTTTGTCTGACAAGTTTTGTCTTGGGCACACCCACTTATCCCTCATCAGCCAAGATAAATTGCTTCAGAGGGAGGACTTCCATGTTCACAGAAGGAATGCAGAAATTCTTTCTATTTTGTACATTCTTGGCGTCTTTCCTTTGTTATCAATTTCATGTCCTCTTTGTGTTTTCCAGCTCTGCTTGGGAAAGGAGGTTATAAATATTAAAGCTCTGCACAAGTTCTTCAGAAAGATTTGGGATTTTTTTTTTTGTTTTGTCTTAAGTATTCTTTTTCCTTTTTTTTTTTTTTTTTGCTATTTTTACCTCAAAGCTATCGTTCCCCATCCAAGCAGTGTATTTTTAGCTAGTCCAGAGAGTTGAAAATATTGCTATTAATTTGACAGAGATTACTTTTGGCTTTCTTCTTTTCCGATTCTGTTGCAGTATGGCCAGCACTGAGAAACACGCACTTAGAACAGATTTTGTAAATATTATATGTAAGGTATAGAATTTATATTTTGAAAGTACTTTAATGAATCCCCTGCTATAAACAGCAAGAGATTTTTAAGTACTGGAATGTGTGTCTTAAGTTGGACTTCATGAAGAAACATCCAAAGCCTTTGTTCATAATTGCATAGGACTTTGTAATTAAAATTTTAATGTGATCAGGCTGTGGTTGATACAGTTTCTATATCGCTGTAGACAATGCAAATATGTTTCTGGCGTGGCTTGAATTAGATGAGAATGTCCATTTTCCCTCTCATAAACATTTACAATTGTTATTGACGCATACTTGAAAGGCCAGGATTTTGACTTTTAACTTGGGGCAAATACACACACACATATAAATATATATATAACTAGTATTGAACCTCTAGCTGTAGACTCCATTTTTAAGCTCAGGTTCCCTTTCACACTGTTTTAGAAAAATAAAAATTATGTGGAACTTTCCCACATAAACTTTTCCACAATTCTCTATATTTTGTTTGCCTAGCTTGTAAATAGTCTAAATAGACCTTTTTCCTTGATATGTAAGGGTAATGTACAATCCCTCTGTCACTTCCCACAATCACCCGAAGCTCCATAGGGCAGCAGTGGGAAAGGATATGGAGTAAGAAATAAAAGGAAAAGTCCAAGTGCAATGCAAAAGAAAAAAAGAGTCCTTTCCATAATTGGAAGGTCCATAAAATAATGTAGCCCTGGGGTCAAATATTTATGTGCTGGAATTGCTTAATTAATTAAGCAGCTACTCATTAAAACCATGTAAAAGCTTGAACAATCAAGCTATCCTTTTACACTGATACTTGTACCTACTCCCAGGGAGAGAAGACAAATGTACCTTGATACGGATACATATACTTTTAAAGAAGGATAGATTCCCACATACACAGCCCTTCTGCATACAAGAACTTCTTTAAAGGCATCCTTTACGGTGAACTTTGTCTGGTGAACTTTGCAGACTTTCAAGCCAGGCATCTGTATCTTGATGTTAGGACCTGCTAACTCTTATGGAAAAAAGCCTACAAGAAATATGGAAAGATCCCTTGTAGGTTGCTCCATTTCTTTGGATGATTTTGCCTGTAGTGCAGCAGGAGCAGTGTGGTTTTCCCTTGTGAAGTGAGTAGTGAGGTCTGCAGAGATCACAAGGAATCCTCCAGAGCCACAAAGCCGTCCTCAGGGGTGATTGGTGCTTCTGCGCTACCTCTGCACTTCAGTCTTTCCCTCTTCCCCTTTTCAAAAGTTTCTCAAACAGGGAGGAGGGAATGATTTGCTCAGCAATGGTAGTTTGCTCATAGTTTAATTAATCCTGAACTGCGTTCACTTTTTGGCAGCCTTCCAGTGGAATTCGGCAAGGATGGTGGATATCACTCATGCCTGTACCTGCTTTCTTCCTCTTCCAGAACTGGGGAAGTTTCTCAGCAGGTTCAGAAACAGCAGTGACATCCATCAGTACCCTCAATGTACTTCGGCACAGGGGGGCTCTCAGGTACAAAGTTTGCAGTCTGTCTTTGTTTAACACACTGGGTTAAGCTGTGTTTTTCATCTAATACAGTCTTCTCTCTTTAATTGCCCAGGGTGTTTTATCTCTTCTATCTTGGCCTTTTTCCATGTCTGTATTTAAATTCACTTTTTCAATTTTCCCTGTGCTTTTCCCTTCCAATTTTCGATTGCAACTGTTACGATCAGCTGCTGCTTTGTTCTTCTCTCTGATCCTTTCACCACCCCACTGAGATGAGGTCCCTCATTCTTCAGTCCCACGTGATGTGAGTGGGTGAGTAGTGCGCAGATGACAGAATTAATTTGCAGGTGTCTCCCTCCTTTTGCTTTTGACATCCTGTCATTTACCATGTCCTTATATCTAGGGGGTTATTTCTCAGAGTTGTGCAATCCTTTTCTAGGTTAGCATTGAGCAATCTTAATTATTTCAGAGACAGTCTTTATATGAGGAGATATTTTTGAGGTAAAAGATTTACAAATGTTTTTCCTTCAAAACCGGTTGAATACAGTAAAATGGAAAAGGCATGGAAGTAGTGGCTTTTAAAGGATGTCTGCAGCTACTCTAAGCTGTGAGAACAGAGTATTTTGCAATAGAACAAAAATATAACTTCAAAAGCTAAAAATAATAATAGTAAGATTCATTGCTGCATGTGCATTTTTCATCTTAGGAGATGACATATGTTGAAGGTTTGGTCTACTCTGCACACAGTTGCCTCCTGGTGAGGTAAGGCATGTCTGTTTGCAGAAGTGCCATGTGGCTGGACTTGTAAGTGAGCTTCTTATTTACACTGTAATTTGTTTACAAAACCTGCGATCATTTACTACAAAGAGCGTTCAAAGTATTCCTCGTATACATCCTTAGCATGTCTCATTGTGCCTGGTGAGCATCTCTCATCCATGCCATTAATTAAATTTCCAGAGGGGGAAGGGTAAAGGAAAGGTAATCTCAGCAATAATGGAGTCTGGTATGAGTGAAAAATTCTAAACATGTATTAAGTACATGCTTAAATCTAATCATATTTATGTATTTATTTACTGTTTAATTTCCCTCTCAACATTCTGATATGCTCTTTATTATTCAATTTATTTGTTTTCTTCTGCTGGGTGACCCCAAAAAATATTCATTTTTCTTAATCATTGATATTCTGCCTCATTTTGGGAGAAGAATGTAAGTAAAAATGTCCAAAACTGTAGGTCTCATGAAAGGTCCTTTGTCTTTGAGCACTACAGATGTTATTTCCTTGGAATAATTCAGTAATGCCTAGCCTTATGGGAAATCATCTTTCTCTTTAAGGAATTTCTTTTCATTATTTTAAACATTTCTGAGAATGAAAAGTGAGATTAGCTGAACACAGTATACATTTCGGGAAAGGAGGGATGAATACGAAATTTAAATGACAGGAGCACCAATATTCCTTTTTATGGGTTTCATGCTGTATGTTGTTGTATGACTACAGAGGGCAAGTATTGCTAAGAAGTCATTAAAGGAGATCCCACTTTTTTTATCTCTAACTGTGGTCTTAAATGAACAAAACTCAGTAAAATAAATGTGTGCACATCTGAGATGTAATAGCACAACAAAGTAAATGCTGGAAACAAATTGGTAATTCTTCAGTTCTCACTCTGAATGGTAGTTGATTTTATGCTCAATATTGCAGTTCATAATTTGCAGTGAAATAACAATCCAAACTAAATTATTCAAAAAACAGATTATTGATTATTTTTTTAAGCTTGCATGCTCTTTGCTGCAACTGTTGCTGCAAATTGTGAATAGCATCTAGAATTTAATATGTTTGCACGCTACATTTCAAGACTAAATGGACTGGTTAACTTAATGGACTGATTATCATTTTTTCCTCATAAATGACAGAAACGTTCAGATTCCTTTTGCTAGTTCTATGTTTCCACTGACTTCAATGGGAATTACTGGTATTAAGATCTTTGAAAATTAGGCCAAAAGAATTATCTTGTTGTGCAATGCTGTTTGTGGAGTGATTTGCAGATAGATGTGCAAAATTCAGTTGTGACACAACCAGAAATCACCAGGAAGCTCTGTCCTCTCCCAGCATCTTTGTGGGAAGAAAGGTTTCTTTTCTACAAACAAATTTATTTCCAAACATCCCAGATCATTTAAATTGTGTTTCAATTCATGTGAAGCTTTTAAAACAAAGCTGGCGTCCTTTCTGTGAAATGAAAAAGTTTTAACACACTTGGGTCATTTTTTGGTTTACTTTTTAAACTAAGTCTCTGATAAATCACCCTTTTTATAATAAACTAGAGATGGGCCAAACTGAGCTGAACAAGCTCAGTTATCTTTAAGATGGGACAGAGCATTTGTCCAACTGTGGAAGGCGACGGAGTGAATGCTTAAGCCAACCTGTCTAATAAGGGAGTCTGTAACAGTTCTCCCTGTCACAGAAGGCTCTTTTCCATGCTCTATTTATAATGTCCTGTTGCCATTTTATTGTGCCTTTAACAGCTATGCAGGGTGATTAAAAACAGTCCCCAAGTTTCCTGTGTCACTTTTCACTCATCATCACTGCTCGAATGGTGACAGTTTAAACCTTCCCATGCCCGTTAGCTAATGTTTGCTGAGAACATAATATCGGCCTCTTTCTTTTTATTACAAACTAGATAAATCTGTATTACTAATTTTTCGTTGTCAGGCTTATGGGAAGGATCCAAATCTGGAAATTTAAATAACAATTCATCTTCCTTGTTTTCTGGTCTTCGAATTCCTCTGCGCAAAACTCTACTTGACACAGCATTACTCTAGAATTAGTTTCACTGCCTTTGCTTAGCAACACAAATATGTTTTACACTTTCCAGGCTTCTCCTGTTAACTTCTAAAGCCGATTGTTGTCACCGGTATATCTTTGTTTGCTATTTATTTGTTACTAGGTGTCATGGCTCTGGACAGGCTCCCCTGGCTGGATGCTCCCCAAGCTCTGTCTTTAGGTCCCACCACACTGGAGCTGTGCTCTCTCAATCTTCCTGACTTTGAGCAGAACCCGGGACTGCCTTCAGCTCGGGACTCCTACGCGCCTTCTCAAGACATGCTCTCCTAATTGTTCAGACCTGCTATCTGTTGCTTAGGCCTGTAGTCATGCCGGATCTCCAGGAAAACCCTCATGCTTTCCCAAAACTCAATCCTTTGCACTGTTCTTCTTCAGACTGAGATGGAAATTTTCACTTTGAACTTTTGACACTACAAGAAACACTGAATCCAAAAGACAGAAACATCTTTATGTCCTTGTATCATTTTCTTTTTGTGTTAGGAACACAGTTCTTAGAGAGGGGCACAGTCCCTCTTCGGAAACTTACATCCTGTTTCTTGCTGCCAGTCAACTCCCCTTCACCTTCGCCATTACACAGTAAGGAAAGTTTATTCTTTGGCCCAACGCCTGTGCCTTTGTTCATCTCTCTCTTACTTTTTTGCCTCATCTGTCTTCTTGACCCACCCTATCGTCATGGCTTTCAAAAACAGTGTTTAATATGTGCTCCCTTCAGATTGCCCCTGCAGGGTGGTTCTGCCTTCTCAGGCAATCCTTAGCAAACTTGCTGCCCAGCTCAGCACATTCTTGAAGTGTTAGCAACATCTTTGCTTGTTCTGTAGTTTCTCTGAAACAGAAGGTGTCAGAGGACAGTGTCTTCATCAGATTTACTTGGCGTGTGAAATGGAAGGGAGAGTGAGGAAATGGTTCGCAGCCTGCTTGTAAATGTGGTGGTAAAGCACAGCCACTCCACAGGATCAGGCTTTTGCGTGTAGCACAGGTTTGCCATTGGCTGTCCTAGGCTCTCCAGGAGCCACTGTCATTGTCCTTCTACTTGCATCTGTCCTGTGCGCCCCTTCCTGAGGCACCAGCCCAGCACCTTCCTGCAGTGCTGCGGGAGGCCTTGCTCTGCACCCTGGAAGTACATCGTGCTCAGGTGAGGGAGCAGCTCTCCAGCTCTCTGGCTGCATAGGGCCCTCGACATCTCAGAAGGCACTGGAGACCTCAGGGATGGGCTGAGCCTCAGCATCCTACTGGATGTGTGGGACAGATGCTTCTGGCAGCACTCAGAATGACTCAGAAGAAAAAGAAGCGGCAGCGGGTAAATCTGTGCTGGAGTCAGTGCTGGTTGCTCAGTAGAGACTTGTGCACTTAGAACCACACCTCAGATTTGTCATTTAAGAGCTATCGCCAACACATTCTGCCCTCAACTGATGCTGGCGGTGGTGGGAGCCCCTGAGCTCCCATATGATTTGCCCGGCTCCGTCTCCTCCTCTTGCTGCCTCCTCAGTCGCAGCCCCATAGGTTGTCACCCCTCCCACCCCCTCACACGCAGACGATTTCCAAACAAGCACTAAGTGGAGGGAACCCGTGAGCGGAGCCTGTGCTCACTGTCTGCAAGGGGCTGGGGCTTATGTTTGTCCTCAGCGTATGTATTTCCTTGAGAGAGTCAATTCCTTTCAGGGCCATAAATGAAGCGTTATTACAGAATGTCTCTGGGGCTTTTGCATAAGATACAAGTGATTCCTAGTTTTGTTGATTTTTAACAGCATGTTGTGTAAATTACACAAACGTGAGGTTGTTACGTACATGCTCTTTCTGTGGACAAAAAGAAGGCATTTGACTGAGTATAGCTTTTTAGTGCATATGCCTTAGCTATGCACACATTCATGAATCAGTTCCAGTCTGTATTGGGAAATATATTGTCAATATAATTGGTTCGGTGAAATGAAACATTTAAAATGAATAATGTAAAGCTATGAAGGTATTTATATTTTAAAAAAAAATATCAAAAGCAGGAAAGGACATGACCTTCTTATGTCAGTGATTTTTTTTTTGTTATTATAGGAATGAGAGGCTTAATTCCTGGAAGCGCTAGAGTGTTTTCAGTTGGCTGAATGTGTCCTTCATAGTAGTCTGTTTGTCATCTCAACCTTTTTCTGAAAATGGAATTCAGATTTCTAGCCAAATGCATCATAATTTTTACTTTGCATTGAGGTTATATAACAGATGGTGAGCTAAAATGCACTCGGTGTTTCAAAATGATTTGATGACTCATAAAAATGAATAACACTTTTTCCTTAGATGATGTTTTGATTCTATCTAGGGGTGAGTAAAACTGTTGAATTAGAGAAAACTACTTCTAAAATATTAAGCAAGTATTTGAATTGTGAAATTCTGCTGGGATTTTTTTTTAAATTCATTTACCTGTGGCTTGTCTCGTAGTAGGAAGTACTCAAAATCTCGCAGGAGAACAGTGTGCAATTCCTGAAATGTTTAAGGAATAGCTATAGTTTGGTGAACATTGAAACAGCAAACAAAACCTTCAAGTTCCCTAAGAGTTCAAATATTTAAGTGAAAGCAACTTAAAGTATCTCTTAAAAAGTGCTGTTTTCTCATATATTTGGAATCAGTAGGAGTCAGGTTCCTTTGGAGATATGTTAGAGGACCTATCAGAAAATTAGGTGTCTGGCTTATTGAATGTCTGTCCCTAATCCTTATGAGATGAACAAACTTAAAAGGCAGGGGTCCATTTCCAGAAGTTTCACACCATGGACCTATTTGTTTTTTTCTGGGACAATCCATCATTTCCTCGGACATTCTAGTAGGTGTCCTTAGCTGCTTCTGCATGTAGCTATGCTGGAAGTAGGATGAAGCCATTGACTCTGTTAATTAGGTCTTGGTAATTTTTTGGGCCAAACACTCCCTGATCATAATTCAGTCTGACTCTTTTTAAGAACCAAGGCTAGTCATGATATTCTGCTCGGAGCAGATGAAATTTTCTTGAGTTAGGAGGGAAAAAGAACAGTGTTTGGGGTCTTAGCACACACAAAAGTATTTGTGAGGTCTGGAGAGACACACGAGGTTAGGGAGCTGATTAGGTCTCAGTACGCAAAGGACTGTTTGAATCGAGGGGGCAGGCAATTCTCTGTCTGGGTGCTAAGAGGATCTGACAAAGGAGGTGGTTTCTAACCAGCTTTTGAGTTCAGGTTAAGGATTTTCATTCAGAATAAACTCTATTTATTCAGGCCTAACAGAAAAACTCCATTATTGTATTTTACTACTCAGCTGTGGATATATTTTTAAGTTAACACGTGCATTACTATAGAAGAAAGCAGGAAACTCAGAACACTTGTATCTTACAAGTACACAAAAGTATATTATGTATACAAAGAATATACAATTTCGAAAGGGCTCTTAGGCCTGCTTGGGATGTTTATATAGAGAGTTAGTATTGCCATGCTAGGTGTACGGGTAATACTTGCCTGAAAAAGTGATGCCATCCCTTGGATTTTCTTCTTTTTTGTAAAGTTACATTTTTATTCTGTATATCTAGTAGCACAAAGCTTGTTTTTCTACAAGTTGCTCTATTTTCAAAGATAATAGGTAGATGTTAAGAGTTCCAGCTTTTCTTCCTGATATTACATGTGTGGCTCTATTTGCATTCTCTCAGCTCATGTTTTCTCAGATGCAGAAAATTATGTAATTAGTTGTGGGGTCTCATACCATCATTTCAGAGATGTTTCCCATTTAAATTAAAGGCCTGTTCTTCTACCCAATCAGTAATTGTCTAGATCTTTTAAGATCTCCTTCAGCTTGATTTAATTGTTAAACATTAATTTAGTGGGAAAAAGGCTTCAAAGGGGGAAAAAAGAACTGCTAGAGGGGCAAAATATTAATAGGTGCTTAAAAGCAAAACAGTAATTCTTCCCTTTCTAAGCTTGCAGCCCTTCAGGCCTAGTAGAAAAGAAACAATTGACTGTATTACAGGATTATATAGGTTTCATTGACTTAAAATGAACTGAAAGCAGCTGTAGGGAGATTTACCTCAAGTCTTATTATTAGCCATATGAGGCAGAAAGAAAAACAATGTTTTGTTTGAATCAGAAAATACAATTTTCAATGGTGGTTTAGAAAAGGTTAGATAAAGAGAGCATTACTTTTCAATAGGGAAAAAGGTGAATAGAAAAATTTTGTTTTGCCAGCATTATATACCATATGAAAGATTTCAGCCAACAGAAAAAGTGGCTATCTCATACTTGTAAGGTCTTTGTTTTCTTTCATTTCTGATGGATAATCTTTGAGTTAAGTACACTTGATATCTCTTTTACTTACTAATGACAATAATACTTCACTCCTTTGAATACTTCTACCATGCAAATGGACATAAAGATCAAAAAAGCATTTCTTATTTTATGAATAAAATCCTTCTAAAGTCTGCATCTCATTGAAAAATACATTGATATGCGTTTCCCTCTAAGATTTCTGCCCTTGTTAAAAATTCTAATGAAGAAAGAACCAAGGGGGGTTTATTTAAAAACAAAAAAAAAAAGTTCAGGATGCAGAGTTGGAATCTATTTTAAAGGTACAGGATATTTCCTTACCAAGAAATTTTTAAAATATTAGGATTATTTAACCTACCATAGACTTTTCTGGAAACTATACATGCCATTAAAATGGTGTTAATAGTAGTTGTTATAGAAAATGTCTATGCTCAATTGCTTTTGTAAATCAGGATGTTGCTTTAATTCCAATGAGGTGCTGAGAATGGGAACTGCTCACTCTCAGATAAAAGCGCACTATTGTGCTACAATGTTGGGTGTTATGGCATCTGTAAATACACACATCAACATGAATAAAACCTGATGCCTCAGTAATAATATACTACTGTTTGAGAAAATACAAAGTTTCTGTTGTATTAGGATTTTTGGTACAAGTTTCTTATTTCCTGTAGCTTACCTTTGTCCAAGGTGTAGCCAAGGTTCATCTTGTCCAAGGTCCATCTGTAGCCACACGTGTTTTGTTAGGCTGTGTTACTGATAGAGTCTGCAATGCATAATAGACATTTTTCCTCTGGGTTGTTCAAGAGGAGCACTTTTATATCCACAACAGTCCTTATTATGATGCAGGATGGAATTACATGATTCCAAACATTATATTAACTGTATATTACTTTGGCATTGCAGCAGCAACATTTCAGCAGAGCTGATCTGTGATTTAGAAATATGAAAAAATAAATTAAAAATTTTTTCTATGGACATAGAAGAAAAGCTGGAATTAAATTCCCACTGATATTCCAAAATGTTTTCTTAGTCTATAGACTAGCCAGTAGAGTCCATAGTCTATTTTTGACTGGAACAAAAATGAAGCATTCTGGGATAATGAACCCGTAAAGTTCCTCCTTCAAAGAAGAGTCTACAAAGAGAGATGTGGCTGATTCTGTCTGCAGCAATGTAGCTTTGAAGTATATATTCTTGCATTCTGATACTCTGTGTATACAGAGGCAGAGTTTTCACATGTTTAAGAGTTGTCTTACAGTCTCATGTTCAATTCATATTTTTATGCAACATACAATTTCTCAAACTTTTTCCAGTGGGACAGTGACTTTTTGAGATATTATAAATGGTATCTTTTAAAACCTATGTTAATTATCAATTTTGAGTTTGATATATTTGTGGAAGAGACATTCGCAACTCTCTGACATTCGTGGGGTCAACATACCATTGAACTACCAATTTTTTCTCTTCAATTTTTTTCTTAAATCGTTCACCAAAGGGTTATCTTTCTACAGCACCATAGAAGTCATTGCAAAACACAACTTCAAATTGGTGGAACTTGTTTTTGGATCCTAAGTTAGAGAAAGGCTGAATACTTTGTGAAAGTAAAAAAAAATTAATTTTTTCAAATTTGTCATCCAGAACCTATTCACTCTTTTCAAAGGTAAGCCATGGTTTCTAATCAACCTGAACTCAGATAATGCTGTGTATGTTTTTCAACCTAAAGAAACTGAAAGTGGTGTAGTAGTATAGAAGAAAGCTTAGCATTTACATTCCACTTTGATCTGTAGGTTGTAAGGGACTTCTCCAGGTTTAGTAGCTGCTTTTTTGATTTTACAGTTGAGAAAAACTTGATACAGAGAGATTAAGGAACTTACCTACAGTCTTGAAAGGAGCCACTAACAGGATCAGAGATGATCACTGAATTCCTGTCCCATTGTTCACAACACCTAGATCACAGGCTGGGAAGGTGACAGTTGCTCTGGCAGTCAGAGGATTTTCTTCCTGAAATCTCACCCCCAGTTTGCTTCTCCAGCAAGAAATCCCGATCTTCCTTATCTCCTGTGATTTCCAGTAGGTTCCTCCTCCCTTACACTATCAGCAGACACTTCTTATTATCAATGTTGCCTTCAAATAAGAAGTCTGGGTACCAGTCACTGTGTGTAGGAAGTGGATGCTTTCATTCTGGTTGATGTGTTTCAAGCTCAAAGGTATTCACCTCTAATTGTAACTTCCAAAAGATAAGCGTTCAACAAGGGAATTTGATATATTTGCTGTAGACATGTTGTCAGACTTGCTAAACACCATCCCAAATGCTAGCGGGGGTGGGAAGTGGAGAGAGAATAGAAGTGACCTGAAACACACCTGAATTGTTTGCACAACTGCACATTTAATTACTTGATATGTGCATGCATTTACAGTGCTGTAATTGCATGTCTGATGTACTCTTAGTTATGTATTAATCTGTTAATCTGCTGAAGAGAATAGTAATATTAAACAAAAAGAAACATTTCTAATGAGAAATTTTATTTCATCCACATATTCACAAAAAGAGAACTAACCTGTATTTATTGTGAATTTAGATTAGTGTTTTGACAAAGTGGCTACTGCTTGTAGGAAAGGAGTAATCTGCCTTCTTGGAGGTGACTTCCAATTATTTGTGTATAGGATATACAGAATGTTCTCTTTCCTTGGGCAATGTTCTCTGTTCAGAATTGTGAGGGACATGTTCATTTTGTTGTTAGTGATCAACAGGAGCTATGAATTATCAAAAGTTATCACACCATTCAGGCATTTCAGGGCCGTAACATGTAACAAGAAGAGGCACATTTCCCTAAATGAATACATTTTCATCCAGTGGGTTATTCACTTAACCAGCATTAAATGTAATCCTCTTTGAATCCCAGTGGCCACCTCCTACTCTTTTCCTGTCAGTGTTGATCTCCTGCAAAAGCATGAATTCAGCCTTCAAAAGAATAGTAGTTTGGCTAAATCACTGTGTAGCTTTCTGTAAGAAATACAAGAGGGATTCTATAGAATTAGTGCAAAGTAACTCAAGGTCAATAGCTCCTAATACTTTACATCATAATTAAATTATTTACATTTTGTTTGGTCTCTCCTCTCCTCTCCTCTCCTCTCCTCTCCTCTCCTCTCCTCTCCTCTCCTCTCCTCTCCTCTCCTCTCCTCTCCTCTCCTCTCCTCTCCTCTCCTCTCCTCTCCTCTCCTCTCCTCTCCTCTCCTCTCCTCTCCTCTCCTCTCCTCTCCTCTCCTCTCCTCTCCTCTCCTCTCCTCTCCTCTCCTCTCCTCTCCTCTCCTCTCCTCTCCTCTCCTCTCCTCTCCTCTCCTCTCCTCTCCTCTCCTCTCCTCTCCTCTCCTCTCCTCTCCTCTCCTCTCCTCTCCCTCTCCCTCTCCTCTCCTCTCCTCTCCTCTTTCCCTCTTCCCCCTTTCTCCTTCTTTCTCCTTTTTCTTTTTTTCTTCTCTCTTCTTTATTTTTCTGTTTTTTAAGATGCAAATGTGTTTGTCTCAGTAATATAGCATCATCACCTCTTTTTTGCTAATTTTTTTTTCAGACAAGCCAGCTCATGCTGCTGGCTATTGTGATTTACTGCACACTAGCTTTGCAGAATATAATGGAGTGGGACAGTATTGTTTTTGATGTGGTTAATCTCTGTTATACTTGTGTCTCTCCTGAAAACTGCACTGTGTCAGAGAGTCTTTTGTAGCCAATGGTGACAGGAAGATCAACAGAGAGAGGTTGCTCCATTAACCTCTGAAGTAATGAAGTTGCATTTCAGGCAGTCAACACTCACGCTGCCAATTTATTATCATTTAAGAGGAAGTGAAACTACTTCAAGCCACTCTAGTGTCCACATTTTGATAAATACACAGATTGCTAATGTTCTAATGCTAACAGTCAGCCTTGAGGGGACCTCTAATGGTGTAGGATGCTGTGGCTGTGTGTCTTGTTCTTGCAAAATGATGTCTTCAGAAACCAGGCTAGGCCGATTTATTTCCCTACTAAATATGCAGATACGGTTTTGCTGATAACACCAGTTTTATCTGTCCATGTGGAAATTCTGAAAATAGATAAATAATTTGATAACCAGTTTGTGTGAACTTTCAAGGGAATTTAATTCATATCTCCAGATTTGCTTCTATTTAATTCTGGTTTCCCAGGGGATACGCATTTGTAAGGGGATTAATTACCATCTTAGAAATGGACATAATAAAAATCTTCGGAACACAGTTAAACACTCAATTTGGTAAAATCTTGCAGGACTGTCTGACCTTATAAGATTTTCATGACCAATAGTCAAATCCTGTGAGAACAGCTTTCTGAGGAAGCAATAACACTGGTCTCCCCCACCTCAGCAGTAAAACAGGCTTGTAAAAGAAAACACTGCAAAACTGGCATGACCATGCCCCTATTCTTCCTGAGTTCTGCTCCTAGGCATGGTCTTTGGCACATATTTTTTCCTGCTAAAGGTAGTGTAATTTACATGTCTAGCTTTCCATAAGTAGTGAAAACACTTTTTATATATTAAAGTCCAGGTGGTTTCATAGCCATATCATACATTCCTTTTCTCCCAGGGTGACATAAATAGTTATTTATCCACAGGATTTCAGAGAC